>NC_088169.1:54164550-54840800 GCF_028769735.1 Zonotrichia leucophrys gambelii
AACTGGATTTTAATCTGAAAATTTGGAATGGGTGTAAGGGTATTATCTTGGTATCTATCCTCAAAAATTCAAATTCTGTGTTAGCCAGTTTGGTCCTATGTACAGTGAATGAGTTAATCAGGAGCAATCAGGCATGTCTGAAAAGCACAATAACAAACATGATAACTTGGAAGGTGCTTTCAGCATGTGGCATTTAGATATTTTGACAGTGTACATGCAACCATTTTGCAGTATCTTACATAATACACTGTGGGAACAGTGAGGAACTCACTTAGTGAAGAAATATCTAGGATAATGACACATACAGGTGAGTGACTGGATCCAAAAATGCCTCTGACAAAACCTAACATATCACAGTATATGAGGTAGATGAATAGTCTGAGAATAGGACCATAGAGTCTGAATGCATGTGGATATCTCTCTTTCCATAAATGCTGGATTTAGGGAGATTTTCTCGGAGTTATGGTCTCACTGGATCTGACCTTTTTAAGTCTGAAACATACCTAAAATTCCAAATTCTTATACCTCCCTGTGCAGTATCTCCAGTAACTTCATAAGGGCAGGCATGTCTCTGACAGGTATTTGAAGTAACAAGGTTATTTACCTTAGATACCTTAGAGGCATGACATCCAAACCATTAAATTAAGAATGGATTTTATGTATTTTCTTTGAAATGTAATTACATATTCATTTAGATATAGACTGGCAATTAATATGAATGAGGATGCAGGATGATTTTATAAGATTTGCAGCTAGACAATTCAATGAGTTGGCTAGGGGATGATAATATCTTGTCAAGTTTTTTTTGTGTAGCATATTAGGATGAGTTTGTGGCTCAAAGCCTTTTCCAGCCATCTACAAACTGCAGTTTTCATTCACTATGATTAGGACTGAGTTTGATATGAGGTCAGCTGCTGATTCACTAAGTATCCTGACCTCTTTTCAGTGTCTTTTTACTACACTAAATTCTGTCTTTTCTATCTTTTGTCCCATCATGAGTTTGTATCTTTGTTCTGTGTATGAGTAGAGGCTTTTCCACTACTTTTTTGTTTTTTTTTTTAGTCAGTGATACTCCCTTTTATATGTATGTATGTGTGTGTGTCTATAAATATATCTTTCTGTTTACAAACATCAGATCCTTTTGGTATAAAACTGTCTATATTAACTGACATTTTGTCTCCAGAAGGTAAAGATAATTCATCCCATGGAAGAGCTGAGCTCAGGTCACACAGGTGTGTGTATACATCTGTGTTGAATTCCTTGAAACTTAGAGGGGATCCAGAGCCTTTCCTGCAATTTCCATGAAGCCTCAAGACTGTAAATGAATTGTGACAAACTTGGAATTCATGTTTTACAGAGAATTTGTCAAATTGACTTTCTATATGAATTCTAAATTGGATCGGTCATACCGAACTATTTTTTTTTCTGAAATTTGTATTTTAAAAATATTTTGAAAGATGGGGATGAAATTTATAAAAGGTTGACAGCAACAGGGAAATCTGTCTTGACATTGTTTTATCATTCTTTACCAGTCAGTCTACATTTCATATTTTTTTTCTCTGTATGTCATAATATTTTTTACCGTATGAATATGCATTACACTTATTCTTCCAGTTTATTTTATTATAGCTTGTGATGTTCAAAGGAGAATTTAATTTTATTTACTATTAATCAAAGTTTTGATTGTCTATGCATTTTTTTGGTATGTAAAATCAGTCTTATTGAATTCATTAGCTCCACTTTGTTTGAGGATAATTGTTGTTCTTTTTTTATTATATATATCTGTTATTGTATTAATGAATATAATTTAGATTATTGAACCTGATAATTCTTCGGGTGAGTTCACAGCAAGGACACTTTGGGCTGAATGAAAAGTTGTAAAACTTTAGTCAATAAACCAATTAATATGTTAACAGTGTACACTATTAGGCAGTGGTGCAATGCTGATCATACAACAGTCTTTAATCTTGAAGAGGAATAAGGTATTACTGTCCTTTTTTTATTTGTGCTTTTAAAAAAATTATGTGATAGTAGTGGAAATTAAGAGCAAGTTTCTTCAAATTATTCTTTCAAATAAATCACTTTTGAATAGGACCTAGCTTTAAAAGAAACCAACAACAAAGATAAACAATGAAAACAGTGTAATTTAAGAGATTGCTTCAGCTTCTTAAAACGCAATTTGTTTAGGAAATTAAATGCCTATTATAATATTCTGAGTGCTATCAATGGAATTAAGTGAGGTTTTTATTTTCAGGAAATGATAAACTGTGTGGCAGACTATGCCACACCCTGCAGTTTGTCTCCCCCCTTGTTTTAAGATTAAGAGCCTCAAGTATCATTAACAATCAAGGCAGGCTTTCCTACAGGAACAGTATCATTACAAATAAGTAGCTTAGCACTCTGTGCACGTTAATGCACAGAACAAATCCTAGCACTGATTTGCGAGCTCTAAAACCCATTAGAGCACAGGCCCCAAAAGGGGCAAGTCACTGAAATGTACTAATTATCGGTCAGGCTCTTCAGAAAGACTTTGGGTCAATGCCAGCCATTTTTAACATTTTCAGTAAGTTTAGACTGAGTTTTTTGTTTGGTTCCTTCAAAGAAACTTGTAGGTAGAGAATTTGTTTCATGCATGTGTAGATTGAAACCTTATGGATTTATGTGAGGTTTTGTGTTAAGAGAAAATGCATATTTAGTGAGTTCCAGAGTATTTCTGGGATAGGAAGGGCTATCACACTGTGCCATTTCTGAAACCTAAATTTAGCCTGTCCTTGAACCTGGCCCAGGTTGTATCACCATTGTTACTTGCCTGTCTGTTGCTGGGGAGCTGAAAAGCAGTCAGTATAAAATAATAAATGAGTAAATGTTTACACCAATGTCATGCCTGGTGCACTGCAGACTGTCTGGGGCGGGGAACTTCTCTGTGAAAAATGGACAACCTGTGAATTTATGGCTCTGTCAGGTCATTCTCATGTCTAAGGGAATGGGTATAGTGGTTATCGACCAGCAGAGAATTTATATCTGGGATTGACTATCGTTTTTCAGTACAATAGATTGTTTCTCACATGTCTCATAAATAATGTTCAGCTTTTCATTCAAACTGATGAGTATACCAAAAAGTTGTATTTTCTGCTTTCTTTCTGCTTGGTGTTCAAACAGTGTTGACATCTTGCCACTTTCTTCTGCTGCTTTTATATCTATGAGGCCTGAGAGAGAAAAGAAGATAAACAGCTATAGAAGTGCCTACTTGCTTATTTTTTTAAAGCAGTCAGAAACCATTTGTTAAAGGATGTGTACTGACACTGTCTCTCATCCTGGCTGAGTCAGTGGTGATGGGAATGGTTCTCTACACTTTGGCATCTCAGGTTGAAAATGTTCCAGGAAGGTGGTAGAAACTAAGGCTTCCACTAAGTAAATGGGATGTTCATTGGCTTCAGTGAAACTTAATGTATTTTTACAGTACACTAGAGGTTGGCAGGGGTTTTGAAGCATATATTCCTTCAAATAAGCTATTCATTGATGTAGGAGCTGACAAAAAGCAACCACTTATGGTCAGGTAAGTTTGTTCTCTCTAACTAGAATAAATCCATCATTACCCTTTTGGTGAGAGGACCACGGTCCTACACCACACTTTCTTTCAGCTGCTTTTGTGGGAACAGGGGAGAATGGGAAAAGACAGAATAATTCAAATAGTTATAAAAATTCATTGTAAGCTTTTCCAGCCTACACTCTTCATTTGTGAGCTGGTTGCACACAGGAATTGGTGGAAAACATTGACTACAAAACTTGTGGCTTTCTAAGTTTCACAGGGAAATCAGATGGCTGTATTAGGGATATGGAGCCTCTTCTGGTGTGACTATCCTTCCGTCATCTTCAGAGCCAAGGCAGCATTCACTCCTTTCTTCGACTAACTGTGTTGGACCCCAGAGCTGTCTGCCCACTTAGTGCCTGTCTAGCAGCTGTGTACTTTGGCAGGCCACACTGGGGACAATACTGCAGCTTAATTCCCAATTTAGCTTGAAGTGAGCCAGCTTTGCTTTTGATGGTAGTGTAGGCATGGGAGGCATGGTGGCAGCTCTTTGCTGAAGTAATTCCTGGATTGGGCAGTCCTTTATGGACTGATACAATGGATACACTCTCACATCAAATGTGAGTGGTAGAACTGTTGTACAGTTTACACCACAGAGGTAACAGATCTCCTGGGGATTTGCACCTCACAATACACTGAGAGCTAGGCATGACTTCTTATTTTGGAGGGGAAAGGGATTGGTTTTGGTTTGTTTGGCTTTTGGGGGGTTGGTTGGTTGATTGGTTGGTTTTTTGGGGGTGTTGTGTTTCTTCTGATTTTCCCTTCAGCTTCATTCTCCCTCAGAACAAAGATATACTTATTCTTAAAATGCAAACTATACCCTATTTTGTTCCTTACAGGAAAAGAATTCCTTTCTACTGATTTCTAATGCTTTACTTGTAATATCATACAGTGGAAGTACTGCATGGGTTTATGTTACAATGCATACTTTTCATAGTAAGAGCAAGTTTGATTAAGAAAGCCCTGAACTGAATAAACAAATAGATTTTTTTCCTAATCATTATTTTAGTTTATTTTGGTATTCTTCAGCTGTATTTTAACTGCTGTATATTAATTTGGATTTTTTTCCCCCTGTTTCTTTGTGAAGACAGATTGCGGTTGTGGTTGTAGTAGATCACCAATCAACACTAAAATATTTTGCCTTGATTTTGAACTCTTAATATCAGAGTCAAAGGATATTTGGATTAGGTTTAGTTTGAATTATTCCTTCCTCCTGTTTGAGGGAAATACAATTAAGGCTTAAACAAGATCTTTTTTGCTTAATAAAGAGAGAACAGTGTATCCGATATGTGTATCTTTATTCTCAAAGTCTCAGAAGTGAATTCATTAGAAGAGAAGCTAAAGTAGTGATTTGGTGATAAGGCAGGATGCTTCCACATGGAAGATTTAAGTTCAAATTTACAGCTTCATGCTTTGGAGTAGCTACTAATAAAAAGACATGGTATAATTTCTTAACAATTTTCCCCTTGTCATACACTGAATTGCAGTAATTGAAAATGGGTGCAGAAGCTCTGGTCAAAGACTGAAACCTATTCAGGAGTTCCTGCACTGAACACCTCCTATCCCATGGCAAGGGACCATGCTAATCAAAACCCTGAAGAAGGGCAGGGTGAAATATTTCTAAACGCAGGCCCGATATTTGCTGTGTGAGACATTTTTATGGTTGGATTTGGGGGTTGTTTTTTAATGTACTTTCACTTGAAAAGAGAATTTAACTGTAGCTGAGCAGTAATACTTCACCAGGCTTTGCTTACTTGAGCCTGCTAGGCATAGCTCCCCTGGGAACAGCATACTCCCCTCTGATGCCTCTGAGCAGCCAAGGTTTGTTTTCCTTGACCTATGGATTTCATCCCAATCTACAGGGATCCTGGAGCGCAACTGATGCTCTCTCCCTTGATCCATCTGAAAGCATACTGTGTTGCTATATAGCTGGTGGGCTTAGACAACGTATACACATAAAAGGCTCAAATAGAAACCACTGACCTTGTTTGCTTATTCTAGCATGGTCTTTTTTATCCATTATGAAACTGAGATCAAATGCACAGTGGTGCTGAAAGCAAAAGGCCTGTCTTGGACAACCAAGGGAATGTGTGTCCAGTGATGAGGATCAGTGAAGGAGCTGCATCTGACTCATGTGATGCAGAGTTAAATATATCTCAAGCTCCCGTAAATGTGAGTGACAAAGGAGCCTTGCTCTTCTTTGTGGGCTTCATCCTTTATGAATTGGTATACTTTTCACAGCATAGTATTTCCTTTCTGTATTCCCCATGCCAGTGTAGGTTTCATATCTAATCCCTTGGATTCTGTCTGTGTGTCTAAAATGCATCCCATAAGCCCAGTGAGAGCTTACATCCAGTACTTTGAATAAGCAAGTAGGATTTCTTGAATAGTACTTCATTTGTAAGAATTTCCATGCATGGTACTGTGGTCAAAACTGTGTTGATAACCCATAAATTTCTCAAGAGAAGAAAGATTATATGTTCATTACTTACACAGAAAAATTATTCTTCTTTCTGCTGATATTTGCTTGTGGGTTGGGTTTTTCGTTTGCTTCCAAAAAAATAGTTGTATATTTAGAGATGACTATAAGTATGTATATTTTTAATTGTATAATAGATATGATGCTGTGCTACTCAAAAATGATATGCTGTGATAGAGCACTGAGCCAAGATCTGGTGCTCAGTCTCTTAACTTCTTTAAAGATTTTGAATAACCCTTGGTAGCTCACTTATCTCTGTAATTAATTTCACATCTGTGAAGCAAAAGTGATTCTTACTTTTTCTCTTCCTCATATATATCACTGTTAAATAGATGAGAGAAAGATTCTTTAAAAAGAATATTTCTATTAAACAAATTAAGCTTGCTGTATCTTATCTGGGTTTTCAGCTAATCCTCTAATTTACTCAAACGAGATTATTAAAAGTAAAAAAGTCCTTTTTCACTGTTGTAAAACAGTAAGGAGAAATAAAGTCTTTTTAACTATAATAAAAGTAGGAATCATTATTACAATTTTTTTTTTAAACAGAGAGCTTTATTCTTGCATAAGTAAGAGGACAAATTCTTTTTTTTTTCCTTTTTCCAAAGTCATATTCACTTTTCCATTTGTGTCCCATTGATCAATTTGGGGTTTATACATAAAAACAAAGTGATATTAAAGTGTATTTGCATTATATAGAGCAACATATACATTTTTAATGCCTTGCATTCAAATTATAGCTTAGACTATTTTTATAGCTCTTCTTACTATGAAATTCATGCCATTTCATCCAGTGAGTGATTCAGTCTCTAAAGTCTGGCAAAGCAAATAAACATCTAACAACACAGTGAACAACAATGTTGTACCTTTCAGAACAGCAGTATTACCTTTAAATCACTAATCTGTCTTCACAGGGCTTGATATAGAATAGTGCATTTTATTCAGTGTTGGTGCGTATGGTTACTAGAATGAGTATTCAGGCAGCTTAGAAATGAGTAACAGAAAAGCAAAGTTCTAGCAAAGTTGTCCCAAAACCTAGTAAGTTTCTAAGTAATCAAATACTGAGGTGAGATCTGGAAACGACTAATGATTTCTAAAATGAAGGTGCTGCTCCAGCTGTGTAAAGTGGATACTTTAGGGTTTGACAGTAGCTGAGAAGATGTTTTTAAAACTGTAGTTTTATACCAGGACACTTACTTTTTACCATAAAAATGTGTTTTCTTTACTTATTAAAGTGCAAAAACCACTTCAACTTCCAGTGTAGCTGCAAAAATAACATTTAATTTTCAACATATATTTTCTTTTGCCTCAGAATGTGAACAAAAGTGGTTTCAGTGACTTTAACTAATGGAAATACTGTGAAGTAGGATTTGGATTATTATATAAATTCTTTATATTATTCTGAGAGCCTAATAAAAATACCAGAGCTAAACTTCCAAATATATTTCTTCCTATTTGAAAATCACATATATGTATGCTGTAATTTCTAAGTTTTGGGGCATGCAAAATTTGGGCTTGGTTGTCTTATGATACGCACCTATTGTGTATGCTCAGTGATCTGTATTATTATTGCAGTAATAGTTATTAATGCTGCCATCATTCTAAAATAAAAAGAATAGAATAGTTCAGTTCAAAGGGACCCACAAGGGCAACCTAATGTTGGATTTATTTTTCTGATATAAGTTTGGCTGCACTTTAATACTCTATTTGAGAGAACTTAAATACTTAAAATAGGTAAAATCATTCTCTAAGAGGTAAATATTCATAAAATGATAGAGGTCATGTATCCACAGATAGAATTTGCAAGAGATGAATTTCATACTAGCTCAAAACTCAGGCAATTAGGCCTTACCTACTGGCAAGGCCAAATTGCAGAAGCATTTTTTAGCTAATTGGAAATGAACAATTCCAACAGCAAACTGTTTACCTTGCATGAATCACAAAGTTACTCAGCTAAAGGCACTGAAATATTTTTTGGTATATGCTGATATAAAGATTTCCTAAAATTAGACAAGATTTTTAAAGCTAAAGTTAGATTTGTTATTTTGAAATTTTGGGGAGTTTTGCTTGAATAACAGCTTATAAAAATTCCTAGTGTTTGTTATAGAAGATCAATCCTTGGCTTACTTTAGAGAAACTGTTTCGATTTTCATGCAAGTCACAACCTTCCAAATCATTGTGCCATAAAAAGCAACCTTACTCTTTTCTCTCCTCTCCCACTTTTCCCCTTAAAATGCTGTTATTTTTGTCTTTGTTGCCACACACATGTTGAGAGTTTATTCTTTCACTTACAGGAATTTCTGTGATTCTGAGTGCCGCTGGAGGACAGTAAGCTTAGATTGAATGTTAGGAAGAAATTATTTTCTGTGGGAGTGGTGAGGAATTGGAACAGGTTGCCAGAGAAGCTGTGGATGCCCCATCCCTGAAAGTGTTCGAGGCCAGGCTGGCGTGGTCTAGTGGGAGGTGTCCCTGCCCACGGCTGTGGGGTTGGAAATACATGATCTTTAAGGCCCCTTCCAACCCAAACCATTCTGTGATTCTATGATTCTACAGTAGAAAACCAGCAACCTTAATTTAAAAGACCAGTGGAGGTGTTTTGGAAGGTTTTCTTCTTAAATTGATAAAGGAGCATTCAGACAATCCTTTCTGCTAGCAATTCTGCTAGAATTTCTGTATAATGCTGAAAACTTAAGCCATTGAAGCTGTTAAGAAAGTAACTGTGACTATACCTTTGCAATGCAAAAAATTAAAAGCATAATCATATGAGTTTTTTAAGGTTTAGTGCTATTAATAAAAATTATTTTAATTTCTTTTGTGCTGACTTTTTCTGAATTTTTAATCTAAGATTATGCTGTAGCTGATTTTAGGTTCTGAAATTCTGCTTCAGTGCTATATACATTTTTATGTAAAAGAAGAATCATTAAAATGTAGAATTTTAAAAAGCTACAGTTCATGTCATGTTTGAACCACTTTTAGTAAAATACAAATTATTTTCTTTCTTTTATTTTTTTTTCTGCAATGGGTAAAAAAAGAGAAGCTGGCTTTGAAATCAGCTAAGTCCTAGTATGGTTTTGCTTTTCATGGTGAGTAAAACTAGAAGGAGTATCTTATTAATTTTTTTTGTTTGTTTGTTTTCTTCAGGAAAACATTTTGGAACAGAATAGGAGAGTTAGGGAGATGCTTAGAAAACAAATATCACTGTAAGTCAACAGCTTTTCAGCAGGCTATTTTCTTGTAGAGCCTTTCAAGACAATACATTGAGACAGTATGGATAGGCGGTGTCTCACCTGACTAGTGTCCTTCTGAAGTAAATAATCTGAGCCTTTTTTCTTAGTGATGCTTATGGAATGCTTTGTTGTGCAGGTAGAGAAATAGCATATCTTTGTTGCTCTAAGGAAGCTGGAGGCAATCGTGTTGCATCAGATTTTGGAAAGACAATAGTATATGAGTCTGATATCACCTGCATGCCAAGTCAGAGATCTTTTGACTTTCAGTTCCTCTTCCTTATAATAACTTCTACAGATTTGATTACTGAGTCTTTTATCTCTGGCAGCTTTTGAGGTAACATAATATTGTGTTAAAAACAAGTGGAAAATTTTGAGATGTGACTCCAAGTGCTGGTCTGGTTAGAATGTAATTCAGCGACTCTGTTCAGTACAGAAAGCTAGAGATGGAATTGTGGGCATGGAGGAGAGGTCTTTTGGTGCATACTGAGAACCTCACACAAGCTTATAGAAGTTCTAATCCCTGATCCCTAGTCAAGATGAGAAAAATCATTGCTTTTTAATTGTATTTTGCACCTCTTTTTTTGTGTTGCTTCAGTTGGTTTTGAGAATTAATTACACAAATATTTCAATGAAGTGATTTTTTCAGCAGCAGTGATGTCCCACAATGGAAAAGCTTAAAGTAGCTATTACATGGGTTTGATGGACAGGAACATGATAGGAGAACTGGGATTAGCTTGGAATTTCCAATTAAATAGTATGACAGCTAACTTTTAAGGCCAGTGACAATAACCCAATGGTGTATTAACATGGCTGGGTTCAAAGAATATGTGACATCTCATTTCAAATAATTTCTTCAATGTCCAAAAATATAATCTTCTCTATGTTTGCATATGTTGAGTAAAATTGAATCCCTAGATAGTTTGTCATTATTCATTCTTGTGGAAATTATTGAAGCTGCTCTTACTCTTCAAGTTTGGCATAAGCCCTTATTCAGTTTAAGAGTGCTGTGATTTCATCACTGGTATGTTTTTGTTTATCAATACTTTATCCTTGTTCTTTGCTTACTCTATAAATGATGAATTTCTGAAATATTTTGAAAAGTGAAAACATAACATTGTTTTTTGGAGGGTTAATACCTTCTGTCCCTGTGTCTTCTCTGCCACATACAGTCTGAGATTTATTTTTGAAATACAGCACTTGAAAGTGTTGCTGTGAGGCTTATACCATGCTGCCTGTTCCTCCTCTCTCTGTGGGAAGTCATGGTTAGGCCTCAGGCTTGTCTCACATATGCACCCAATTGTCATTCAGAACAAGAACACAATGATCCACTATTGCTCAGTATTATCTTACATTTTGGCATCCTTTGGTTGGAAAGGCTTTAATTCCTACTAACAGGGAGAGTATTTTTCATAGGATAATAGAAATTAGGATTCCTAAAAGCCAGTTGGATTGCATAGCATCAGCCTCAGCTATAATAGGAATTTTCTAGACTGATTTGAAAAAGTGAAATCTCAAATCAAGCACCTTCTGCCTTTCATCTCATTAGACTGTGGCGGGGGGGGGGGGGGCAGTTGTGTGTGAAATTTGTTTTTCTTTCACTTCTCTTTCTTTGATTTCCTTGATTTTGTATTTAGCCTTCAAAATGCTTTTATTATATGTCTTAATTTTTTTAAGTTTTAAACTTTTAAGGGTTTTAGGTTTTCATCTTAATGGTTGATATTGCCAAGGAACATGTTAATAAGAGCTGAAAACATTATTAGGTATTGAAATGCTTAGAACAGAGATGAGATATAATTTTCCTGTCTTCATGGGAATTTACAGTTACTATTACCAATTAAATTAGTTTGCATGTGTATTTTAATGCGTATAATGTTTTATTTTAAAAAACATATGCTTTCACAATATATGAAGCAGTATGCAAAACGATCAGCTATTAGTCAATATTTTAAAGTTGCCATATATTCCAAATTTTCTAGTGCTGACAAAATGAGATGATTTATGAGGCAATTTGCAGTATGACATAAATATATAACATTCATCAGATAAAAATGGTTGCTGAGGAATTATACCATATTTAGTAGCATTAACATATTTTGCCCTTTACCTAATGGCGTAAAAATGCTTCTGGAATGAAAATAGTTCTTTTCCTGAAATATATCCTCCATTAATATTGCTTGTAATTTCTGTTATGTATCACCAATTACATCTTGGCACTTTGCCTATCATGGTGGATATGCTGTTAGAGTTGCAAAACCATTTAATCTAGAAGACCTGGCGGAGTGGAACAGTGCATTATATTTACAGCAGAGAGAGAGAGAGAATTTAGGGAGAAATGCAATTTTCCAGAAACTCTTGCTAATGGAGATTGGAAGCCTACCAGAAATGATGCTAAGGAGATCTGAGGTATGAGAGCAACAGAGAGAGAGAGAGACCTTCTGCTCTGTTGCCATTCAAGCTGTAACCTGTTATGACAGTTGTCAACATTGCCCTTTCTGATTTCTCCCAGTTGTATTCCATTTATTATAAGCACATCAAAGAGATGCCTGCTGGGGAATCCAGAGGAGAGTCACTGCAGGAGGCTGGCTAACAGATTTAGTCAAAAGTATTCTTGCCCCCTGCTATGAGCCATAATTTAATGAGCACTTCACAACAACAATATGAAAACAGGTATGCCCCTTGCTTTCTGTGGAGGGGAGAGGTGAGAAGAATGGGCTTCCAAAATGCATCACATGTCTTTTTTTGAGCTGGAATCTGGGTCCTGTCATTTTGTCTTGTGACAGTGAGCAGAGCGTATTAAGTTAAAAGCTTGACCTGTTGAGATGCATGATGTTTGAAGGCAGACAAACCCTGCAAGGTTTTCTTACTGACTCCCAAAAGATTTGAGTTTTTTTAATCTTTGAAAATAAGAGGTAAGCAGGCCTGAATCTAATCAGGGGATGGGTGTTTTTTTTATTGTTTCTTTGGGGTTTTTTGTGGGTTTTTTATTGTTTTTAAAGGGAAGATAGATATTACTAAAGCAATAGACAAAGGGCAATAAATAAATCTCAAACTGTATAAGATAAAAAAATTAGTGGATTAAACCAATACAAAGCTTGTAATGTATTGGAAATTTTTAGATAAAGATAGCAATCCGTCATACAAGATACCCAAGTGGCTTTCTCTTGTTGGTTTGGAGAAGGGATAATTGTACTCTCTACTGATTCAACCTCTTGCAGCTCCATTTTGCTAGGGTGGAAAACATAGCAAAGAATCACAAACCATTCATAAGAATGAAGCAGTTTCTTGTGGGAAAGCAGCTGATCAGATCTGTGGTACATGTTTGTGGGAGCAACTAAAAGGTTTCTCCTGAAATGTAGATTGTAGCCTCAGTTGAAGCAATGGGGCTCCACAATGCAGTAATTTTCCAAATATCATGCAATGTTTGCTTAGAGGTATGTTATCCAAACTCAGGTAAAACAACTACATGACTACAAAAAGAGCTGCACAAAATGAACATATGCACAGGAGAATCATCCACTGAAAAACCAAGAAAATAACATTACCTCGTGAAGAGTTATGTAGTTTTGTTAAATTTTTCAAATCCAGTTAACTGTCTAAAATATAGACACAAATTAATCCCTAGCACAAATTTCACAGACTCAGAGCTAATTATTTACCTTCTGAGTAAATGATTTCACAGAATTTTCCTTGTGTTAATGTCCTATAGACTTCTTTTAGATCCGTTTACAAATGACCAGTTTTTTAGATTGTTCACCAGAGTTTACAAAATCTGTTGTTCTATGATGCTAATTTAATTTCATTTTCAAAGAGAAACTGTAGGAGGCCATCACCAGTACACTAATATGGGGGCAGCTGTTACTAATATCAAATCAGAATTCATTAAAACACAATGGTGGAGATATCAATCCTTTATTAAAGTCAGGTTATGCCAGTGCATTTCTGTCAATGCAGAAGGTGAATAGTTCACTCAGGATTTCTAGTGCAGTTGCTCATAATTAGCCTACAGGATGTTGAATGTCAGTTTGTTACATATTTATGCCCCAGGGGTCTGAATATTTAGTTTAATATATCACATAATGGACCTTCCCATTATATCCTACCTTGTTTCCAGTTTTTCCTTTTCTTCCAGTGGATAAGGGAATCTCTTTTTTGCCTACCAGAAAGCCCCATTTTTTATGCAAACCAGCATTATTGAAATGAAATTGATCAGTCTCATTTTCTCAGTTTTTCTGGGTCCTACTATGACTTTTAAACTTCAGAGAAAACAGACAGCTGGCTTTGTAGCTTGTAGGAGTGTGGATATCACTGAAGTCTAGATAACATTAATGTGACTGGGAGTTAATTTGCTTGTCTACGTGCTCTGCATTGTGGGGTGCATCTTTAGGTAAAACAGTTGTGCTGGAAAAGCAATCTGCCTTCAGAGCCGGGGAGTATGAATAAGAGGAGATAAGAGGATTCACAGCCAGAATAATTTCTAACTGATGCTGTTAAACCTTGATTTAGGATATTTCTGCACAGCTTGGCCCATGCTCACAAAATGAAACTGGTGGACTGTGCTGAGATCATAGGCAGTGATTAAACATTTATAGTTAAAGTAGTATACTATGGTATTGCTGCTGCCCAGAGGCAAAGCATTGTAATGCAGATTCAGTATTGCTGCTGCAAGAACTCTAAAACAAAAGGGGACTTAGAGTCTCTTCTTTGGTACTTGCTTCTGGCTGTTCTCAAAACTACATGTATTCCTCTCCTTTATTTTAGTAGGGGGTCAGGGGGAAAAGTAGATGAAGGCTGCTAATAATGCTTCAAACCCACACTTTCCATCTTTTGTCTGTCCGTTGGATCTGTTCTTTGCTTCCAGTTTACTCCTATGTATATTAGGTTACTCTACTTTTGTAAACTGGTTTATGCAATTAAATTCTGCAACCCTAATGAAAGCCTGAAACCCTAAATAGCTGTGTCAGTGGTGATGTCCCAGTGGCAAGACAAGTAGGTTAACTAGAACGTGTGCTATTAGAGTGCAACAAGTTGTTGAAGACTTTTGAATTTTAAAAACATTCCTGTCATATCCTGTGCTCACTTCAGGTGTATATATGACAATCATGTTTAGAATGGGTGTGTGTCTTGTTTATTTTTAAATGATTGTAAGAAATTATTTCTTGACTGCCAGCAGCAGCTGGTATTATTCAAGAGTCCCGTGTTGTGCTTTGTTTGTGTTTATTTGCGTGCCAGAGACTACTGTTTGCATAATAAGACCACTTCTAGTTTAAGTCCCTGTATGTATGGCTGATTGCACACACATCTCACCATGGTACTTTTATTGTGCTATCCTGACATCCAGCTCAGCTTTCTCTCTCACAAAGTGTTGACTTGGTAATGTTCATTGTTTCTGAAAAAAATAGTGGGGTCATGGCCAAATGGTTTTGATGCTAATTGTCATAATTGTTATGCTTTGAATTTCCTGATGCTGACAGGCTGGTGAAAGAGGAAGTGAGAAGTGGGACTTAAGGACATAGATCATCACATCTTCATGATGCACATGGAACACTTATGATAAGCAAGTGCTAGTTTACTGCAATAAATGGCATTGAGAAAAGAAAAATGGTTGTCTGCTTAAGTGTCTTAGAGGAGTAAATTCTAAGAGAGCTACCATGGGACATACAGGAAATACTTAAAACATTTTTAATCTGCGCTTACTGCTTCAACATTGGAATTACATTTTTGAAATCACTTTGTAAGCATGTATACCGTGTGCTTAGAGAGGACTTTTATGATGAAATTACATAACCTGTGATATGGTTAGCTAGTGCCATACTTCAGCGTAGCAATTAATGTGATTTAAAAAGAGGTACCTGCTGGTGAGGCATCTACAGGTAAATGTGCATTGATAAGTTCTTAATTAACATGTAGCTGAATAAAAGCATGTCTGAAAGCTGAGCATGACCTTTTCTCTGAAAAGGATTGGAGATTTTGTCTGGTTTCTTAGAGAAAGCATGGTCCAATTGGTCCTTGTAAGAGATAAATGGCACCATCTCATAATAGAAGTGCTGCTGCATTCTTAACTGATATTTGTATTTTTATGAAATTTAGCTAACCTAAGAGTGGCAACTGTGTTTCACAAGCACGTGACTTATGTCAGCGCTTGAAAAAGGGAAGAACAACACAGTTATTAGCCAGTAAAATACAATGAAAGGCATTATCTTGTTTTAATGCCTAGTTTTGAAAATAGGGATGACCTTTAAAAGTTGTATTGTCTTTTTGCTAGCTTATGACAGAATCTGTACAAGCCTGATTTGTCACAGACCAGCATCATCAGTTGAGGAGATTTGTGAAACTTCTTGCTGTTGCTTATCTTGTTCTTTTTTATCTCATTTTCATTTCTTTCTGCTTTTGTGTTTATCCTATCATTCAACATAAAGATAACTTAAGCTTCACCCACTGTGAGGAAAAGGGAAGAAGTGCAAACTCACATCTACATGAACATCAGCGTGTCAGAAAAACAGGCATTTGTATGAGAGGAGGATTAGTGAGTCCTTTCTATAGCCTGCAGTAAAGGAAAAGGAGATATGGAGCAACCGCAATAGATAGAAAAAAGAAATTAGGGCCTTTATGGAAAATGCCCTTACAAAGTGTGGGTGTGACATAAAGGCTTGGGATGGGGATTGGGAATAAGGTCTGTTGGAAACATAGGAGTTTCTTCAGTTGACTTATCTTTGACCTTAGGGAATATTTTTGGTGGCTTGCTTTGCTTGACTATATCCTAATATAGGGTGTTTTAGGTTTTTTGGGGTTTTTTTTTGGTTGTTTTTTATTTTGTTTTGTTTTGTTTTGTTTTGAGTGAAGGTAAAGGGAATTGGTTGTTTGAAAAATGCTTGAAATTCTTTGATGGAAATAAGTGACTCTTACTGCAGACAGTTGGCATCATTTTTATACTTGCATTCTGCTGAGAAACAGTGAAGGGAAGGTAAAAAGTTACGCCTTTCACACCTTTCGCTGTCTTGCAAAGTGTGTAATTGTTTACCGTGGTGTAATGTAAGTGTAAAAATGCTACTGAACTAGAAGAAACCATAATTTTATGCTTATTTTTCCAGGTATGCATCACTATACAATGATCAAAACTGTAAGCAAGTCAGGCTTTCCTGGTAGATACAGGGTACCCATACTGGACATAGTATGGTACTATGCACACAGATTCCCTTGAGAACACTCTTTTTCCTTGAAGAAGACATTTCTCATGGCAAAGGAATCAGAAATAACCTTCATCTGTCTGTACAGTCTACCTCCATAATGGTTTGAGACTTCATTTTGAAAGTGGAGTAGGAGAATATGGCATAATTGCTGAGATAATCCTGCCCGAATTAGCATCAGTCGTTCATCTGAATTTTTGCCTCTTCTTGGGTTACCTGATGGCAATAAAAATAAGATAGGCTGTGCTACCTTTTGTTGAGCAGTAAACCTGAGCTTTCTACTGCTTGCAGAACTCAAGACTTTCAACTTTTCAACTTTCAACTTTTTTCCTATGTGACAGGCCTCTGAAAATGTGGCCTGACAGAAGAGGCAGTGCCTTCTTGCATTCCCTTCACTGAACATCACCTTGCATAATGATGTAGGAGTTAACTATTTGCATTCTCTTATCAGCTAGAATCCTTAAGTCAAGTTGGACTTCAGTGAAGTGGCTGGATGATTGACTGTTTGGGGGCTTTGTTGTTGTTGATTTTAGTTTGTTTTGGTTTTTTTTTTTTTTTTTCCTGATTATAACATATTGTTTATATGTAGTGATTTCTTTTTTCTATAAATGGTGAAGGAATGACTTCAGATATGTGGGAAATCACCTATGTTGTGAAATTTTAACTCTTTGGTGTCATTAGCATCTGTATTTTTAAAAAAATAAGACAGACTAATTCCCATAAAGCTCTCTCAGTATAAGATCTTGTTAAAGACAAAATGTGTCTCAGCCTAAAGTCATAGTGCACTCTTCAGATGATGCAAATTTCAAAACCTTACCCAGTTGTATTTCAACCTAATGACCAATATATAAAAGAGATGCCTTTTCTGTCATTGATCATAGTTTTATTGACAAATAGGAGATCTATGTTGGGAGAAATGCAAGTGATGGGCACTGTTGTTGTTCAAAGCACTACTATTTACCTGTGGCTTCTCTGTAAGGGACCATTTGAAGTTAGTAGTCTTGTTAATTCATTCACCCCTTTCCTTAGAAGGCAGCTTTGAGAATGGCAATGACTAATTTTTTTGTGAATAATGTTTTGGTCCTGCCTGGGTCTCAAACATAATAGGATCCCAGCCCTGGAGGTCAGATTTCTTTGGCTGATGGTGAACTCTGGTTGGTTGCTTTCTGCTGTGATTCTGTGAACCATATCAGTATTGATCAAAATAAAACTGCTTTCATGTCTCTGATCTCTGACAGTGCTGTAGAATAACTCTTGTTTTAGTCAAATTGTGCTTGGGTAGTTCACTGAAATGTTTTTCTTCCTTTTTTAAAAAAAATCTCAGTTTGCATGGTATTTGGCTATATAGCATGTTACTTGCATAAATGGGCAGGCTTAGTTTTATTAAGCTCTTTCAAGCAGCATAACAAGATATTCTCATTTTCCTCAAGAGTCATTGTATTGGACTTGGCTAAGATTGAGTTTCTTATTTTCTCCCCTCATCCTGCTGAGAAGCAGAGTGGTAAGAGTTTACTGGAGGGATAGAATGTAAGAAAATAGTGCAGAAGGTAGTCTCACACCTGAGGAGTTGCAGCTGCACTAATCACCAAAGATTAGCAACAAGCCTGAGCTTAATAGGGCACAGCTGTGTCCAATAAGAAGAAGAGTGCTACAAAAGAGTGGGTTAGCTGGGTGAGGAGAGAGTTGGAGTTTGTTGGTTGTGCTGTGAAGGAGTCAGTATTGTGAGGAGGTGCCCGTGAGAAATCACAGAAAAGGTGTGGGACTTTTGCAATAAGATGACAACATAGTTTGGGTAGGTACCTGGTGTACAGCCAGGGTCACCCCACTGCAGTCATCAGTGCCCGGTTATGCATATTTTGTAAACGTGTTCTTGAAAGTTGTGTTTAAAAAAAAAGGGTTGTAAGTGCAGGTGAGTTTTTTGTGTCTTTACAAAGCTACAAATGGCAGGAAAACCTGTTTTGAATTTTGGCATGGAGAGAAAAAGAAAAAGCCCATTTTTTACAAAATGCAATGCTTAAAAAGGTATAATGCAATATTTAAGGAGATGTTTCATGGATCACCTCACTCTCTGAAACAGTGGTAAAACTCCAGGGGAAGTTGGAGTCAGATTTTGAGCTAATCAGTGAAGCTTTCTGCCTTTGTGTGAGAAGAGTGTGTGACTCCATATTTTCAGTTACCTGTGCCTCAGTACTACTGCCTGCGTTGGAACAGTGCAGCTTTTTAGTGGCATACAGTGGGATGGCAAGTTTAAATAGGGATGTAAGTGTTGATTAGGAAATTGTGCTCCTGAGGAAATGGAAAATTTGGATAGTGAGACGTCCTCAGATGGGAGATGGTTGTCAGAAGCTACAGGGATGTTTTAGAAATCACCTGTTCCATGTTTGATGATCTCTGCAAGCTCTCTGGCTGGGAAGATCAGACCTTAAAAAAGAGAATGACTTATAGTAGGAGGCAGGAGAGAGAGGGAAAACCTATTGTGGCTGCTCAGTTGAAGCTTAGTGGCTAATTTACTTTATTCCTTCAGCAGCTGTAAAGGAACAGTTTGAGAATCTGCTAGAACAATTAAAATTCATATGTACAAATTCAATTTATATTCTAATGTTGTATGTTGAGTTGTGTTAAACTGATACATGAGTGAATTTTCTTCCGTTGTTTTGTTTTTCTTTTTAAGAAAGACTGAGAGATATGACCTAGATGAGTTTTACTTGTTTATTAGGGGGGAAAAAAAGTGACATTAAAAGATACCCATTTAAAATAAGCAGTGTGTCTCTATAAAAAAATAACCAACTTAAAAGAGGAAATTAAGTCAGTTTTTCCAAGGTGAGCTAATCCATAGATACTGAAATTGCTATTGAAATAGTAAAGCTAAACCAAACAATGTCCTCACTCAAGCATCAGCAATCTCTAAACAAATGGTGAATTTCTCTTGCTTCCATATTGAAATACGTATTTCTTTTCTAAGCAGTGTGCTGCAACTCATGGATGATCACAGCATCCTTCTTGCTGTAGAGCAGAATTCTGTTTTTTAAAGCCCTAAGTAAAGCAGATAGCAACTATAGACCGCAGTAAAACAGGCAAGGTAATACCAATGCTGAAAGGCTGTGGGTTGATTTTTTTTTTTTTTTTTTTTTTTTTTTTTTTTTTTTTTTGCTAATAGGTGGAAGTGGATTATAAATGAGTATCAGTGAAACTATTACAGGCAGTTATTAGCATCTCCATAACAAAGTATGTATTAGTATATTGTACATATACTGGATTTAAAAAAAAACAAACCCTATTCCTTGGCTTTGTAGGGGTGTAATGGTCTGTTCATGTTGCTAGCAGAGACTCTTATCCTCAGGCATGCAGTTTATTTATAAGAAAGTGAAATAGGTGTGTATTGATGTGACATGAGTACCTTTTTTTTTTTTAAATATGGTGTTCTCTAATCAGACATAGAAAATGTCACTCATTTATTCTTTCCTTCTTTAAAAGTGATTGGGAGGGGACCTTGACTCACATGACCATTAATTTATTTTGTTCTAAGCTAGGAGATGCATGTGTATCATGCTGTGTTTTCTGTTGTCATTTTGAGATGATCTCCAGACAGTAAGGTCAGACAAAAAGCATATGCCAAATGGACCAGACAGAGGGAAGATGGTCAGATGAATTAAAAACAGAATAAGTAGATAAATATTCCAGACCTGTAAAGTGGTGGGCTTTAATATCTCAACCTTCTTTATTGCTTTTCTTATCCTCAGATACTGAGTTCTTTTTGAACAAGCAGGTACACTGCACAGTGTAAGAACTTTTCATTAAGATGTCAGTTAAGATTTATTCCTAAATCTTGAAAACATCATACCATTTATAACTTTATCATCTTAGTAATTCAAGATTTCCCATCAAATTCTGACTCTAAAATATATCCACAGTGGTTTTTTTAATGACCGTCACAAATATTTTTTAATTTTAGCATAAAATTATTTCGCTTGTACTTTACATCTCTTGAGAAAAAGTTCTGCTCAAACTGTTTGTAATTTTTTAATATGAAAAATATCACTTTTTAAATGAGGAATAGGTGTTACTATCTAAACATTTTAGTTACCTCATACTAGGAAAAATATATTGCATGTAAAGAAACAAGCAAAAAACCCATGTTTTCCTCTGTCTTTGCATATCTAGGAGGCATGTACAGCAAACAGTGTTTAATCTAAACTTAAATTTGAAATGTGGCCACCCACCTACCAAAGCAGCACCAACTATTACTGAATTTGCAAAATTGCAGCATCTACTATCTGTCACCCAAGCCTCCCATAATTGCTGCCTTCTACTAGCGTGTAAGAGTTTTACTGCACAGAGACCATCCCTGGTCCTTCTCTCATGTCATAGACCTGTTGTAGAACATGTTGACAGAATTTCTGCCCAAGGATTTAAATTTAACACCTGGATTCTGAAAGTGTACAGGGTTCAGCAACCCATCAGGGAAAATTGCCTAATTATGATGTTTTCACATGGTCTGCATAAGTGAACCATCTGCAGCAGTGTAATTTATAATCTACGCTAGCTAAGGGTTAAAAATGTCTAGACAAGAAGAAGGTTATCCTAGAATGCTTTTTGCAAGCAGTCTCCTGTCTCCAATTCTCGATCTGCTCCCTCTACTTTAGTGAGCCTTTTTTGCTATGATTTTTTTAATAGGTAGATAATCTCAAGTGCTGATTAGAAGGAAATCTGTATATTTTTAAGACTAATAGCTCATCAACTGTAAAGTGCTGAATACTTCAAGCACCTGTTTTTGTTGTTTTATTTTGTTTTTTCATTTTGTTGTTGTTGCTGTTTTTTATTTAAATATGCCTGACCTTATTTCTCAGAGGATAAATTAAATTCTCTGCTATGGAAGTGCAGAAGGAAACATATATGTTGTTTACAACCCTTGCAAGTTGTTGTGCCTGTATCTTGGCAATGAGAATTTTCTTTAAAGAGCAGGATAGCATACTTAGTCCATTCCTTACTAAATTCTGGTTTGACATGTTTATGTTCCCTTCTGGATCAGAATTATATTTTACATAAAAGGAAACATATTTATATTATGGGTTAAATGAAGAGACACCTACCTGGAATTTCAAATTCTAAGGATTAATGTTGAGAAGAATGTGCGTTGAGAAGAATGTTCTTTTATTCTAGAAATGTACAAAAGACAGTAACAACTCATTTTGAAACTGGAGCACCAAAGTATCTTAAAGTTCATTTTTATTTGATTTGATAAAAGTAGGAGACTACTTTGCTAGGAAGATCATGTCAGATTGTTTTCCCTTACAGAGTGGAAGGTGAAGTAGTCAAACATCAGTAGTTTGCCACTGTTTGTTTTTTTATGAGCAATGAGATCTACAGCACTGAACAGTGGAACAAAACTCTCTCTTCTGCCTTACAAGTGGAACTCCAAGATTCTATGCTACCAACAGCATTCAAACATGCTGTAATTAACTGACTGATGTTGTTATTGGATAATGAGTTTAACATGAGATTTATGAAGGCACAGGTGTATGAAAAAGTCCTAAATTGTTCAGTTTCCTTAAGTGAAAGGAGAGTGCAGGCTCTTATCACTCCACCAAATAATCTAAAAGGTGTTTGTAAAAACTGATACAATATTTCATTTTATCAATTAATTGCTTTGTCATTATAATGTAGTCACTCTTAAAGGTAATATTTTTTTCTGAAGAGATTAGTATTTGTAATTCTTCTAAAATTTCTTCCATTTTTAGAGATAAATGTTCTGCTGTGAAATTGAATGTGAAGAAAATGTATGTATGTGTTTGGTTGGTTTTACTGGAATCCACTACTTCCTACAAAATCCACCCATTGTGCTATTTCACACTTGTGTAAGCATAAGTGCCTAGTGTGTGGTTTGGGGGCTTCCTGGAGTGTACTGAAAATTATTTTCTCTCCAATCATGCTTGTCTTAGTTTGTCCTGTGGTGTTTCAGGAAGTCTGAAGAAGATGGAGAAAGTAGAAGAGCAAAATTTTATTTGAGACAGAACATAGAGAAGCCTCAAGAAACAGAACAGATAGAACATATTACAAATGTCTTAATCATCATATTCTCTCTCTTTTACAGCTTTTCTGTAATTCTGTAAGCAGCTCTCAATGTGTAAAAACCTGGGAATGTGCATTCGTTAGCTTGCTCATATTCATAATGTGACACAGATGCAGTATCATGAAGACAAAAGTCATGAAGGCTTGAATAATTTGCTGCTGTTAGTAGAAACTCCAAGTGAGGTAGGAAATAGGAGTTAGGACTGTAGCTATCTAAATACCATAAATGCACTACAATGATGAGGTGCTTACACCTTCAATGTATACTTGAATTTCTTCTTGACAATTGTATCTCTTTTTTAAGCACAATACCTTTTAAAACTTCTTTTTTTCACGTTGAAACTTGTTTAATTAACTACTTTATGTAGATTTTGAAACACATCTTCGAAGATAGGAGTGTTTTAATTGTCTGTGGAAATCAGAAGCTGAGTAAGTCCTGAATATTAAATAGCAAATGTATTGTGGTTCTGACATGTGAAAGCTAGAAATCTTACTTTAGTGTTCCTTAGGAAAGTTTAGTAATGTGCAGTTAGAATTTTAGTAATCTACTGTATTTTGGTTTCCAAAATGTATCTTGCATTGCCAAGGTTTCTTTTAAAGTGACAGTTAATATTTCATTTACTGTGATTTAAAATCAAACAAGGCAAAATTAAAACAAAGAAAGGGACCCTGCGCCTCAAAATAATAATAAAACCCCACAGAACAACAAGAACAACAAAAAAACCACTAAAATAAACAAAACAAAAACCACCCAGCCACCTAACCAGCAAAAAATCCCCAGCCCTCTCAGCTTTCTTCCTCATCTGGAGTCCTGTTCCTGATGTAACAATCCAGTGACAGTAAGAGGTAATAGTGAATATTCATGTAAATGATTACACATGTGAAGGACTAGTATGAAAACTTGACAAAAAAAGGAGCCTAAGTGGGTAGAAAATTCATAAATTCTGTGAAAGAAAAGTGAGAAAAGTTTTTATATTGTGGTGTTACCTCATCTGTTAGTGTCTATTCTTAGGGCAGGATGTCAGAACAATTCATGTCTAGAAATTTATGGTTAGTAGATTGAGAGGCTTCAGTATAAAGGAAGATTATTTTTGGAACAGCTGCGCTTAAACCATAGTGTTGTAATCAAATTCACATAGATGGAAGCTGTAGAAAATATCTCTTGACCATTTCTTCAGATAATGGAATAGGGTTAATTCTCTATTAAAAAAAAACAAACATAAAAATCAGGATTGTTAACCTAATCCTTCGCAAAACTGTATGCTTTGTTTCAGAAGCTGCAAATAATCACCTAAATTCCTTGCAGATCAAAAAGTTAAAATATGTGACTGAGCTATTGCTGTCTTAGCTCCAACTGCTTTTGGAGATGAACTGTATGTTCTTATGAATCTTTATCTAAAATATCTTCTTCGCTCTTTAGCTGTTAGCTGCTTTCTGAGGAATTCATCTGCTTTTTTTTTTTCAAACTGAAAGATTCATTTGGTGTTAACTACTGAGGTCTTTCACACTAATATTTATTGCAGTAAATTCTATGAAAATAATTATTTTCTTTCTGGAAGGGAAAACATTGTCTTCTGTATAATCTCTGTAAGTTATTTACAGAGAATAAACTGTTATGCATTAGAAATTCATGACTCCAAGAGTTTTCCACATTTTTTTTCTGCTGAAGATAATTAGAATTCATGTAACCAGACCTACTGTGAAAACAGTCTAAGGTCTGAGTAACACAAATCTGTTTTTACAGTAACAACAATATTATTGCACATATAAAAACTGAGGTCTTCATTTTAGTATTAAAAAGCAGAAAATATTAATGTTCCCAAAGTGCTGTCAGTAATGTTTTCTGATAAAGCAAATGACTGTCTATAAACCCATACATTCCCTTTGCACATTAAGTAATGGATGGGAGTTGGTAGAAAGAAAAGATTCACTGTTCTTATGATAAACACAGGTAAAGATTTGATAAGACAATGTTTCCTAAATACAGTAACTTTGCTAGCCCTTCTGCATGGTTTTCTGAAAGACTATGCATTATAGCTGCAAAGGGATTGCTCCTGACAGCAATGTCCTTCATATGAGAGCATGGTCAAAACACGTGTGTATGTATAAGGACGAAAACCAGCTGAAATACATCACTTGCTGAACATGTTGCTGGGCATGCTCAATCTGGCTCTGCAACTGCATAACAAAGCTTAAGGCCCTCATACAACAGCTGTAGTGACTCTGGGCAGTGAATCTATACTCTTGGAATTATTAGTTTTTAATAATTGTTAGTGAGGCTTGAAATGTGTTCATATTTTGGGTAAGGAGGAGAAATTGTCTTAATCACACGAATTCACATTCAACTTCTGTGTTTTGGCCAACATTGTTGCTTTGTATATAAGATGGTGGACGGTATTAAAAAAAATAGTGATTTCATAACTTGTCATTGTAGTCATTGAATCACATATTTACTGCTTGTGGATTATCATGCTGATTAGATGACAAAGAGACACGATTGAGTTTGAGGAGCTGTCATATACCATGCAGGTGTTTACTCTTCCTTACTCAAGTGAGGATGAGACTATTTTTTGTCCATAACGGGAGGGATCTGTTTTAGATCTCTCATTGAACCACTTCTGAATGTCTGTTCTCACTCACTAGAAATCTGCATTGTGTATACATTCATTGTCTTCATCTCACACAACTTGATGTTGTCACTTGTGTGTGCTGTCTTTTAACTTCTGCTCCAGGAAAAACATCCTAATATTTTTATAGTCAGGTTTAATAACCAGCAGGGAGATAAAATTCTAAGACTAACCCATCTTGACAGAAACTTTTGAACATTTGTTAGACATATCTGGATTAGGAGGCCAGCTCTCTTCTTTCTAAGCGTGTTATAGTAAATGACAATATATAGAGATGGAATGGGATTTGGCATTGTATGCTTTTGCAATGCCTCCAATTAAAAAAATATACAATTTGAAAATACTTTATTTTGCACCTGAGAAGGCCTAAGACATGTGGGTACTTGTATCAGGCCTATAGATGCACATGTGTCAACATTAAGTTTTTGGATTTTTAAATGCCCAAAATGATTTTTCAGTCTGTGCTTTGATCTTTTTGTGATTTGATTTATGGTCTGTGGTATCAATAACAATTCAGGGTTGCTCTGAAGCGTAGTTAAGGGACAGACTTTCTGAGGGAGGCACTGAAATAATAGATTACTCATTACAGTGCAGGATCTGTGTGCCTTACTTAACATGTAAAGAAACAACTTGTGTTTACCCTTGGATCTGATTGAGTTCTGGGATTCTAGTTGGGAACTGTAACAGCAAAAATAGATATTCTGCCTTAGGTGATGCTGTTCCTATCTCTCCAGTGCAGATCCTTCTCTATTGCAGACCCCGATTCCCATTTCCCTTTCCACCTCCATCATATCCAGGAAAAATACTTGAACCACCTGGTGCAGTGTATCTGCAGGAATCAATTTTCATTTCCCACTGGCATGTGAGCATCCACTTGCAAGGTGAGTCAGTGGAAGCCGGCTGCTCCTCTGTTGGAAGCAGTGCATGAATTGTGGAGCATTACTGATGTGTTGTGGAGTGTGGGGAGGGAGCTCCTGTCTCGTTTGCCAGCAGTGCTACTGTAGAGAGCAAAAAGTCATGTCAGAGCGTAAATGAGGGATTTGTATCAGCAGCTTCCCTGTGAAGTGCACTGTGCTTTGCTCTCTCTGTGAGAATGGTGAGTGTGGTACAGCCACCTGTCAGCAGCCTGCTCCTCCACGCAAGAGTAGCTGATGGAGTCAGTGCTCATCTGTGGAAACATCTGGGTAATTAAGCTGAAAGCCGAAGAATATCAGAGTTCAGAAGATAGCAGAAAGTTTCAAATATACCTTTAGATAGAGAGATGTGATTATCACATGCTCTTCCCACACTTGGCTACGTAACTCAATAGACATTGATCAATTGACAGGTGCGTATGCCAATGGCATTAAGGACTGTTATACTGGAGCTAGGATAGAAAGGGAAAAAGGTGATCTCTTTAAAAGATATTTTCTTGTAAATACACATCACTCACACCTTCTGTTCAAATGGGAATTATGCAGCTTTCTACTTTCCATTCCCATTTGCAGGTTTTGTTTTTTTAGAGTATGATTGGTACAAAATAAGTGTTTAGCTAAAATAATCTTATTTCTTTCTACAAATAGAAGTTTTTTTCAAATAAAAAAATGTATTCTAATTGCAATAATAACTTGTAGGTGGTGCATATGCTCATTATATCAGTATTAGACGAAGGATTGGTATGGTAGGCATAAGATGAGAATATCTGTGTGTGTGATCTGTAATTGCAATATGTTGGTTTTTTGCAGAATGTAATTTTCTATATAATATCTACAGATGTTTTAAAAACAAACATAATTCTCAGAACACATGCTTTTCTGAAGATTAAAAATGCATACAGCTGCTTGGTCTTGGTTTTTTTGTTGTTTGTTGGTTTGTTTTTTTTGTTTTTTTTTCCTTTTAAGTCACGTTTTTATTTTAAGAGATTGTGAATATCTTACATTAAGGATTAAATTAAGGATGGCATTAATTGAGAGTTGTTTTCCTGTTAAAAAACCAACAATTTTTTTTTCTAAAATCATGAATTCTGACTTTCTCTGATAATGTGTTGGATTCAGCTGGGAAGCTAGTGAATGTGCACAGATGTGAGATAAGTTTTGTTCTACTCTGAAGTTTTGTTGGGAACTTTCAATAGAAGACTATTTAGGAGAAAGGCTACATGATTATTCATTTATTCCTTTTATATCTATTATATTGCAATGATACTATTCATGTCACAATTCAGTTTCTACTATTTACATTTTAACCTGTGAATATAGTCAATTTTGCTGCTGAAAAAGAGCTACATAGTGATCCAGTATCTCATCTGTTAACATAGTTGGCTGGCTTTGATGAATGGACTCAGTCTAAAGGATTCTCTACTGTGATGTGTGATACCTTGCACAACTAGAAACCTGTTTTTCATCAACACATTGGAAGGAATAATTTTTATTGTCACATATGAATGACTTGTTCTGATTGTTATGTTTTCTCTGTCATACTGAGCTCCTTATTTAAAGTGTGCAAACAGATTTTACTGGATAAAAACTGTTGTTCACATAAATAATATCTCAAATATTTAAAGCAGATTGATCCCCTGTGACTGTAATGTTTTGGTTATTTTTTTAAATAGGAGTGACAGTTCTGGTTTTACTAGCATGCTAGGAATGTTGAAAATGTGGGAACAGCGGCCAGTCTTTTAACATGAAATGTTAAATTTGTATTGAAATTTAGATATTTTGACATGCGCAATAGGCAAAAATCCAGTTGTTTCTAGCTTAAATATCTGATCATAACCCAGTAATGTTCATTAATTTGCTATACTGAGGAACTTATAAATATGTGTATATATATACGTAAAAATGTATATGTTCAGCCTGACCTAGGAAGTAGATTTGCAGTGTAGAAATGTTTCTGTCTATATTTTCTCAGTGAAAGAAAAGCTAAATGTGTGCACACAGTATTTCTCAGGCAATTAATTATTTCCTGGTCTTTGTGTGGGACAGAATTTCTTAGAAACATACACTCATCTGATTCGCCTCTCATTTTAATACTTGCATAAAAATTTGCTTGGCTTTCTGATATTCTCTTTTACATATTTAATTTTTCTCAGATTCTGAGAAGGCATTGTGTGGAGGGAGTCAACCAGCACAATGCCCACGATTAATGATAAGCCTTTCCTTGTCATTCTTTCTCTGCCTCATTGTAGGCATTTATAAGAAAAATAAAAGAACACAATGTATCTGTGCTTCTGAATGCAAAATCCATCACTTCACCTTTTCTTCCAGTTACAAGATGTGCAGTTGAAGGGACAAACCAGGACAACTGGTTTCACTAAGAAATGCATAGAAAGCGAGCGTCTTTCTTTTTGTCTATTATATTTATTTTTAGTTTATTTTTTGTTTGGTTGGTTTGGTTTGTACAGTTGTTTGTTTGCTTGGTTTTTAAAATTTTGTTGTAATTTTATCTGTAATATTTACTTCTGATTAGGAAAAACCCAAAACTTTTTAATATTGTCATTTTCCCCTTGTGGAATTTTTTGAATGGGACTGTGTGGAAACAAGCCATCACAGGAATTTAGATGCAACAAACTGATATCACCAGGGTATCACAATAGACTTGGTTTAATAATACTATTCAGGATCATAATGTTTGCAGGAGTTCTTAGATGCTTACTCGAAGATCCTGTACAGTAAGATTTCCTTTTTCTCTTACAGACATTAACACTATTTTAAAAGATTGTTCTTAGTGTGCTGCATCACATGTTTGAACGACCCCTGTGCAGAGAAAGGTTTTGAGCAATGCAGTCTTTAGGGATTTATGTAAGGGCACTTCCATTGGTCATGGTTTTTCATACCAGTCTTCAAGGTCCAGATTCAGATTCCAGTGGAGTCAGTAAAATACTTTCTTCTTGATTCAGCAGACTTTTTAATTGGTAGACTCTGATTTTACTACTTCTTCCAGGGTTAATTTTTAAAGCCTCTATGCTCAGATTTCAAAAATATCTAGAGAGCCCTTAACCTGAGAAGAGATTTCTTGCAGTCTAGCAGCTATTGCAGCTTACAGTTAATTACCATTGGCTTTCAGATACTCAGTAAAAGGGGGGAAAAAATCTTCTGATTCAGGGTAAAGGAAAGAGTCAGTGGGCATAATTTATGCTCTCTTCAATTCTTTGCTGTACGTTACAGCATCAGCCAATTGAAGGATGTTTCCCAACTATAGAGTGTGCTTTTTGTACAACATTACTTTATTTAGAATTCAGTCAGTAGCATATAATCCTCTACTAGGAAAGGTTTGTTTTTTTTTTTATGGCTTTCCTTACCCTTTAATAGGGGCTGTGTCTTAATGATTTTGCAACTGTGTGATGGTACTAAGAGATCTATTATGACAAAAAGAGTAAAACCATTACTAGGAGTCTACCATGTCTTGTCAAAATGTTCATTTTTCAGTAGATTTAATAGATTTCTTGACTGAAATCTTGGGAGATTCCAGGTCTATAAAATTACTGATGTAGCCTAGTTATATTACTAATGTAGCCTGAGTCTCTTAAACAGGCTGTGAGGAAAAAAAAATACAACAAAAAGATGCTTATAAGAAAGTAAAATTATTATGTCTTTCTCTCTGAAAAAAGGTATTTTTTTTTTTTTTTCAAAAAGTACATTACAAAAGTGGGTAGCTTTCACAAAGAACCAAAAAATATTCAATATAAAGAGAAGATAAGGTGGTAATAGTTGGTGATTCGGTCTTCTCCACATCGTGACAGTTCCCAATAGCCCTTCCAAAATAAAACTCTATGGAGTTACTGGAATTTAAGATTTTATAAAATCTAGACTATTATGAGCCACATTCAGATTGCTTACTACATACATCTAAATTTTATATTTGTTGAGTGCTCATGCAGGGACAGTAATGGATAATAATTTCAATGGCTTGCTCTGTTGAACTCAGTATTTTCTAGGGGAAATAATACCTGAGTACCAGACCTACCACTTTCAGTGTATTGTCTTACCATATAATACTGTTAGAAAGTTATGTAAGTAGGTTTAAAAGATGCCCATGGTGGCTTTGTGCATTTTTTTAGAAACACTTATGTAGAACTGTTTTTATCTGTATTAAATTCTGTTGTATTTTTCCACTGGAGTATTGTTTGCCAGTTGGTTGCTACCACAGATTTGATAGAACTATCAATCAAAATCACTGTACGAGGGAAAATGAAAAGCAGACAGAACAACACAGTGGGACTGGCTGTGAACAAAACTTATGGCCCTTTTTGTACTGTGGAAAGGACACTCATCAGAATGCCCTCATTTGTTTGGATGCAGTTGAACTTCAAAAGGGCAAGACAGATGTGCTGTTTTCAGGCATCCTAATTTATTTTGTGACAGAGTTCATAAACTTGCAGCTAAATGTGAGAACAGAACACATTTTGGGGCCAGCCCAATGTATCTTTACCTTCTCCAGAAACAAAAGTATTTCATAATTTTTGGTACTGTTAACCTTCCATAGCTGACTTCACTACAGCAGAGTGAGGAGCCTTCCCTGAGAGATGTGCCATGATGCTGTCTGCTTGGCTGGCATAGCTCAGCACTTCAAAAACCTGGACAGATGGGGTGCCATCTCATGAGAGACAGCTTTCTGCTGGGCTTCAGAGAAGCTGAATTGAAGGTGGGGCTTTCTATCCAGCTGACATATCAGTTTTGCTGCTAGCTTATGTTACTGCAAGTGAGGAGATGATGACCAAATAAAAAATAAGCTAGAGAGTGTAGCTACATCCATCAAATGTAAGTATACCTTTTGTGTTCTGAATCTCAAATTTTTAAATTGACAGTCTTTAAAGATGGGAAAAGGCTTTGAATAGACCTTTACTTTTGTTGTCCTACTCTCTGTGTTTGGTCCTGTGTGTTCCACCAGTAAATGTCCAAACTGCAACAGAAAGAATTTTCTCAGTCCTCCAAAAGTCTGAGAATTTCTTCCATTTTTGTGTTTTTCTTACTATTCCTATAAAAAAGCACAATGTACTTTCCTGCTTTTGTGATCTTTATTGAAACATAAGCTGTGCTTCCTACACCTAGAGTATTCTTTCTGTACTACTCACCAGCACAGCTAGCTCTCCTATTTTTGAAGCATTTGTATAGGAACAAATCAGCTGCATACAAATGGATCTGCACTGATGTGCCTTCTGCTTGCAAACAGCATAAGGCAGCTGAATTTCTACAAGAGATCAAAGAGTTAGGTTACATGAGTAAAGGTGTGCATTGGAGACAGAACAGCTGCTCCAGAGTCTTTTGAACTTTCACTTACCACTTCCCCATTCCCAAGCATGGTGTCATGGCAGCGGTTTTTCACAGCTGTTAGAGACTGCATTCTCTCCCAGACTGTTACCAGACTTTTAGTGAAAGGCTTTGGGCATGTGCTTGTGCTGTGTAACTGCAACTGAGTGTGGCTAGGGCTTATGCAGGCTGAAGTGCCTTGTGTTGAATTTAGCACTTATGAAGAAACTGAAACTGAGTAGTGTTCCTGTACATGGGAAGGGCTCGCTATCCATTTGCTTAGCTAAAAAGCAATCACTTTTTCTATTCATTTCCTGGTATAATAGTTCTCAGCTGTCCAACAGAAGTGATATTAAAAAATACCACTTTGTATTTTAAGAACTATTCAATTTTCTTGCCCTATCTGCAACATGAAAAAATAAAAAGGAAGGCTGTTTGCTCTTTCCTGAGCAGCTTGCACCCCCAGCATAATCTACAGTTCCTATGCTGATGTGGGCCTGTGCACACAGCTGATTGTGACTGGAAATGAAGATGACTCTTTGTCTCTTCTGTCATGTTGAATTCTAGGACTGGCATTTAGGAAACCCTTTTGAATGAGTAGCTTCAAATTGATCCAGTTTGTTGAAAAGCTTGAGGCCCACTGAATTGAAAAATAGCATTTGGATTGGAAAAAAATGATATATTTCAAGTCACCATGCAGGCTTTGTGAGACTGAATTTTGCATTGCAGCAGTCATTTAGAGTGTGCAACTGCTTGTTTCAGCATTCTTTTAATTCAGTGACTTCTATACCACTAAAGTTAGAACAGAAAATTATTTCTGTATATATATGTGTATATACTGGTCTGTGTGTGTGTGCCTGTATGTATTAGTAACTGCTTTGTATAAGAAACAATTATTTGAAATACCTCCTAATGTTTGAAAATGTTTAGAAGATAGCTGTGTTTTTCTGAGCATGTTGCAGATGTGAATACGATGTGTTATGTATGGCTTTATACAGATCTATAGGACTTGCAATATGCAGTTAAAATCTATGACTATAAACCTAAAGGCTGAAATAAAAGATTTCTAAATAATAAATTATTATGGATGAAATTTATTAACAGATTAAATTTATCAGTTATTAATATATGAATTGTCAATGGTGTTTTATGAGCACACAATATGATAATTTCAAAGCTTTACTATTTTTCTTTTAAGGAGGTCCTTATGACTAGAATTTTGTAGTTTTTTCCTAGTTGTAACATCATGAATCATCAATAAGCCTTCTGTTTGCAGCAAAACTTCAAGCTGTGAACTTCAACATTAAATGTTGAAGTTTTTAGTAAGGTTGCAGTATTCCTTTATGCTGTGTTTTAAAAATGATCTGGGTGTTATGAGGACATTTAAGGCTTACTGATTATTTAAAGGCTTGCTGTTGATTTGAAGTGTATAACTTCATGTATTTCCCATTTCACCATAACATGTTGGTTTTGTTTAGAGATTATTAAAAGGATTGCAGTCATGCATTTATTGGCCACCTTCTCTGGCTCTATGTCCTCCATTCTCAGAAAAGCCATGGAAAGCCTGGAAAGTCAGGCCATAGTGACAGCTTGAACAATGTTAAGGGATTGTAGGAAGTTCTCACAGTCCAAACAATGGACAGTTTACAGCCTAATGAATAATTTGACCATGCTGGTACATGTGCCAGAGGTTAAGGCTCTGACCTGCTGCTGTTCAGATTACTAGGACAAGTGTAGCCACTGGGAGCGAGATTAGCAATTTAATTAGAACACAGTGTAAAATTCATATCCTATGTCATTTGTTGAACAGGATCTATATCATTTTACATCTATTATATCATGGTTGAAAGAAAGGGAAAGTCAAGGAGTATTTATGTGAACAATATCATTAGAATGTTAGGTCTTAGGGTGTCACATTGTAATCTTCAGATTTCATAATTTGCACGTGTTTCCTGTTTCATCACAGTAACACACTCCAAAGTGAAATACTCTCATGGAAAATAGCAACAATTTGGCATGTATTACACCTTGACGCAATTAAAAAAAATCCAAAAACAAATGAAAAAAAAGGAAAAAAACCTCCATATCTTCTAGAAACTCTGTTGTTGTGGAACACATGGAGTACAGGTAGCTTGGGGTGCAGTTGCAGTGGGAGCTGCAGGTTGAGCTCTGGACAGGAGTCCGAGGTTGTGATTTGCCCATCTTTTCATCTTTTGCATAGCAAAGGACAGGACATGTAGCACAGCCAGGTGACCAGACACTTGGTGACACAGTAGGAGCCAAGGACTAGGTAGGAAATGCAAGAGTTTCACCGACTTGGACTGTGATAAAAACCCCAGAGGTTCCTTTGCCCTGAGTCCCTCCTGGGAGGCACAGGCAGCTCGGGCTATTCCTGTGTTTCTCTGCCATGAATATAAGGCTTTGTGGAAGGAGGCGTCTGAGACTGCCATGGGAAACCTGGGGTCCAGCAGGTGAGGACACCTCATCTGGCTCTGTGAGTGGGTTGTGTGGGGAGTCAAGAGAGGCACCCTGGAGCTGCCTGCTGCAAAGGGGCTTTGATCCCAGTAAAGTCTCTGGTGGCTGGAGTGTGATCACCAGGGAGTCTCGGGAATGGTCTGAGTGAGAAGTTTCCCTTAACACTGTAAACATTTAGGTGAAGATCAAGGGTATCAATCATGATGATAACTAATGCTAGAAGAATAATTTTGGGGATAAATTTCCCATGTAAAGGTTTAAAGTAGTTCCTCACTATTGAAAATTAGGATGAAAATAAGACAAGGATCATCTGACTTAAACGTGCGTAATTGGTACAGTGGGTTTTTATGTATGATCCTGGTAAGAGGTGAAAACAGGATGCTGGGTTTAAAAAAAAAATTCTGAAATTTTCTTAGCAGCTTTTAAATTCCAGAATGGCTCTTTATTCTGTTTTCCTGTTTTCTTTTTTTACTGGTGTTCCAGTAAGTTTTATAAGCTACAAACCAGTGTAGAGGACATGTATTAGCCGTTCAGTCTTCTACTGCTAATAGAGGGTGAAGCATTTGTCGATCCTGAGACAGTGCAGTGACACTTGTTCTGGAGTGATGCTTGTATGGAAGGGAGATACACAGCAGGACCACGGGGGAAAAAACGGAGTAGTTGCATCAAAGTAGTAGTTACTATGGGTGCAGAAGATGTATTCTTGCCAAGAGTGTAACTGCAGTTGCTTACACTTTTGCATTTATAGATGCAATATGCCTGAGAACACCGTCAAGGCAGTGACTTGCAGTCTTGTGCTTAGTTTATGGGAAAACTCAGAACTGGCATTTTGGTGGCTATACATAAATAGAATAATTTGTGCCTAAGAAAAAATGTCATACTTAAAATTTGATATTTTTCTTTTCAAAATGAAAGAAACCTTTGGCATAAAATTTATTCAGGGTCACACTTCACCTATAACCTGGGTTTTTTTTTTTCCTTTTTAAATCCATGCCTGGTTACAGTTTAATATTTGCAGTCTCTAGATTGTCAACATCATTGTATAATAACCAACTTATTATAGAAAGCAGCAAATGCCATGCTGCCAATCACTTGTCCATCACACTAACAGGTGCACTGCCATTGTCAGTGTCAGGCTGAATACTGGGGATCAGTTAGACAGGTGAAGTAATTTACTCATCTTGTACTGGCAGAAGGGGACACCTTATCAAGGAAAAAAGAGAAATGTCTTCCCTTGGTGCATTTGGTATGTGGCTATGTAACTTGGATTTATAGTTTCTCTGTAGGAGCTGATGTGTAGACTAAATTTCACTCTAAAGTGGGGGAGGAACTTCTTGTGGGTATTATGCAAGAGTATTTCTTTTTCTTTTTTCCTTTCTCTTCACCTTATCTGGTGTCATTCTCACCCTCTCCCCCCAACACCCCCATCCTCAACCCTTCAATATTGTCAACTGAACAGACTGCTAGATTCAAAATGCTTAAAAGATCTGCCAGTCTGTTGGAGTAAAAGAAAAAAAATAAAAATGAAATTTATAAAAGACACAAACTTCATTGAGAATGACAAAATGTCTTTTTTTTTTTTTCTCCCCACAGTCATTTTTTAAAACGGTGGTTAGAAGAGAGAGGTCCAGAGCATGATTTACCTTTTCATTCAAAGAGTAAATGTAGAGGTCATTACAGCAAGTACTGATGCCAATCCTCACCTTTCCTGATCTCTGTAGCTATGACAGCTTCTAGTTAATGCCCACAAAGTTTTGGAGGCATCACAGAAACAAGTTGCTTTATTCACCTGTCTTTCTCTGTTACTATCAGTGCGATGGACAAACTCTCAGGTATCACCTGTGATCAGAATAGAGCTTTGAGTAGGAGAGCTAAGTTGGGTGGTTTTGTTCTTGTAGCTTCTGACTGAAGCCATCTGTGGTCAGGTACAACCAGTAATTGTCTGAGCCAGTAAACAGATATTACAGGATCTATGACTCTTCAAAGTCAGAGTGGTAGAGGCAACCAGTGGGAAGGAAGAATTCATTGTAATGGTTTGGAAAGCTCACTTTATAGCAGCATGGAGAGAAGTGGCTGATTTATAGATGAAATACACTGGAAGTTAATTCAAGTTTATTTACAGAAGCAATTTTTGGAATACATATACTCTCACACTAGGAAATCTGGGGATTAAACCAATTTAAGGTTGCTAAAGTCTCAATTTTCTTTAGGATACTGCTAATCATAGCCTTGACCTGTGGGTTGATGGGGGGTTTGTGGTCCACTGACTGTCTTGTTTATCAAATGGCTTCCATAATCTCCAATTCCATCATCTAAATATGTAGTTCAGCGATTCTTGTATAGAGCTGAGCTTTCCCTTCTTCTCTTCTCTACCAAAATGTAATGGGCAATGCTGAGGGGGCCTTGGGCATGGTATCACATTATACCTAATCTTATGTAATTGCAGACTGCTGCCAACAAGGCTCCAAGGATGGCCTTGTACTTACTGTTGCTTATCTTGTGTCCCTTAAAAGGAAAAGAAATATGTTATTTTCCACTAATCAGTAAGAACCAACTATCTTCTAGCTGCAGGAGTGCTGGGCAATGAAGAGGACTAGGATTAGCTTTTCCAGTGGCAGGCAGCAGTTATGTGGAGGGTGAAAAGCTGAACTGCTGCAGTCCTTCCTGTCCAGATTTGACCCAACCTCGTGTATTGGCAACTGAAACATTCCCTCTGTTTACTTCGCTGTTATTTCCTGCACAGCAATACAATCCCATTGCTATCATGCATTAACTTCTGAGATTCTTTTTGACATTGCTGTTATCTCTCCTTAACCAATACTGTGTTTACCAGTATTAAAAAGCATTATCCCACCTGCACATTCTGTTTACCAAAACAGCATTCACCCCTAATGCCTGTGATTGAAAAAGAGATCTTTTTTTTTTTCTTTCTGATGTAATTTGTGAAGTTCCGAGCCATTGAGAAGTTTGAAGGCTCTGATCCAGATAATTTTCTTTTAGTAAAGAAAATGATCTGTTAGTATTGAAATACTATTTCAAAATAGTATTTCAAAATACTATTTTGAAATTTAATTTGCTAAACAAGAAAAGCAGAAGAGTACTTTGAATACATGGAAAAATAAAACAAAAGCAAAATACTGAAAATACCTCTTTATACTGGACACCAAAGATGCATTCTCTTTTGTTTTAAATTGACATTCTTCACTGTATTAGAAAACTGGACTCAGACAATCGAGATTAGGTCCTGGAAGTGAGCCTGAGGCTTAAGCTGCACAAAGCCCCAGGCTGGATGTGCACATCACCTGCTCTTGTTCTGGAACTCCAGCTAATACATGACCTTCATATTCCAGGCTTTCCCTGTTTCTGACCCCTTTCTTCCTTTAGAAAAAAAATGTGGATGAGCACTCTGACTGCATCCTAATCTGTATGATAATTTGGTAAATCAGGCCCCTAAGGAATGGCTAAATTCATGCAGACGTGCAATTTCCATCACCATTGGGACTATTGGTTCTGTATCAGGAAAACCAGAGGCTAGGTGATCCCCTGGCTCCAGGTGTTTTGCATGACAGGACTGCCAATATGGAATTGAAGTTCAATAGGACACAAGGCTTAGGAACAGGAGAAACTTGGTTTTGGTAAAATGGATGCTTTGGCACTACTCCTACTTTCATTTTAGAAAGTATATATTATCAGTGAACAGCAACACTAAAAACACTCCTCAAAACTATAACTCAGGAAATATGTTTATTGCTGTTTATTCTTAATAAAATGTTCAACAACAAAATGTCTGTAAATATTTCAATTAGATTAGAAACCTCCACAATGTCTGAGACTGGAGATTTAGATTTTGAGTCCCCTATACATTATTTTTCTCTTTCAGCTGAGTGGAGGTTGGAAAAATTAGTTCAGTTATTAATTCAGCTTTATTAACTTTCTTTTCATTTTCAGGGATAATTTTTAAGGTAAATTATGCTATTCACTGACAATAAGCATGCTAGTGTTCTCTGCTGCTTGCAGTTCTCTGTATAAATGAAAACTGTCTCTAACACAGGGAGTCCAGTTCTTTACATGACAGCTAAATTCCTTTTTTCTCTCTTAATCTTACAGTTCTGTTTCTCAAAAAACCCACACCATGCCTCCTCTCTTTCAATGCCTTTTGAATATTTCTTCTATTTCTGCTATGTAGTACAATCAAAAAAGAACATAGTCTTTCACTGATTCTGATATTACGCTTTCCCACCCAGTGATACAATTTTGTCTGAACTAGAACCAATGCTTTCAGATCTGGTGTGTAAAGCTAAGTGTCTGCACCCACAGTGAATTGAATAAAAATTGCAGTTAAATATACCACACATGGATTCAGGAGCTGAGCCGTTAAGTGTCAGGTTTGGAAATGCTCTTTGTGTTCTGTAGCAATGAGGGGAAGAAGGAAAGGATAAAAACCAAGGAAAAATAGTAAAGACTTTTTTTATTTTTCCCTTTTTTTTTTTTAAATCACAATAAAGTTATGATGTTGTCTTCAAAGTGTGTATATGAAAGCACCTTTGTAGCAAGACTGAATTCTTTAACTACATGGTGCTGCTTCAGAAGAAAAGCTGCCCTGTAAAATATGAGGAAGTTCTTCGTCACTAGATTGCTTTAATGTGTTCATGAAAGGTCTAATAATGACTTCATTTTTTGAACTCTGTACACATTGAAAAATTTAGGTAGTGCTTACTGCAGTTCAGAGACGCTCTATACATTGTGACATGTTCAGTTGCTGTATTGTGTGCATTTCTTTGGTTTTATTTGTTCAATACAACAGTGAATGGAGACATCAGATGTTATAGGGTTTCTATAACAGAAGAGTGAATACCTTTTTCTGTCTAAAAATTTATATTCATAAATTTCATTGTCATTATCTCACTGGGAAAAATAAAACCTAGGGTATGTGACTTCTTGATGAAGATAGGCAGACCTCTCAAAAGCTTAATCTGTTGCTTAGGGTACAGAAAGCAGAAATCTTGCTTATGTAGTTAAGATTCTTACAAGATTGAAAACCCCAAAGGCCAACTCCAGAGATGGACCATGTTGTCAGCTCATGTGTGTGAAGTTCTTACAACAATTTTTTCAACAACTTGCCACTTAAATGTTATCACATAAAGGCACAGGGTATTTCTAAATAATGTCAGGCACCATACTGTTAACTGCTCATAGATTTTTTTTTTTATGAAAAATAGCTCAAGTATCTGTTCTTAAGAGTATGTTTTAAAAGAGATGTCTCAGTTGCAGCTTTTTTGGGGAATACCTGTATTGCTGCCAGCTTACATCTCCCACTGGGAGACACTGCGGAGCAGGGATTACCTCAAATAGGTTTTAGCAGATTAAACAAGCCACCAAAAAAAGAGCTTGTCCTTGTTTCTCCTTTGTCTCTTTACAAATAGCAAATGGCCAGAAGGGGATGAATTAAAATTTAGTACATCAACCATAACTGTTCTGTATCTCAGGAGGTTTTTATTGCATCAACTTTAATAACATATAAGTAAGGTATCATCTCAAAACTTTCAAAGGTAATAGCAAGCACATATGTGGCATCATGCTTGTAGGAACTTGTAACTTTTCCTATGTTGTTGCGCTGTTACTACATTGTAAATTTAATTTTCTGTTCTCAGTCACTGTTTGCTTTGTTTTGCATCTGCTTTTAGGGACTGAAAAGCATTTAAATTTTGAAGCAGTATCTACTGACACAAACCACAAATTTTCTAAACAGCAATTTTGGCTTTTTTTGCACTGAATGAAAGATTTTTTCTGTTTTTATCTCATTGTGAAAAAAAAAAAAAGAGTAAAGCTTATTCCTGCACACATGAGCTGTGGTTCTCTACATGCAGTTGCAATTCTTGCTCTTTGGTCTCTGAGGGCTGTTGAAGTAAATTGATAGTTTTGGGTTTAAGCTGATCTTTGAGTTTCAAGACAGAGAAAATGTTGTGCATAGACACTCAGAGCCTACACTTTGCGTGGTGTAGAGAAATGCAAGCCGTGCTCTGTCTCACGGTGTGCAGCCACAGGTCACTGCTGAGCTGCTCTCCATAAACGTTGCTCTGTGTGAATAAAGCAGAAGAAGCAGAGCACCTTTGAAATTCCACTCGGACAGTAAAAGTAAAATTCTATCTGAAAGGTAGGGCACATTCAGAAGATTTTGTCTTGTTAAATTGTTGCCTCATGCCCTGTCTGTATGTAACTGCAGGCATTTTTACACATTATAATATTAACTTCACTGTTGTAGCTGATTCCCTGTTAGAACCAGTGATCAGTTTCACGTTTGTCTCCAACCAAAATCTCTTCTTTAGTAACTCTAGCTATTAAAGGTGAAGTGATGCTGCTTGCCTTGTTGATAGATGATAACATATTAATTATACAATACAAATTCACAGTGTTGAAGACATTTTACAGAATTGTTTGTTTTTTCTTTCTAAATTGATCACGGGTGGGTAAATCCTTTGTTTCTTCTACAAGCTTTATGAACAAATTGTTCAAAAATAATTCTTAAGCCTTTAGAGAACAATTTCATATCATTGGACTTGTAAAAATTCTTCCTGTTGACAAATAAGTAAACTGTTTAAAGTGGATGTTTAAGGTCTAGGTACACATTCCTTTAATATGTTTGCAGAGGAAAGGCAATCACTTAATGCTTTCCAGGTCTGAATTACTGTAACAGGTGTAAACAATATTCGTTCTTCTCAACCTTTATATTTGTACAGTCTACGTATTTTACATCATCATTCTTTATGTTGTTTGTGGTGATTTTTTATACTGTAAGAACAAGGGAAAAGGAAAATCAGTCAATGTCCCCCAGAATTTGGCCTAAACTTCTGCAAAGTTTATTTATAAAAAGCTTCTTCATATTAATTCAAATGAAATTACCTTTTACAGTGGTATAGTTTATTTGCAATGAATGATATTGGGATTAATTCTCATATACAGAAAGCATGATACTGTAAATAATGTAATTCTTGAAAAGTGGTTACAGTCAAAAAGGTAATTTTGTGAGAGTGTGGAGTTCCCTATTTCTTCTTTCTCAATGATTTTTTTATTCAATAGGTTTAGCTTGCAAGTCTAAAAATCATTTTTCTAACTGCCAGATGTTCAAACTGAACTTGAGATCTTAAATCTTTTCCTCATATCTTACCTACAGAATAGAGTTTAGTTACTGAAACTTAGATGTCAATCCCTTTTTGTGATGGATGAAGCAGAATAGGGCCCATCTCCTTCCAAGTGGCAGCTGGAGTGACATTACAACTCTGTTGCAACTATTATGAAAACACTCATCACTAGATGAGGAGACAGCTGTAACTCTGTAAATAGAAACTGTTCTGTGGTCTGGAAATATGCAATTTTTACATTTTAAATTATGTCTGTGCACACCAGAGCAAGCTAGAACAAATGCAGGTGTAATTATCTTTCTTTAATATGGAGAGAAAATATAGCTGAGGCTCTGGAAGCTGCGTTATTCAAAGCTACAAGGGCTGTTTTTCATAGTCTAATGTGTATCACTTTAAAACTGGTTTGCTTATCTCTATAGCTAGGAATAAAAACATTTTATCTTCCTGAGTAGTTGCCTTTTAAGACAGTGGGACTGTAAATTGAAGAGATGTCAAATGGCACTTGCTTGTCTGGCAAGCATTTCTTTAAATTATTATTATATGCACTCAGGTATCTTCTATCACTTTTCTTTTTCATTCCTTAAGAGTTCTCCCAAAAACCAACAATCATTAACATCTTGATCTCTTTCACCTGTCTTCCCAAGAGAAACCAAAGCCTCCAGGTCTGAGTGTGATCAGAATTAAGGAACTGGGTAATCTCAACCAGCTTTGTACCTTGTCCATTATATCTGTAGGCTCCTTCCCCCATCACCTATCTTTTAAGTATAGTACAACCTGGTCAATATATGATTCAGTAAAACCACAAATATTTAAACCAGAAGTTTCAGTCCACACTTTTAGTAAATGTTTTGCTTGGCAGAAGCTTCATTACACAATAAATGAGTCTTTTGGAAAAAGCCAACTGCTTCATATAAAACAAGCTCCTGTTCCTTTATTGCTTTAGGGGAAGAACAATGAAAATTCACTGTTACTGGCCACATCAACCTGAATAAAAGCCAAATAGGAAAATTGAAAATGATTGTCAAGTTCATCATATCTAATACAATAGAGGCAAATTAGAGTTATCTGCAGCAGCAGAAGTAGCAGCAGATTGCATTATAAATCATCATATCATTGACAGTCAATTACATTCAAAACTTTTCAAGCATGAGGCAGTGGCAGTGTTTATCTACTAACAAACTTATTCAAGCCAGAAAACAGTGTGGGTACATGAGGAGAATTTCTTGGGGGTCTGAAGGGTTTGCATTATAAGGAGAAAATTTTATCAAAAAATATATTCCATGAAAGGTTAGAAAGCGTGAAGCCTGGTTTGTTGCAAAATTCATCTTTAAACCTAATCTGCCTTCCTTTTTCCACTGCAGCAAATGCACATTTGATTGTTGACTGGGAGAGCCCTCCAGTAATGTCAACTTCTCTCCAGTCTTCTCTGCTTCATTACCACTTTTGCTTTCACAATATTTCTAGCTCCCTTCTGAGTTCCCAGCATTTTCCCCTTTCCCTTGTTCTTTTGTTTGTTTGCTTGCTTTTAATTTGAAGTGCGTTTATAGTTTGTCTTCAGGTGAAAAGAGCTTTCTGTAAATTATTCAAGGTAAGTAACCTTCCATGTTAGGAAATCAGTCCCTCACCTAATAGATATTTTATTAAATATATTAAATAAGTCTTAATCAAATAGATTGTATTAAAATTGATATAAATTGAGAGAAGAGTCTAGACAAAATTCTACTAGTCAGTTTATGTTATGAACTCTCAGAATTGGACTGAGCCTTCAGAATTAAATGCAATTTTTTCTCTACTGAAAGTTACAAAGAGTGTACTTTCTGGCTGCTCCCATGGGCACCATGGAGAGCACAGAGCAGGAGCAAAAACTTCTGGTCCTAAGATGAGGGTTTGTGATTTTGCTGTGGTGCAGAAGAGGGGGAGGATGTTCCATATGATGATCCATCTACTTTTTTGATACACATAGAAAGCCCTGAAGCCGTAGCAGAATGTAATGCAGGGTTAGTATTGATCTTATATCCACATGCCTGTATTGAGTAGGAGAGATTGTTGGGTTTTAGGGAGAAGGTCCTAAATTTATTTTTTTTGTAATCAAAGCTGGGTAATCTCCAGAGGTTCTCCAGCACCAGGTCTCTTCATATTTTCAGAATGACTTGAGAAAACTATTGCGATATGGCAATTAGTTGCTCTAATATTAAATTTGGTACAAAGACAAGGTTGAGAACTGTGCTACTGTTTTGCAGAATAAAAAAAAAAAAAAAATAGTAAGAAATAAGAGACCAGAGGTCCAAGGTCCTCCTTCTGCAAGAGGTCTCCTTTGTGCTCTGACTGGCACTGCCTCCATCCTGTTCCAAGTCAGTTGATACCAGATGTGCTGCATAGAGACATGCTTGTGGTTCTTTCTAAGTTACATTCCTAAATTACCAAGCAATTTTTGCCCCCCTACCCTCTGCTTATCTGATATAAGAGCACCATGAAGGTGAAGAGCCTAGGCCGTTACAAATCTGCTGAATTTTGCCATGCCGGGCATATTTTGTGTACCTCTAAAATTAAGTAGCCAGTTGAAGTGCTAAACTTAACACTTCTTGGATAGTTAAAATGAAAATAGAAGTAATCACAGAAAGTGGTTCAGATATTAGGTGGAATAATCATGCCGAGAATCTAGAACAAAAAATGAGTTAATGTAGATACCATAGTTAGCTGCCTGAAGATAGGTAGGAAAAACCTATTAAGTCCTATCTCAGAATGAACATGAACAAAATTGTTACACTGACATAATTTTAAAGCCCTATTAAATTAGCTGAACAGATAGAAGAGAGAGAATTTTGCATAATGGTGGAGTCACAAGTATGTGTGCAATTTTACATTTCTGGCAACAATTAAAAAGTCTCTTAGCTAATGTTTGTATCTGGAAAATAAGAATTAAAAATGTGGATACTTTGTGTGGAATTCAGACACATTGGTTATGCTGCTCTTCTTGAACTGTGCAGTTGACCTATGCTCTGTCTACCCCATGGGTCATAACCTGTCATGTGAGGGAATCACTGGGGAATTAGCTATCTTTTTAGGGGATCTGAATCTCTTCCACTCTTTGCTTGATTGCCACTTTATGAAATTCCAGCTACAAAACAGAGGACAATAATGCATTCATTGCAGTTGTTTGATTTTGGCTGGATGTTTCAATGAGTCTGAGCTAAAACTTGTTTCTGTGATTAGTCAAAGTTTAGCATATTTTCAAAGCTTTTCAGTCTTACTAAAGTCTTCATACAAATCTGGCTGTAAATCATATCTTTATTTATCCATCTCCTTTGCCTCTTTTAGCTTTTTATGAAAACACTCTTGCATCCACTGTTGAGTTAATGAATACTAAATTTAGTATATAAGTAGTTTTGTAGCGGATTATGTTTCATATCCATACCATATTAAGAAACTGGTGTTTGGTTGGCTTCTAAAGCTTCTTGACAGCTGGGGCATGACAAAGAAAGCTTTTCTGTATACTTGTTCTGAATTTTTTTGGTCATGGATTATCAAGTAGCCATAAATAAGCCTTATTGACCCAGGTTATTATTTTACATTTACTTTCATGCATTTCACATATTGAGTTGTGTTGTGTGTTTTTTTCAAAGGAATAGGTCAGGGTTGGTAACTCTCCGGGTGATATTCTGAGAACTAGTTAAGCCAGAAGGACTTGATTTTTTACAAACACATATTTTGTTAGCCACCATGAATAAAATACTAGCTTTTAAATTGTACTTTTGATTGCTTGAAATTGAACATTCCTACAATTGTGATATTATCCAAACGGAAGCAAATTTGTAATAGGAACACTAGTAAAGATTAAGAATAGGAATTTGGTCTCAATAACATAAAAACCTGTTCAAATTACAAGTTTGTGGAGTTTTTTTCCTCCTTTTCAATACATAGTTCAGCTTAAGTCATTTTTTGGAGCAGTTTTCCAGTGTTTTTCTTTTTAGCTGTGCTCACAGAAAATAAATAAAGGACTTTTCACTTGTGCTATGTGATCCTGCTAGTATTGATCAAAATGAGTACAACCTATCTTGCTTTAAGCAGTGTATGATCCTTTATTTTAGGTCCTGGAATTGGTCTTGGAACCCAAATTTTCTGCTCACTAGCTTTATTTGGTAGGGTTTAATGTTATTAGCAGACATGAACAGGGCTTTTACAAAGCAGCTCTGACATATTGTTAAGTAGGCTTTAGACTGTAGGAATTAATTTCATGCTTTGTTCTTGCTCTCTTATTGAAGTGTATACATTGCCCATTAATATTTGGGATTATGTTCAAACTCTTGAACCTATCAAACCCTCAAAACCGTCCACTTTCTTATTAATGCTGTAACAGCCTCATCATAAGACTTTGTATTAAAAGTGACTTTCCTACAGTTGCAGGCCCTTGAGGTCCATCTTTCTTAAATGCAACGTGACCCTATTCCTGTGCTTCCAAGGAAAAGTTTAAAAAAACCTCTTCTGTTTCATAAAGTGATGGCATCTTTTTGCATTTATTTTGCATTTCTTGGGGGGTTGGGGTCATGCTGGCATGGGGACAACTGTCTGTCTTATTTTCAATTCCTTCTCAGTGGGAAACATCTTATCTGCATGTGTTCTCAGAATTCTGTTCTGTGTAGAAGATATGAGTAATTTCTGTAAAACTTTTGGGATTTGCACCTTCTATTATTTTGTAGGAAGGAAAATGATGGATTGTCAAATCATGCTACATATTTTAATTTTTGATAGAAGGTGCAAATGTGTTTATACAAGGTTGCTCAACTCCTGTAAGAAAGGTTATTAATGTGAGAAATTATTTGCTGAGGTAAACCACCTGTGCTAGACAGCAAAATGCATCACTCCAGTCTTGTTTAGTCGTGTACAAAATACACTGTAAACATTGAAAATTCAAGGGAATTAATGCTTATCCAAAATATTTTCAGGCCATCCTCTCAGGAATGCTGGAGATCAATGATAAATGATTTCGATGGTGTCAACACAAACAGTTTCTTTGACACAATCTAAGGTTTAGGTTGCCATTTCTAAGGTACAGTTTGTTCACATGTGATTGAGTGTGCTGCGACCCCACAGAATGTTTTTACCCTCCTCCTGTTTGCAAGGCAGTAAGATCAGTCATGCAGGTAGCTGTGAAGTAGCTAATGATGTAAATTTTGGTAAGTGAAAGTGTAGCTTATCAGACAAATTATATGCTGTCTAATAATGCAAAATTTCTATTGTACTTAGGCCTTCCTGCTGTCTCTTTAAAATAAGTTTGCTTTTCATGTTATCGTTACACTTTAGAATATTTCATAGTCTAGCCTTCAAGTAAGTCTTCTGCAGTCCCATTACATTAGTATCCATCTTCTGTATATCTATTCTTTATAGTTTTAAGGAAAACAATTTGATTATTTTTTGTTTGTTAGTGAGTATTAAAACATGTGCTTCCCAGGACTCCTGAATTCAAATTGCAAGTCAAGTTTCTTCAAAATAGTGAACCAAAAACGAACAAACAAAACCAAAATACACTGAAGAACTATATACATAAATAGTCATAAGAATAAAGAAAATAACTTGGAAATAAAGATAACATAAAGTAGTGCAAAATGGAACCCCTATGTTAATTAGAAATTGATTAGAAAGAAATCATTAAAGGTTAAGTCAATCTTGTATTCCTATAAAAATTAGAAAATACTACATTTCCATTATATAATCATAGAATCATTAACCACTAAGAGGTTGAAAGGAACTTAAAGATCATCTTGTCCTAATCTGCCCTGCTAGGGGCAGGGGCACCTCCCACTAGACCAGGTTGCTCAAGGCCTTAAATATAAAGAAGAGAGAAAATATACAATAGTGTAGAGAAAGCTGAAGGACTTAGTGCAGTCTTCATGCTCCGTGATACAGAATTATTTGACAATACCCAATGGAAGTATTTTAATGAGTACACAGAGTAATGAAAAACATGGAGACATCAGGTTTAGAGGAGTTGCATGCTGAAGTATGGCTGCCTAAAAGAAAGACCTTAAAAAATGAATTAATAAAATTAAAAATTAATGACTGAGAGCTTTCTCTGAATCTTTTACATTTTGAGAACTCATGGAGGAGGGATCTAGGATGATTCTGGGCTTCAGAATAAGAAAAACAGACCCATGTTGTCATATCCACTCTGAGCTGAATCCTTGGAAATAGTCTAGAACAAGCATTTAATATATACAAGAAGTGAATTTACCTATAGAGTATTTTTGACAGGCTAGCAGATCCATAGAAATCAGTAGAGGTTACACACCTTGGGTTTGGTACACTCTTTAATCCTGTCACACATGATACTCCTGTAGGCAAACTTGGTCTCTGTTTCGTTGTTGTCCTGTGATGCATGAGAAGCAATGGGTTGCTGTTAGTGTTCCCTCAGATTATGAAAACATGTCAGCAGTCTTGCATTTGTCTGTCTTGGGCAGAGTATTGCTTTCAGTGTTTCTATTAATGCCGTTGATGATAGACTAATGTATCCTTGTAAAAGCTTCAGATAGAAATCAAAGCTTTAACAATGTGTAAAGGGCTGGTTGGGGATTGGCAATAAAAATTTTGGAAGACATCTTCAAAGTGACAAGCTGACATTTGTTCAAGATTTGTGGGAACTGTTACATTCAAAAAGGAGAAATTAAATACCCCAAGGTGAAAATACCTGGCTAATCAGGTTATAGTCAGTCAGAAATGAAACATGAGTTAACAATGTGATCCTGTAGAATATATGAATATGTTTACTGTGTGCAAGATTTGAAAAACAATTATTCAAGTCAATGCTTTTGAGACCATATCTAGTATGTTCAGTAGTTTTGGTCATCACATTTTAAAGAAGAGTTGAAGAGGCTAAAGACAGTCCAAAAGAAAAGAATAAGAATGATGAGGGATTTTGAAGACGTGACCTGTACAATCCATTGATAGAATTTTTTATTTATTTTACAAAAAGGAAGACTCAGGAAATATGGTGTCTCTCTTATGCACAAATTTGTTGCAAGCAGGATGATGATACTGCTTTTCTTGTCCGCTTAGTGAAAGAGAAGAATAAATGAGGTTAATTTACAGATTAAGTTTAGGGTAAAAATATAAAAGTTTAGCAGTAAATCTCTGCAATAAACTACCTGCATGTATTTTGTTTTCTGGAGTTTTCTTCAAATTTGCCAAATGTGTGACAAATGAGTCAAGTACAATTGCTTTCCTTTATGTTCTATAGCTGAAGTAGAGGTACTGTGAGATTTCCCATTCATTAATAGGAATCCATAACATTTATGTTTATTGTACCAGGTTTATTTAGCATCTTTGTGCTGTGGTCTCTTATGCTTCAAATACAATGATGCTTTCTTTTTTTTGGTAGTTGTGGTGAGAGTATATGTACATTAAATATTTAGATTTCTTGGGTACTGTGACAATGGAAGCCATATACGTTTACACTGTAGAGTGACAGACAGCTACTCTATGCAAAGTCATTGTGAAAATGACATTTCTTTGTCTTGAATTCTTGTTTTCTATTTCTGGGAGATCGGAAGATACGGTGTCTTCACAGAGTAGTAAAGGCAGTATCTAACCTCAGTTGTGCCTCTTGGGACCCATTGGACAATTTTTGGAGAAGTGTTATTTGCATATCTCAAATCAACTCTTTGGCAAGTGTGGGAAAAGTTCCTAGCTGCCAGTTTTGACAGCCCCAATTCTGGCAGCTGCTAGCCTTGAAGGCAAAGGAGACAAAATAAAAAAAAAAAAAAATGTAATGGCATTGGTATTTTTGTAGAGCTTGGGTGACATTTAATATTACCTGCTGAAAATAATAAAAATAAAAAGGCACAAGTGTGAAGGAGAGAAAAGGGTTCATACTCATGGAGCAGATAATAGTAATTTAGTATTTTAAAGCTACTCAATGACTATTTCATCTCTGAACAGTTCCACTTGCGGCTTGTTAAACTGAAAGTAGAAATAAGAAATTATAGGCTGAAGGAATGGGGTTAAAAATAAATTCTCAAGTGGGCCAGCAAACTGCAACTTCTTGGGGAAAAGTGGTTTAGCAAATGTCAGTTTTCTGTTGTTATTTTCACAAGAAAAGGTCTGATACTGCTAAGTATTTCTCAAAAGGGCGGTTAGTATAATATAGAGGTAAAGATATATAATAGTGATTGTAAAGAATAAATAGTTTTTTAGGTGTTTGAAGGATTTAGAGGGAAAACTTTATGAAGAGAAGAGATACTGTTTCATGCATTTTATTTTCTCTTGCAATATTTTGATTGTACTTCTACAAAATAAAACAGATGAATTTTTTCAATTAGGTCTGAGGGGATTTTAGGGAGACATCTTGATGTGGCTTGGCACTGATTGCTGGCTATTTGAGTAGGATATGTATTTTCATTCACTAGGAGACTATAGACTTCTGAATGCAAAGCTGATGTTACAAGAATTTTTTCATTAGGAAGCATGTAATTTGACCTGAAGGTCACATTACATTTTTTCTTGCATTGAAGTTCTATGGATAGTATTAATCTGTATTTGTCTTTTGTTTTCTGCTATATGTTATCATAATGCATTGCTGTTACAATAGCAAATAGCCTGTCAACACATTTACTGGACCGTAACCCTCTTGGGATAATCACTGAATTTTCATCAAGACTGTGATGATTAGTGTTCCTGATTATGATAATCAAATAACTAATTAGCTATCATGATTCAGAAAAGACATAAAATTTAAAATGTTTTCAGAAAATGTTAAGATAAGTTTTAAGGTACTTCCACTTGATTTTGGTTTTGTTTTTTGATTGTTTATTTGTTGTTTGGTTTTTGGTTTTTTTTCTAGAAATCTTAGGACATATTGGATGAAATGGAAGTTGCCAATTTTTACTGAAAAGGAGCTGAGTGGTTTTAAAGTCTGTACTGTATTTCTGTGCCTTCCCCATAATTTTGGGCAGAGCTCATTAAAAAAAAATACTGTGAAATTGCTACTGAACTGTATAAAAAAAGGCAATACATTTTTCTGGGGTTTGTATGTTTCTTTTCCCTTTTCTTTATATTTTGTGTCCTCTTTTTCAGATGTTCAGAAGTGTTAAAGTCTGACTAGATGTCAGTGTACAGACAGAGATTGGTCTCATCTTCACAGATTGCCTCACAGTGGTGTTGTATTGTGGCACTGAGATGGTGTTCTTCTCACCTTTATGTCTATTTTCTCTTTTTGTACTTGAACATGATGAAAACTTGTGATAGTGTTTCATTCAGATTTCCTGCCTTCGAAAGTGAGTGTCTGACTAGAATTGATGGGCTTTGATGGTTTGTTTGTTTGTGTTTGTTTGTTTTTATTTATTTGTTTAATGATAGGTCGGAGAAAGACAGCAATGCTGGAGTTTGTTAAAGGATTCATTGCAGGCAATTCCAGTTCCTTGTCCTTTTCCAGAACTGCTGCTAGATCCAGATACTTGCATTGTTTTCCACGCTGTCCTTCATCTGTGCTCATTTTAAATGTCACAGAGAGAGGTGGTGACATTATGCTAATTTGTAATGGATTCTAGTGTTACATTGCCCCATTTCTTTGACCTCAGCAAAGAGCACTTGCTGAGAAGAACAGAGGATGATTACCTCCCCTCTGAGCATGAACTAGCTGCTATGGCTACATGACCTTGGATTTAAAGAATAAACTCTAAAAATTGCTGTGCAGAGGTTGTACAGGTTTTGTGCCTAAAACAAAGAAAGGATTTCAAAGAGAATTTTTTTCTCCTCTGTGGCTGAGTTTATAGATTCTCCCCCATACAATATATCTCTTATTCAGAAATTCCTCTCTCCAAGCTTGTGAGATCAGTTTTCAGTAAATGTGAAAAGTACTGTGGCTCACATATATTTAGGATATTCTCTTTAAGAGATATCAAGCTTTTATAAGAGAATTAGATGAAAGACAAAGTATTGGAGTTTATTATGGGTTCATGACTGGAATTAGACTGTACCTGTATCAAGATAAGGATCTTGCCCGAAAGATTGCTGTGGTTTGATCCTCCTGCAACCTAAATGCAGGAATTATTGAACTCCCAACTACAAAAAGACTCTCAAAGCAGCCCCTGAAACTATATCAATTCTGCACTGCTAGAATATAAAAAAATGGTGACAGGATCAAAGCCATAGTCCAGCCATCACTGCTCTTTTTAAAAGAGACATGAACAGGGTCATGTGAGAGGACCCTATGAATGGTGGAATTGAAGGAAGATTTCAGTCTCCCTTTGAAAATATACTGGCATTAATATGATTTTGAAGAGCATGAATAAGAAGCTCTATAGTCAAAGGACTGCTGCAGGAGCAGGTTTTTGGCCTTTTTTAAGTCAGTTACAATTACACTGGAGCTCCAAATAAGGGGTGAGTAAAGCCTGAGGGCATAATTCTGAATTCATTCCTCACCCAAAACTCCCCCTCATGCTCCATGGGAGGATAAGGGGGAGTTTTGTGTTATGCAACACTGTATAAGTTATTGATTCTGGTTCACAGTGAAAGTTAAATCTGTTGTTCAATTTACTGATTTCTTCTGAATCAAAGCAAAAGAGAAAAGAATTCCAGTAAACAGGTTAGAATTCTTTTTGGGAAAGATAAATTTTTCTCCAGATGTGTTCTGGTACTTTGATTTTGAAAGATTAAGTGGCTCACACTTGGTGAAAGTCAAAGGCTATTGATTTCTGCACATGGAATAACTAATATTTTTATATAATACTTTTGATTTTGAATTATTTTTTCTCTTGATGATTTACCAGATCGTTAATGGTAGTGAAGTGAAATCTCTAAGACTATCAATGATTTGATGAATTTGATTTTTTCCATCAGAAGAACAAGAAAAGTAAAATTGTGCTCTGAAAAAAGATAGAGTGGATTTCAATTTAGTTTCCTGTAGTATTTTCCCCTCCATTTTAGAGATGGATTTTTTTTGTTCTTGAAGGAATAGACCTTGGCTTTGGCACGCCTTTGAACTTCATAGATTTTAAGATTTCATAGTGGGCTAGATTTTTGTGGATTTAAAATGAAGGAAAGAACACTAATCTTAGTAAAAAAAAACCCTCAAGCTTTTCAGTCATAATGAATGCCTTCCTGTCTTTGTATTTATTATCTTTTCACCCCTTGAAGCTTGCAATTGTTTGTGGTACCAAGCTGGCAGAAAAGAAAGCTTAAGATGGTATAGAAAGATGATTTTAATGTTCATTATATTCCTATCTTACATAGTGAAGGGTTGAGAATCAACTTACTTCAAAATGTCACCTGCATTCTGGTCACATTCACTGTCCTAAGGTCCAAATAAAGTATGCTCTATGTCTAAAATGAACACTTGTGTGGGTGTGCACATGTATTTGTGCAGATAATGAACTGGGTTTTTTTGGTGTGTGTGCTCAGAATATCCCTCATTATAAGACCCTAATACACTATTAAAATCTACAAAATAAATCAAATTTCTTTCTTTTTCCATTAATTTCTAAACACGTGCAATGAAAAAATTGAACTGTTTTTTACATGTCCAATCACATCTGTTAAAACTGCTGAAATTCATCTGCTTATGGATTATGTGGGGTGCTTAAAAAGATATTACAGCTTTATTTAGCAAGAGGTAAATTTGAACTCTGAGCTAAAATACAGCTAGTTTCCATATTTAGATAGGCAATCACTTATTTTAATCAGATCTCAGTATTACAGTGTCGTACTTCACCTGTTTCAGAAATAAATTTCTTTAGGAATAGTCTGCACAGCAGGCTGGGATATTTTAGCACTGTGATAAGGTCATATTTCATATTAAATATCTAAAAGGAGTTAATTCTGTAGTGTAAATCTAAGATTATAAAATTGTACAATACAAATAGTATGTTCACTACACAAAACACTTCAGTTTTTTAATAGAGTTAATCTATTTAGCAGCAAATGGAATGAAATCCTTTAGTTATCAACAAATATATCTGATGTTTTCTTCCTAACACATTATTTGGACCAAAATGGCATTTTTATTCATCTGGTTGTAAAGTTACAAATGCCTACATTTCTTGTGTTAATTTATTTTAACCTTAATATCAAGGAAATCACAGTGATCTGTAATGCAGATCTGTAGAGATGTTATCCTATTGCCATTTGAAACCTTTCATTGCATTTTCCTTCTATGAAATAAATTTTTGGCGAGGAAATAAATACAGGTGAGGAAATAGCAAGGCAGATCCCATTACTGTTCAAAGTATGTTTTGATGAGATTTTTTTTAAATGCATACCCATGGCAACTTGGACAAGAACAAAGGTATAAAAGTCAAATACAATGGTTGTAAACCATTGAAACCTGAGAAACAGGCAGAGAATATCTGAAAAATGTGATCCATATCAAAATGTTTCTGCGTTCCTTCTGCTTTGTGAATAGTGACTTAAGATTCTAGTTGGAATATTGTATGATGGAAAAATGGACAGTAGTGAAATGTGAACAATCTCTGCACTTGAATTTTGAAATATAAGATTGACTTTGCTAAATGTGAGCTTTTTTTTACCATTCTCCAATTGTGGTTTTCTTTTCCTTCATTTTTTTCCTTTGTCACACTTAATGCTTTGTTGCATTTTAGCTCAGATATGGCTTGCATATTGCAGATCATTTACTAGGAACCTGCTGGGTTACTTTCAAAATGTTCTTCAGTTCTTAAATAATTCACCAACAATTCCATTGTAATTGTACATTTAGTGTATTATTTGCAAGCCCTTATTTTTAATGGATAACTGAATAGTGATTTCTTTTATGTTTCTGCAGTATGTTGGCTGTTACGTGTGTAACAAATACACTGTTAAACTTCAGTTCTAATTTAAGTATTGTCAAGGAATACTAGTTTCTTTTTTTCTGTTTCAAAATTCAATTTTGAACAAGGTATTTAAAATTAGATCTGGTTTAAATTAATTTTCCCTGATATTTTTAGGTGTGTTTAATTATGAACATATGCCATGGAGCCAAAGTGTTCTAAAATTACTCTAATTGGAATAAAACATGCAGTGGGAAAAAAAAAAAGTTATCATTATTTGGTATCTTTATGTCTCAATTTAGTTTTAGTGTCACAGTTTCAGAATTAAAGGAAGAGAGTTATTCTTAATATGACATATATTCCTGATTCGATCCTTATCCACTGCTGGTAGTTGCTTTCCACTGGGACCACCATCCCTCTTCACAGAGACCTGGAAGCCCTTGTCAGTGAAGGCTCAGGCAAAGAAAGCACTCCGTACTTCAGCCTTGCTTGTGCCTGCTGTCACTAAGATACCTGCACCATTCAGTAACAGTACAACATTTTTGTTGTTCACTCTTTCACTGCCCTCACCGTGACAGAAATTCTTGTTGTTCTTATGTCCGTGGCAAGTGTCAGCTTTAGGTGGGTTTTTGCTCTCCTAACACCAGCCCTCTGTGCCCTAGAAGTGCTTCTAAATTGCTCCTTTTGTGACTTGTTCTGCTTTCATCTCTTGTAATATGCCTTTTTCTACATTAGAACAATAGTTTGTACAACTATATAGCTGCGTACAGTGATAAATAGTTTTGTGACCAGCACAGTGAGAGATGTGATTCTGCCCCTCTGCTGGGGTCTCCAGTACAGGAAGGATACAAATGCCCTGGAAAGAGTCCAGAGGAGGAGCCACCAAGAAGATTATAAGGATGGAGCAGCTCTCCTGTGAGGAAAGGCTGAGAGAGATGGGGTTGTTCAGCCTGGAGAACAGAAGGCTTTAAGGCAGTCTAATTGCAGCCTTCCAGTACCTGAAAGGAGACTAAAAGAAAGATGAGGAGGGACTTTTTACAAGAGTGTTTAGTGACAGGACAAGAAGCAATTTTAAACTGAAAAATGAGAGGTTTACATTATGAAGAAATTCTTTACTGTGAGGGTAGTGTAACATTGGAACTCGTTGCCCCAAGAAGCTGGGGATGCCCCATCCCTGGAGATTTTTGAAGCCATATTTGAAGGGGCTCTTAAGGAGCAATTTTCACTCTTAAGGAGTGAAAGGTGTGCCTACCCATGGCAGTGGGTTTAGAACTACATGAGCTTTAAGGTCCCTTCCAATTCAAGCCATTCCATGGTTCTGTGATACTTAACTACTAATATATGATATAAAAATAAAATACACGTTTGTAAATGGTCTGCTTTTTGGTGTATTATTATCCTGTGGTCTTTGCAACTATACAAGTCAGTGGGTATTTACTTGTATTTATTTATTTGCTGTTGTGGTCCAACAGTCTTTGATGGTACACTTTTTATTAATAAGCACTTTTAAAGTGCTTATTCAGATTGGTTGGGATATATTTCAGTAGTATGTAACTTGTACCACACTTGACTGAGTGTGCATCAGGCACAGCGGATAAGAATCAACATACTTCTCCTGATATACACATTTTTTGAGAACATTGTCAGAATTGTTATTGGCGCAAGTTGTTGAATAAGCAAAATGGAAATCATGGTTTTCCATCTTAAGGTTTCAACACCATAAAAATGTAAAAGTCAGGTAAGTGCTTTGCAGGAATAAAATGGCTAGTGATGGTAGTAATATCCTTTTCAGGTGTAAAGCTATATAAATACAGATGTATGGGATGTGTGTAGGTGCACTTTTATCTAATCATAAGCAAATTGTTGTTTGATTACCTTCCTCCTCCCACAGACCCCTCTATTTTGATCTCCATTTAGTTTTGAAGAAATTTCCCACTTTGTGTTCTAAGGAACTTGGAGTACCTATTCCTTCCAATCCATGTTCTTTATACTCTTTCCTCACTAAAGGATGTGAAAAAATGTATTTCCTGCAGGGCTTTTAAATTTAGAGCATGGGGTTCTTAATGAGGGAGTAGAAATTGAATCAAATAAATAAGTCAAACATGTTTTAGTGAGGAATAGCTGGTGTAGCTGAGAGATTGCTAACTCAGTCCTGATGTCTGTTGGTATTTTAATGCATCCTGCAGCATAAATATAAGACTCCTGCCTCCTTAATTATAGAAAACACATTTTATAATGGTTCTATTGATCTTTCATGAACAATGTTGATCTTGTAGGAAGGGTAGATGGTGCAGCTAAATAACAATGCACTCTGCTATTGCTTTCTAGCAGGGTACAGGCATTGAGTGCTTCTTAAACAAAAATATTCAATTATTTGTGTAATTTATGTAGCAAATATTTTCAATATTCTAAAAAGCAAGTGAATATTGTTCTCAATTTCATGACTGGGATTGTTATCAGCCTCTGTCATTCATAGGAAATTACATCCTAAAATCTCAATAGATAGTGTGTAGCTGCTGTAAAAGCTAGTGAGATGAGGTACTGCTATGTAGGCAGCACAGATTGTCCCTGATTGAATACAGATTGAATATAGCGTTTGGAAGAACTTTTGCCAATCACTGAAAATAGTCATTATGTAATTAAAATGAAAGAAATGCCTTCCTGGATTGAGTGACTTTTTTATAAGGGAATTAATTAGTGATCTTAAAATAACAATGATATTTTAAGCTGGATAAACCTTGCAGAAAAGCTGTAGCAGGCATCATAAAGTACAATGAAGTTCAAGCTGTCCTACCTTTTTTCAGTCACTTGTCAACACCTTTTTCACCCACAAGTGCTGAGTTCCAGTACTGAGAAGGAAACCTCGGACCTTGTCTAGAGAAGCTGTTTTCTCTGTTAGGCTATATTTAATAACTGATTATATATCATAGATAATCCTGAGATAAAAAATAAATAACTATGTATTTTTTTCCTTGTATTGAACTGTTTTTTAAATCTAGTCTTTTCTTCTTTAAGTAGAGTTTGAAACACAAGCTGACTACATAAATTAAAATATCTCATTCCAGAAGATGGACAAATTCCTTCTGGCATCACTCACAAGGGATAGTTTTGCAAAATTCAGTGCAATTGGAAAGAGGATTTTATAATAAGAATAAAGGTCAGAAACGCAGGAGGAAAAATTTTCTTTCTTTTACAAACAAAAAGCATTAGTACACTGTGTGCCAAATATCATGTGTCATTGGAAGGGGAATGAATTGTGTGGGATCTGACAAGTTCCAAGTACTATCTAATGACATTTTAAAATCTCGTGTTTTATTGTGACTTTTCACAAATACTGTTTGTTACAATTTAGCAGATCCTTCAAAGAAATTACATGCTCTTCAGGAAAATGAGCAGCTATAGGAGGCAAGCGAGCTTACTCGAACAACTGAGACCTCTGGGTTCATTGTGTCTCTCTCAGGAGATAGAAAAGCAGCAGTATTTCAAAAGAAAAATTTAAATTTTTACAATATTGCTGCAAAATTGCACTATTTGCTGTCAGGAAAGTAGAATGTAGGGGTCCTGTTCAGTGACCTTTGATGCAAAGAAATACTGAAGTTGGTAAATAATTTTTTAGTATATTTGTCATTATGGAATTTTCTTATCCTATATGTCTGTCGTTAAATATTTTCTATCATAAGAAAAAGTGATTAAAAATCCTTAAAGACTTATTTCCTAAGTAGGTGGACTGGGGTTTGAGATACCATTTTGGGAGAAGTTTGATCTGAGTCTGGCAAGGATTCATTCAATTATTCTGAACGAACAAAGATTTTTATGGTGTCTTTTCTTTCAGTCTCCAGTCTTGTTGCACTTGCTAGCTGAGAAGAAGAAATGTTTATAAAATGTGGGAGAATGTAAGTCCTAAGTCTGATGTATGCTGAGCTCTGCTCTGTCAATAATTTGGACCACTCTAAGGTCAAAACTACAGCTCCCATCTTGTTTTTGTGCCCTGCTTGTGGCCTCGTTGTGTCAGTCCATGACCCAAATACATATTATCTCTTTTTATGATTCATATTATTTTTGGGATTTAAGACTGCTGTCATCTGAACAGGGGTCAGTAACTGATGTAAATAGGTCATGATATATTGATAGTCTTTGGATGGGGAGCAAAGCCTCGTCTTTCCATGAATATAGAAACAGGAAAGAACAGAATATGTGAGATACTTGCATTTAAATATTCACTTATCCTCTTGGGCAGTCACGTTTTGTATTAGCTGAAGAACCGTAACACATAGCCGTGTATATGGTAAGCAACAGAAATCTAATTGAAATGCTTGAAAGGCACACAATTTCCTAGAAAGCTGTCAATGAAGACTTCATGTATAGTCAGTGTAGAGTAATGCAGGACTAAGCAGAGCTCTAAGAGAAATCCATAGTCTGGCGTTGAGTTCCTATGAGCCATTCAGCTTCCCCATGTAAAATTATTGGACTTTCAGACTGACTTTCAGATATTTTCAGTGAATTCTGTGACTTGCTGTCTGCTGCACTTGATGTTATTTTTTTCAGCAGTGAAGCTCGTTATGGATAATCACCTTGAGCTGTGACTAGCTGACTAGTTTCTCACAATCATTTGGCAGTCAAATTCGGTGCAAATCAGCCTAGCGAAGTTGACAGTATTCTTCTCACAACTGTGCGCGAAATCCCTATGTGATAATTTCTCATTTGCAGAAGACTGGAAAAAGACATTATGAGGTATGTTTCTAGGGAGTCTTCATGTTTGTGTCACTGACTTTCTCCTTGATCACTTCAAGGGTTCTCTTTTATGTTGCTGTATCCTCATTAATTTTGTTGCCATTTTCAGCCTGTTTTTCAATCCCTTTTTTTGTGTGTTACTTTACTGTGCTTTCTATAGGTTATTAATTTATTAATATTAGTTATATGAAATTAGACAAGGAGAAAAAGCTTTAACATTAATGCCATGAAGTAAAATGGTCCTGAAAAGATGCTTCAGAAATATTGCTTTTCAGTCAAGCAGTTCAAAGAACTTCTTAAACTTGGAAAGTCTTATTAGATTCTGGTTTTGGAAATTTCTTCTAGAGTCTTTGTAGTGCTATTCAATTTTATTAAGTTTTGGGGTTTTGTTTTTCTGTTTAGCTCAGTAATCTGATTTTCAGAATGCTCTGACAAAAAACCACTGAGCATGTCCTGGTCAGATCCACATTACATCCTAAACATTGTGTCACAAGCACACTGAGTTCAGAGTAAATGTCATTGGCAGGATGGGATAGTCTTCATTTACACAAGAATTTTAAATATTTAAAGTACGTAGTTTATTGAGAAGTGCTACATAGGTCTTTCCTAAAGCCTTCCAACATTAGCAGATTTGCCAGTAGTATTCAACTTGGTCATCTCATCAAATACTGTGATCGCCTTTCTTTGACATTGACGTTCTATTTGATTAAAAACTTATCCTTGAATTTTAGGTGCTTCCCAACTCTAGCTAGAGATTGCTTACTTAACACAAGATGGGAGTGCCTCAACTTAGCTTTTTTCCTTATAAGAGAAACTACTCATTAAATGGGTTGCTTAATATAAAAAGTTGAAAAATACATTCTTACTTATTTCCTCAGATTTAAAATTGGTGTATTAAACTACTTAATTTTACACTTAGTATGGCAAACAGTGTTTGCCATACAGTCAAACACCATTGTCCAATTGTTAATAGAATGTGTTTTGGCAGGTGTGAGACTTCAGAAGATACCTAGATACTCATTAATTTAGCTTATATTTTATTACTTGCTTTGAGTTAATTGAGTAGTTCATCCTTAGTTATCATTTGGCATTTTCAGTGTTTTATGCTTATAGGCAGGTTTTACCACCAAATATGTCCTGTTCCCTTTGTGCATCCTCCTTGGTCCACAAAAGTTATTCAAGCCAAAAATGCTGGAAACATGCAGATGTAAAATTCCAGCATAAGCATGACAGTCAGATTATATCTTCTGACTCTCCTGGACTAACTTGACCTCTTAGAGGTGATTTACCCATAGAAGTCCAAAACCAGTTTAAGTCTGGATCTGGGATTCTTTAGGAATGCTTAACTGTGCGCTGTAAGACTAAACAGATCTTCCTGGTTACCTTGGCAATGACAGCAAAGGAATGGGATGAAAATATACATTTCTTTTGGTTGATATGAGTTAAGAAGCCCCTAGATTGTAGATTAATTTGAAAAGTGGGCTTGCCTGTTATCACTGCAGTAATAGGAATGTGAGTGGCGTAGAGACAGACTAGTCCTTTTTCTTTTTCTCCCCAAGTTGGAGGAAGAATAAAAAACCTGCCCCAACACCTCTAGTGATACATCAGGTTGATTTTACACTGTAGCCCAGCAACATGATTGCAGCAAATGTATACACCTTACTGATCAAGCCAGATGCCAATTTAGCCATAGCAATGTTGTGTTCAGTGTAGGCTGAAGTATTCTCATGCCTCATCCTTTGGGAGATTTGGCACACTGGCCTAACAGTTGTCCTTAGCTAGTTCCACTACCATCGCTGCCCAAGGTTATATTTGGGGTCTGACTGCGAAAGCACCTGGGACTACAGCGTAGGCAGAACAGTGGGAATATAAATTGTAAATATGGATAAAGTATAGAGTTCTCTTTCAGTGCTGGCTTTGGTTCATTTAGTTCTTCCCTCTCCTCATCTCTCCCTTTGGAGTGGCGGTTGTTGCTTGTTTTCCTTCCCTCCAGGGCAAAGCAGGAAGCATGTAGTTGAAAGTGTTGGCTCATCCAGTCATGTTTAAAAGAATATTATCTGGATTTTTCTGGATTTCTACATTCCTTCAGACCCCTTTTTTGTGTCTGAAGGTGCATTTGTCTAAAACAGAAAAGGAGAAACTTAAGAAGTTAAAGTGAAATATCAGTAATTGATAAGAAGCTAAAAAAAGATTTCTTATTGTGTGTGTTTTCTGTTTTATTAGGGTGACTGTGCTTAATGCTCTGTGGTTTGCAATTTCCAGAAAAGATTAAATCTCTGTTTCTGTGTACTTCCAAACCTGAAGTGCATTCTATGAAATATAGCTTATGAAGCATGCATGTCCATGCACTCACTTTCCCTGAAAAACTTGTGAAAATTTCTCTGTCCTTCAGAAGCTAGTTTTTCCTTGCACTTCTTTACCTTTGTATAGCAAGACATTAGTGCAGTTCTTTTATCCCCTTCTTTTATTGCATCAATAAATGTTCTTCTTGGCAAACCCTGTTTGGCAACAGTTTTTACTGCATGCTCAAATAAAAACCAGTATGGAACAGCATACAAACACAATGTAATATCTTGAAGTGTGAATTAGTAACCTTCAAACTGGGTTTGCTGCCTTGCCACTCATGGAAATATGCTCAGAGATCCTATTTTAATAGATGGCAGTGTTTGCCTCTCTTACATACTTGTTTGTACAGTGAATAAAGGATAAAAATTATTTCTAAGGGGATCTGTCCTATCTGTAGTAGAATGTAAGTTTTGTATTAAGGAGCAGTAAAAAATTTGTATTTCCTTTCTCATTTTCCTTCTAGCTCAAAGTTATAAAGGTCTTCTCTTTAATATACATTTTGATCTTTTCTTGAGAAATAAAACTGTTACAGGATATTTGCCTTTAGCTGGTGTGGCATCTAGGCAATAATAATTACAGATTAAATATTGAACTTTTTTTTAATACTGAGTTTTTCATTACTTTACTGTTGAGTATATATCATTAAACATCATGCTTCCAAATGAAGTGTGAACAGTTATTACTGTTATTTTCTTTTAAAATAATTATTTTCATGAGGGTTTTTACTTTTCATCTGTAAGAAAAGCATTGAATTGATCTTCTATTCTGAAAAGAAAAAAACAAAAAACTTAAAAACCTCCAAATTTTATAATAAAACTTTGTTATTTATCTCAAGCAGGTAAATATTGATGACCATTATTAATTCTTACTAGTCTGAATTAAGAATTCTTTTTGAATTCCATCTCCTTGGATTGCTGTTCAGAAACATGACTTAGAGATTTTTTTCTGGAAAAAAGAAATCACTCTAGAAGTATTGGCAGTGAAGTAAATGGCTGTGTCTAAATGGATATATGAGGAATACTTCTACCTTGGGATGAACGTTTTGCCATATCTCATTTCTCTCAAAGGATGGGACCTCGGTAGATGCACATGTGGTTTTCCATGAGACCAGCACAAATTTTACTCAGTGTCAACACAAAAAATCAATCTGTCTATGAGCAAGGATTTCTTCTGTAGTTGAAGGGGGCTAAATCAAGTCTAATGATTGAAAGAAACAGGAGACACAATTCAGAGGAACTGAAACCAGCATAAAAAGAGACAGAGCTCTATATAAGGTTAAGCACCTAGATAAATGTTTGTAATGAAGGGGCATAATTGAGTGAGTCAGAAAAAGTGTGGAGTTCATGAAATTAAAATCAAAATATTTCAGATTCTGGGAGCTCCAGAAGTTTTTTATGTTTGGTTTTTTTTAATGTCAGGAGGTCTCCTCTTTATCTCAGAATGCATTCTTAATTAGGGGGTCACATCACTGTAGTAAGTGGGTGAATCACAAGTATTCAAAAATAGAAATCCTTGCAGATTTATGCAAAAATGTTTATTTCCAGAAAGCTTAATTGCATATGGAAGCAGATGGAAAATTAATGGAGTTCACTTTATGTCTGGGAGCAACTGGGATTTGAATGCAGAGTAGAAGTGGCTGGAAAATGGAGGAAAAAAATACCATTTCACTCATATTTACTCACAACCTTCTAGTGGGCATACTTTTTTTTTCCTCTAATGGCTGTTCCTAAAGCTTCCACTTTTTCCCCTGTTTTGCTCACAGAGAACAAAATAGATTTATTCCTCTCCATTTCTCTTTTTTTCTTCCCCCAAACAATTGCATTGTTTGGTGTTGCAGTAATTGTTTCTTGGTTTAGCTTGTGTCTTTTGGTATATGATGCAACAATATCTGTATATTCAGACATTTTAAATACATGGTTGTGGTGCTTCTTCCTTAGCTGCTGCCTCATTCTGCTGAATTTAGGAGAGCCCCAGAAATGTAATGAGTAAACTATTTACTTCTTGCTATCACAATTTTTTTCCACTGAGTGGGTGAATGGGTGGGTGAAAATCTAACAATTTCACTAGTAACTAAATAATTTAGTTAACTAAAATATTTTAATTAATCTCAGTACCCATTTCTTTCAAATATCAGTGTACAAAAGATTGGTCCTAATACACTGTGTTCAAGAGTTCCTAGCCTATTATGTCACAGATTAGGACAAACATACTGTGTATATATCACATGCTTTAGTTTGTGTGGGGGTTTCTCTTCCTCTGCTTTCTGCTCCTGAAATCTGTGTTCTAAGTGACTGCTGGCTCAGGAGCTATAGCTTAACTTTGTATTCTGTAGATCTTGATGGAATTCTATTTTGCAATTATACAGGGAAAATGACTGGCTTTTTTTTTCTTTTTTCCTATGCTTTTAGATATTTTCTATGCATGTAAAACCTTATTTTACATTTCACTGATTTTAGCTGACAGCTGAAGTAAAGTAGTTTTTGTTTCTATGCTATTTCTGTAGATCTGAATTGTTAATTTTCATCTGGGAGGTAAAATGATTGCACTTAATTTGTTTTCTGATGTACTTTTGTGAAGTAACAACTGAGCATAACTGAGTAACAATCATAAGGTTGTTGACAAAGCTTTTAAAATTGTTATTTGATAACTATTTTGAAAGAGAAGATTAAATATAGAATAATTTTATATATGTCCATTTTAGGCATACATTTTGAATTGAAAGTGTGAAAAACAATATTGGGTAAAACACTCAATTTGTCCAAAATACTGTAATGTTAATTATTATAATATAATAAATGGCATAATTAAAATGCCACTGGAAGTCAGACTAGGCAGTGTTTCAATGCAATATCTGTTCCTGTCACTGTGTTCGATGCTTCAGCTGAAGCAGTTTTACCAAGTCATTCAGTGTGCACTGTATGAGTGCCTCTGATAAGACTTCTTCCTCGTAGGGGTGAAATCCAAAAATCAATGTCAGATGAAAATCAAAGTTCTCAAAGTTTGAAGGATTGATGGAAAGAGATTTTAATGAATGCCAATTTCAATTTTTACCTTCATAAATTTGTCAGAAAGGGCAAGCATGAAATTCCTGGTTGTAGATGTCTGGGAGACATGTTTGAAATTAAGTAGCTTAGAAAAAAGTTAGCATTAAAATCAAGACTAAAATTGTGACTGAAATGAAGAAATACTTTTTAACATATTTTACCTGGAAATGTAGCTCAGATTTTGAGGAAATTAGATATATGCCTGTACCTTTGTGAAACTGGTTGATAACCCCATTCCAATTACTTCTCAGTAGTGCACATAAAATTTAATTGATTCCATTTAAATAGCTATTTCTTCTTATATAAAATAAATAAAAATCTCATCTCTCAGAAACAGACTTCCTAGGGACATGACCAAGTAGAAGACTCAAACAAGAGAAATGAGGATATGTAGCCTACTTTTTCTTTTTAATTTAAGCATGACATCACAAAAAGTATTCTGTGAGCTGAGGTTAATTTTGTTGATGATCAATTACAGTCATACAGTCAATACACCATTTTAATTGGTAGTACTTCTGCATCCATGTCTTTTAATATAAACCCTATTTTTTAATAGTTCTATACTGATTTTTTTTTTCCTGTTTAACCTAGTTCAATTTTCCTTTGCTAAAAATTGTGTGCTTGCGCCATACATTTTACATTGTCACTTAAGGAGCTGATTTTAAACTATAATGGGCAAATCATTCAAGTGAAAACAAAAGTAGTTGCTCTTTCTTCATGTACCAGGATCAAATGAAAATTGAGTGATAAAAACAAAAGGTGGAAAATAAATTGGAAGCTTATTCATTGTAACAGCTGGGCTCCATATCTACTAATTCTAAACCTGAGATTTCCCTCTTTAAAATATTTACTCTGAAATAAAAATGCAATTAAGAACAAAATGGGGAAAACCAGGTGAAAACATTTTTGCAATTTCTGCAAAACTTCTTTGGAGCAGATTATATAGTCTGTTCAAGTGGGATCTTAGTCCTTTTGATGCTTGGGATTTTTTTTTCAATAAATATTGCATTGAAAACACACAGCCTTATGATATTCTTAAGAAATCTGTGATAAAGATGTCCTTTCCTTACATGAACTTGGGCAACAGCATGCCTGTGCTCTGTGAAGAACAAAGACTTTGTAGGTGGTCAGACTTTGAAAGAACTCTGCATGCCACAGGCATAGTCTTTTCCCAGGTGTGATTTGAGAGAAGATCCATTTTGTACTCAGCTGCATGAAGCTAAAACTGGCAACGGAGACTCTTCATCCATGGAAGTTCCCCAAACTTAACTGGACTAGACAAGGCCCTGGGCAAGCCAGTCTTGCTCTCAAGTTACCTTCTGCTTTAAGCGGTTAGACTGGGCAATTACACCAGCTCTCTTCCAACATAAGTTATTTTACAGGCATAAAATGCACTCTATTTTAAAAGTTGGCATAATGGCTGGGCTCAGAGAGCATCTTCCTGATGTGATAGCATCCTTCCCACAATAATGGCTGTAGCTTAATATTGTGCTTTAGCTTTGACAGCTCAGATGTCTAAAAGCTATTGAAATTAAATACAGCAGCTCCCCACGGGCATCCCATAACCTTTTGCTCTATAGTCACCTAATCAGAGATTTACTTTCTTATTCCCTTCTACATTTTCATCTTCTTGGGGAAAAAAAAAAAAAGCTCCCGAAGTCCACGTCGTTTTGATTGAAGTTTAGCTTCAGCTAATCACATGTCCTTGCAGTGCTAGCAAGCCTTGGTCTGGAACTTGAAAGAAATGAAACAACCAAATCCCGCAAGAAATTGTATGCTCTTGGTTGTTTTTTATTAGAAATAAAAATATTGGGGGATATGAATTCTTTTAGAGAAAGATTTTCCAAACTAATTTTCACAAATACAATGCCAGTTAAGGGTGTATTAGTTTCTGTTTCTACAATAATAAGAAATGAGTCTGTCTCACTTTTGCTTTTTATAGCTTATTTTTCTGTCAGAGTTGTGAGTTGTTAGTAGAGGAGCTAGCTGGAAGAGACAAAATATATGCAGAGAAAGGGCTTTAACATTATGAAACACTTCTTACTGAACACTGACAGTGCCCAGCCCTCCACTTTCTACTGTCCAAATGCCACCATCTTTCCTTAGCCATGAAAAGAGGCTTTGCCAGTCCCCTAAATGAGGAACCAAACGTGACAGCTCAGCTGATGGTGTTGACATTGGCAGCAGGCTTGATGGACAGAACCAAACCTTGCTGTGGACTCTCTCCTGCTAATTAGCTGTTCGAAGGAACTCTGTGTGCCACAGGCACAATCTTATTGCAAAAGGACATCTTTGCTGTTCACCCTGACAGCTGTGATGCAGCTGTTCACAGTGTGAATTGAGCACAGAGCGGGGAGGGTGGGAGGTGGAGAAGGAGGAGGAGGATTTAGAACAAGTGGCAGCTCAGGTATCTTGCAGTGCAGCTGTCCAGAGCTGTAATAAACCACTGGAATGGAGAAGAGAGAAGATGGGAATTGAAATTTATAAAATGGGAATATAGTTTAAGCATGAAAAACGTGGAAGAGTGAGAGGAAGGGAACAGGACTGGCCCTTGAGGCTTTGTGAGGCAGCTGGAACTATATGTTCTTGAGATTAGTGCAGGCTGAGGGGTTTAAGATACAAACCATCTTGATTTTCTATTTTTCGTGTGCATGACCAGGGATATTAATGGGAGATGTGCTCCAGAAAGTCCCACAAGTGCAAGTGTGGGGAGCAGCATGGGCCTGAATAACTTATTGATGTACCATAGATTCATTGGCTTTGGAGGGAGGGAAGCGAAGCCTCTTTCCTGGCTGAGGGAAGGAGTTGAGAAAAAGTACTTGCTGTTTGTTCTGAATGATTATAAGTGGGGAATGAGAGAGTTTGAGAAAATGCTCCTGCTTTTTTTCAAAGCACATACCCTTGCTGAGGCAGGAACTCTTATGTGATAAAATATACAGTTATTTGAGACTGGAACACGTCCTCTATTGTCACTGTGGAAGACATGTCTGACTTGGTTAAATGTAAACTATGCACTACAGACAATAAAGGTGTGGCGTTGAGAATGCAGAAGATTCAGGTGAAATAGTGACATTTTTCCTGGTGTGCGTTTGTTAGTTCCCGTTAACTTTTACTTGCAGATGATTGGTTTTAAATGGACAGAGTGAGAGTGAGGTCCTGTTTTGGACCTTTTGTAATGGAAAACTTACCAAGTATTTTATAATTAAGTTTTAGAGGGACAATAGATTGTAAAATTATTTCCAAGGTTAAAGTAGGTTTGAAATTTTTTAAAATGTTGATGTCATTTAAGAGGTAAAAAACCAATTTAGAATTAAGAAGTGAAATAAGGATAACAGCAATATTCCCCTCCCCAGAATTCAGTCTAAGCATTTTAGTTAAAGCTGAGCATTAAAAAAAAAGTTATTACAGTATTAATTGATTTTCCTCTGTGTTTTATAGAAGCAGAAAGATTAAGACAAATATTTTGCTTGGAATATATCTGTCCTAGGTTAAGGGAGGGAGTGATAGATTGCTTTGAAGACTTCCTTGTAGAAAGCTTCTGGTATAATTTTACAACTGAGTGAGTTAGTTTGTGATAGCATTGAGATTTGGGTTGTCCCTGCAAATTGATTCTTTTTAAGTATTTTTCTTTTTATTGCTGATTACTTATGGGTTTTATTGCGTGCAACTTCTCTTTTCTCCACTGACATACAGACAAAGTAGCTAACAGTATGCTGCAGTTGGTAGCCAAAAATGTCCCAAAGCAGATGTTTATATTGTCAGAGCAAAGAAACTACACATATGCTTATATACATAATCAGGGTTTACTTTTTTTTTTTAATATTTGGTACCAGGCTCTTGTTACCTCTTGTCTTGCACAGAAGAAACAATAAATAATATAAAAAGAAAAAATAATCAAAAAAACGCCCCCAAAAATAAAAAAGATGATTTTCATAATTTATACATATATTAAAAAAATCCAAAATACTTAGAAAAGATCAACTTATACATTGGGGACTTTCTTAATCAATCCTTGCTCTTCTTTATAGTTGGACTGTTCCTGTAATTTTCATTTGAGTGTACATAATGTATCCTGTACTATATTTACAGAGGCTTGCAATGCCTTATTTGGTGACATTCTGTTTATTATCATTCTTGACTTGTCAGGTAATCCAAATTATTTTACTGAAAACTTCAGATCTTCTTCATAAATATTTAATGTGCTTACACAACCTGAGGTCTTAGATTTTATGCAAGTCTCACGACAAACGCAAAATCAATTTTTTGTGAAAATTATTTTTCTCAGTTAAAAAAAAAAGTGAGTGCTTAGAGGCTTTGTCCACAATTTCTTACCTTTTTATGTTTTTTAAATTTTGAAGAATTCAACAAGCCATTTATATCTCTTTATATTTCTCTTAGCAATATTTTTCAAAACTGTATGCTCTAAGTCGTTTTTAAGTGCTTAGATTTTGACATCTGTTCTGTGTAACTGGTTACTCAGCTTGATAATTTTAATAGTAAATCATATATCAATTTCTTTTCATGCCTGGTTTAAGTGTTCATTGAACAATTTGAGATTTGGGAACAGTTTCTATGTATTTTTCAGCTTAAGTAGTAAGAATGCTCTAAAGATTTGTATGCACTTTTATTCCTGTGTTCTTAATTGTGTAAGTTTGTCATTGCACATAAAATTGGTAGTTTCATAGAAAGGACTTTTTGTAACTTTATATTACTATTCTAGTTCACTAAAAATGGACTAATACTACATCTGTTTTTGCAGTGGCGATATATATTTTTTTTTGTTTTCAACAGGAAAATGATAAATTCTCTATAACCATGTATTTTCAGTGCCTCATATAAGATAATTTTGTGTGGCTTATTCACAAATGGCTGCAGCTGAACCTTTGCTTGCTATGCTGTATTAATGACACAAAACCTGTCTTATTTTTGTTAATGACTAATTCAGGAGATAATGATATCTTTCACTTTTATGTAGATCATAGAGAACCCAGGACAATATTGGTAGATTTTTAAGAGAGAATATACCTTCATGTTTCTTGCGAACTTCCAATGTTTTTGATAATGAACAAACCTGGGAATTTTAATTTAATTAAGACCCCTGTCATGCTTTTCTTAAAGCTTAGGCAGAATTGTGCCCAGAAGATGGATACAACCTGACAGTCATTAAGAGATGATTTAGAAAAACCCTTAAGGGTTAATATGTTTAATAATCCTGCTGCATGTGATTATGAACTCAGTAACAAAAAGAGGAGAGAGGTTGGGAGTTTTGGCAAATTTTTAACCTTGTTATACTGCATGAAATGACAAATCAGTGAGGTGAAAGGAGAATGACAGTTTCTCTCATTCTGTTTTCATCACCAATATCTATTATTTCTTCACTGTGTCATGACTGAAGGACAGAAGAGCACTCATCTAGACACTGGGTATTAGATACACTTATGAAGAATAAATATATTTAATATATATGATTTTTTTAAATTTAGCATTTTTATGGTAGTGAGTTTTGTTTTAATCTAGGAACTTTTTATTAGAGATATTATGATAATCCACAAACTACTGATACCTTCAGCAGTCATAATCTTTCAGATTTCTTCTCTCTGAAATTAAATTGAGTCCCTGAGTGTTGCAGATACAATCTGTTTGATGGCATGTTTATGTGTTTATGAGTTTCTACAAGATGAACAGGAAAGAGAGTAGCACAGAGAAGCACAGCTTTTCACCTAGTCTGTCAATACAGTCAGTATCCACTACAGAATCATATGTATATCCAGTTTTGTATATACAAATATATATCAGGGGAGCAGTTAACAGGTGCATTAAATTGTGGGCTTTTTTTCCCTAAATAACATTGCAAGTATTGGTAAGCCACAAGGGGATCTTTCTGTTCTTTTTTTCAGGACGAGAATTTTCATGTTTAGTTTCTCCTCCTTTATTTCCCCCGGTCTTCCTTGCACTCCTCCTTGCTCTCAGTTTCTCTTTCGCATTCTCCTGCCCTGTTCCTGCCACACTCATCCTGTGCAATACTGCACTCTCCCGTGCCTGCTCACTGCTTCATACATTTTCTCAGGTGTGGTCTGTCTCTTTCTTGTGCTCTCTTGTGGTGCTATCACTCTATGTCTTATTACTTATCCTTGCACACTCACTTTCTTGCTCTTGCTCCTTTGCTTTCCCTTGTTTACACGATCTCTCTTACACTCACTCCCTTTCTCATTTATGCTCTTGAATTCTTATTCTCTTTCTTTCTCCTGTGCACTGTATGTCTCTGTCTCTTCTATTCTCTCACTCCTCTCAAACTTATTGTATGTTATTTTTTTAAAAAGGAAAATATGAGGGGATTTTTTAGCCAGAAAGTGGTCAGGTATTAGTGGCCATTATGGTCTGGTTTTTAAAGTTATTAGAAATGCCTCTCTGCCCGAATTAAGGTACAAGTCTCTGACAGTGACACAAGTTAGGTTGATCACCAGGCACAATACTGCTTTATGAACATTCTTAATTGAATTTGTAGGAGAGATTTTTTTTTCTTTGAGGTCTTCCCTCCCTCTTCCTTCCACCCCCTCCCTGCCTTCAATCAAGTTGTTGCTTGGAGGCAAAGAGGGTAAGAGGAGAAGGGAAAGAAGCTCATTTAGCAGCCACGGTAGACATAAGCATCATAGTACCAATCAATCAGCACACATGCTCTCCTACTGAGACTCCCCTGTGACCTTGAGGAGTGTGACAAATGACTCAGAGGACAGAACAGACAGAAGGTTTGTGATAAACCAAAAAATTGTGTTCTTCTGGGTGATGAAGAAAAATAAAAATGAAGAGTGAGGGTAGATACATATTTGGTTTGAACAGAAGTCGATAAATTCTGTAACTATCTTTCACTGTGCTGGCAGTGGTTAGAGGAGTTTACTGTCACAGTAATCAAGACTTCTTCAATAAACCTCACTGCAGTGTTTACAGTACTTCTTTTTTGTGCAGTACTCCCCTGCTTTATGGCTCTGAGCTCTCAGCCGTGCCTGGAGGTAGCAGCAGTTATTGATAACTAATTCCAGAGGCAACGTATCTCCTCAAATTCATGTTGAGGGAAAATAATCAGCAGAGTGAATCACTTAACCTGGACAGACTTCACTCACTCTGAAATCTGCAGCACATTAACTCACTCATGAGAAGTTTATTATTAATCATAAATGTTTGATACATCAATAAGTGCAGCAACTTACAGTCTGGTTGTAGATACAATTTCAGCAGATTTTTAAAAATTGTTTTTACATATATTAAATATTTTATTTTTTTAATAGAGAAGCTGCAACAAGAAATCTTTTTTGTATTTATTATGTATCTATGAATCTATTGCAGTATGGAGAAGGGTGCATTTTCTTGCACACTCCAATATATGTCTAGCCTTAGCAGAAAACATTTTTAGGAGAAAGATCTTTTCCCACATTATTCATTCTTAGTGTCTCCTTCAGAATGCAGATTGGTATTTTCTTTACTGATTCCTCCCATTCCATTTTTTTCTAGTTCCTTTGGCCCTTATCAACATGGCTCTCTGTATTTGCTCAGTGTTAAAAGCACCTAGTAATTGTGTTTGCTATTATGTATTTCAGCTAACCAAACCATTGATACTCTTGTTACTATACTTAGATCCCTCTACTTTCCAGCTCTGCAAAAAAGACCCCAAACAAACAACTAGTCACCCTTCTGAGGAAATATAGACTGTCAAATACACATCAGAGGTTAGTAATGCCTGTTCTCCATAATTGCCATTACATTCAAATTCATACAGTCTATAAACCTGATTTTCCAATCTCATTGCAGGAGTTTAGAAAACTATTTCCCTTCTTATTCCTTTCTTTGTTCTGGATGGAAGAGATCTATTACAAACAAATTTGAGGACTTCATTTTTTTCTAATGGCAGACTGCACTTTGCAATGCACTAAAAGGTATTTTTGGTTCTTTAGACTCAGTAACAGTGCTGGCAATCCGAAGTCTAAATGAAAGGAAGTGTCATGTGTTGGGGGAAGCAGGCAGTTAAGTGTCATCATCCTTCTAATGATGCTGAAAGCAGGTCAGATGGACTTGTAGCAGCTATGATCTGCTGTATGTCTGATGTTTTAGTGTATCAGAATTATGAGTTAAAATAAAGCATTACCCTTTGAAGAGTTGACCTAATTTACAGAAATACAGTCCACTTTAAAAATGAGTAAGTGACAAGCCCTGTGAGGTCCTAGGACATGACAGGAGAAAGTAGACAGTTGCTGTTTCAAAAGACTTGTGTTAAATATACCAACAAGGTAATTCACTATCAGAAGACAGCAAATATGTATCAAGAAATTAATCAGAAAATTGATTGTTGCTGGGGATTTTAATGAGGTAAGTAACCCATTCCTGTATAAAAATTAAAATGTTTAGCACCTTGCTCAGGGTAATCTTGTTTTGAAAGTGTTAAAAAAAGTGTCAGATTTAGCTGAACTTTTCATTCAGGTAAGGCCAAATTGGTACTGTACAACTTTGCAGCCCATTTATCCCTTCATTTGCCCTAATGAGGGCCTTCAGAATGAGTCTGACAATGGTAAATGACAGAAAAGTGGGATTATAAATTGGTGTGAGGGAAAAAATATAAAAAGAATGGTTTATGTCTTAAGCCATTAAGACTGAATTGCATTCCTAGTTGCTGTGCTCTATTAATATAAGTAACCATGCTCAAATGTAGAATACAAAACTGTAACTTTCTATCCATAAGGTATTTTGCCTGACACTACCAGAAAGCCAATAAACAGTTTTAAAGAATTTCAGCTTCTCCAAGAGAGAGTTATGGAGATTTTTTTGTTTGTTTGGAGTTTTTTTTTTTTTTTTTTTTAAACATTGGAACGCTGATTATCATTTTGACATGCTGTCCATTTGGAATTAATTTATTTTAGTTGGATCAAGTCTGTATCTAGTAGTTACTTTTGGTTAATCTTAAAATAAATCAAAACCAACAAACCGACAAAAAACTTTTGAAAGTATCTTCAAGGACAGGGAAGCATAAGCATCTGGGTATTTGTATTAGTTTGGGAACACAAGACGTGTACCTTTGTGTCTCAAAGAGATAAGGAAAATAGAACAGAAACTTGAACCCAGGTCATTAAAGCCCTAAGATAACACTCTAATCACTGTACCTATCCATCCTTTGGAAGAAGATTATTAATGCAACTATTTTCATCTTCTGCTTTTAAAAGTCTGTTTTCTTATAAAGTAGCAAAACACCTCAGTGGAGAGTTCTGCTGCTCCTGCCTGGATTTAATACAAATTGAACAGTAGGTTGTGTTATCAATGCCAAAAGCTTTCAGGCTCAATCCAGTTCTGCTTTATCCCAAAAAAGAAAGATTAGCACATTTGATTATAGAATGCATATCCCTGTATAAATGTTCTCTTTATATGGTGGAAGTATGGATACTTTTGGCTCATTCAGCTTATTGACAGAGGTATGAAATACTAGGGGCCAAATATTGATGCACCAATATAGTCAGTTTAATGAAAACACATGGTTTTGTAGGGTGAATGCAAGGTGAATTTGACTATAAAACTAGCAGTAACTCTGGGAAGCGTTAAGTATGGTTTAATGTAAAAATAAACACAGTTTTATTGGGAGGAAGAATAAAATAAAAGTTTTGAAAGGAGAGCATAGTAAAACTAGAGCTTAATATTTTGCATAGATGAGCTTTATTGCAACAAGATTTAGTTCATTAGAACATTACAAAACGTTGTGATGTAATGTTTGGGAGAATGTGGTATTTCAGCTGATGTCTAATGTGTGCCATTTATGCTTGTCCATAGATTGATAACTGTGGAGATCTTGCCCTATATAGCATGCATAAACCCAAAGCAAACAAAAAAATTCCTTGTTTTGTCAAATCAGAAATCTAATCTTGTGGTTTTGGGGTTTTTTTGCCCCAGTGGAGAGGTCCAGGGATAATGAATCCTGGTTGATTTTTTATAATCTTTAAATGATTATTAAGCTAGAAGCACCATGGCTTGGTAATTGGGTAAATAAGGAGAATTGAGGAAGAAGAAGCCAATATATTACTTATTCAATGGTGACATTGATTTTAAAGAGAACTTCTTAAAATAGGTACTTAAATAGAAATTATGTGACCGTAGCTGGGTTTAAGGGAAGGGTGTACCAGACCCATTGCCAGTAAATTCAAATTTAAGGTTTTGGTAATCCTTTTAGTAACAAATATTAAACCATTACTTTTTAAACAAAGCAAAACAAAAAAAAAGAAGAAACCCATAAAGGTTTGTTATCTGTATGTCCCTGAGTTTAGCCTTTAAGGAATAAAAGAAAAAGAAAGCCTCTCATACTATAATGAAATGAATTTTACTTTGCAGGCACTGGGCCCATGCCATTTCATTTCATTACCAGGATACGCTGAACGGGCTGGAATCAGCAAGAACTACAGGCAATGCAAGCTGATGATAAGCATTTCATCATGGCCCTAAACATATTAAATTTTTAGCAATAAATTTTATCAACACCATCTTCATGGCAGGATAACATTTCCTCCCCTTCTTCCTTTACCCCACTCTCCCCTCGCCCCACTGGCTTTTTCTCTGCAAATGCAGCTTGTACTTGGCTTTTCTGAAAACAAATTTTTAACAAATCAATAGCTAAAAAAAAATTTACAATTTAGCTAGTCCAGTAATTATCCTTCAGGCTACTGCCTCTACTTACTGAAAATGGGAAAATAAAGTTACAGTGTGAGAAGAGTAACAATAGATGAACCTCATTAGGTTTTGTGACAGTCCTTAGATTTTCTCCTAAAACTAAAATATATCCCAGGGGATAATATATTTAGTTGAAGACCTCATTCCCAGATATTTTGTCTTTATAAAATACTAATATAGAAAAAGGAGGTATAATTCTGAAAGAAAAGGTTGTAGATTTGATATTTCTAATAATGTAGTCAATAAAATGTCACCAATTTCCAATTGCTGCAATGGCGAAGTGGCCAAAATGCACAAGTTCCTGAGTATCAGGACCAAGAGAAAACTTAATCTACTCAACTACTCAGTTGGTATCCCAGTAATCAGTGACAGACCAAGTGGGAACATATCCCTGTGAAACAGAGGGAATGGGTGATGATTTTGGTTTAATCTAGAAAGGGCACTTCTCTGGGTGACTGTGTAGCATCTTTAATGATAGAAAGGTGCATATTTCAGGACACTCAAAGCACAACCAAAGCACAACAAACCTGACGCCGGTTAGGGGGTAATTAGTTGCAAAAGCTACTCTAGAGTAGCTGAGGGTAATCTTAATTCTATTAATACTGAATTCTGTTCTTTCATAGGACTATAATAGAGCTCACCACTGAAAATGTGGTTTTAAGCAAATACATTCTTACTGAGTGGTCTTCTGGGGAAGAGGACCACACTCACAGATATGTTGACTGGTAAAACCAGCACATCTAATATCAGGATTTAAGTCAGGAAAACCTGAAAACTCAACTGCTCCTTCACTTAAATGTAAAGCTTGATTTGAAGCTTGTTGTGCAAGAACCTAGGGGAAAGAAACAGTTAGTGATGATATCTATGCAAGCAATCACTGGTCATATAGACATACAATGGAGTAATTAGGGAGAATGCTTCAAGATCCTAAAGAAATTTTAAACAACTGTGTACAGCTTCTCCTTTAGCTCTTTCTCATGCTTTATACAGAAATCTATACTACTCCTCTACCTCATATTTCTGGTTCCTAGTCTTGCTGTTAAAAAGACAATGTGTTTGCATGTGAAGGAGTAAGGGCTGGTAGCAGTGGAAATTGGCAAATTAGTAGGCACACCACCATCATGTTTAAAGAAACATCCTGGGGTTTGAGAAAAACTGATTGTTACATTAGGCTTGCAAACATGGGGAGGACATGCTTTATCTGATAGGTACCTCTCCCCCTTTAGTGTAGTTCTTGCTTGCACTCAAGAGGAAAAAAGGAAAAGTTAAACGAAAAACTACTGGAAAAAATTTCTCTGTCAATTCTAACATAGAATATTAACATTTTTAGGCATAAAATTATTAATATTATTAATTTTTCTTTAGTTTTTGCTGTATTGTATAGTATTTTACTAGATTGCATTGGTACAGCTCATCCTGTACATATTTCAAAGCCTGATGTACGTGAGATCTCTACAGGCTGTTTTGGAAAGTCTTCGGGAAATAGCAGCTGCCATTGCAATTCTTGGAAGTGGGTAAATTATTCTTGAAAGAAAATAGGGAGCCTAGGTACCTTCTGATATGGTTTTCATCACTGCGGTGTCTGAGCATTTCATACAAGTAAAGACAACAATAAAGGTTTTTCTCCTTCTTCCTTTCCTGCTGGGAAAAATACAGCAGTGGCTCTATGGGACATCTAGCACAACATATAATAAACGATTAGGGAAGTGTCTATGCCCTGAGTTTATCAGACACTGGCTTGGTCCCCATGTGGCTGCATCACATTTGTCCCTATGCAGAAAGTTTAGCACATAAAGGGCTACTGTAAATAGGGAAGGAATCATCTGTAATCTGTGTTGTGTCCATGGCGCATTCAACAGGAAACATTAAGCTTAAATTGCAGCACTGAAAACTCAGATTAAAAGTTTTTACTGTGATAGATGCAAAGAACTATCATCTGAAAATGGATTACCTGGAGAGACAAAAACTTGTCATCACTGCAGGTTTATTAAGGGCAGAGTCAGTAAATATTGGTTAATAAAATTATTGGCAGAGTTTTTGTCATCTACAGTATGAAACAAGGGGATGATATTCTGCAATTCATTTTAACCTTTTAATTTTAGATCTCAAAGGAAACACAGACAGTGCTTCTTTTGTTAGATATGTGCCTAGAAATTCAGTGTGTGACTACTTCTATAATTGGCAATCTCACAGACTTCTAGCTCTCTCCAAACTGCATTTTTTTTCCTTCCTTACAATCCACAAATTCAAGAGCAGTAACAATCAGGTTGCTCAGGAATTGTATACCCCTCACTAACATTTAAACTTCATGGCCAAACCATGTCAAAAGAAAAGGAAACAAAATTGAAGACTAGCTCTTTCATAAAAATATTTTGGATTTTCCTTTCACGTATGGCATATTAATAAATATTAGAACTGTGTCTTTTTTCTACTCCTCCAAGGATCAACAAAGAAAAGCTCCTTCCAGTAGAAAAAAAAATGCAAGAAAACTTTGTCAAAAAGTAGGTGGAAGTTTCAGTCAAATAGAAGGTGATTAAACTTGGAGTGGAAAGGTGAAGGTGAACAGTTCTCTTACCATAACAAAGAATTTATTAGTTAATTTGTTTCAGAGCCAGATAAGGTCTTTATTCCATATGTTCTTTGATTCTACTGAAATTCTTTTCAATTAAGACATGGATGAAGATTCATGTGCTCACCAACTTGTATTGAACACTTGATATATATAAAGCTACTCCGAGAAATGTAAAATGCAACAATTAAAAAATAATTTTTTATTTTAATCCATATTTAAATATTTTGATTGTAAAGTTCTTAAGAACTGAAAGCAATTATTTTGTTCAAGAATATTTAAGAAAATAATCTACACAAGAAAATAATTTCACATGCTAAGTCACAAACCCCTTAAATTTTCCTTATGCTATCATCTTCAATAATTATTCAACCTCTTCCTAAACCCTCCTGTTCTCATTGCTTTCCTTTTTGTTTTCTTAATATACAGGCTAGGCATTCAATTCTCCTTTCTGTTATTTCTGTAATTTTCGCAAGGGCAAATTAAATCTGCTGCATGACAGCATTATGTGACAGTTCAGTAGTTCTACAATTCCTACAAATATTCTAAGTCTATTGCTGTCATAAGTGATGCTTCTCTGTGTGACTTTCAGAGAGAAAAAGCTTTTTATAGGCAGCTGTGCTAGTTGTCCCATTCTCAGTTCTTCAAGTGAACATAGTGGCAGAATTCTGTTCTGGTGTGACAAAACTCCCTGAGAAATCATCTCATCCCCATCATGCATTGTACACCTCCTGGTGCTGTGCAATACAAAGTATCTTTGCAATTTCCACGTGCTTCTGCTGCGCCTTTAGTCTCAGAACTTGTTTGTTTTTATTTGTACTGAATGGTCTTCAAACCAAGGCATCTAAATATATTGACAATGGGATATAACCTCCTGATTGTATTATGCTCCCTTCTGTTTTATTACCAGCATATTTTGTTCTGTACTACTGACATTGCCATTCTAATAAGTATGCATTTTAAATAAAAAACAAGAATTACTTTTTTTAAGACAATTTCAGTTGCCCCTGTTTGCATTGCTTTGTGGCAATGCAATTTCCCATATGCCATTTTAAAATATTTAAAGCAACCTAGCAAATATAATTGCTCATTTGTCCTTATGCTCATTGTTAGTCTCACCAGTGTCATTTGAGCAGTTATAAGAAGGTAATACTTTGTGAAACAGTTCAGCACTAGACAAATGAAGCTATTTTACCACTCTCCAAATGCTGTTCTTGTTCACTTCCAATCAAAGCACTGTAAGTGGTGTAAAAGAAATATGAAGTTATGGGGAAAAGTTACAATGGATGGTAGCAAACCAAATCATAATCTTGCAGGATGTCATCAATCCATAATTTTTCTGTAAATTTGGAAAATATTGACCTCCCTCTGAAAAACTTATTCCTAGATTAAAAGAACTGCTTTTGTTTTCCAAGTTCTAAAACAGTTGTCAGTCATCATTAATTTATTTATAGCTTTGTTCCCCTTTTTCACCCACTTGCCTTCAATATCCCCAATCAAAAAAAAAACCCCCAAACCTGTGGGGAGAAAAATTATGGTACATGGCTGCAAGCTTTTTGTTAATATGACTAGGAGGTACTTTTCAGTTATTTTCCATCTACCTTTATGGATCCAGGCTCTGAAATTTCTAATACAGCACTGCAGAATAGTGACAGTGTTGTTAGATGTTGGGAAATGCTGTAGAGACAAAACAAGCATTTTTCTTAGATGTGAAACATAACTTTAATTTGTCTGTCATACAGCAGTGACTGAAAATCAGTTACCTATTCTTATCCTTTCTGAATAATCACCTTTTTAGAAAATGCAGTGGTAATAAAAATATGTAAATGCAATAATAATAATTATATGATAGTACAAATACATGAGTCTTGACATTACCTGCTGCAATCTCCTGAATTTTCATCATCCCTACTGATGCAATCTCAATGATACTGGGAAAAGACAGATAGTGATTTGCAGGTACTGTGCTCCTAATGTCTGCAACTTTCTTTTTTTGCCATGAGATGCATGTTTTACCTGTCATCAAGCCCTAAACTTCAGACACCTTCTACACGGCAATTATTTCCAGTCTGCATGGGAATTCATTTCTCTTTATCGAGTCTCATAAGTTTTCTGTTGGTCCAGTCCTCAATTTTATCCACTTTCTTCTGGATTGAATCTCTTCAACTTGTGAGGTCAAGCACTTACCCAGTATCGCTTCTGTTTTCAAATTTGCTGAGGGTGCAGTCTGTATTGTCATCCAGTGTGTAAATTAGAACTGCAAATGAACCACTGGGACAATCTGCTTGTTACCAGCTCTTAGGTGCCCAACTTTGGTTTCATGTCAATACATCCAACCTCCACCCTGCCTGGCAATCCTTTTCCTCTAGCACCTGTATTCTCACCTCCCATATGAAGAAAGCCTTTGATTTAATGTCTACAGTCTTGCTAAATCCAAGACAGCTTCAATCCCCTGTCTTTTGCAGCCAGACATTTCATCAGAGGTGTCAGGTTGTTCCCGTCAGCTGGTCAAGCATGACGTAGCATTGGAAAATACATGTTGTATATTCCTGATAACTTCTTTATTGTGTTCTCTGTCATGTTGCAGATTCCTGATCTGAGGGTCATAGCATTATTCTCTGGACTCTTTTTCCTGTTTTTTTAAGGATCCTTAATGATAGCATTTTTAAATCCATCACTGATCTCATCAAGTTGCCATGCAAGTTATAGACAGTGGACTAAAGTCACACCACCCAGTCTTAGAGCCCTCTCAGGAGAACCCTGTCAGGTAGTATGGATCTGGATGCATTTAACCTGTGAATATTATCCATAAGATTTTATAAGCTTTTCTTCTGGTGTGCATACTAAATAATTTGTCTATTTATTATGTTGGATATTCTCTTTTGTTTGAATTTCATAGAACTGGGGTTTTTTTATGGTGCTTTACTTTTTTATATTGAGATAAATTGAACCTAGCAATTAATTTTCCCATTAATAGTGTTTTCTTCAATGAGCACTGTAGTGGATGTTCTAGATTCAAGCAGCTGGATCTACAACACAAATTGCATGTACAGATAATATAACTTATGTGATTTCTTCATGTGTGGGTTCTCTTCTGTTGCTCTCCTTTTGTATTTCTTCCCTGCTCCCCACCATGGTTGTTGTCTGTTGTTGTCCTGCATATAGCATTAACATTTCAGTCTAGGCTCATATCACAAGATTCTGCAGTAACCTGAACACTATTACTAGATCAAATGGCCTGGAATATTAATTCATTGTTCTCATAAATATTTCCTGAAAACTCACTATTTATACTCTCTATTTTATTTTCTTATTATTTTCAGAGTCAGTCAAATGACAAGCAGAGTTGTTTAGTTTGAAGTAGTCTGAAGTGTACTGTTCCCCAACTCCCTTACAATTAATAATTTTTAGGACAAATATGCTACAAAATACATCTTTTGCTTCACATATATGCAAAGATCTGTACATTTTAAGGTATGTCTCTTATTTTAACATTTCTTAGAAAAATCTAACTAAATACATTTTCACCTCTGAATGTTGAACTCTTTCAATGAAGTTGCCCAAACACAGTTGATATTTTTGATGTGGTGCCTCTTTTCGATGGCTTTGCAAAGCTTATGATGAGGAATTTTGTAAACTCAAAACAGCTTTTCCTGCCTTTCACATTTCTGCTGAAAATACAAACATCTGCATTTGTAGTTTAAAGGGAAAAAATACCATCAGGACTTGTACCATCTTATCTATTGTAGGTGTTTGCTTCTCTTTAACTGACAAGATAGACAGACTTCAGGGCTCCTCCAGCTGCAAATGGCCCACAGTATAGATATGGCCAGATAAATGACACCCTTAGAAATTTAATTAAATGGTCACAGACATTAAAATCATCTTAAATTCCTTTTGTCAGTTGTTATAGTTCAATAATCCAATGTGCACAGATCAAACTCAAGGTGCTGATTTTGGAGTGGGTGTCACTCTGGGTAAGTGTTCTAACTGTTAGCAAAATAGAACTGATTGATTTGCAAGGTAAGGCAGCAAGATTTAACTTGCCTGGCATAGACACAACAAGCAATAGGATGTCTGAAAACACAGAACATAGCATGAAGAGAAAAAACTGGGAAAAATTGTTTCATTTCACTGGGACAGGAAGAGAATTGTTATACTAGGATCATGGGAAAGGTTAAAACAAAACTAATAGAAGAAATGTGGTGCATAGTACTATGAGTAATAAATCATCTTGAAAATCTCACAATTTCATCCTTTCTTGACCACCACTCTCACCCCCATCTCCTTTATAGGAACCCTTGACAGTCATGGCAAAACTTTCCTTCTGGCCAATGCTTGGATATTTTCTGTGTATTTCAGCTTTGCTGGCACCTTTCCTAAAAGTGAAAACAGTAGCATTTTTATAAAAAGACAAAAATAAAAGAGGAAAAAATGTCCTATTCACCCATTTCTCTGTGTGAAGGCTTCACATTTGTGGTTTTAATGCAATTAATCAAAGACCAAATGCATTTGTATTCCTGAACAGTTCAGGAATACTTCATATTTTCTCAGTGTAGCAGTGTGAAATGGTGCAGGATGCCAATGGTAATAGTTCTGGGAAAGATATCATTCATGCTAGGACAATTCTTATGGGTTTTGTTTTAGATGATGGATTGCACATTCTCAGTCATTTGCAAGCTAAAGGCTTTATATGTGCTGTCTACATTATCAAATTTCTCACTCAGTTTGAAAGCCACAGCATTTTAATTGAAAGGAATGCTAGCCCCTCCAGCCCTATCAATGTGTCAGGGTTGTTAGACTCTGAGAAATAACCTTCCCATTTCAGAAAAATGGACAAATTCCATACAAATGTTTTTACCTCAGCAACCAGTGGGGCTGAAAGGTGAGTTGGCACATATTCAAGTGCAAAATATCAAACAGTGAACTCTATGCTACAAGCAACTCTTTTAAAATTCATTGACTTGGAAAAGAATTGAATATCTGAGGGCTTAGCAATGTCTATCAATGGTGTTAGTCTCCCTAGAACTGCCATAGAAAAGACTTTCTCCTTTGAGGCTAGCTTCAGTGTACAACAGAGATTACTAGATCTGTTTCAGTAAGAGAAGGGATCAGAGCAAGGGAATTGGGCATTTGTACAGCAGAAGCTCTCAGATCAGATTGGTGCAGCTCATCAAATGGTGGCATTTAGTTTAGCTCAGGTCTCACACAGTAAAACAAAGCTTTGTAAGTGGAGAATGCTTTAGTGCCTTGCCATTGTGAAATGTCTTAAGATAAGCAGTATGTTGCATTTTCAAACTCTGTTTATATACTGCCTTCATCAGTGATTGAGAATATTGCCTTTTCCAGTGGAAAGTTACCTATAGAAGAGTGACATATACATAGTTCACACAATGCTTAGGCATAACTGCTGATGTATGGATCTTGTAGGTAATGGATTTAACTTCACAGGCTGCTGCTGATGTTCTGGCTACCCTCTTCTAATCCCTGTTCTGAGGACCTAAATTTTATAAGCTATTTGCACATATGCTTTTGGTAAAGTCAAATACTTATTTTAGTTGAGAGGGAAGATGTGTGCAGATTTCTGAAATGTGAAAGCATTCTTTAAATGGTTTATTATCCAAATACTTTTATTATTGAGTACAGATTAGCATTTCTAGGCTATATTCAAAGTTTGTCATTATGGCATTTATGAAAATATCATTTTAATAATTATATGTATCTAATAAGGCCGACACGAATTAGGAAGAATTACTGACAATGAGATTGAAATGCATCTGGGAAAGAATTAGTTTTTGGATCTTCCCCTAAATAATCTCTGGTATTGTATAATATGAATTTTGATTAAAGAAAATAAAAAGAAAGATTGGAGAAGTTTTGACTTCTGTTTTCAGGTGCAATCTGAAATTTTATAAGATTTATGGAAACTTATTTACTCAGAAAGGTCAGATCAGAGATAGTTGGGTTGCAAATTGATCTTTCTGGAATGAAAGACTACATTATGTCTCCAAGTCCAGACACTTATTTGAAGAAGTGGTTACTTTATACTATTCAGTAAATATTCAAGGCAAATGGTTTAAATCTGCACTGTTTCAGTTAAATACATTTTCCAGGTTTAGACTTCCAATAATTGTCAGGGTTGAACCACTGATATTAAAAATCATTATCTTTTACTCCTGAAGGCTCTTTACTATGTTTTTGGTTGTGTTTTTCTTTTTCTTTTTGTGTTTTAAATCTGTATTAGTACTAATTAGACTAAATTCATTTCTTCACGGACACATTTGCAGTGTACTTTTTGTTATTTCTTTCCTATTAATGTGAAATTAGAAGTCATCTGGTAGATCTAAAGAGCAAGAAGTTGTAGTTTACTGTGAGCATTTTGTTTTGGCTTTCTTTCCTTCTTTAAATGCAGTAGAGGTACCTTTTATAGGCTCTATTGTGGTAGATATTGAAAGTACCTTTTCTTAAATGGCTCCTAAGGGAACAGTTAAGTGACACATACTTTGGCAGATGCTTCTGACCAAATGCTCTGGTTCTGTGACTATTAGGTCTTTCAAAGAACTTGTTTCCCTAAGTTTTAAGAAGTCAAGATCCTTCTAAGTGTGGCCCTTGTGGAATGATAGCCTAGCTTCAAATACCATAAATCATCAGATCGTTGTTCCAGATAGTGAAAAAGTCTTGGTGCTAGCTGACTGTATAATAAAGCTAGTTCTAATGGGAATTCATGTTCATCTCATGCTTTTCCAGTTCAGGAGAAGAATATGGAATGAGATACAGCTCCTGTCATATAAAATTCTAGCTTTCTCTTTGATCTATCAGCACCAGTTTTGACCACACAACTGCCAAAAAGGCAAGTCGTGCTCTTTCCCCTGCCTCCAGCTGTCTGTTCTTGCCACCTCTTTTGTGTCAGTGCTAGTGATTGTTCTGTTCTTCTGGGAAAAATAATAATTTGGGGAGGCAGGTCCAGGTATTAGTCAGTTCAAGGAACTGACATAACTGGTGAGCTACGTGATTTAAGTACTGACATAGGATGTGCCCAGCAAAAGAGAAGAAAGTGAAGGCTGCAAAGTGTGAGATTCTGTAAATGTTGATGCAAGTTTACAGAAATAAAAAATTACCATGGAAAGGTTTGATCAGGATTTGAGAACGTTTACAAAACGCTGGAGTTTAGCAAATGGCAGCTGCTTAATTCTGTTGGTATAAGTCCTTGTATCCTGCTCTGTTATTTGCATTTTCAGTTTTATTGATACCTCAAGATTTCTATCAGAACAAATGAGTTAGATAGCCAGGTGTGTTTTTCTTTATACGTATAAGTTTGTGTGCTGATGCAATTCTTGATTCATTTGTCTGTAGAACTTTGCAAAGGAGAAATAAGACTTTGCTTTAGCTCTCAGTGTGCCAAAGCTCAATTTTTTTTCTGGTGAAGCCAACAGTAGGAAGAATGCAAATTCTTTCTACTACTTTTGATGCCTTAGGGTGGTACAGTTTGTTTTCAGAGAAGCCTGGTTGTCATGGGAGACACAGTGGGAAGTGTAGTGTTTTCAGCTAAAGACATTCTGTAGCATCTTCTGTTGAACTCTGTAACAGCGAGAATATCACTCTATGGACAGAATACTAAATAAATATGTTGCTGCTGTTTGTATCAAACTCATCGTTGGTTTATTTTGTTGCTGTTTTGGGGGGTTTTGTTTGTTTTGGTTTAGTTTTGGGGAATTTTCTGGTATTTTTTGGTTTTGATTTGTTTTGGGGATTTTTGGGGTTATTTTGGGGTTTTGGTTGTTTTTTTTTTCCTCTCTTATTGGATACTTAAAGAGTAACAATACTGAAGAGTTGAAAATATGTGTGGTTTGAGTCATTAGGTGCTAGTCTTTATTAAAGAGAGAATTACAAAACAGCAAAAAACACCCTGTAAAGTGTCACAGTTGCCTCTACAAGACAGTTCAGCCTCAGCTATATTTTTTTTATTCATATGTTCATTTTATCTGTTGTTTTAAGCATTACCCTGCATAAATATGAAATAATGAGAACAGTTGTGGATTTCTAAATAGCTGTCAGGCTGATTTTCAAATCATCAGAAGCTGGGAGAAAGCTTGAGGGATGCTTGCTTATCTCTTGCTTTTTCTAGAACCAGCATGAATTGTTTGATGTAAATCTTGGTTTGGAGTCTGTTTTCTGAAATAAAGGAATGACTATTCTTTTATTATATTTTTTCTCTCTAGAAGAATGACCAGTCCTGTATAGAGTATGCACACAGAAAATTACACAGTGTTGCTGTGCTGGCTTAAAAATCATAAAAATAAATTTTGGAAGTGAGAGGGTCTTGCTCTTTAGTACCCCATCTTTACAGAGGAATTTAAAGTCTTAGGCAATTAAATGTTGTACTTTAGTTCAAATTTTCAAGTAGTTTGTTTTCAGTATTGAGGTTTTTATCCAATCCTTAATCAAACGTAGGCTGGAAATTCAGTTTTTTTCCTCCTGCTTATCCAGATGCAAATAAATAAGACATGTATGTAAAAGAGAGGGAACATAGGATGCTGTGATGACTCATTAAAATAAAAGCTGTGTAGGGAAAAAAAAAAAGGATTTCTGTTACACTAGATGATTAGAATTTTTTGGCAAGTAAAAACAATTAGTTGATGGATCCATATAACAAATTGAAAAACTTTGTTCAATGCTGCTGCAGTAAACGCTTATGAGTAAAACATACCAGACAAAATTTTTGCCATAAAAAAGTTAATTTATAAATTTCCCTTCCCTCTATTTAACTTCTTCTAATGGTTTTTGCAGTTTCTTTTATGCTTCACAAAATTATTTTCTTTTGGCATTAAACTACCCATCTGTACTTTAAGTTGAAGGCTTTTAAAATTATTTTATTTTTCCTAAATTCGGGATTTAAAATATTCTGTGTAATTTAATATTGGAATTGCATCATAGCACTAACTGCTGTCTACTTTTGCAAAACTGGACATAAGTAATTATCATAGTAAAATGGATTCTAAAATCATTTATATGATATCTTATGATAATATTGAATTTCATGAAAATATTAAAAAAGCTGGATTTCATAGTTAAAAACTTCAAATATGTTGCTATGTTATCAGCTGGTTATGAGAGCATTCTGCATAATTATATATATCTATATCTATCTATATATATATAATTGGGGAATATTACATTAATAGGACTCTGAATGTCAATGCAACACAGAACTTGCACAACTGGTGGTTTTGAAAGTTAATATGGACTAATCAAGTGAATTGTGTCAGTGGCTGGGGAGTAATGAAGAGGCTCATCCTGGCTACTTAAACTGGAGTTACTGAGCTGTATCTTCCTGGTCAGTCCTGGTTGCATGTGTGTATTCTAGGCGCAGCTAGGGAAAGGAGGATTTATACATTTTTTTCTCTGTATTTTCATGTCAGTTATCCTAGAAATGAATGATGTAATAGATCTCTAATCTTCACATCCTTAGATGGTGGGGATCTTGAAAGACTCTTTCCTCTTCCTTTGAGCTGTATCTCCCAACAGGAGGAATGACTTCATGATGACCCGTAAATTAAAGAATAAAAATTTTTGCTTTTTTTAGCATAATACTGCTAATTGTTAAACATCATTAATTTCAAATGTAAAAGTGTTAAGTGAAATCAGAACAGGAGAAGAAGTTGTAAAATTTTGGCTCAGCCCTAGAAGGGGAACCAGGTGATTGACCCACCCATGTAATGGTGAGTTCTCTTTGTTTGAGGGTCAAACAAAGGATTCTGTTTAGGCTGACATTGGCATCTTTTCTATTTTCTTGGTTTCCCAAGCAAGGCAAAATTTAAAAGTCAGCAGAGGTGGATTTTGTTCCTCAAGATTATTGTTTCAGTAAAATGACTGTGAAGGTATGGAAAAGTGTAAACATCCTAGAGGATATTGAATACAATCATGTAACATAATGATCCTTCAGAAAAAACTGTGAGTATACTTATGAAAGTAAATTTCCATCAATAGCCATAGTTATGATTGTATAAGCTTTCACAGAAATCCCCACAAACCACAACAACAACAACTACCTGTCATTCTCCTCAAAAAAACCCCAACAAACAATCAAACAATCAGACAAACTAAAATAAAATCCACATTTCCTTTGTATCTTTTTTTGCAGTAAACAAACTTTAAAAATTTAGACTGAAATGTTTCATGAAAGATATTGACTGTAGACATAGAAACTTTTGAAGAACACTGAGTTAAATACCTTCAATTAATGAGTTTTGAAAAAAAAAAAGAAAGAAAATAGGAAAAAAGATATTAGAGAAAAATCTGTTTTCCATCTCTGTATAATTTAACCTGACAAAACTGACTTTTCTCTAGGCTCATATGTATCTTATCACAGTGATAATGATATCTGTTGGCATTCTGAATACCTTATTAAGCAAATAGTATCATACAAAATTGAAAAAATCAAGTCAGCCAACCATCTGACAATATGGAAAATATCTTTGGTGATAAGATCTTTGTTGAACCTTTTGACAGCAGAATGATAGATGTCTATGCTGGGCTACATCCATAGCAAAAGTAGTGGCATCGATATAATATCTAGATCATATATAATGCTGAGTTACAGACTTCGTTTTTACCTTTGCCAGTTTTGTAGCATTTGACTGTGGGGAGTTAGGTACCCTTAAATTATGGTAGGACATTCAGCAAAAATGCATTAATTTAATTTTAGGCTTAGATTTGAGAGTGTGTCATTTTTGTTGGTAGGGGTTTTTTTGTTGTTGGTTTGTTTGTTTGCTTGCTTGGTTTTTGTTTTTTGCTCCTTTTTTTTTTTTTTTTTTTTTGGCTGACATATGAGAATGTTTTTTGATTGATCCAGGAAGGTGTCTAGTTCAGGATACCATCCAAATTCTGGTGGGCTTCAGAGATTCTGGCTCAGATGTCTGCTCTACATATCTGCTAATCTACTTTGTTTTCTTTCCAACAGTCCATGTTGAAATACTTTTAAAGTGAGGGTTTGTGCCATTCAAAGGGTTCATTCACTGCACTGCTAGACATCTTTTAAAGATGAAATTAATTTGGTGCTGTGCTACCTACAGCCCTAACCCAGCCAGTAGTAAATACAGACTATTGAACATATGCTTTCCTGGCTAGCAGTCAGACTTCTTTAGCAGAGATTCTTTTATGCATACCCTCCCTTTTGAGCTAATGGAATAGTGACAACATGTTTCCTAAAGAAAACCTGTGTATGAGAAAATTGCTTAGACATGCATAATCTTTTTTCAAGAAGCTGTCAAGGATTTGTATTGATGCTTGATGGTATGTTATTAACATGGTTACAAAAATAATCTAAAGGCAGTAGAGCAGAGCTGTTTATGCTATTTGTGGTAATATTACCATTACTAATTACATTATATTGTAATACTCGCTGATATAAATCAACTGCTGGCAATGAAAGGATTAGTGTGGGATGGTATAACAAGCCAAGATTTTAGACCTTTGAGTTCAGTTTGGCATTATCTGTTTGAAAAATGTTTTTCTTCTTGTTTAATGTGAATGAAACATTTTTGCTATGCAAATTGCTGCAATGACAGCATTATTTTATTGACTTCTGTTTTCAGTGTAAGTTTGGCTTTTGTAGAATCAGAAAAAAATTAAAGAGCTTGAAGATTAAATGTTTTTATTTAAATGGTAATTCATGTTTATGAAGAAGCACAAAAGGGAAGGGGTTAATTTTTTTCTCTATATGGAGGTAATGGATGACAGATAAGACAGTTTAGGGCATGAATGAGCCTTCAACTCCTTAGTCAAACAAATCTGTTAATTGTCTTATTATATATGCAATGGGTTAAACCTCAACATAACCCCTTCCTCTCTCTCCACTACTAACATCAATGTAAGAACTGGGATGTGTGTCATTCAGATAGATGAGAAAATTAAGATTAGTCTTTATAGAAACAAGGTATTTGAAGAAATGAATAGGAATGTCTGTAACAATGTAAGCTCTTTATTTAAATCTTTACAAACTTTATTTTTACAGTTTGTGAGAGGGAAAGCTACTAACAGTAAGCTCAGTCCATGTAATCCTAGGCATTGTAATCAGGGTAGCTTCTGAAGTTTTGAGCATTGCTTTGTTGGTTTGATATCCTGGTGGTCTTTGTTAGGACTACTTTATCACTATTCTTTATAATGAGAAAAATAAACTGATCATGTTAATCTCCTTCTGATTTCCTTCTTTCAGTTGTCAGAAGATTATACTTCTTTTGAAAGGCAGCAGTAATTACCTGTATTCCTCTTCCTCAGTGAGAGGGCTGCTGCTCCCTTCCTCATAGAAGAGAATTGATGTGTTGCCTGTGCAAGTCTTTACCAGACAGTCTCAATGTATGTGTTTATTCCTGGCATGGATTTGAACTTACAGACTTCATAAGATTGGAGTGAAAGCATTAAATTGCAGGAAAAAAAATTAGTATATTGAAATACTTTGCCAATTTCAGATTTGAATCACTTTTGGGAATTTCAGTAAAATGTTGCTTTTCTCTACTATGAGTCTTTTCACCATACTAGGGTCTTCTGAGATGTAAAGGATTTTCCTTTGCATCATAATACACTGCCTCTGAGAGAAAATGAGGAAGGGGCATTTCCGCTTTTCAAGAAAGATTCTATTATTTTTTGTCTTTTTTTTTTTTTTTTTATTGGTTGGTTTTCCTGTTTTTATTTTTAGCATAATATCACATAGCATTTAGAAATCTCTGGAGAGCACAAAAAGTACTCTCTTTTTTTTTTCTTTTTTTCTTTTTTCCTCATCACATATAGTTTGCTAACTTAATGCTGCAGCTCTTGAACCAGTCTTTCCCCTGAATGTTGTGGGGAGCGTATTCATACAACTGACCTTACTGCGCTTTCACCTGAAAAAAGTTTCACAGCCATGAGAGGTGGTACCATAGGCCCTTGTTATCCACTTTTTCCAAAACATATCCACAGTGCAATGAACAGCAGTTCAAAGAGCCAATCATTGTTGGTCAGGTAGTGGTTTGGATCTTAGATCTTTTTGGCCGTAGAGTTACCAGTAAGTAATTTACTTGTGTTTCTTCATTGATAAATCACATCTGTGTTGAGCTAAATTTAAACCACCAATTTATTTCATGTAGAGGTAATCCACATAAGCCTAAATAGTGGTCATCTGTTTCTCAAGAACCACACATTATTCTTTGTCTTACTTACCCTGTCTTTCCTTTGCCCTTGAGATGAGGGTGAAAGACTTCACAGATGATAATTTAGGCAACACCGGAGAAGCAAACAGCCACAATAATTTGATATTTGTAGGATGATAATATAATCTTTTATGGCTGAAACCAGTTATAAACTCTCATCATTAACAGTCAGTCCAGGTCCATTTCAGCCATAAAGACTTGCACTGTACTAGAAATACCAAGAGGCATTTAGTTATTAATTGGGTTATGTTGTCCTTATGCATGGATTGCGTCTAGATGCCTGCTCAAAATAAAAAAAGGATTCTGCAGAAATTATATATTCAGTACCTTAGATGTGATAAAGTTTTACATCTGTCAAGTGGTCTCACATCAGGAGATCAGCATTAATTAGACATTACATAGACAATAAGTAGAAGAGAGAAATGAATTGACTGTAAAATATGAAAGGTGAACTTGATCTTACGTTTGCACTGTCTTTGCAGTGTTAATTCCTCATTACATCTCATTTTAACCATTACTAGTCAAGTATCAGAGACTTAATTTTAAAAGGAATCTGGGATAAAGGCTGGGGGTATAGATCTGTGAGGCAATGGCGATTAAGAGATGTAATTCTTACCAGTACAATTTTTGATAGTGTAAAGTATTGCAAATACAGAAATGTGGGGGGGTATGCACATGCGTTGGGAATAAAAACTGGATTATGAAACCTCTTTCTGCTTCCTTCTGATGAGGTAGAATTTCTCTGTCATCTCCAAAACATTTGTGTTGCTTGATTTTATGTGTTCTGTATTCATTGGTCACACCAGCATAGGTAGTTTCTAGACTGGATTTAAAAGAAAAAAAAGGAAAATGGCAATGAAAAATGTACTTCAATTCTTTATCTGACAAAATGTTCATTTGTCTTTCTAAAAACATACTTAATTGCTCACACAGGAAAATAATTGCACATCTTGTGAACCTTTTAGTTCTAACACTGGCATATTCTTACTTTAATTATTCTTCATTCTTAAAAAAAATGAATTTGCCTTTTAAGGTTTTACTTCATCATTTAGGAAGTGACTGCTGCTGTGTAGGGGTTTTTTTGTTTCATTTTTGAAAATATGCAAAATTTCTTATCTTTGTAAATTATATAGTTACTGCTTTTTCTTTCTGTTGTTTTTTTCCTCTTCCATGACGAGCAGCCATCACCAGTAGGTATAACATATTTAATATTTTTCTGTGTGCTTTCAAGTAGTGTAAATTACAGCATTTAAACATAAAGATGAGCTGTAAGCAAAAGAACACAGAAGTAAATTTAAACCTGGCCGGCTAGCAAAGAAGGGAACCCAGTGATTTTATCTGGTGCTGCTTCTTCAACAAAGTGTTTACTGTGAAAGTACTTTATGTGCGTATTAATAAGAGTGAAAATCACTTCATCAACCTTAGAAAATTTCTCCTTCTTTCTGTCACCTACTGGATCTTTTATTTCTTTAATATAATTAAAAGATCAGAAGTTCATTGTGCTTAAATTTCTCATAAATGAAGGCAATGTTACAGAATCCTCACAGATATTACAGCATCCTCACAGGAGGATGTAATTCTATGTAAGAATCCATATGGAATTGTATCATTCCTAGGCTGTATGCTGGTGCAGTACAGTCACTCTCAGGCTCTCTAAATGAACAATTAAACACCACAGTGTCTTGACAGTTTTCCCATTTATATACACTTTACTGTGCTGTTGAAAAGAAAAAAAAAGAAACAACAAAGGAGATTATCCTTGCTAAGACCTATTAATGATCAGCCATAAATAAGTGTCGTAATTTTCCTTAGGACAATGTTAGTATCACATCCTTTGTCAGATTGCAGGGTATTTTATTTTTATTTTCATGCAGGAGCCTCCTATTTCAGTGGGAGAAAACAGAGGGGTGGGCTATCGATGCTACTGTATCAAAGCCATAATAACAGTAAATTCCTTTGAATACAGATATTTGTACTAGATTTTGTTGTGAAATGAAGGTGTTTATTGAGGCATACAAGTAAAGATTTAATTTTATTCCTCTTAGACAGATGAAATATACATTGAAGGTTGTGTGAGCCTCAATAGGAGGAACAGGCATTGAACCATAGTCTCTAAACTCCTGTTTTGCTGGGGGTGAGACACAAGACTATTTAGAGTCCCTTATGGTTTTTTTCTATTAGTTTCAGTGAGGTTTGTCTGATTTTAAAGTTTGTGTTCGTGAATTTCAGTTGTGTAATTTTGACAGCTTGACTTCCAAAGGCAATTGTGTAATTTAGGCAGCTTAACTTCCTAAGGCATTGTCACAACATCTGTCAGAACTGTTGAAAGAGGCCAAAATTAAGTATTAAGTGTCCAGGTAATCAAGGTTCTTCAGAATCAGGGTTTTACTTGTGAAATTGAGCTAATTTTTGAAGATAACAAAGTGCAGCAGGCTTTCTTCCTGAGGCAAGGTTATGATTTCTAGTGTCTGTATGTTTTAATATATGATCCTAGAGGAAAAGGAGAGGAAAAAGCCTAAGAAGTTTGATTAATGGAAGTAGCTTAGAAAGAGCTAAGTATGAGGACTGATCTCAGAGCTCTTAGGCTGGAAAAAACGTCCCATTAATTTTAGTGGGAGTTTTGACTGCACAAGGACTTTCAAGATCAAGTGCTTTCTTGTTCATTAAAGGATAGAAGGTAATTAGAAATAAAGCACAGAAAAGATTTTATATAGTACTGCTTTTGTCAGCTGAAAAAATCCATATTATTGTAGGAGTTTTAGGCTAATCTTCTCTCTCCCTTTCTTGCATAAAATGATGACACAGTAGGTTGTTTTCATTACTCTTAGAGGTCTCTGCTTCTATCTGTTCATTTTATTGGGAAAAAGCAATTGGGAAGTTTTTTTTCTGTTATCTTACTTGCTGTTGGATTGCAATCTCATCTTTGATGCTGACTTTGTCATTTCCCTCTTCCATCCAAACCGTTTAGCTCAAGGTATTCCCATAACATTTTTGTTTGTAGATGTGGGATGATAAATGAAATAAAAAGCAAGTGTGCATTTTGGTTGAAAGATTTTGCTGATGTCAGCTCACGAAATAGAGAAACAGTTAGAAATAAAAAGGTAAAGCTGTACTAAGTTTTACAGAAACAAATCTTGCATGTTTTATAATATCTTAAATTATGTTGGCTTTTGAATACCTTTTAGTGATGCCTTAGGTTTTAGCTTTTATATTTTTCAGATTCCATACTGCTTTAGTGTGTAGTTCTGAGCTTCATATTAGGGGATGGTAAGTTCTCTTCCCAGAGTAGGTAGACAAAATAATTCCTTTCCTTGCTTGGGACCAAGGACAACCAATCCAAATTTCAGAGCCAAGAGCATAAACAATGTGGTCTCAAAAGAGAAAAGAAAGATGGGGCTTCATAACCTAAAGCTATAATTGGACAATTACCTACAGTATGCTAATGGACTAGAACTTACAAAAGTGTGAGACCTTGTGACCAGTCATCCATTTTGTGACCATTTTGGTTCATCTTGGGTATAGCCCTGGCTGGGTTCTTGTACTGCCCAAGGTGTATCCACTGAGGCCCTTTAATAAATACCTACTCTGTTCTCCATCTAGCCTCTGTTCTAAGTCAGCCTTCACAAGTCATCATTAGGGAAGCCATATATACTTAAGACCTTGTGAACCCAACCCTGTATTTTAAATGTTTTCAGTCATGAACCATTGCAGGAGTCATGAATTTAGATCATCAGCTGATGGGAGTACTTTCTACACTGACCTCAGGGACAAGGCACTCATCTCCTGTTAGAACTTCATTCTTTGTAATACTTAAAAATAAGATTTATTTAACTCTTTTTTTACAACTACTTTTTTTCCTCTCCTCTATATCAAAATCTTTTTTTTGTTCAGCCTCAAGCTGTAATTTATTTGTTTGAAGAATGTGGTCCAAGTTTAATTGTGAGTGTAATTGCCAGTGGAAGACTGAGAGATGGAGATTGCTTTCTGTACAGCTTTCTATGAGGAGTTGGTGCACACAGGGAAGTTGTAAAATGGATGGGGATATTATGAATCTGTTGCTTCTTTGGTTCTCTTTTCCGTCCCTGCAATATGTAATGATCTTAACCATTCCCAAAAGCATGGGAAAGTGAGAGAGACATATTTCACTTCTGATGTAGCTGTAGCCTACTTTTTTGTAGAAAAAAGGCATTGTATTTTATGATTCCATTAATTTGTCTTTTCAGTCTGAAAATTGTTATGTGAATGATATTTTGTTCCTGCTTCTTTCTGTTTTATTTTGATGGTCTCTCTCCCTAAGCTTTTAGTTAGCTAAGGGGGTAGGAGAAACATTCATTATTTGTCTTGTAATTCCTTTCCAATTATTTTCAGGAAACTACTTATTATTTCTGCAAAGGTGACATTTCTGTAAAGGTGACTTTCTAATAAGTAGGGAGGTATTAGGCAATTGGAGTATACTTTCAAAATCTTATCACTTTATCAAAGTGGATCAAACTGGTCAATATGCATTTTGAGAGAGAGCTTGGTCCACAGGGACCCCTTCTTTGCCTTTTAACCAGTTTGATTCCATTTCCTTTGTGTGAATTGCTCTTCAGTTGTACTCATGTAAATGAGGAAAACAATCATATGTAAAACATGACAGAAGGTACAGGCAGATTTTAGAATGTGGTGTTCCCAGTGGCTTTACCTTATTGTTAAACTCTCCTATTAATCTCCCTGGATTACATAAGTGCCTTTTCATGCAGAGTGTAAAACCAAGTAACATTTCTGCTTCTGTATGACCAAATAACATTTCTGGTTGTGTAAAGCATTTTTATTTTGGGGTTTGTGGGTTGGGTTGTTTTGTGGGTTTTTTTTTCCCTCAGTAAAATTTTAAATGGCAAAAAGGGATTTCCTGAATTTAGTTGGAAATGTGACTTCAGATATGAGAGGAGAATACTTTTGGTAGATAAAATCCTTAAATGACTTTCTGCTTTCAAGGGGAGTTCTTGAAAAAGCTTTCAGAACAGTGATACAATTCTCCAAGAACACAGAACTTTTGTGAGACATCCAAGGTACCTGTTGGGAGTACTTTGGAAGAGACATGTGTTTTCCATTGCAAGTAAAAGTACTATTTGATGTAAAGCGTTCTGAGGATTTTGCTCGCTATAGAGTGGTAAAGGAGTGGATAAACCATTCTGTACAGAGTACTAATGTTCTTTCTGAATATGGGGCACAGAGTGCTTTTTTGCAATTTGGGCATATTAGTCTACAGAGAAAGGATTTGAAATTGTCCGACTTTCCAAAAACATTACTCTTAGTGTAATGTTCTCTCTCTGGGAAGCTTTCTTTTCTCAAATAAAATTGAACAGTTTTCTGAAAAGGCCTGGTGTGGTGTTGCTTGCTAACTTTCTGACTGTCCTTCCAAATGTATGTGTTGTTTTGGCTTAGTTCAGAACTATTGTGGTAGTTTTCTGTTTTTGAGTTAAATGAGAACATCAGTTCCTCTCAGAATAGGCAGATTTGAAGGTTCTGCAAACTTAGTAACCTACTGACCTTTCCCTCCACTGTTCTCTCACATTCATATACACAGTCTTTATGACTCTAGTCCTTGGAGACGTGATATTTTGGGGTGTGTGAGTATTATACCCAGGAGGGAACCTGAAGTAGTACATAGAGCTATTTATATTCAGCAGTTAGTAACAGAGCATGAACATCCATTAATGCTCCCACATTAAACACAGCTTTAACTGCAGTTTCAAAGATCTGCTGGTTTTGCTTTTTTGAGTCTCAAGGCTGATTAATAATATCTTAATAAAAAGCTTAATAGTGCATTAAACTAAAAAAAGGAGAAAAAATTCTTATTATGAGACATCTTGGTAGTTCACTAAACAGAACAATAAAAGCTCGTCTGAAATTCAGTTGCCTGACTACAACAAAATGTTCAACAATCAGCTTTCAGAAGCCACACTGATGTTTGATGTAGCATTTTAAGTGTTACCACCCATATGTTTGGTAGCACACTAAGCTGTGAAGTTTGTGAACCCTCATAAAAAGTTATTTATCTGCCTTCCATAGAAATTTACTCACATTTTGCTTTCTACAGTACCAATATTGGGCCGTTTGGGGAGGTGGGTGATCTGAAGATCCATAGTAAGAATGACACATCTTTTTTATTTAAATATTATTGCTTTTTAGGCACTGAATTTTGGAGATATGCCGAAGTACTTGTGGGAGATTTGGGTACCTGACAAACCATGGGTGGTAAGATATCAGATCCACTGCAATAAATAAAATAAGCATTTTATTTTAAGATAGGTGTTTTTGGGCCCTGCTGTCACTGAATTCAATGGACTGAACACCTGCAGGGCTAATAAGAAGTGCAGTACTGCAAATGTATGCAAGTGTGTTTCCATTCTTTTCAATATCATCACACTGGTGCAAAGTTGAAGTAATGCCTGTAGTGTACTAAAACTGTGTGGTAGCATCTGACAGGGGGAAGAGAGAATTTTTCAGCTGAAGTTTATAATAAGGCCATTTCTCTTATCTTTACTCAGACAAGTGAGTGTTTAGTTACTGCCTCTCAGAGCAATTAATGGCTCACAGCTGGACCTGCTGAACAGCACCCTTCTCCAGGCCTCCTCTTGAAAGTCTTGTTTAACACTTCCTTCTGGAGTCCAACCCAGTAAGCCAGGGAAAGTAACAATCTCCTTTTGAGCACCCTGTGGATTTCTCCAAAAATGAGTCTGGCAGATGCTGTCTGCTGTCCACTATCAAAGTCAGGAAGCAGAAAAGAACCAGAGTTCAATGTTTTGATTTCTGAAGCCCTCCATTAAGGAATAGCCATAGTCCGTTCAGATATGTCCTTTTTTTTTTTTTTTTTTTCCAGAAAGGAAATCTAATCTGTCAGTTTCCACACTGGATTTTTTTGCAAAATAAAAGACCGTAGAATCTGTCCACTATATGTATTTTTAGGAGAGTCTCTTCAAAACTAATACCACAAAACTCCATGTAGAAGCTCAGAACTTTCTAATGTTTCAAAGGTTGAAAGCAATAAATACAATTTAAATGTAGTTTCATCCTATTATATATTTAATTACCTTTGTTCAACTATTTAAACTATAAATTTACAGTACGATGTTATTTCCTTTGTAATATAGGCCTTGTTCCCCCAAACTACACACTTTTTGTCAACTTCCTTTAAGCTACATCAGGAGAAAATTTCCTGGGAACTGGAGTTTCCTGTATCAGATTATAAATTTAAAATTACATTTTCTACCTACCTACTGGGTATTTGAATTTTTAGCCTTAACAGTAGGATACATTAGCTTCACTGTAGGCATGCCAGAGATAAGGGGCTTGCTTTAATTTTTTCAGTGTAAAATATTCCAAATAAACTTTGTTGAATCTCTATTAGTGTAGTACAAAATTGATCTAGATTAAAACCTCCTAGATATCTATCTCTCTCCTTTCTAAATATAGAGAATGCAGTAATTATAAATTAATTGATTACCACAAGAATTTTGAAGGAAATTTTCAGTAAAAAAAGGCATTAGACACAGTTGAAACCAAGTAATTTAAAGTGAACACGGTAATAAATGGGATTCACAGTTGAGCTAGATGATCATTGTAGGTCCTTTCCAATTAAAATATTTTATTCCGTTTTATTTAGTGCCCAACACTAGAGATCTAGGTGACTATAGCTATTTATAAATTCTTTTTACAGCAATAAATAATGGTTGGACCTCACTGAGGCAGACTCAGGCAATGGAACAGCATGTGAGACTAAACATGCACGTGTCTTTAGCTCACCTTTAGTATATCTCCTTTTGTATTGGTGCTGAACACAATGTTTTAGCAGAAGCTGTCAAGCCCAATATTTTATTTCATTGTATATTAATTTTAAAATAAAGAGTTGTACTATACTGATTTATTTAAATTCAAGGGCAATATATATGTAATGCTTCATGATCAAGTCAATTTTGAGAGAAAGTATATTATTCTATACATCACATTGTAAAAGCTGGCATCTTAAGAGCTACAGATATTAGGGAAATGAATTTCAGGAAGGTAGATGTTAATTACAGAAAGCAAGTACTAAAGTAACTAAACAGGAAGAAAGTTCTAAGCTTTCAAGCTAATTTCTGGAACATTTTATGTAACTCTCAGCCTTTTCCTAAGAATTATCTTTGTCAGACAATTTTTTTCAGCTAGGTTCAATACTTCAAGAGATTTAAAAAACTAATGTGTGAAATATTTATTTCCTATTCTTGTTCTAAGTTTTCAAAAATGGAGAAAGTTATTCTCTTTACCAGATGATAATGGACATGGAGAACCTTTGGATTTTTTTTTTTTTTTTTTTTTTTGATAGCTGACAGCTATAGCCTGTCTAGTCAGTTTAATTAAGGCTTCTTTTCTGTGCCTTTTAATGTTAGGCTTTGAAAAGGATCCTGCAAGCTGTTTCTTACATAAAGTACTTTAGGTGTTCTAGCATATTTTTATCATTTTAATATTGATGTTCACAGTCTGAGAAGTATCTAAGTAATGTTGATGATCTCTAGAGTGAATGAGGACTGCACATTTTGCAATGCATTATTGAGTATGAATAAAGTTGTCTTGTATTCTTGCTTTTTTCTGAAACAGCTGAATTACCTATGAGTACTTTGCACATCTAAATAGCAGCCTCTTTCAAAAGAATTCTTGGCAAAGAAAATATCCATTAACATTGTATCTAATAGAATTTTTTAAAAAAGAGCCTTAAAACAAGTTTCAGACCTAATGGATTTTCTATTTCTTAAAGTTCAATTTCAGTCATTTCAGCCTTTAATATTTGTGGTAGATGGTCCTAAATACTAGATGCTGAAGCTTTTAGATTAGTGTCTCATGTAGATCATGAGCAGCAGTGCAGACAGCACAGTTTTGTGGGGGGACTGGGCTGGGGTGAGATGGATGCAGGAAAGGAAACAGCACTCACTGATGAATAATCTAAAGTATATTTAGATAATCTAATATATTTAGGATGTGGGAGAGATGAGAACACGTGGATAGCACTTGGTCTTTTAATCAGCCTATTTTGCAGCAGACACACATTCCCCCACACACACATACACACCCACAGCACTTCAAACTGCATTTCCTTCAGCCCAGTTCAAACCAGCATGCAGGGCTACAGGACACACACTCCAACTGCACATCCTGGCTGGGCCCTAGCTGTCAGATGGATTCTTGTGCGTGTGGTTCAGGTTTAGCCTTTTGTGGGATGCTGGATGCCCATGGATGCATTCATTCATGAGCAGCTATTGTCTAAACTGTCTGTGGATTTATAAATCATCCTGTTGGTGTAAGCCACTCTAAACCAAGGCAGTGAGCCTGTGGCCTCATTGTCATGTGGCTTCAGGCCAACATCCCTGATATCATCCATATGTAAGGCCAGCTAGCAGTTGTCATGGAGGTTATTATCATTCTGTTCTCCCAGCCCAAATCTGTTACAAAGTGTGAAGTCAGCAACAATTATGTAACAGAGTTCAGCCAGCGCAGCTTTGTCTTGTGTCTCACACTAGGTTAATTTTGTTATTTGCAGATGGGCAGTTGTAGTCGTGGTTCCATTTATCTAAGCTGTGCTTTTGGGTAGATTCTTATCTTGTGTCATGCAATCAAAACAATCCCTTCTAGGAATATAATGGGACTTTGGCACTGACAGCATTAACATCTGTTCCTTGGGCGTGGAAACACTGCTTCCCACACCAACACATTAATACACAAACCTGGGAGTGTGCTTGTATAGGAGGGAGGAAAAAAAAAATCAGAAGCAGAAGGAAGGAATGTTTGTTTAGGATATAAGCAGGAATCTTATGACTGAGCTTGACCTAAATTAACAGAATCTTTTGAGAAAGGAAAGAGATGAAGATTCTAGGAAATGGGCTAAGGTTAAAGAGAATCACAGACCATTCAAATATCCCACTTGATTGTGTACCACATAAATGACTTGATTTCCAAACAGCAGATTGTAGATACTTTTTTCTCCTGCAAAAATTAAATTTAAAAAAATGAAAAAAAACCCACTACTTTCTCTCTCCTGTTCAAGCTAGATGACAACTATTTGAGGCAGAATTCTGAGAAATTGAATGTTCTGTACATTTTAAATTTTGCAGTCTGTGTATACAGATATGGTTATTAATCTTGTCAGATTTTATTTTGTTCTGATCATAACTCTAGATGCCTATTAAATGGTAAAGGAAGTACCTTAAATTGGATATAATTCCAGAATGTTGGACAAACAGCAATCTTTTTTGTAATTAGATTTTATTATGTCTTTGTTTTCAAAGTAAACTTCTTTGCTGTTTAGAACTGTCATTGCAATTGCTTGGGAAACTGCTTTCAAATTAATCTAAATAGATTCTGGTCAATGAGGCACTGCTCTTCTGTCTCAAACATGAAGTGAAACTGAATTTATCAGGTTTATTAAAAAAAACAGGTTTGTATAAAAATAAATATCTACATATATATCTTGACTTCACTTTTTCCCTAATTGGTAACATGCAATGTACAATTCTCATTTTTGATTCACCCCTTTGGTGTCTACATCTCCCCTTAGGGAACCAAGCTGTTTTCCTCTCCTGCTGTAATTGAAATCAAACTTGTTGCAGTCTGTAATTGATAGTGAATCTAACAACCTAATGCTTTATATGAGACAGATGCACAGCAGAAGCTCATGAAGCAGCATATGGAAAAGTAAGTGCCCTACTGGGGTGAAGATAGATTCATTCTTGTTTTGTTAAACAATATTCCAATACTTTGATCAACTAGTTCACCTCCATTTTAGTAAGCTAAGAGACACATGTAGAACATTTGGAGTATATGTGCTGTATTAATAGAAACAGACCACATCTTTCAGTCCTCATGAAGAATTGTACTTCCAGACTCTCATATACTTGCTTTGACTGATCTTTTCTCTTGAGATGTTAAAGAAAAATATTCTAGTTTCTGTCTCACTGTTGTTATGACAGGTCTAATGGCTCATAAGGGAATGTAAATCTAGATGTTCTCTCTCAAACTTGTTTTGGCATCTAGTGTAAATCATAATCTTGTATAAGGAAGGCATCTTTTTGTCTCTGGGTGAAGACATTTGCTAAGAATCTGCCATTGGAGCAGGATGCTGCTGTCTATCAGCAATATGTAACATATTCCTGTTTTTCTTCCTCTCTTTAGTCATATAACTCTTACATTCTTAGTGAATAAAATAATGAGATATTTATAGGTATCATCCTATATCTTATATCTCCTTTCTCTCTCTCTCTCGTCTATAAGGGAAAAGAGAGCCAGTCATTAATGTTATATTAAGTAAAACCTTAATATTTTAAAATATGTGGGGTTTCTTTTGTTTTTTTTTTTTCTTTTTCACTCTGTTGGAGATTTACTCTGGTTTCAACACTTGGGAGGGTTATATAGTTTAAATAGCATTATTCTATGTAGCTTCTCTTTATGACACAGCATACTGTAATTAAATATAGAACTAAGAAGAAGTTGTAGGTTAATGAAAACTGTGTTTGCTGATGGATTTCTTAAGACATTTTTAAGCATATTTTCTTAGCTGAAATAATGTAGTAGTTGCCTTTGTGGATTTCCTCATATCTGGTTTTGAAACGAGCCTCACATGTTCCTTCCAGTGCTACTGATAACAAGCTGTTATCAGCATATCTGAGTCAAGCAGACTAAAGCTTTGAGCTATTGCATCCATAACTAAGACTGAAGACCTAGCTTAAGTCAAAAATCACACTTTTTCTGTGATGCTTCTGACCCTAAAGATGTTGTCCTGTGCAAAGTTTACCAGGATTTCTCCTGGGGTAGCAAAATTCCTTTAGGTATATCTAAATAAATATTAGCTTTCTGGTGAATACTTATAAAGAGATTTAGAAGAAAGCTAGTTATTCTGTAACTCCTCAGATAGTACCTGGTTTCTCAGGGAGCTGAGGAAAAATAGAGGAGGAATTAACTTCTTTACTCTGTTCACAATCACAGTAGAGATTATTCTCATTAAATATTTATCCATCATGGAGGAGGAAGAGAGTTGAGTAATCAAACAGTTGGTGTTAATTTAAATGTCAAACCACAATTAGAAAAAACATTCTTGCAATCAAATTTTATTGTGTTTTCCCAGTCTGTGCTCTGAAAAGATCCTTCACTCAAGGATTTCCACTCTGAGGGAAGAGAGTCCAATATGGATTTGACTCAAATTTCCTGACCTTTTTTCGATTTTTGAAAATTCCATAAACTTTCTGTGACTCAGTATTTCCTTCACAAGGTTAACTTGAGGCTGTTATTTATTTCTTGCAAATAGATTTCCCTCCAAGTTGATCAGTTGTTATCCTGAATGGATTCTATGTTTTCCATTGCTGCACTGGAGGTACCTGTGGACAATTTATCCAGCTTCTGAAGCTTTCTCTGAATAGGAGCACAGACTTCCAGCATGCAGAACATTTTCCACCAGCTTGGTGTCATCTGCAAACTTGCAGAAGATTCCCTCTGCCTTATTATCCAGTTTATTAATGAAAGCATCAGCTGCAAAGGCATCATTAGCCCCATTACCCGTCCCTATAAACAAAATGCTGTTGGAACCATTTGAACCTGGCAGTCCAAGCAATTTTTCCAGGCACCTGGTAGTCCACCCACTCAAAACATCTTTTCACCAGTTTAGTAATGTGGATTAAATAAAACATTTTTTAAAAACATAACAAGGATCAAGGAGGCCCGTTTTCACCAAGGCAATGACCTCATCACAGAAGACAGTCAAGATGGACAAGCATGATTTGCATTTGGTAAATGCATGTAGGATCTCCTCCTGCTCTGTGTGCTTGGATGTATTTTCCAGGAGGGGATTTTTTTGAGTACTGAGCTTAGGCTGACTGACCTGCTGTTTCTCCAGTGATAGTCCTCCTGTTTTTTTCAAAAGTAGACAGATATTCCTGTCATCAGAAACCTACTGTAATTACCAGACATTTTTAAGACCTCAAACAGCGGCTGATGTTCCATAAACTTAATTGGTTTGTGCCCCAATCTTCTGCTGGGAATAATTCTTGAGTCTCCCAGACCCTAGCACAGGCTCAGGAGGAGTTGGGAGGTTTGACACAGTCATTACCCCTAGAAACTAAAGAAAAGAAGGTTCCTATTACCTTAGTTTTTCCATGTTCTTTGCCACAAAGTTCCCTACAGCTTGAGTGATGGTCCCACATTTCCCTTTGTCCTCCTTTTCCTGATAAGGAAATATGATTTTTATGCATCATAGTCCTCAGTAGTATGACCTCTAAGGCAATATTGCCTTTTGTAATACAACTGAGCAGAGTCAGGATTTCCCCGTTGTCCACACTGACCTAATGCTGTGCCTGTTAGATTTCCTGGGCCTTACACTGAGCTTTTCATGTGCTTTGAAGAAGTTGTCACTGGTGATCAGTCAGCTCTCCTGAGCATCTATACCCTCCAGGGCAGTCCCATTAGATCCCACCAAGCAGATCCCTTACAAGTTTAAATCTACTTTTTTAAAGTCTAGGTTTGTAATTTTTTTTTTCCTTGGTAATAGTTTAAACTGTGTGTAGTCTGGTCAGTTTACCAGCCACCAGTACACTTCTTTTAAATAAAGCCAATTCTTGATGGCGGCCAGAAGTCTCTTCAAATTTTAGTGCTCCACCATCTTGCCCTTTCAGAAAAGGCTGAGAGTTTCTTGTCTCTTTTGAGAACCACCCTTGTGATTGTGAGGCTTCCCCAAGTTTTATTAAAAAGGTTTCATTTCCTCTTCTTGATCAATCAGTCTTTAGCAGACACTCATCACTGCACCCAGCCTGATCTTGATCCGTCAGCTCTGCCAGTTAATGACGTGCTCCAGCGCAAATCTCCATGAATTCAAACTGTCCGTGTCCATAGAGTGCAACCTCTCCTCCCCACGTGTCCTGTGGAGCCTGTATGGACTCCCTGTGATTGTTTTCAGCTCCACGAGTGTTTGTGTACAGGCACCTGAGGTGAGCCCCCGAGCTGCACTGCGTTAACCAACCATGATTCCTGAGAGTTATCCTCGCGTGTGACATGTTTTCACTTTCTCCTGCCCTTCCTCTAAGTCTCAGGTCACTTGCTCACCATCTCTAGATGTTTGAAATAATTTTCACTAGATTGGAAAGCTTCTCTTCAAGCCTCTTTTGTAGGCCGAGTCTGGGCATACTTTATTAAACACATCAAGACATAGAAATATTTGACATATATATTTAATGTATGCATACACACAGAATATCTATGCACATATTTTGTGTCTATCCATCCTTAAAAACTGTATGAAAGTTCATGAATAGAACAGACAGTTTATGTGTATTGTTCTGCATTTGTGCACAGCAGTAGAAAGAAGAGAATGTAAGAAACTTCCTAAAGTACTGAATAATTATCTTTTTGATTTGGTATAGTGCCTTCAGCTTTTCATCTCCTACATGACTTACTGGCAGTAATATCTTTCAATCTGATTTTTCAAATGGTACAATGTGTTTTTGGCTTTTTGAACATCATTGAAATGAGAGACAGAAAACAGTCATGCATATGCCTGGCCAATTTAATGGTGATGATTTATTATTCTCTGTAAAGAATGTGCTGAAATGTTTTGGAAAGGCTGGTCCTGAATAGGGATTCAAAACACAGTAGTTAAACAGATTCAGTATTCTTTTCTTCTAGAACTATGATTACATTTAAAAAAATTATCAACATATAGCATTCTAAACACATTTGACATGTAGTACTAAATTCTGACATAAAAAAAAAAAAAACAAAAGCATTTTTGCATACTCCCACAGATTTATTTTCTTTAAAAGCTATTTTTCTTGGTGGGGGAAAAAGAAAAATAATTTTTATGTATTTGAATATTTTAAGGAAGATATATCTATTATTTTATAAGGCTAAGATGTCTGTCTTTTCTTGTAAGTGGGGTGCAACAGAGGTTGTTTAAATGAATATTTTTTATAGTATATTGGTATGAGAAGTCTCTTGGACATTCCTGTGTTTATATCATTCTTTATGCTACTTTGTTTCTTAAACCAATAAATATACTGTGGGTGAGAGAGATGAGGAAGTATTCATAAGAACAGTTCTTCACAAGTTTTCTTCACCTGTCCCATGCCTAATAAAGTAAAATTACTTTCCATGCTGAAGGAAATTTTTTCAGTTGCATTTTTCCTTGGAGGAGGAGAGAATTAAAAAGAACATTATGTTCCAGAACTCAAAGATTTTATGACCTAATGTTAAATGCAAAGGTGAAGTAGGATAAAAATAGACTACAAATGTGATTCATGATAATAACAATTTTAATCTTTTAGTGGGGGGGGAGGAAGGAACATTTCCTTCAATTGAAGATTATGTGCCAGAATTTTTTTCTGTTGATGTTCACCTGCGATGTTTTCTCTTAAATTCTTCTAAATATTGAGTGTATTAAAAACCATGCAACCTGCTTTATTCTGTATTAAAAGAGAGCACAGCCTGTGATTAGGCAATGGATTGAAGCATTCAATCACTGCCTGAAACTGGGGTTTAAATACCTACATTGTGGATACTTAACTTTGAGTATCTGAGCCTAGAGTTGCAATACAGCCTTCAAGTGCATAGTGATTTTGTTTTGTTTGGGGGTTTTTGTGCTATTTGTTTTGGCTTGTTGGTTCTATTTTCATTTGGGTTCTTTTTGGTGTGGTTTGGGTGTTTAGTTGCTGTTGTTTTTTTTCCAAATCGTATCCAAGAATTTGTTAAAGAAGCTTGGGAAAAGACGGCTCACAGAGGCTGAAGCGGTGTATGTATGCCTATTGTTTTTGCCCATCTTTTTTGTGCCATGGTCCTCAGCAAGACTTGTAAAGAGCAGCCCACATGGTTGTCACTGAGGGCAGAATTCCGTACGTTTTCAAATGCAGAAATTGAACAGAACATAAAATGTCAGTATAGACTAGCAGGAGTGTTTTGTGAGGATAAACAGAGGTTGTAGGTGGATAGAATATAAGAAAATAAAGGTAGTATAGAAAGTAATCTTACCCCTAAGGAGTTGCAGCTGAGCCAATTATTAAACATTAGGAACAGGCCTGACTTTAACAGGCTGCTGCTGCAACCAATGAGAAGAAGAGTGCTATAAAAGAGTGGGTTGGTTGATTGAGAGGGGAGGTGGAGTCAGTTGGGAAGTGTGAGAAGAAGGAAGAGTCAGTGCTTAGAGGAGCTGAATACAAGAACCATCAAGGAGGTATGAAACTCTTGCAATAAAGAGATAACAATATGGAACCTTTGCAATATAACGACAACAAGAGGTGATACCGAAAGTGTAATTCAGCACTGTCTTTGTGAATGATTGAAGTAGCACAGATAAGGATAACTTTATCCTGATTAAAGTCAGCAGACATTTGCCATTGGCCTTCATAATGCTTCTGTGTTTTACCCACTCTGTGTGACTAAACTGGAATTTGGCCAAGTAGGTGCTAGTGATTCTTCTCATCAGTAGAAATTTAGTCCGTTCTGGGTGAAACCTTTGTTACTCTTCCTGCCATTAGGGTGAGATACATTGACATTACTTAAGACCTTTAAAAAGATTTCCTCATTTGTGATTATCTACCTGATTTGAGTAGAGAGGGATAAAGCATTTGTAGTGATTTTAGCAGCCCCTGAGGACTAAAAATATGAAAAAGAAAGAGTGTTGGGTTTTTTTGGTTTTTTTTTCCCATGCAATATGTATCAGATTAATTGTTTCTGGTTTAGGATTAATGAGGTTTCGTGGATGGGGATAAAGTGGATAAGCAGTCACTGATCTTTGTAGGAAAGAAATGGAAAGCATTTTATTCTGAAATGTTTCAACATTGCTGAGTCTTTGAAATCAATTTTCTGGGTTTAATACAGTGCCGTTTTGAGCTGTCATATTTCTAATATATTGCAGCACTGTAAACCCTCACATCCTGGACCTTCTTTTAGAGTATTGGGTATATGTGCCTGAGTACGTGAATGTTGCAATCAGGAAATAGCACAAAGTGGAATGGCTGTTACTGCATGTTTTTCAGTTTTGCAATGTATTGCAGATCACAGGGATTTATTACAAGAGTGGGTTGTTGATTTGGGTTTTTTATTCTTTTTGTTTGTTTTGCTTTGTTTTCTACTTAGATGATCTTTGTTGTGCTTTATTTTTAGTATACCCTTCCATTGTCATAAACAATGTATCTACTAATAACTTCCCTTCCCTCACTAAATAATTCCTTAACATATAGTAAAAGAAATTATTGCTTTTTTTTTTCATACTCTCTCTGTTTCTTCTCTTCCCAAAACCCGACCTGACCTCTACCAACTTCTGTTAGGTTCAGAATCAGAGGCTTTAGAGAAATAAAAGCTGCCAAGTGTACTGGCTAGGAATTCAGTTGTACACTTTTCAGTTTATAGAACCGTCCCTCAGCCTCAGTTTTTAATTTGGTGCTTTAGATGAAATCCTATTTGGGGAAATCAATGAGAAGCTAACCAAAGCCTAGGCAGCTGCAGTGGTTAGAAGTCGACAGCTTTGATTGCATGCCAAACTGACATCTAGGTCTAGTTTTTCTGTTTTACTTATTCCTCATTCTCCAACCTTTTGCCATATCACATGGCACTATCCTATCAAGCTTTGATACTGGTAGGAGAGAATTTGTGTGCTGAACAGAGCATTCATTGCTTGTTACCTTATACTGCAATTTTACAGTGACAGAAATATCAAATGAAAGAAAATATACAGCAGAAATAGTTTTTGAACACAATTTCTGACAATGTTCCAGCTGCTATGCCTGTTGCTCTGATGCCCTTCACTGCTGATGATTTAAACCAGGCTATTGATTAAATCATAGCATTGGTTGAAGGTAAAAAGCCAAAGAAGAATTTATATAACACAAAAGGATAAGGATACATACAGAAATATATTATTCATACTCACTTCACACAAAATTATTGTGGGTCAGTTCATGTTTTCCACAAAATTTCTTTACCCTTTTTGTGTTTTGAAATATTCAAAATGTTTTTGATGAACTAATATGGCCATTAAACTGAATGATAGCAAGAAAATTAGGACAGATAAAATAACATTATGTGAATTTTTTTCCCCTATCTTAGTAATGGATTTAAACTCAAAAATACACATTTAAATGCATGTATAGAATCTAAATAAACAGATAAAACACAAAAACTGCTGAGGAACACATTGAGTCCAGATAGCTTGGGGTGAAGCTGCAGCGGGAGCTGCAGACTGAGGTCTGGGTGGGAGCCCAAGGCAAGAGGCCATGAACTGACCACCCTTTGCACGATGAAGGCACAGGGGCATGGAGAGACAGCCAGGTGACCGGACACTCAGTGACACAGCAGGAACCAAAGACTCCATACTTTGTCAAGCTTGATCAGTGAGGGGATAAAAGCCCAGTGATTCCTTTGTTCCAGGCCCCTCCTGGGAGACACCAGCTCAGGCTGTTTCTGTGTTTCTCCGCCATGAATAAATGGCTTTATGGACCAAGACATCTGAGACTCTGCCGTGAGAAACCTGGCACCAAACTGGTTAGGAAACCTGGTCTGGCTGTGTGAGGGGGTGTGTGGGGAGTTAAAAGGGAGACCTTTTGAGTCACTGTAGCTGAAAAGGGGCTTTGGTCCCAGCAGGGTCAGTGAATGGTGGGCATGTGACTGAAGCAGTGCCTTGTGAACAGTCCAACTGGGATGTTTCCTTAACAAAACTAAATAAAGACAGTTCTCAGCTATAATGTTATTTTACACATAGCCACATGTGTGAGCTATTATAATATATATTATTACTGGTGTAATAGATAGTATGCAGAGGTCAGTTAGCAAAGTAAATGAAGTGTCTCAAGAAGTCAACAGACTTGATAAAAAACAGATATTTTTTGCAATCCTTATAGAACCCATAAGCTTTTACCCATGTAAATCCAGCCTCCAGATGTCCATGGTACTGAAAACCAGGCACTGTAAACAGTGGGTAACAGAACAGATTTTAATAGTGTTACAATGACAGAAAACCAAGACTAGAGGGGAAAGAAAATAGAGACCGTGATGCAGAGAAAGGTGAGAGTGATGGGTGCTTGCTTAGCTCCTTCTCTTCTTGGGTGAGGTCACTCATTGCAGCCATGGGTTAGGAAGTGGGAAAAGCAATCAGCTTTTGAAAATGCTGTTCCATTGTGGGTATGGCTAACATTGAAAGCTCTTTTGGGGAACCGCTTTGCATCATGCTTTTATTTTATTCCAGTTGGCTGAATCTGTCCTGCTGAAAGTAGGTCTGAAGGAAGAGTAGGTGTTGGATCTTATGCTGAATTAAGTCAACACAAAATTGGTTCCGACTTTAGTGGCACAAGTAATGTCCATAGAGAGAAACCATTTAAACCCTCCCAGCATATTTAGAATATTTCCAATGTAAAATGGGAACTCGGAAATTGAAATCTTACAGTTTTGAACCTAAACCTACGTTTTGGTGGGAACTTGTTAGGCAAACCAAGATTTTCTATTATTCACTGTAAAGATGGAGTTTAATAAAAAGTCCGGAGGAGTAAATTAGATCATCTTCCTGTATCTCTTACTGTACTTTAAATACTACCTCAATGTTAATTCCAGAACATAAGGCCTGAGAAGGATTTTCAAATAGTGGTCTATAAACTGCTAGTGACCTACTGTTTCAAAAATTATGCCAAGGCTAACTAAGGAAAGCCCAAGAGGTTAAGTTAATTAGATTAATATTAAAATTATTCATCGTTGTCTGTGATTACATCTGTCCATGTCTCTTCCATATTGTTGCTAAAGAAGTTAACAACTGAAAGCAATTACAGTATCAGCAAGAAGTGTTTCTTTGAGTTTTAGAGTTGTTTTTTTTGGTTTGGATTATTTTTCCCCTCATTAACATAACAAATCCCAAACCGAGATGGGATTTTTCATGGGATTTCTTTCCTCAGTTTCCTTTGGGGTGTCTTTTTCAGCTTGCTGGAGTAATTTCCTTCTTCCATCTTTTTTTTTTTTATGGCAGTAGAATTAATGTAAGCAGAAAACTATTTCTATTTCTCAAAATAATAAGAATTTGAACGAGAATTTGTCTTTTGTCTAAGGTTGGAAGTAGACCTAAAAATAGAAACTGTGGGAGAGCAAATTCCCAGACACAGACTGATGTTTAAACTGGTTATTATCTTAGATGTAGATGTCAATTGAAGGGCAAAAGCCCCAAATTAGTTTATAGTTTCAATGTGGCAGAGTCTCTAAGTTCCTAAGCTTTTTGAGTTAAAGTTAATATTTCTAATAGTCTGTCAATGCAAATGCACAGGGGCACCAACCAAATTGGCTGAAATACACATTCTGCTGTCAAACCTGTGATATCCCAATGTGTTTAGACACAAAGGGCTAGTGACCCTGTGAATGATCTCCATGAGATGACACATCATCCAATGGGTGGATTTAAGGAATGTGTATCACGTGTTGACTCTGCTGAGTACAGTGTGAAGCACCATCCAATGCCTTTGTTGCTTGGAGGTGGGCAGATGAAGAGCCAACCTGAAGCAGGGGGCTCTGACACAGCTTTTGCAGCACTCTGTTGGGACAGACCAGGGGCTTGTCCGGGGAGGAGCACGATCATTGTGTGCATATTTTTACTTTGCATGTGAAGAATTAACATTTTGAGTATACTGTATTTATTCAGTGAAATTGTACTGGAAAATAATCTGACACTACAGACACTTAGTGGCTTTCCTTGAAGCTAGTGTCATTTCTACATGGCAGGAAGCACAAGAGTTGGGATGTAGGAAAAGAGAGAGAGTTCAAATGTAAGGAATCATGACTCAGTGGAAGATACTAAGTCAATCTGGTGCTCAATGTGTGTGAACTTTTTTACTTTTTTTTTTTCTGATTTCAATTCTAGTACTGTTTGTGCAAAGATGATAAACCAAAAGCAGATTTGAAACATGAGTATAGAATACAGGGCAAAAATTCAAACGCACATTTAAAAAAGAAAAGGAAAAGATAAGCAAAAGCAAAATATGTTTTTCTCAGAAATTAAAGGAGAAATTAAGTTTTAAGTGGTATTTTCACAGATATTTACATCTAGATTGATAATATGATCAAGTCTAGGAGAAGAAGATACATCTGCTAGGTGTGTCCCATTGAGCAGCCATAGCTCTTTTCCTTCATGTCAGGGTTTCCATTCTGCCTGTCCCACCATGCAGTTGGGAATTCCCTTCCAGGAAGCTCCATGTTGCAGAATTTAGGTGTTCAATTTCTGAATGCACGCAATGTACTTTATGGGTCTTTACAATGATCTAAAGCATATTTAGAAACAAAATTCTCATTTGTCAGATTGCAGATTTCTTTGTAATGCTACTTAAATATGTGGAAACGTGGAAACATAGGAAGCTTTTGAACAAAATGAAAATATGAGAAACACATATATTTGTATTATTATTAAAGAATATGAGATCTCTGCAGTGAATATACTCCACTCCAGACATTTAGTTCTTATGTAGTAAGTACAGTGATCTTGAAAGAAATTTGGCAAGATAAAACAATCTTTATAGTTATTATTTTTTATATTTCTCTTGTAGTGACTGCATTGAGACCTAGAATTGACTGAAAATTCCAAAATGCATGATCCTGTCTCAAATTTTTATGCTACAACTGCAACATTCAGAAATCCTGAAATCACTAGTTGCAGATTATATGCAAATTCCATGAGGTCAATAGCCATTTTTCACATCTTGTTTGATGAGACTTAGCGTGCACAACTGTTATTCTGCAAGTGTTTTTAATACTTCAGAATACATTCCCTTGGAACCAGAACCAGCTCCTTCCTTATTCTGCTTATACAGGTTACACTGCATAATCCACCAAGGTGCTGTTGTCTTTGCTTCTGTGAGGAAAATATAAATTAGTTTATTGTAAAATAAAGCTCAGCACCCCACATGATGTGAATTCTGCATTGCAAACATTAGTGATGTTAGGCTAACAAATGCTGGCAAAACATGTTGGAAGGTGGACTGCTGGCTAGGCTCTGTGAAACAAGATACTGAACCCCAGAATGCTAGCATGAAATCCATGGAAGCTTTGTCATGATTTAGTGAAATGTCAAATTATGCCTGAAGAAAGATGGACAGATGTAACTCATAAGCACATTAGGAACAGATGAATTGCAAGGTCAAATCTCATTCTGGAGTAGAGCACTAAGATTGATTTTTATTTCATTTTTAACTCCACCAGAAGATTAAAAAATAATAATATTAGGTTTTCAAGCCTATGCATGAGTATCCATAGAGTGGAAAGTTTTTCTCAGAAGTGTCTCTTTTTTCTCATAATTTCTAAGTGTAGATTTTTTTTTTTAATTTTGTTTTTTGTGGATATATGAGTGAAGATGACTTAGGAGAGTAAAACTTTTGGATGAAAATCTGTAATTTTGTACAAAGAGAATTAATGACCAATTTTCATGCAAGCTTTCATGTTCGAGATTTAAACTTCTACATCAGTTGTACAGAATGAATTTACAAGAGATCTATCGACCTGCCCTCTCATGAAGAACAAAATCTGTAGAAAATTATATGAGCTACATAGGTGGTATCAGAGAAAAAAACCACATTATATTTAACCCTTCAATGTAGGGATAGGTAGTGAATTAATCACTCATCATCAGACACTTCTGGAAGCTTAGATTAAATCAGCTTATCTCCATTTAGGTCCCACAAAAAATAGTACTCTTACTGTCCTTCTGTTTGTTTTTGGCCACCCCTGCCACATTAAATGAATGAATTCAGGGACCCATTTATGCCTTCATCCTTAGATTCCATTTCAGGTGTGCTGAATCTGTTTGATTCATTTGTTTGGGGCTTGGCATATGGATAAAGACTAAGGTTCAAGGACAGCTTTTCAATTTACTTGATCTCTCCTTTGATCTTGGACCAAAAGCAATTAAAGGAGTTCCTTCAAAATTGACGGATGTCTAAGCATGGAAGAAGAGTTCTTGTGGTTTCATGTGTTGTACTCTTCTGTGGGGCTAATTTCTCACCCCCTGCATTTTGGAAACTAAGATGGACTTCCTCTTTACTGCGTTTGTCTACCTTTTTACCTCAGTGGCAACTAAGCCCCACCCAGTCACTCCCTCACTTTCCCTGTGGTGGGATAGGGAAGGGAATCAGAAGAGTAAAAGTGAGAAAGCTCGTGAGCTGAGATGAAGACAGTTTAATAGATAAAGCAAAAGCTGCTCATGCAAGCAAAGCAATATAAGGGATTCATTCACCACTTCCTACAGGCAGAGAGGTGTTCAGCCATCTCCAGGAAAGCAAGGTTCTGTGATGTGTGCTGGTCATTTGTGAAGACAGTTGTCCTATAGACCCACTGAGTCCATATCTGTTCAATTTAGAGAGAAAGATATTGTGAGGGCCCATATCCAAGGCCTTATGCAAGTCCAGACAGATGACATCCATAGCTTTTCCCTTGTAATGTAGTCGCTCATCACAGGAGGCCACTAGGTTTGTGAGGCAGGACTTGCCCCTGGTGAAGCCACGCTGGCTGTCCTGAATCACCTTCCTGTTCTCCATGTGCCTTGGAGAGGATCCTCCTCCTTCTCTAGGAGGATCTGTTCCATCACCTTCACAGGCACAAAGATCAGGCTGACATGTTGCTTGTCCTCAAGGTTCTCCTTTTCTAACCTTTGTAGTGTTTTCCCCTTTTCCAGGTACTTGTGACTGAGTCTGAATGCCATGACATTGCTAATAGGGAGAGTGGCTTGGCAACTGCATCAGTCAATTCCCTTAGGAATCTGGGATGCATCTCATCATGTCCCATAGGCTTTTGTCTGTTCTGGTTCTTCAGGAAGCTGATCTTCTCTTATAGAGTCTTTGCTTTTCCCAGTCCCAATCCTGCTTTCCATTCACTTGAGTCAGGGAGAAGTTGCCAGGATGGCAGGAAAAGAGTTTACCAGGAAGGCCGAGGCAAAACAGTTGTCAAGTAGCTCAGCCTTCTCCTTGTCCACAGTTCCTAATATACCAGTTGTGTTTATTAGTGGCATAAATGCTTCCTTGGACCTTCTTTTTCTGGCTGACATACCTGTAGAAGTGCTTGTTATTTTTGCATCCCTTGACAAGTTCAGCTCTAGTTTTGCTTTTTATTCCCTTCCCCACACAACTGGGAAACATCCATATAATTGTCCCAGGGTACCTGTTCCTGCTTCCACTGCCTGTGGAAGTGTCTGTGTCACTGGATGGCACAGATATTTTGTTGAATTTGTTGCATGTCTCTTTGTATTTTTGCACTGGTAAATGTCATCATGTGTGTTCTTTTTTGTTGTTTAGCTAAATGTAGCTTGTATTCACATGACTAAGAAAAATTCAAGTCTTGCACCATGTCTAAATATTTCTTCTAACTGTGATTTTTTGAGGAATGTTTGGACTAAGTTTCAAAGAAGCAGCTATACTTTTGAAACTGTTGTCATGCTGTCACTTCTTACATGATAGAACAAACTTTCTGAAGTTACCTCTGTAGAGTCTTTATATATCCTGGCTTTTCTGACTGTGAATCAAGATCCCATTAACAAGAGTTCTTCTGATCACTCTTGCTACATTTGGCAAAAATAATGGGATACCTCCTAAAGAAGATAAGATCTAAGCTGTAAAGGTCCTCAAAGATTAAAACAGTTTCAATTACCCTTCCCACTGGTCCAGATTTAAGTGTAGTTTAATCCTTGTAACCACCTCCACTTAACAAGTGAGTCACACATTTTCTATCACATGAAAGCTGTGAATATTCTGAAGTGTAGCCTGAGACTGAAGCCAACACATAAATCTCGCGTAGATGGACAACAATATGACTATTTTTTTCTTCTAATTAGTGCACAGCATTTTTGCATAATTTCATGGCAAAGAGAGAGTTTTGTTTAGTAAGAATAAATTATTTGGTTTGGTATTCTTTCAGTTTAGAAGTATTTTTTTTTTAACACACTGACCATGACTGCAATGTTATTTGAAACACTGTATGCCATGGTCAGTTGTCCAGCTCTGACACTGCATGGTTCAAGTCAGTAACAGGTAACACTGTCAGTGACACTGTCTGACACAGCCTTTTGTATCAGATTTCCTTAATGAGATATTGTTGAAATTGTCTAGGCTAGACTCAGAAGTTAATATAGCAATGTGAATTATCAGGGATCGTCCTTTTGCATTTAGTTAGCAAAAGTGTTTCTTTCATGACACACAAATGCATTGTTATGTGGCCTGCTAAATGGTTATAAATCATCAAGATAACTATTGAACTACAGTTCAGTATTAATAAATAATTGTAATATTAAACATAGGTCAAGCATTTGATAATTTTGCGTTTGTCAGGGGGTTGTTTGATTGTAATATCTTGTTATCTTAGGTAGGAATGTAGTACTCAGCCAAGGTACATTTATTTTCATTTTCAAGTTCAGCCTTCCAAAAATATTTCTTGACAATACAGAGAAAATAACTTTTGGAGAACCTAGAAGTGGGATGACTCCCATGCATTAGTGTGTTCAGCACCTTTTAAGAAAACCTTGCACAGGAATACTAATTACCAACCAGATCATGTAAATATATTTGTCTGGTTCTCTCACTAGAGCTGCAAACTGTAGCTCCCTCTCTAAGCAGTTATGTTGGCAGATGGCATGCTGGTCCTTTTCCAGTAGACTTTGCCAGCTCACAGGGCTACCACCCACTCCCTTCCTCTTTCCCCAACCTTGCACCTCCTGTATCTTTTTAATACCCTTGCATCTCCCCAGAGCTCTTGGAAGGTGCTGTATTTAGAGAGAGGACAGTTTCATGTTCCAGGAGATTTTAAAACATGCCAACTAGGCTTAGCTGGCATGCTAAAGTTTGCAAGAGCATCTGTCTATAAAATATTCTGACTCTACTTCTTACTGATCTCTGTTGGAGGCTTTGAGGGGAAGCTTGCACTTCTTGTTCTACAAACTGAAAAAAAGAGACAAGTCCTTAAAAAAAAAATCTGTAAAATAGTTGGAACTTAATAGAAAATATATTTTGTTGGTACCAAAAAAGATGGTTTCAAGGCTACTACTCTATCTTCTCTTTCCTGCTTACCATGATTTATTCTAACAACTTGCGCGTGCAATTTGAAAATTTGAAAGAGACTTTTTTTTTCAGGATGGAGGCTCTGGAAATAAAGGCTGTTTAACATGTGAAGTTAGAGAAACACTTTTAATGTCCAAAAGTGAATTAAATCTGAAAGTTAAGGCCATGAACATGATCAAAAAAAACCTCCCAAATCCACAACAAAGTTCAGCTTTGTGAGAGATTTTCTTATTAATTAGAACTCATATAGCATTATAGGAAAATCTATAATACCAAGCAAGATCAGATTCCCCAAAGAAAATGGTTGACTATGCCCCAAAGACTATACAAATTACAATGAAAACCTGGGCAAATAATGGGTATCAAGAAATTTTGTTAGTTTAAAACCATAAAATAAATGTATATGTACTCGTTATATTTTAAAATATTTACCAGCTATTAAGAAACCCTTGTGGTATCTCTATCAAATGTAATGACATGTTTTTTATTAGGCAGAAAGAAGGTTTGGTGCTTTTACATGTTAACTTATGGTGCACCTAAACTTCATCTACTATTTGCACAAAAAAATGTCTCATTACATGAAGGTAATTAGGTATCTGTCATTGCCAGATGCTGTTCCTTTTTTAAAGATGGTGACATTTCAGCACTGAATTAAGACTGGATTTGAATAAGGATTTACAACCGACCTTCTCTACACTACTTTCTTATCATAAAGCACACTGTACCTAGGTAATTGCAGTTTTCTTCATGCCATTTGCAAGGAGTGCTGTTTAGGGTGGAGAACAGGACTCAGAATTTTGAGGAAAGCTCGTACTTTAAAGCTGGCACAAATTAAAGCTGCAGTTATGACTGGAAGTTGGCAGAGACAGAATACAGAGTACTTTGCTCCAGCAGGTCTATCCCTGCACGACTGGCTTCATTATCAGCCAGCAAGCAAAAAAATGGAAAAAAAATTAAAAAATAAACCCAAGACAATGAAAAATGTGAAGATCACTACTTTGATGAATTCCTGCATTCAAATGCAGGTTTCCTGGCCAGGTGGGGTTTTTCATAGGGGAAAGGTTCTGACTTACTCTTTTGCACTTCAGTGAAAACCAGGATCTTGTATGGTTGTTATATTTCTTGTGCTTGTGGAAGCAGAGATGAAAGAAATATTCTTCATCACCTCCATGCTCTATTTGAAAAGTTGATGAGCTGTAGGATATCTTTTTTTGCTTTAGTTGGCCTCCACAGCAGTGGAGGATATTTGCTCCATGTGACTTAACAATTCCTACAAGCAATGTTTTAGATTCCAGAGCCAGTCTTTGAAAGAAGATATCAAAAACCATGGCGATCCTTTCTTCTTCTTTTTTTTTTTTTTTCTTTTGAGTTACAGGAGAGGTATTTTTGTTTTCTTTTGTTTTACCACATGTAGCTGAATAAAGTTACAGACAGAAGACTGGTGAGTCAGTAATATGTCTAGTGACTTAGTGCTTCTGTTTCCATATACTGAATCCAAAAGACACTTGCTTGGTTCTACTTATGTCAAATTATTATGATATGTCTCTCAGTCACTTTCTGAACATTTCCACTGTTGTCATAAAATTGTTAGCAATGTGGAGGGTTGATAGAGTAATATTTTCAAGAATAATTAGTGACTTTGATTTTTTTACTTGTTGATTTTTATTTTTTATTTTTTTTACTTTTAAGCCTGTTTCTTTTTTGAGTGACTGTGGTGTAATACTGTATTTTCACAAGCATGTAGTCAGCAAAGGTAATACTTCAAGGTACAAGTCCTATCAACTATGGGAAGTTACCCACACTCTGCACCCTCTCATCTTGTGGTCACTGCTAGATCTTTGAGTTTCTAACCATTTTGTAATTGTAGCTGTCTTCTTGAAAACCTTTATCTTGTTATGGAATCATAGCATCATTTAGGTTGGAACAGACCTTTAAGACATCAGGTCCAGCTGTTAACCCAGCACTGCAAGTCCACCACTAAGCCATGTCCCTGAGTGCCACATCTACTTGACTTTTAAATATCTGCAGGGATGGTGATTTAATCAGTTGTCTGGGCGGACTGTTCTAATATTTGGCAAAGTGTTTGGTGAAAAAATATTTCTTACCATGAAATTTAAACCTCTCCTGCAATTTAAAGCAATTTTCTCTTGTCCTCTTACTTGCTACCTGGGAGAAAAAATCAACAGCTCCCACACTGAAGCCTCCTTTCAGGTAGCTATAGTGTAGGTAAAACCTCCCCTGTATGATACAGGTGAAATTCAGGTCTCTATTTTATCCAATTTTTTATCTTTTTTCGGCTAGGTATAGAATTTGGGAGAGATTTTGCATACCACTACAGTTCTAACAGAGTTGTGATACCCGAGTAATATATTTTCAGGTGTTGCTGAAAAAGAAGTTAATGCATGAATTTGATTTTAGCTTTGTCTCTAACAACTGCAGAAAAGTGTAGGGAGTGAAATAACACACTTTTACAAGACACAGTTTCACCAGATCCATCACAGGATGTTAAGTAAGTTTATTGTTTGATGTATTTTTATTAAAATGCAAATTTTGGCATTTTCCCAAGCTGGCAAATCCTTTCCACTCAACAGTGTGAAGCAATAAAACCCACACAACTGTATTCTGAGAAAAAGTAATATTGCTAGGGCAATTTACCAAAAACATTAAAAAAAAATCAAACCTGGGTCAAGAAAAACCATCAAAAGATTCTAAAAGGAAAGAAAGAGAATCATAATCTGGCTTTCAGTGTTGTCATTCACCTCCCTTTCTTACTTATTAACCAGTACTTTCTCAGGACTTTTACTGTTCAGTACTCACCTTCATGTTTTGCAGTCATACCTCATAACAAAATGACTCCAATAGTGTCCTAAATGTTTTCAACTGCAGCTTACCAGTATAAACATTCTAGCTCATCTGTATTTGAATACCATTTACATAAATTGAAAGAAATTGTACAGTTACATTGTGAACTAAATGAAGACCAAGGAGGAATCATTCAGTAAAAAGGAACAGTGTTTGGCTAATGGTGTGGGCACTAAGGTATTCATCATCCTGTATGTAAGCATGTAAATGGCAATATATTGAATTATATTCCCTTTGATCAATTACTTACTCTGTTAGCAAAACCTCGTTGTTGTTGTTGAATCTAACTGATTGAATTGGCTTAATAGCAACTAATAAGTTTCCTAATATTAAAAAAAAATCCAAGTGTGAAAAGTTATACAAGTGGGATAATATCTAGTAAGTCTAGAAGAAATTAGATTGTATTTAGCATAAGTGGAGACAGAGGAATAGTTGCTAGTTGGAAGGTCCCTATTTTATAAAGCAATGAAAATATCTAGAGGGAAGTACTAAATGCTGCTTAAGCTGTGCAAGGGTACAGGAAAACGTGCGGCTGCAAGTTGTGCAGGTGAAAAGGAAATTAATCCTCAGTTCTGAGCACATATATGCTATGATAAGATACAAAGCAGAGCTAATTAATTTTGGATAACACTAGACTAAACTGACTGGTATGCACTCCTGCAAATTATACAGAGAAGTCAAAATATTAGTATAATGCTAGCATCAACAAAAGCTAATAAAATATTAATGTCAAAAGAGAAACATTAGTGATCTTTTGTAGGATACGTTTATTACAGGGAATATTGGATTGTTTAAAAAAATCAAAACAGATTATAGAGATGACCTGGTTTTGTTTCTGATTTATTTTTGAACCAGACAGCTGAGGCATTTACAGCTGCCAGCATGGGAACTGCTGGACTCTCAGCAAACTATTCTGAAAATGGAGAGTGAATGGAAGGACTACTTTCTCTTGTTGAGACCAAAAGGATGAAATGAGTAGTCTTGGCTGCATCTGCCTTGGCAAAGAGCCAGACAGACTTCAGACTGTGTTTGGATGACACATGGTAGAAAAGAAGTAATGTTTTAGCTACACATGTAATATGCAAGGAGTATTACCCTCTATCTCCAGTGACTGCTTTTATATTTTCAGAGCCAGAGAACACAGACAGCGAAAGAGCTTGATTTAATGATTTAGAACTTCATTTTAGCCGTGAAAAATGGAACTTTGACTTTAGTGGGAGGGCTAAACTTTCAGAAGAAACAGCTTAAAATTGGGGGTGAAATAAATCACTGCAATTTTAAAAATTTGAAACTGCCAGGTGAATGTTTCACTAAAAAAAAAAAAATACCCTAATAATATGCCTGTAGAACCAAAAACATTTAACAAACATTAAAAGTCCTAAGTTATTAAATTCTTTTAAATTTGGTTTATGGATGCTATATTTCATACTCATTCCCACCTTCATGAAAACATAACATGTGCCCTGGGGTAAACACGCTGTTAAAATCTTAGAAAAATTGAATAATTCACTGTTTAGGTGGTTTGATAAAACTGTCTGATGTAAAATGTAAGGTCTAAGTAGCAATGACATGATAGATCTGCAAAATGAGTCAGGTCTACAAAGTTTTTTTTTGTTAGAAAGAAAACAGCTTTTGCCTAAAGAATGGGTGTAAAAACAAAGAAAACAAAATCAAGAAATTTAATCTTTAATTGGCATTACTGATGTCAGATCCTAAGAAATTAAGGTATTCAAAGTAGAAATATAAACTCTCAAATTATAATTTCAAGTCAATTCATCCTTTCTTATTTTTATTGAGACTCCATGATTTTCATTCCAACCTGAACATTTGTAAAATGCATGTGTCTTTTGAAAGCTGAAAGAACAACAGAATTAACCAAGAATGATGTACCCTCATTTCCACTCATAATCCATCAAAAATATTTCTGTAAAGATTGATTTAGCTTAGAGAGTGTTCTAAAAATGACAATTGATAATGACCATATGCTTGAACATCCAAAATTTGGAAATTATGCATATATATATATATATGAAAATGTTTGCCCAAATGAAATGCTTTTTTTTTTTTTAATGTTCCACTTTTGGAGACATTATTTTACTTTTGGTAAATTTCTTATATGTTAACAATCTGTAGGTTTAAATAGATTTAAAAATGTTCCAAAGTAATTGTCCTTAAATTCATTTTTTTATGACATGAACAAAAAGAATTTCAGTTTTGAGTGTTGTAGGTCTTTTTCAAGTCCATGTTGTGTATTTCATCCCTTACTCAGTTGAATTTTCTCTTTACCACCACCTTAGAGTTCAGCAAAAGTAAAGATCTTTCTCCTTAATATAGAAATTTTAAGGACGTAAAAACTATAAGATGTGTATTCCTGAAGAATTTTGTCTTTTTCCTAGAACATAGCTCTTAGCTACCTTGGGCTCAAGTACTTGTCATGTTTTTAAGAGCCATATATATGCAGGAATTTTATTTTGTGTATACCTATTTTTCAATTATAAAGTACAGAATGAAAGTAATAGGAGATTTCACTATGAGTTTTTATCTTCATTCACATTTACAAATCAGTCTTTTTCTTCTTCTTCCTCCTCTGCAGTCACACAAGTAGCTACTGTCTCTCTGACTCCTTTCTTTTCTTTTTTTATTTTTATTTCTTAGTTACATTTTTATTCTATTTTAATTTATTATTATTTTAATTCTTTCTTGTTTGTTCGTGGCAGATATTAGTACTTCTGTCATCAATGTATCTTCCACAAGAACAGAAAAAGCTTTAGTGTTTTCCATTCAACTTACTGCTTTGTATCTGTAAGGTTATTTGCAGGTATTTTTAATGTCTCCTTTTCTATAACTCAGCAGAAAGTTTGTGAATTGTTATCATAGAGTACATATTAGTCTGAGGAAACTCAAACAAGTCTGTAGGAAGTTTGGAACATTTTAGCTGTACGGGAAGGTGATGAGCATTATTATGAAGGTTAATCAAGAATAAAGCCTTAAAAAGAAACTCTCTCCTAATCACTATTTTTGCAGATGATAAAAAGAAAGCCAAAGAGATGAAATTGACAAATGTAGCATATAATGGTCCTTCTTGGAGCAGTACTACAGGGGCCTCATTAGCAAACGTTTTAGTACAATCATTTTTACCCCTGTGGCTGTCACTTCAGACTACTCAGAAAAGGTGGCTGTAGGAGCTAATCACAGTGATGCCTTTCTCAATTGTATTTTCCTTGTAAAAATGAGGCACAGGAGAGTTAGCAAGTTCTAATTGAAATCAGAATTATCATTGCCATGGATGGCATGCTGTGTCTGAAGGGTATGTTTGTGCCAGTGGAAAATTACCTTTTCCCCCTGGTAAGTTTGGAAGCTTTTTACTTAAATGTAAAGTTGTGCTGAAGTCACTATTAACATACATTTTTTTCTACTATTTTCAATACCATTTGCATCTCACTGAGCAGAAGTACAGTTGTTAATTCATGTTTAATATTACTAACTGTGGTTGATAAGGGGAGGGGCAGACTTAAAGATGTGCCATTTACATCACAGTTTAAAGTTTAAATGGGCTGTCTCTTGCATGTTATTCATTTTCCTTATATCACAGAAATCACAGAATCACAGAAATTCTAGGTTGGAAGAGACCTTTAAGATCATCGAGTCCAACTCATGTTCTAACACCTCAACTAGATCATGGCACCAAGTGCCGCATCCAGTCTTTTTTTAAACTCTTCGAGGGATGGTGACTCCACCACCTCCCTGAGTAGATGATTCCAGTATTTGACCACTCTTTCTGTAAAATACTTCCTCCTTAATTCTAGCCTGTATATCCCTTGACGCAGCTTGAGACTGTGTCCTCTTGTTCTGTCTGTTGTTGCCCGGAGAAAGAGACCGACCCCCAGCTCACCACAGCCACCCTTCAGGAAGCTGAAGAGAGTGATAAGGTCACCCCTGAGTCTCCTTTTGTCCAGGCTGAACAACCCCAGCTCCCTCAGTCGCTCTTCATATGGCTTGTGCTCCAAGCCCCTCACCAGCCTTGTTGCTCTCCTTTGGACACGCTCAAGCATCTCAACGTCCCTCCTAAAGTGAGGGGCCCAGAACTGGACGCAATACTCCAGGTGAGGCCTCACCAGTGCTGAGTAGAAGGGAAGAGTGACCTCCCTGCTCCTGCTGGCCACACCGTTCCTGCTACTGGCCAGGATGCCATTGGCCTTCTTGGCCACCTGGGCACACTGCGGGCTCATGTTCAGCCGACTGTCAACCAGCACCCCCAGGTCCCTTTCCACCCGAGCACTGTCCAGCCACACCGTCCCCAGCTTATATCATTGCCGGGGTTTATTGTGCCCAAAGTGCAGGACTCGGCACTTGGACTTATTGAACTTCATCCCATTAGATTCTGCCCATCCATCCAACTGTTCCAAGTCCCTCTGCCAAGTCCTCCGTCCCTCTAACAGATCAACACACATTCCCAGCTTAGTGTCATCTGCAAATTTGCTAATAAATGACTCTAAACCCTCATCCATGACATCAATAAAAATATTGAACAGAACTGGCCCCAGCACAGACCCCTGAGGGACACCACTGGTGACTGGTCGCCAGCTGGATGCAGCACCATTCACCACCACTCTCTGGGCCCGGCCATGCAGCCAGTTCTGAACCCAGCAAAGAGTGCTCCTGTCCAAGCCACCGGCTGCCAGCTTGTCTAGGAGTATGCTGTGGGAGACAGTGTCAAAGGCCTTGCTGAAATCCAAGTAAACAACATCTACAGCCTTCCCTGCATCCACTAGGCGGGTTACCTGGTCATAAAAGGTGACCAGGTTGGTCAAACATGATCTACCCCTCCTAAATCCATGCTGGCTGGGTCTGATACCCTGGCCATCTTGTAAATTTTGCATGATGGCGCATAATATAAACTGTTCCATTATTTTGCCAGGTACTGAGGTCAGGCTGACTGGTCTATAATTACCAGGATCTTCCTTTGCACCTTTTTTGTGAATGGGTATCACATTGGCCAGCTTCCAGTCATCCGGAACCTCACCAGTGAGCCATGACTGTTGGTAAATGATGGAGAGTGGCTTTGCAAGCTCATTTGCCAGCTCTCTCATTACCCTGGGGTGGATCCCGTCTGGTCCCATAGATTTATGAATATCCAAGCATTTCAGTAGTTCTATAACAGCCTCCTCTTGGATAATGGGGGGACCATTCGGCTCCCTGTCACCATCAACCAGCCCAGGCGGGCAGGTGTCTTGAGGGCAAGTCATCTTCCCACTAAAAACTGAGGCAAAATAGGCATTAAGCACTTCTGCCTTTTCCTCATCTGCAGATACTAAGTTCCCTCCTTTGTCCAATAAAGAGCAAAGGCTGGTCTTACCTTTCCTTCTACCATGAATGTATTTGTAGAAACATTTTTTATTATCCTTTACAGAAGTTGCCATTCTAAGTTCAAACTGAGCTTTGGCCTCCCTAAATTTTTTTCTGCATGCTCTAGCAGCCTTCTTGAATACTTCCTTAGAGACCTGACCCTTCTTCCAATGCTGATACATCTTTTTATTCTCTTTTTATTCTTCAGTTCCTCCAAAACCTCCTTGCCCAGCCAGGCTGGACGTTTACCCTGTTGACTGATCTTTCGGTACACAGGGATGGTCTGTTCCTGTGCCCTCAAGATCTCAATTTTATTCAGTTTTAGAAAAGTATCCTCTTGTATTGATCCCTCATATAGATACCAGAAAATAGACAAATGAGGCTAGAAAGGAGATTGCTTCCACCATTGCGATTTTGTGATGTTGGAGTCATAATAGATTGCTGTAGTAAGTATTAAAAATATTTCTCCTCTTTTCCTCTTGGAAAACAAGAATGTATTAAAAAGCAAAACGGGGAAAGAAATATATTACTTAGAAAGTTTTGAGATCCATTAGGATTGTCTTTTAATTTTTGTTCATGTCCTAGAGCTTTCTAGATTTGAAAGACTTTGCAGTTTTAAAGAATTTACACATTCCTAAAAGGAAGGTAAAAGGAAGAATCCCGTCTTAGTCTATGAGTAATTGGTGAAGCCTTATTAAACTTTAACGTGTTTGTCCCTGAAAGAGCATGGTACCCCAATGAAGAAGACATGAATCACTGTGAAAACATAGGTACATTGGACCATACTTTGATTTTAGTACAGACTTTTGATTAGTTCAGAAAACAGAGGCCAGACGTCAAATGTCTTTTCACACAACATTTGAGTGTGTGTTTAATCCACTTTTACTGTCTTCTAGTGTCTTAAAATGAGATTTAAAAGTTAAAAATATTTTACACCATGTTGTCATGTCTCGAATGAATTGTTGAATTGCTAATTATTGCCATCACTAAACATCTGAAATTGAGGAGAAACCACAAAGTTGTTCCTAAGATTTAGAAGCCTGAAAATCTTTCAGTATGTTAAGGAACTGGGATTTTCTGATATAAGTGCAGAGAACCCACTACAGCACAGCAGTAATGTGTTCCTGTTACCAAGCAAAGGCACGCTTAAAAAATGAGAAAAACTTAAGAACAGAAATTCTGTCAGTATGCCATCAGCAAAATGGATATTCCCTGCATTTGATTGTTGATTAAGTTGATCATTGAAGGGAAAAGGTGAAGCAGTTCCTTGCTGAGCTAATTGTAGACCTTTAAGCACTACCTATAATGTGGCTGCTTTATCCGTGACCTCCTCATCTTTGGTCAAGGAAACAAAATAGTGTTATGGAATAAAAATTGGGATAGCAAAGAAGGGGTTTTGAGTTCTTCTAGTTATAGAGAATGCTATTGAGACAGCAATAAGCAAGGAGACTGAAAACAGGTAGCTATAATGGAAACTATTTTTCAGCTTTAACTGAAGCAGATGCTATCACATACGTTTTGTGATACTGACTTCTGAGGAGGTGAGCATAAGAAGTGATTAACCCAAGAGGTTATACTGGCTGAGGCGAAATTAAGGTCAACAGAAGTACAATAAATCCTCATGCTTCTTGAATGTCTAAGTCCAAGTGCAGATATTCTGAAGGGTTTTATTTGTGACTAAGAGATTTTTTTTTCTTTTTTTTTTTTTTTTTTGGTGGGGAAGCAGTATTGTGGAAATAATTCCCTAAAGTTTTAGAGGTACAGAGGAGCCAAGAGAAGTAATTCTGAAGCTGAAGTCTATAGGGATAAACACAGTTTCCATAATAATTGTTGCAACTGAGTCATAAATGTTTGTCTTCAAAGGGAATACTTCTATAACTATTAAAAACTTTGATTTTAATTATTTTAAGCAAGATTTAAGTCAGAAATAGAAAAGAAAGAATAAAACCCTAAAACAACAAACAAGAGATAAGTTAAGGAGAAAGAAAGAATTTATGATCTTTTCACACCAGCATGAGAAAAATATCAGAAAATTATCCAAAAGAGGTAGGAAGGAGCTGGAGTGATGAAATCAACACAGAAGACTGTTAAAACTGTTCCACTTTTATTGACATTATGGATGATAATGTTGGTGCTGAACTGACTTTCTAGTCCGTTTTCTGTGTCTGAAAAACTGAATAACCTTCAGACTAATTTGGCTCATTTATCTGACTAATCAATTGTCTGGTTCCCTCAGTCAGTGCAAGGAACGTAGCTTAGTGGCTTTTGTATTTTTTTTTTTTTAATCCTTTATTCTTTGTCCTTTCATCCTCTGTTTCTCTACAAAGATGGACATGGTGAGAGAGGTATTTGAAGCAGTTCTGATACAGATAATAAATTACCTTTTCCACTGCCTCCTTCTCCCATATCCTCACGTCCATGTGCTGTCCTGAAAGCATGAACAATTAAGAAGGCAAATACTAAAGTACTAGTAAGAATTGATTAGAAAATATTTTACAGGAGGAAAATACACTATTTACAGATGTAAATTTTCAAAACCAAAATATTTTCCTCTTGAATTATCTTACTTTTGTATTAAATTGTTCTTTACACAATAGTAGAAAATGCTGAAATGTCTTTACTGTTATATTTCTGTATTGACTTTTTTAAAGAAAATCTAATATTGTTGTAGAAGGTTTTATTTATATCTAGTGGTATCAGTTTAAAGATATGGGGCACAAATATCATAGCATTGCATTGAAAGAGCCACAGATTCTTGCCACATTCTTGTTCCCAAGTTACGCTCACTGTCTCTGTGTGCTTGGTTTTTGCATGCTTAAGCACTTTTGTAACTAGGACAGACTTCAATGTAGGCTAATATACATGATTTTAGTGGGTTTTTTTTTCTCCCTCTCATAGTAGTTTCTAGTTGGAAGAATGTTCGCTAAACAGTTGGGAATATTCTTTATCCAGAAGAGTAAATATTTCCTTCCTTTCTCTCTTTGTTTTCTTTTTTTATTTTTGGAGTGGCTTTGTTTTTGTCTTGTTTTTTTGTTTGCTGGCTTTGGGATTGTCATGGTTTGAGCCTGGCACAGAGCCAGTGCCCCCATGAAAATGCCTCACCCTGGTGTCTGCTGTGAGATGTGACCAGGAATAAGCAAAACAGGCTCCAACTTAAACATAAATAACACTTTATTACCTAAAACTACAGGAAAAAATAGGAAAGACTATAAGGAAAAGAAAAAAACAAATTGAAAACCTTACAAAAACCACTTTTCCTCCTCCCCCACCACCTGACTTTCCCAATCCAATACATTCTCTCAAAACAACTGCCCAGCCCGGCACGACACTTTAGTATACTCAAACATCAGTTCATGAAGAGGAAAAGGAGTCCTTCTCGTTCCATAGGCTTCTCGTGGAGACACACTGAGACCCTCGTGTGCTTCCCTGTCACTTCGGCACCGCCCGGAAAGTCCATTTGCCGCTTGTGACACGTTCCTTCCATGCTCAGTGCTCTCACCACCGAGACATGGCCAGAGCTGCTTTTAGGGTGGTCTTTCAAGGATGCCTTGTCTCACTCCAAAAAGGCACAGTCTCTGCCTTTGGGACAACTGTCCCCCCCATATATTTCCAACCCCCTGGGCCGGGGGTCCTCACAAATGAACCCTCCTGGTTTTGAGGCACTGCCTCCCCCTAAATGCAGTCTGTGTCACAGGAACAACTGAGTCCATGGCTACAAGAAAAGGTCCAGCCGAAAGGCCACTCCAAATCATCTCTCCCCATCCAATCATCTCCACAATCTCCGGGCCAAAGTCATCTTATCTCTCATCTCCCTTCTTATTCAGCTTCGAGGAGGATTAGCATTTTTGGTAAGGCCCCAATCATGCAAGAAAGGGTTAAAAGTTTTCAGTCTCTGTCTGTCTGGAGGAGATGATACTCCCACACGTGCTGCTGCTGCGCCGGCCGGCTCTCTCCCCCCCCCCCCTTCTCCTCCTGGCTGGCTGCCATCACATTCGGTGCCGCCGGCTCTCTCTCTCCGGGGGGGGGGGAGGGGGGGCGGGGGCTGGCTGCCCGAGGGCTCGATGTCTCTTGGGGCTCCGCCACCCTTCCATCCTTGGAGCCCCCCCCCCGAAGCCCCTCTGTCCAGGCCCCCGGCCTTACCGCATGGCTGGCCCCTCCCCCCAGCAGCAGCGGGCCGGGCGGGGAGAGAGATCTGACCTCCTCGCCCCGCCGAAGTCCAAAGAGAAAGTGCCAGGGCAGTGCCTTGCTTTTAACCCCTGTGTATTCTCGAGGTGTGTCCAAACCCCACTGGCTACACCAGGTGTCAGTATGAAACCCAAAACCTTCATTGGTTTGACCACAGCTTCCCAGAATTCCACTTCTTCCGGTCAAACCATGACAGGGATTATTGTCATGTTTTAAAGAAAACAAGGTTGAGAAATTACCTTTGTATCATACACCCATGAACATCAGGAAGGGCTCTTTAGTTTATAGCAATCCCCAAATTTCTTTCATAGACTAAGTTTCAAGAGACATTCCCCAAACTTTGGACAAAAAAAACCATTATAAACAACAGTGTGTAATATGTATCATTAGTGATGTTCTCAGAGGGCTGTCTTAAAAAAAAAAAGGAAAAAAAATTCTTGTCAGTATCACATTCAAAGTGAAGGAAGGGAGGGCACCAAAGGCCAAAGAGCCAGACTCCACTCTACCACTCTATATTCTGTTAATGCAGATGTTGTAATTAATCTTTTGAGTCAATTACCCTTCTGGTGGCTTATGGGGAAAGCAGAGTCATTAATATTTCCAATAAACCTGATTGTAGTCAGATGAAATTTCAAAACAGATTTCAAGCAGGAAAAGAAATTAGGTCAAGAGAAATAGCCACTAGAAATTAATGACCCCACTGATAGATAACTTCGTCATTAGCATCACTACTTCCATAAACTGATTCAACGATGTAGAATTAAATCAGATGCAACTTCACTGAATAAGCAGAAAGTACAGAGATTATATCTATTTTTTTTCCTTTTTTTCTTTTTATACACTGAAAAGTGTGCTACTGGAGCAAGTGGCGTATAAACTTTTAAAATCCCTAAATATGGGGAGTTTAGTGTGGTTTCTTTGTTTTTCTTCTATGTTTTTCTATGTGTTAAGGCATTTCTTCTGTAAAGAATTTATTGTGGGTCTGTCTCATATGATAGTTAAGATATTCAGAAAGAGGAAAACACCCAGGCTGAGAGGAGCTCTTGTTCTACTATGAAAAACCATCAATGTATGTACAAAAGAGATAATAATTTAAGGTGTGTGTGGGTTTGTGCGTGTGCACATGCAGTGACTTCAAGATCCCACTGTGATTAAACTGAGAAATCATCTCAGGCCCAGATAAACAAATGAATCCTAATACCCCTTATATCTGACATATATATGTACAGATGTGCATGCAGGTAGTATACACATATAGACCAGGACAAAAGACACTATTATTTTACTGGTTTTTACTGTTTTTAATATTTTAGTACTACCTTTTTCATGTCTTTCCAAGGCAATCAGTTTAGTATCACTTTTTATAGAAAGGAGAAGGAAAACACTACAAACCCATGAATCATCCTAAAGGCTACATTACCCTGTACTAAGTTAGGTGGAAAAACTATGCTTCATGTTGCTTCTTGCTTTGGTGTGATGAATCTTCAAGTATCTAGAAAATTTTGTTTCAGTCTCATGAAAATTTGTAATGTAGACATATTATTGCAACTGAATATAGGTTGCATATATATTGTATACTATATACACTAAATATTTAAATTTAAAAGGACAGTGTGATTGGAGTATAATGGGAGAAGACTCCAAAACCAGCCAGCTTCAAGCTTGTATTTGCTTTTTTTTTTAATCAATTTTTTTTTTATCAAAATGTTCTTGCCTGTATTGACTAAATTTGTTAACAGCACACATTGCTAGTAGTTAGCACTTAATCACTATCAATCATCCCTGACAAGCTTATTTTAAATTAGCTACAAGTGTACAATGCCACTGAAGTGATACCATTTTAGTTCATACTGATAGCTATAATCCATCAGTCCAGGAACAATTTGAGAGGGAAAGCCATAACCGAGTCTATCACCTTCTTTCCTCCTCATCCCTGCCTGTAAAACACCACTGGTGTTCTGTGTTCCTCTGACTTTTCCCCAAAAGAAAATTGGATGATATCTGCTTCTATTGACATTTATTTTTGGGATGAGGGCTTCTTATGGTTTTGCAAATTCTGCAGGATTATTCTGGTTCCATCAGACACTCTGCCTGCCTTCTCTGCAGGATTATTCTGGTTTTGCCAGACATTATTCTTGCCTACTCTGCGTCCTTAGTTCTTATCTTGCGGAGTTTAACTCTTGTGCATTTTTTAATGCACCCTGTTTGTGCCCCTGCATCACAACTCCATCTGTGTCTTTGTCAATTAAGGCTATTATTTATACATTAAAGCTGAGCTGCACTGCAAGATGTTATTAATGTTTTTACAATGTGAAAGTGTGCTTACGTTCTGTACCTGGTTATGCTATTTTAGTGTGCTTATGTCTGTAGCAAGAAAGTAAATTCTAATTTTCTTGCTTAATAGACATTTAATTACTGCATGCAACAGGCATCATTTTTGGCTACAGTAAAACCAAATCGTGTTTGGAAGCAAGGACATTTTAACATAGCTTGAAACTTGGTCTCATACATGCATCAAAAAAAGGTTAAATGCCTAGTCAAGTTCTAGTTAGATTCAATTCGTGTTTCAAAGGAATGTCCTTTAATAAGTTATTGAGTCTCAATAGAACATAAGTGGTGCCTTTAGCAGACACAAACTGAGCTGCTTCTGCTGAAGAAAACTCAGATATATGTTCTGAAAAGTTAAGCAAGTATGAACTTTATTCACCACTTTGAAACATGAAGTCTAGATGGCAATCACTGATTTTAAAACAGTTCAAAATCATGATAGTTTACCTTGATTGCAGTCATAAAAATCCTGACAATCACAAAACTGTTCTGAATGTCTGTGAAAACTGTGTTGACACATTTTTTTCTATATTTTTTTCTTAATATCTATTCATCTAAATGAGTAAATTATAATTTTCCACAGGCAATTTAAAAAATTGGAAAAGAGATTTGGAAAGGTCTTGTCATTGGATGAAAGAGGGAAAATATTGCTAAACGTAAGCACCTTTGTGGTACTGAACATACTGAATCTCGTGTAGTGTTTTTGAAAACCTTCCAAAACTTTTTGCATAAGTTATCTTTGTGTGCTTAGGAGACAACTTCAAATCACACAAGGCAGCTAAGCAGCAGTTCACTTTAGGCTGTTACTGTCTTTGGCTATATTGGCATGTCATATCTTTCTATTATTTACAATTTAGCACTGAGCACTGTAAGGCTCCGAAAAACTCACTCAATGAGGCTTTTAAAAGGGCTTATGGTTGTTCCTGTACTCTGAATTAGAGGCATGGGAGAAATACTAACAAGATGTCAAAACAACAAAACAAGACTTTTTAACTTTAGAAAATCAGAGAACTTTGGTAAAAGGTTCAGTACAACATTTAATTGGCACAGAGAACTTCCAGAGCATTAACTTAGACCATTCAACTTTCCAAACTCTAAGCCCATTTGATTTTAAGTTCCTCAAAAACTCCAGGAAGAGGGAATTAGAAAAAGGGAGAGAAAGACAGAAAAGATATAGAAAAGGATACATACAGCTCCAACTCCTGGGTTTCAGTAATGCCCAGATGTTAGGAATTTTAAGAGGAGATAGGGTCAAGACACATTTGCCACATGTTTGGCCTTACATACTCCTTGGCCTTCCTGGGCCCTTCCTCTAGCTGGGACTTATGATTATTTGGCAGCTCTGGGGCTTAACTAGGGCTCCAGGGCTGTTGTGTGAACCATTGCCTTGGCTGTGCCAGTGATTGGCGTACCTGACAGGGCTGGGATACAGAATCTAAGGGATGGGGAGTGCAGGACATGGCATCACCTCAATAGAGCAAGGCCTGACCTGCCCCTTTCCCCATGCAAATGCACCCCATAATGTCTTCAGACAAAAAACTTTCCTATTTCTCATAATCACCCTCTGGCTCAAGGGAGACCAGAACCACAATAATGGTACCTCTGCTCTTGTGGCACTCTGGGATCCTAACTTCATAGACAGAGATGAAAGGAAAGAGGAGTCTCCAAAACTGCAGGTAAGGTGTGATGCAGACCAGGATCTGGAAGGAGAGTTTGTGAACCAGTCTTTCAGCTGCAGTGATCAAAGAGTCCAACAGATTGGTTGGGGGTTTCATGTTTCCTGTCTGTCACAATGACAGACTTCCTTGAACATTTCTCTTCTTCTTCCCTCCCTTCTACCTTTCCTCTTGCTTTTTTATTTCTTTGACTATGGCAGATATGTAGAGTCTTATCTTTTTACTTTTTATGTTAGGATAGTGTGGATAATTTGTAAGGTCTCTCAGAGGAGATCAGGTCAAAGTTAGCAGCTAACAGTCTGGTTAGTCCTGAGTTTCCTGGCTAAGGATGGAAAATTAAATTGTTGGTTTCAAATTATGCAAACTGAAATTTGGAAGTCAGCTGCAAATCATCTTGGGAAATAAAGTATTTTATAAAACACTTGAAATTTCTCTACACATTTTCTGCCTGAAGTGGAGTCTGATCACTTCTTCACATATGAGGAATGCTTGAATTTCCAACCACCTCCTGATTTGTGATACTCTGCTACCCATTGTAAGACTATCCCTGTGACATTATTAGTTAAGCACAGCCCCATCCAAGGTACTCACATTTTTAGATATAGTTTTATACACCCAACTTTATGACAAAAACCCTTGGAGGATTTTCTTATGGCTCTTTTTACTATTTCAGGCTACAAATAGTTGTAAATCTATGAACCTCAGTTTTCAGATATATAAAAAGAAAGCTTTGAATCATAATTAAATTCATTGTTACACTGGTGTGGCCATAGAGAAGAGTATTGGAGTATTTTGAAGAGTAACTGTACCAGTCAGGGTTTGGAATCATATGTATGTTTTTTTCATAATATTCCCAAGGCCAATTGGGAAGGAAAGGGATGCTGGTCACCTTCATTATGCTAAGTTGCATGGGAAACATAAATTTTCTTGACCATCGAACTACATAAGACTTAAGGTCTCATAGCTAAGTAAACTCAAAAATATTTATAATTATTATTCATATAGCTCAATTATACCATGGGGAAATAGAAGTATTCTTGTATTATAGAGAACTGTCTCATTTTGGAGACCTGGTTTCATTAAAGTAGAGATCAAATATTTTATCAGCTTCAGTGAAACCAAGAATTCATTAAATACTATCAGCCCCATGTTGCAAGTGAAATTTAATAGAAAAAGAAATTCTTGCTGTCACCAGATGCTCTGTCCTTTCCTTAGAGCAGCACACTGGGATCATACACGCTTTGGGCAAATCTCCATGCATTTGTATAAAGGGAAAAATTGAGAGATACAAAAAGCAATATTAACAAAATAAGAAACATCTAACCTAGTGAGTTTTTATAGGTTAAGTGGTATAAATGTTTAGAAAAGGTGTATTATTCTTCTGCAGAAGTAATTTCAGTTTTGGAGAGAATAAAGTCAATTATTTTTACAGTATCAGGAGTCTACCCAAAAAACATATTTTGTCTTGTAATCTAAAAACTGGTTTCGTGAGTAGAAGGCACAGACAAGGTGAGGCCAATGGTGTCCTGAATATTGGTGGTAGGAGATATTATACTAGTTTCAAGAATGTGTAAAATTATTAGTGATAGGTGTGATTTTTTTGTTGCAGGGTTTGGTTTTTTTTAGAAATCTAAGGTTACATCAAGTACACAGGACAAATGAAATTACTGAAAGGTATTTCCAGTTCAGATGTAAGAGCTCACACTTGAAGAATCCCTCTTTGTATTCCCTGTTCTAATAAAGCAGTTTGATATCTGCATTGAAATGCATTTTCAGTTAATCTTTGTCTCGAGGCCAGTGGAGCACTGTCAGTGTTGAGTGTTCTTTGGCTAAAACACTGAGCACACCACAGCCATTCCTGCTGTGCTGAAGACCAGCTGGGAAAAAGATATGTACTCTGAAGTTTAAATAGTCAGAACAGGTCCCCTACTTGATAACAGCTGAGTGCTGTAGTCAAATACAGCTATTGCAGCGGGATTCTATTGATTTATACTGGATAAAACTGGTGCTTTTATCAAACAGTTTTGTGGCTACTCAGCAGTCTGTGTCAAGCCATAGGCAAAGATTTTCAGGAAGTTCCTGGCATCCAGAGAGACAGAGAAAAACTGGTTATTATACCAGGAAAATCTCTCAAATCACTTAACAGCACGCCTGCCTCAGTCAGATGGAAAGCACATTCACATTATTTGGATTATACTGCAAGCTAGCACAGCAGAAAGATTAGGCCTCCCAATTTTCCAGGTAGTGTTTAAAATCTTTTCCCTAGCTAAAGGATATAGCTGACAGTTCACACTCCAAAGTCAAGTTAATCTGTAACATTATCCGCCCATTTTGCGCTGAGCAGTCCCCAAAGCAGTTTGTAATATGCATATGAACTGAACCATTGTTGTGATCAAATTTTAAATACCCTTGTGAAATGGGAAAGAAGGAAAGATAAAATAAAACCCTGCTGCTCTGGTACTGAAGATTGACAGCAAAAGGAAAAGTATTGCTTCATTGAGTGCATGGCTCTGGCTACAGTGGCTGCATTAAGTTGCTGGTGGGACTTCCAGTCCCTCCTCTAATGCATGGCTAATAGCTCAGCTCTGTAGAGTCAGGAGATGAAGCCTTCCTATTTCAGAATATTATGAAGTTGCAGTGGTGTGAAATTAGAGTGATAGTTATCATAAATTTGTTTCGGACAAGGATGCTTGGTTAATGCTGCTCATGAATGCTTTTCCATGTGGTAGGTGTTTCACAGTAGCTCACCACTGCATCAGCAACAGTGCAAAGCGATAGCAGTATATATTCCATTTTCTGAATTTGGTGGCTTTTAAAATGATTTCTTGTACTAGAGACCATACATCTGTTGGAAAGCAAGAGGCAAAACTGAGCACAAAGAAACAATTGCCATTATGGCAGAAGGTAGAAAACAACACATCGTTGTTCAGTCTTCTGCTGGCATTCTGCCCTCTTCTAGAGAGGCTGACACCATAATTAATTATACCCATATGCCTCATAGTAGTGAAATTCAGTCCTGACTTTACTGTGGACTCAGAATTGATCCCATATGAAAAACTATATAATTCAGTTAAATATCCTCGACACCATAAGAATGTCATGAGATTAGTAAAAGCTTGTATGCTTGATGACTCTTTTGTCAAATTTGAGAGCACTCTGTTGGTATAGACTCAACTGTAGTATCAATAAATAAAATTTTTAATTGTGTTATTGCTGGTTATATTCTTTCCTTGTGTTTTTATCTTTTTGCTCTTTCTTATAACTGCCTCTATTATTCTCACAAAAAGAAAGTTGGATGAAAATAATTTTTCTCTCTTTACCTTCCCTGACTTGAAGGAGGAACTTGGAAAACCACAAGTATTTAATCCAGGTTTCCTCAAAGAGCAACAGAAAAGTCTAAAATATATCAGCCCATCCACCCCTCCTCCCATTCAAAAATTGTATTTATAGTATTTAAACAATCCTGTAATTCAAGCAATGGGAACTGAAATCTCATGTGATGCTTTTAGAACCAGTGCAGCTTATTCAGTAGTGAGAAGATTTTATAGCAGTATCTTTTCTCCCATGGCTGCATTGGAAGTACCAAGACATCAGCTTTTCAACCTTCAAATACTTCGGTAAACATCACATTAACAATTAAAAAAAGCTCATAATTGTGATGAAAATGAAGTAAGCAATGATGAAACTTCCACCTACTAAGTCTTAGGCTTGGTAATATTAAATGTACTCAGCAAAAATGTTCAGTATCAGTTTGCTTTAACTGATAAATTAGAATGATGATTCATGTGTGATATAACTAATATAAATTGTGTTGATTCCTAACCAAATCCAAATGCAGTTTATAGAGATAAAGTTCTAGAATATTACTGACTTCTTGTGATGATTAGAAATAAGTGTGAAAAACATAGTGTTACCTAGTTGGGGAAAATCGGTAATGAAACCACTAGATTAGTGGTTTGACATATGTCTTAATTGATTTACTAGTTCATTGTGAAAGACTTTTTTTAATGCCAATATTCATGTATTTTATCTTGAATTAAATGTAATTATAAATTCTGACACAAATATTGTTTGTATAGCAATTGGTCACAAAGACTAATTCATTAATATTCAATGAAGTGTTAATATGTGCAGAGCCTAGAGTGACTGTAAACTTCTTTTTGACTTTAGATGGAAAGTTGTTGCATTGCAAATCTGTGTATAATTGCATTAATCAGTCCCAAAGTGTATTTGAAGTTGAGACTTGAATTGTTCTTTTATGTTTGACCTACAGTGGTGCAATGTGAAAATATTATCATGACAGAGAATGGGTTTTCTAACTTCCTACTCCACAAATATAGTTAGAAGCAACTGGATTATATTATGAAGACTTTGTCTTCTTTTTTGTTTATTATCTCAGTTACAAATTCAGAAGGATTTTTTTCTATCTGATTTCTGTTAGAAACTTGAGAAAAGAGAAAGACATAATGAAGTTATTTTTGAGAGGGACATTTTTAGAGAAACATTTGTCCCTAATGTTTGGGGATCTTTATTAGACTGTGAATATAAAACACATTTATTTTGTTTTAGAATAAGAGAATAATTCTTTTGATGCATCTACACAGCTGAAATTTGATAGAGTTGCATGTTGACAACTGGGAACAACTGCTTATAGTAGACTTAAATTATTACACTTTGAAAGTGGAAGTAAAGAAGTGAATCCCTAAGCTTTTTGATAATATGGATTTCTTGGCTTTTCATAGGTAGTTGGGTGGGAAATAACCAAAGTAAGGTAACATAAGTCAAACATCAAGCTCAAAAGAGTCATTCTCTCAAGCTTCTGTTGACCTGTAATATATAATTCTAAAATATACATAAGTAATGTTGAGCATGCTGCATATCTAAGGTGCTTAGAACCTTGCCACTGCAGCTGCTGACCTTCTTTCAGACCTTATCATAGAATCACAGAATCCTTTAGGCTGCAGAAACCCTGTAAGATCACCGAGTCCAAACACTACCCCAGCACTGCCAAGTCCACCATTAAACCATGCCCTGAGTGCCACAGCTACTTGTCTTTTAAATACCTCCAGGGTAGATGACTCAACCAGTTCCCAGGGCAGCCTGTTCCAATGCTTGACAGCTCTTTCCATGACAATTTTTTCCTAATATTTAATCTAAACTTCCCCTGGCACAACTTGAGTCCATTTCCTCTTGTCCTTTATTGTTCCTAGAGTGTCAGGAGAAAATCGAAAATTAAGAAAGAGCGAAAGGTACATACACTGCAAAAATGCCCATATTACCAAAAACAATTTGGGAGATCAGCAAGTAAGGGACACCTGCAGCTCTCAGCAGTTCTTCCTGGAAGATTACTACCTGCTGAGAAGAAGAAAAGCTTGTATCACTGTAGGAGGACATCACAGAAGTAGGTCAAATGCCCACAGGTGACTGACCAATATGGATATGTTAATACATGGATCTTGCTCATACATTTTCTTTCTGTTGGTTAGGGGTTTGTTTTTCTCCTTTTTTTTTTTTTTGCCCTTTTTTTTTTTTAAGAAGTATCTTAGTAGTGGGCCTCTTGCAACTTGCCAACGATCTGTCATTTAGCAGAAGTCTTTTGATAGCAGACTACTTCCAGTATGTTGGTCCCTGTTTGTTATTCAGTTCCACTACACTATTACCTGACCTTTAGTAGTAAAAACTGAATACAATATTTTCACATGAAACATAACCTAAATAGGTCTTTTTTGAAAATGGTATTTCATGATAGAGCAGTTACCTGGATTGCCAAATTTGACAAACTAGGATTGTTGTTTTTGAAACTGCAAGGAAATGCAGTTTCTTTTCCTTTTTGTAAAGATATTTTGAAAAGGTAATACAATTTATTGTACTGCTACAAAATATAAATCTTAATAGCGTGTATATATATCAGCATTCCTGTTATGATTAATTTGGAGAAAACTAACCAAAAGAATATAGGAATTTTTCAAAAAAGGAACAATGAAAGCAGTGGAGTTTATGAGGACTCGGGTGTTTAACAGCCATGAGCTTTTGGTGGAAAAACTGTAAAATAATTTCAACACAAATACAAATTCAAATCATGTTTTCAGAGCCAAAGTATACAGATTATATTAAGCTTTCACTGTTTTCTGGCTTCAAGCTTTATTGATTATGTGTTCAAGATGGCAGAAACATGGTTGTGGGCCATTATTTAGAGCACACTAAAGTTTTTTAGTTTTTTGCATCTAAAATCTCATGTTGATTTAACACATAGGGAAACTTTGATCCTGTCTTAACATATCTCAGTATCAGCTGCCTAGGGGATCTTTTGTACAGATATAGCACCGAAATCTCTTTCTCTATCAGTAAAATGAAATTCTGTTTAACATTAGTTAGGCTATGCCCATTTATTTTGGTAGACTATTTGCACCACAGGATTTATCAGAGGATCTTCAGCTTGCATTTCCTATATCACTTATGCTAGAGAATACTCTTTTTTGTCCAATTTGAATTGGATTTCACCAGCAGAAGACAGACTGCTTTTTTAGCTGACATTTCAAATCTGTTCTGATATGTCCAGTTGAAAAAAAATAGTTTTCATAACAATACTCCTTAATTCAAACCTCTCCCATTATATACATCTCCTCCCACACCTCTTAAAAAAAACTAACCAGAAAGAAAAAAAGGTAAAATGAGAGGAACTCTGCGAAATGGCATTCCAGACATTGTATAATTTTAACACTATGTCATCTACATACTGTGAAGATCTTCTCCAGAACTCTTACAGCGCCACTTGCTTACCTGTAAATTAATTGCATGATATTTTCAAACAAGTCTACAACTGTGTCATGTTTCCCTTTTCACATCCAAAGAGTGTGGCCAGATGAACAGTAGGTCTCCCCAGTTTACTTTTCAAGTGGGAGACAGGTTTGACTTGGCGATGCTGCCAACAGCTGAAGCAGGCTGGGGGCACAGCTTAACTGGCTGTCACTAATTGAAGGGAGAAGACTAATGGCCACATGTAAAATTTCCACAGTAATGAGAGCACTGCTCTGACACTGCTGTGCTGCTCTGTGAGAGACTTAAATGTTTTACAGGGATGGCAAGGCAGTACCATTCTCAACCCCCTCCACCCACGCAGCCTAAATGTCATAATGTAGTGAACAAGCTGACTTGGCTGAGGAACTTCAGGCTGGTTCTTTTACAATTCAAAAACTGAAAGAAAATTGGGCCTAGTGGAAAGCCCTGACCAGCTGCAACTCAGTGCCATGACCACCACTTAACCAACATCTAATGACAACCAAAAAAATATCGCCATGCAGACAACAGCAATTGCAGAGTCCTGGTAATGCCACATTAACAAGATTGCTTACATGGCTTTTTAAGTTATGCTGCTTTCATGACAGAGACATGGCTTCACCAATAAATAACTAACACAGCAAATTTAGCATGGTAGGAGTAAGGGAAGAACCCACCACAATGATTTCAGTGTAGAAGGGAAAGACTGAACAGCATCTGCCATTTCCCATCAGAAAAATGAACAGGTTTCATTTAGGAAGCTGAAACAAATCACTGCAATGTAACAGGGGAGAGAGCAGAATTATCTCTTTAGACTTTCTAAAAGGTGGTGTTAAATAGCTCCAGTCTGCACTCAGATTTAGTATAAAATATTTTTTTCTCAGTTATACAGTATATTCTGGCTTAGAAATTCATTTTGTCAACATGAGCATGTTTACTGTTGCTTTCAAACTCTCAAACTAACTGGCTTGGCAGACAGGCAGCTCAGCTACGGAGAAATGTGGCTCAGCAGCTGCATCTCCCTGCCTGCTTCATAAAAGGAAAGGAGGAGAAATCATCTGAAACTTTATAGCTGCTCAGGGCAGTCTCACTGATCATTGTCCACCCTAGCACATGTCCTACTCTAAGGAAAGTAATGAGGATGCTAATAAGGCATGAATGGTGTATTATGATGCATGAGTTAGAAAAAGAAGAGGAGGGTGTGTTATTCCAGGTAATTTGGACAGGTTTATATATTTAGATAACTGTCAGGAAGATATTCAGCTAATTCAGAAGATTTACCTTTGTAATTTGTTCTTGTTGTGTTCCTTTGTACCAAAGACATTCGGCTTTTAACAACCAAAACACTACAATTAGAAAGCCCTTGCCAAGATTTTAACACATAAATGTTTTTGTAGCATTCATTTGGCCATCCCTTGTTACTGAACTCATAAAGTGCTTCTCCCAGACCAAGAACAAGCCATAGGTGACATAAATACTTCTTAATGAATATCTTAACATCAGAGGAAGTATAAAATGGTGTTTATGTGCCAAAGAATCATCAAAGGTCATATAATTTGTGGAAGAATATAGCTTTCAGATCACACAAGGGTACTTGCTTGGTGTTGCCTCTTCTATTTGGTCTTATTGCAAAACTTGAAACTGTCTCATGTTTTAGGATTGAGGCAAGCATTTGAACATGCTTTAAATGCTATTCTAAGGGAAAACATATTTCTTTCTGCTTCTCCAATTTAAGAGTAATTAGCTTATACATTTTCTCACAGCAGTATTGAGATGCCATCAATATTTCTCTTTTTCTGATATTGGTCCTATAAGTCTATAAAAAAATTCTTAGCTGCACTGATAGATCAGAGGTATGTGCTCTATGGCATTATTTGTGTATTTATTTATTTTAATAAGAATTATGGACTAACAAATTGTACTTCCTTGGAAAGAAAATTTAAACCCCAAAATCTTTAAAGTAACTCTTTTTTTGTCACAAAGAGATAAATTAAGCCTGGACTTTTATACTCTATGCATTTATTAATAATTCTCTAGTTAAATTGCCTAAAGATTAACAATTTTATCAATTTAATATTATTGGAGCTATTTCTCTTGTCTTTTGAGCTTAGAAGTAAGCTGCTTGTGGGGTAGGTTTGGACATTGTACAAGAACTGGTGCTTGCATGCATGCAGCATGCAGAGATTGCAGACATTTGTTTGACAGTTATTTGCTGTAACACTTAAAAAAAGTGGTAGGATGCTACTGATAAAAAATTTTGCATGAGGGATAGTTACTGAATTCATATAGGATTAAGTATTCACAGAATTATGGTTAAAGGACACAGAGAATGAGTTGAAGAGGTGGGATACCCCTAGCTGTTCTTTACTGTAAATCTCAACCTTAATCCACAAAGATTGTTGGAGCCTCTGAAGGGGCTGGCTGATAGTGGTGACTGTTATCCTAAAAAACAGATGGCAAAGTGAGTGACACCTATAAATGTGCAGGCTGTGTTACTTCACTGACAAGATGCTAAGCCCTTCTGGCACTAAAGTAAAAAGACAGGTGTTTTTGACACAAAAAAAGGAGTATTGAAACTATGCCTCAAGCCATGTGGAGAGTTGAAGCCAATTTTTCAAGTAAAAGTAACTAAAAATCTAAATTGGGGTATACATGTGAAAGCACGACAGCTTCAGACCTTCCCCATCAATAAGTTTTTGACGAGTTCTAGTGCCTGTCTTGTGCCTGTAGAATTAGCTGATTGTCTTTCAAATTAAACTTTAATTTTCAAGGCTTGAATAGATGGTAGCTTTGCTCTGGAAATCTTGTACAGTTCATTTCCAAATGAATGAAATGGCAAGCAGTATTTTTGGACTCTCCTTTAAGTTTGGTGATAAAATTCTTCAATTGCCTTTTGGTCTGCCTTAAATATAGTATGAAGTTAATCAAGTATTCATATGCCACATATTATAACTGTAATTAACAATGTTGGGTTTAGAGATTCATGTGGCCAACAGGAAAACCACAATGATGTAAAAAACAATGTAATGAGAATACTTACTTTAAAATCCATTATCACTTAAACAGATTGTTTAAAAAGGTATTGAAGTTAATAGCATTTAATCTACTTTCTTGAATGTAGTGGTATTGATTTTCATAACCAATGAAAATAAAGTTTCAATAATCAAACACTACCAGATGGTAAAATCTCTGGTGCAATTTTTTTCTCAGAAAAATTAGGTTTCTATCCTTTTTTCTGCTTCCCAATTTATTACACTAATTTGTGTTTATGGGTGAAAGGGACCCATAAACACAAATTAGTGTGTTAATTTTTATTACTAAAAACTGCATCAGATATTCACCAAAATAAAATGCAGTGGAACACACTTGGAAAGAAAAAGAGAAAAAACAAAAACTTTAAAAATACAGTGAAATGTGTGTTCTGTTTGTTCCCATGAAGTAATAGGATCACCTCCATGAGTTAAAAACTTTCTTTTAATTTGTGTGACAAGACTTTCATGTATTGAGTAGTCTGCTTCTGGTTTTCAACAACTACAATTTCCATTACAGTATACTAAAAGAATGCCAAATTATTTTTTCCTGCTCCCCTCTTTTTCCTTCATTTAGCCAGCATAGTTATCTTCTAGGCAAATAGTCTTCTTGCACATTTAGACTTGTTTCAGCTGGCTGATTTGTTATCAGAATCCTGGTGAAAACCATGTGTCCAGCACTATGTGCAACTGATTGCTGCACACTTTAGCAATGTATGCTGGGGGAATTGAACAAAATTGTGATTAGAGGGTATAGCTATTTCAGTGACAGGTGCGGAACAACACATGCAGTGAATGACCATTTGCCCATTAAAATTAATCATAAGATCACTTTATTTTATTGTTATGTTCTCATCCAGTGTCAATGATAGGTAAGTGACATTTAACTTAAAAGAAATCATTTTTGGGTCTCTAAGAAGCCAGTACCAGAGAAAGCATGGCTCCTGTGTCTTCTGTTGGGGTAGTCACATAGAAGGGATATATCCTTTCAAGACTTTTTTCTTTCTTCTTTTTCCACTTGAACAATGCTGGATAGCATCCTTGAGTGTAGGTACTGGAGACAGAAACTTCTCTCATCTCAGTCTGTGGTTGTACTGTTAGGCTGCCTCATTTGCTTTATTTTCATGACTAAGACTGCTGCATTCTTGATTTTACAAGATATTTCTATAGGAAGAGAGAGAATCTTTATATTCTATCCTGGTGGTCAGGGCTTCAGTACAGACTGGGAGGACCAGGTTTTCTGTTTCCTGAGTAACTATCATAATAACATAATTACTGTGCTAAAGCCAGCCACCATAACCACCTATTTTTCTGATAGCCATGTTTAAAAAAAATAAATTCTAGTGATGACTTTAATTTACTGGATTTCACTTACTGACATTCAAGTGAATGCTTATTCAATAAACAGGTTTATTTTCACAGTCAGAAGTTTAGATATGATGAAACTTGCATGGTTTTACTGCTTTGTTAATACCTATAACTCCTGGGGTTTTTTCTATTTTTCTTTGTTGTTTATTCACTTCTGTTATGCACAAGACTGTTTCAGTTGTGTTTAAACATCATTTACTACTGAAGCACTTCTCAGAATAGTTCTTTTAATCTGGACTTGCTTACTTGTTTCTTCATAAACTCCATAATATGTTGATATGTTTAATAAACGACTCTTCTAATCCTCAGATAGTTTATTTATGTTTTAGTAATTAACAGTGAATAAGTGTCAGAAATATAGTATTGCTCATGAAAAAGTAATTTCCATTTTATGTCTTATAATTTTTGCTAACAACAACATGGAGCAAGGGACTTGTTTCTCAGATGTCATCTCTTTAATACTGTGATGTGCATACGGATGTCTCTTGGATAAATGCCAAATTTGAACTATTCTGTGATACTCGTTCTTTTTCAGTAGTTTAAGATTTTTCATCCATATCACTCATGGTATTTCATGACTATCTAGAGGGAAATTCATCATTGGAAGCTGTTTGGTTTTAATTTAACCTGAAAGAGCACTGGACTGCTTCTCCATCTGTCTTCTGTGTTTCACCCAGTTTGATTTTCTAGACACAGTTTTCAGTGAATGTACTTGTTCCCTGTGCACCCAGACTTCTGGTGGCATAAACTCCTTCACTGTGTGAAAAGTCATATTGTCTATAGGACTTAGTTATAAGACTTCAACAAAGTGCATTAACTTTAAAGTACAAATTTCTCTCTGACCTGTTTCCTTGATGGCACCCCTTTTTTCACCAAGGCAGCCATCTCACATCACAGAATGCGAAGCTGGAGAACCAAGTCTCAAATACAGTCATTTAAGCCTCCTCTGTAGTCAGGGTAGTGATACAAGTGGATCTGAGGATGAAGTCTAAAAGGTTAGGTGGTGTGAGTTTTTTCCAAAACTTAGCAGTGAAGGACATTTAGGTAGTTTACACTAGGTTACTTAAGATGTGACATCTAAAATTATATTAAATAAAAAATATGTTTGAATTGAATTCCATTTCACCGACTTCTGTAGTTCCAAATTCTAAAGGCATCAAACCACCCTTTAAAATGTTTCTGTAAGAAGCAGAAATGTTATATTAAGGGTGGGAATTTTATAGAAATTATTAATATTATTATTACTTTAAAAAATTAATTCTCAGCTACTTGAAATTAGGTAGTCTATACAGTAATTGATTGTCCTGTTAGACAATCTAACTTTGGGGATGTCTGACTTGGACAAAATTTCATTACTCAAAATGAAGTTTGCAAAGGTCACAAAGTCTAATGGATAGTATTTTTCACATGGGGAAATATTTAATGAGATTATAAGGAATTCCCAATGATTTATATCTTGATTTTTTTTTCTTATTTGTATGATGGCACATTAGCATTACACTCCACTCTCTATCACTATTCCTTTCCAAGCACATCATCACCTTGTGATTTTCATTTAAAAGTAGAGGTAGATACTGATGAAATATAACATAACCTCCTGGATTGCTGATATTTCCATTGACAGTCTTCCATCCCAGTATTTGCTCATCTCCGTGGTGTATAATTTTACATCTGATTCTCCATGTAGATAAAATGTATTCTCTTGAAATGCTGTATCTTGAATCTCTTGGTGATAAGATTTATCTACCATTTGTACTCTTTAATGAAGTCATGTATTTATTTGAAATTATTTAATAATTTCATATTCTTTACAGAGTATTACTTATTTACACGTTTATGCTGAAATCAACCTCAGAAACAAATACTCTAATTACATTTCATTATGTGACTCAGTAGAATAGTATTAAGCCATCACATATATTGACTAAAATGTTAAGTTCAATTTGTTTAAACAATGGAATGACACCTGTGCATCAATATTACCTCTCAAGGAATGTGAATCCTGCTGTGTGCACAGACATTATGTAGATTTCCACTAGTTCAGTATTTCACCAGACAGAAGTGCTAACATATCAATGATATTATTTAATTTTTTTCCCTCATTTATAAAGACAGGAGAGGCCATGTGGTAGTCTAATATGAAATTCTCCATTACAAAGGCTGGAGAGTTTCCTCTTATTGATTGCCCCCTTAATTTAAATCTCTCTTTAGAAGAAATTATATTTACTTGAAAAATAATCAATTAAAGTGAAGCTCTCAGAACATTTAAAAATTTATTTTAATAATTAAGCATACTGTTTAAATAATGTTTATGGCTTTTATTTTGATATGTTGAATTTTGTAGTCATTTAATCTTGGTGTACTTGTGTCTGCCAGACTAAGGCATCTCCTATCAGAAAATTCTTAATACAATCAAGGTTATTGTTTGGGGGTTTTGAGATCCTCAGAGCTACAGTTCTTGAACCTTGAAGCTGTCTTCTGTTGCTCTCTTAACTACATCACTCTAATAATTTTTATTCATGATGTAGAGACAAGCATCATGTTCAAGTAATGGTCAACGCTATGTGTAATAAAAAAAACCTAATGCATGGTTAAGTTCAATAGCGAAATCTGTTATAACTGTATAAGTATTTTGGCTATAACATAAGTGTTCTTGTTTGATGTCTGTCATGTTTTAACCCCTGCCAGTAACTCAGCCCCATGCAGACACTTGCTCATCCCTGCCAGGTAGGTGGGAAGAGTGAAAATGAGAAAAATTGTGGGTCAAAATAAAGTCTCTTAGGTAAAGCCAAGGCCATGTGTTCATGCACAGCCAAACAAGGAATTAACTCTCTAGCCTGCCTTAAATTGGCAGCACCATTTCTTCATGGCCCTGTACTGGCTACTGAGTTCTACCCCAGCCAAAACCAACACACAGTCTTGTATTTGGAGCTCATGTTCAGCTGAATTTTTGTAACAGTCCTCTAATCCTCCTGAATGTTACTATTTCCCCAGCTGTATAAACATGCTCTGCAAGGGTTTCTGTTAGTTCATTAAGCACTATCACTCCCATCCCACATTTATTTGTCTTGTTTTGGTATTTTTTTTACATCTAGTCAAGTTAAAATACATAGTTTAATGGATCCCAGATTCCAAAATGATTCACAATTCCTTCTAATCCATCACTTTGTCTATTTATTCACTTTCCACCAATCCTTATTTCATCTGAGAACTTCATCCCTTCTTTCTTTTTTTTCCCCATTCATAAAAATCTGAAATCATAGTGCCAGGATTTGTGACCTGATGAATACCAGCAGAATGAAATTTCCTTGATAACAAATCTGTGTTTACCTTTACATTTTAACAATTCCTAATTAGCATTTTTTTTAGTTATTGAATGTCAATAACTACTATTTATTTATTTATATATTTTTCTACATAAAAAACCTTGTCAAAAAGAATAACATTAGTTCGTTAAAATTTGTTTTCCATTAATCTATGTTATATTATTTTCTTCCTACTCATATCTGCCTTATTTTTTTGTATCTAAATTCCTACAAATGAAATTCCTACAGTATTACTTTGCTTACAATTAGAATGAAGTTTACTTCTACAGCTTTCTATGTCTTCTGCAAACTATGATTTTTTTTTTTTTTTTCTCTGTGTCACCTATTTTATTTGTTTTATGTTTATTTCATTTTACTAGTTCACACCACGGGTCTTTTGAATTTAATGTATGCTTTGAAATGCTGTTTTCTATTTCAAGCTACATTTTAAAATGAGCACTGATGCATTTCTTGGTCATTGTATATTTTGGGATCTAGCAAAGCACCTACTCTGGGATTTATCAAAATGCATACACAACTTTCCCCAACTCAGTTTTTTTCCTTATCTGAATCTGATCCATTGAAAGGTATCTACGGTCAGTACTGTGTCACATTTGCATGTTTATGTGCTCTGCTCATCGCTGAACTAAGTCCTTAGCATGGAAGACAAACTAGAATTTGGGACAATAAACATTTCTTATTCATAGTACTGAAAGATCAGAGATCTTCCCAAGAGTATATTATGAATAAAATATTCAGCACAAAGCTCTGCATAAAATTACAGGGCAGCTTCCAGTGCATTAGGACAGTCTGTTCCTGATTCATCAATACACAGCTCTCCCCAACTAAGTTTGTATGAGGATATTGAGAAGCACCCATTTCTTCCCTGAATCACCCAAAACGTATCACATGGAAGATGGAAAAATTGTTGGTGGCCTTAGCATAAATATAGCAGTGTCTCTGCAACCTTCCACTCTTGTGAAAAACATCATGGGACTCTGTAATGATCACAGCTATTCATGACCTCTTTTATTATTGTGTTATTTCCAAAATAGCTTAAAAAATTTGCATCATGACAGTAAATTAGCATAGTATTCCATGAGGTGATGAAGCTTTAACCTATTCAGTCAAGTATGATAATTCAGTTAACTTTTTTAGGCATAAAATCTGTGAGTTTGTAATAACTGTGCTCAAAAGTATAATACCATTAAGCATGTAGGAAGTTCTTATCCTCCATTGGTATCTACAGGTTTTTGGTTTGTGTCTTTTTTTGTTTTATTTGCGTTTTTTTGTTTGATTTCTGGTTTGGTTTTGTGTTTGCTTTTTGTTTGTTTGTTTGTTTGGTGGTTGTTGTCTTTTTTTTTTTTTTTAACTGCAGCTCAGTAACTGAGCACAAAAAGCTGCTCCATTTGTTCAGCTTTTGGCTGGTGAAAAATGTTATGTCACGCTTTTGGCTGGTTTCAGGGAGTATTATATCAGGTATAACAGTTAAGTTATATTTGTAAGACTGTGTGTATTCTTAAGGGATAGAAAACAGTTATCACAGCTAATCTGATAAGTGTTCCCTTCAGTAAACCATTTCCCACACAAGAAGGACAAAATTTAAGTTCTGAACTAATAAGCCCTTAGGAGATAAAGTCCCTACTAATTATAATTTCCAGTGCTGCTTTTTTTATTCCTTTGTAGTCTCAGTAACCATTTTAACACCTTGTCAGGCATTCAGGAACTTCCATCTGTGCAGCCTAGTGCATTTGTGAAATAAACCCATCTGTACAGCTGATTAAAAATTGGATGTAGGCCATGTTTTGTCTTTATCCTGAAAGAAACAGTATTGCTGCAGCAGTTGTTGATGTAGGGTCTGAATACCAGAGTGGAATGCACAAGGCTAATGGAGCAAGATAGCTTTTAGTGTTTTCATTTGTATTTAATAATTGTTTAAAATAAAATCAGAACAAATTAAGTGTGACAAACAAGACCAATTAGAAAGGCTGCAGAGTTCAAATCTGCAGTTAGATGCAAGAAGGAACTCTAGAATTACTGTAATTTCAAGTATATGTTCGCACAAGGTGAATCCAATCAAATATCAACTCTTCAAGACATAATTTTTTTCTGAGAGCGCATGTATGTGTTTTTCATTGCTGTGGTACTCAGTTATCAGTTGCACGTTGTTAGAATGGTAGAGGAACAGTTGCAGAGTTCCTTACCTTCAAACTAGGTCAGTGGGATAACTACATCTGACTACTTGATTTGCATCCATATTTTGTAGTCAGACACCACCGTTGCTAAAAGATTTATGGGCACAAAACTGTACCTCCAAAAGGCTTTAAGAACATGCCTTCTTTAGAAAAACAAAAAGAAACAAAAAACTCACCCAGACTAGTAAGTTGCTTAAAATTTCACATGAGAAGACATGAACAGGGAGTGAATTATCCTCTCACAAATCTCATGGGTGTATGGTAAAGAAGAATTTAAGTGACAGAATGGGAATCTTTGTCTTGTGGGTTTTTTGTATCCTCAGGACAATTGTTATCACACAACCTCCTCTAGCATAAAAGTGCACATCTACTTTCTGCTATCATGAGAGTGTAGCAGAATTTTTCCACACTGAGCTGTTATATAAATAAAATAATGAAATAGACTCTGATATATGGATATATGGATCTGTGAGCTGATATTAATGCAAGCAAATAAATGAGATGGCACAGCACCACGGAAATGTACTAGGTCACATTTTACTGGTGCAATGCCAAGCACCTATTTCCCCAGCACTGCATGAATGTGTCTGGGCTATGGGTTATTCCAAGGGTATGTAAGACAATGCTTTCTCAAGGATGTATGTCGTGTTCATTGGTGTTGTATGGGCATGATCTTCAATGACTTCTAAATTAAAGGAGGTATAATATAGCAATAAAATAGGATACATCACTGCCTGTTCAATGTCTCCTGCGAGACCCTCCCATCCTGTCACACCAGTAAAGAATTCCATGTTGTATCGTATATGAGAACACATCTAAACTTCCTTAGCTATGACTTAGGTCTGTTGCCCTTTGTTCTGACGTAAGCATAGGACTCCATTCTAGCTATCTGCAAGGACTTCCAAAGCCTGTAAAGTGAGACACTTTCATCTGAAGTTAAACACATGCAACTTAAAACAGAACATGAACCTTAGGTTTTCAAGGTGAGGAATATGAAAGAATTTTAGCTAGCTAAAGATGCCAACAATACTGCATCAAATGCTATAACACATAAACTAGATCTACACGCTGTTTTATACTGCTAAAAAGAAAAGAAAAAAAAGAAAGAAGGAGTAGGGTTTCTTTTGCTTTTCTCAAGGTAGATACAGTAATTAACAGGGAAACAGGACCTTAATTACCTTAATTATAATGTAGATGCAGCTGATAATTATATCTGGTAGCACTATCATGTAGTCAAAAACAAAACCAAACCAAAACAAACAAACAAACTAAAACAAAACCCAACCAAATAAAAAAGCAAAACTGCAGATCCCTGAGTTATACTAGAAAGGAAAAAAACTCCAGATGTTTCAATGAAAGAATAATTTAAATGAGGTTTATTCAAACAACCAAGATAAATAATTGTTTAAATATTAAAACTCATCTCCTTAGGTCTTTCCTAAGATGTTTCTTATTAGGTGGAGAGAGGTGGGTTTTTTTTGTTGTTGTTGTTGAAGTTGAAAAGTGAAAACATGTTTAATCTTGGGATGGGAAATGACAACTATAATTACACACTGCAGAATTGCTGCCCACTGAGTACTGTTTTGTTGAATGCGGTTCCCTTTCGATGATAATAACAATACGTCATTTGGTGAATTGTGAATTCCCACAAGGAATTTATGATACAACCCAGGAGCTGAATAAATCCCACATGCTGGTGTCTGACTAGAGAAATGCAGCTGCTTTTTGCATAGGACAAGTGTGACAAAAATATTTCGAAGTACTGTGTTTGAAATTTCAGTTTCATATTATCCAGTTAAATTGGCTTGAATGCGCTTTTTGTTTTTTCCCCTACCCAACTCATGGCTTAGTAATGTGCAGATTAAAAGATGATAGACATGGTTTGTCCTCTCCTTTTCCAAACACATTTTTTGGTCTACATAGTGCTGAGCCATCAGGTTTGGATGTATCCTCTTTACATTCTCACAGGTGCAAAGGGCAATTCATTCAGGTATAATCTAATAATTACCATTATTTGAGGAGATTTTCCTTAAAGTCAAGGTACATGTCTGGTGACTCATATTCTGGTTTCTTTAATAGGCTAACAGCAGAAAGCTTTCTCATTCCGTGTGGATTGAATGACTAAAGGTGCTCCAGGGAAGTACTGTACTGAAGACAACAGAAAGAATTAATTTAAGCAATGTCATATGTAAATCCCCGTTGCCTTTTCACACCAGAATGTTAATTCTAGGGATATGAACCCACTGGAGTTTGTGTCAGTCTCAGACAGGATAATGTAGAGGCATAGCACAACTGAGGGAATAACTTTTAGATTTGAATAATGCTGACTTCAATATGATAGTGACAAATTCACCAGTGGTTTACACTGGTGTAACATAGGATGCCATTTGGGTTATAAATTGAATAATAAAGAGAAGAACTTATCTCATTATTTTTGCATGAAACATAAACAAGGCATTTTTATATACAGTCTTATTTATGCAGTGTAGTATCAAATCAGCTGAATGTGGTAAAAGGTTTTTGGCGTTGTGTTTGCAATCAACAAATTTAAGGGACTAAAGCTTAACATTTATGTTTGCCTCCCCCGAGATATTTCCTGACCAGACATCTTTTTCAGCCAAACTGTGTGAGCAGCTGATCCAAACTCATTAATGTAACAGCATTTCAGCAAAAGTCATGCTGATAGCTATTGGTTCATTAGTGCCTGAATCCAGAAGGCATATAGAAATAGTTAGAAACAACTGACTATCTTGGCTTTGAATGCGTAGCACTTATAAATATTTTAATTTTTTTTAGAGATTTTTGCCTGTATTTTGAGTGATCAAGATGATATGGTATTTGATAAGGTTGCTAGGAGATTAACTTTATTATAGTATGTTTATTTCTCACACCAAGTTGCAAATTAGTTGACACTTACCAACAATGTGTTTATTGTGATCTTACAAAGTCGTGGTGTTACACTAAACTTGCCACACAATTTCATTGACTAAAAATGACATCTGTAGTTATGACAATTAATGTATCACTCCATGGTATAGCTTAAGTAAGATGAAGTGAGAGGCTTTTTTTAGAACTAGGAAAAAATCTTAAACAAGAAAATTTGCAAAGTGTACCAGCCCAAAGAGCAAAGCGTAGTCATGGTCAAACACCAAAAGTTTTATCAGAGAACTAGGAGAACCAAGAATCTGCCCATCTGGTGGATATGATGTTGTAATGATATTGGCCTGGACAGTTTCTTCATCCCCTGATTCATCTGCCTCATAGATTCATATTACTTGATGGAGTTTAAAATGAAGAAAAGGGAGGATCCTGTGCTGCAGCAGCAACAGAGGTAGGGTGAAACAGAAAAGAACCAAGGCACATCTAAGCACTGTCTCAAACTGACAGTAATGAGTGAAATTCCCTGAGATACCTATTATCTGAGGTAACTGTATAAGGCCTGTAGTGTAGTTCTTAGTCATCAAAAAATTCATCACCCCTAAATGAATAACTACAGGTTGAATATGCAGGTAGAGCCCAAGAACAGGAGCTGGACAGCTTGACAAAGACTGCAAAAAAGAAGTGAATGTGAATGGCTTGAGACCTGAAAAAGTAGGAGTGCATTGGAAAAATAGCCATGGGCAATACCATATCTGTTCAGAGAAGCACCTTGCAAAATGTTTAAAACCCACTGAAGCAGACATCTGAAAAACATTCTTTAAAGTTTCAAGATTAGACTTCTATCAATGATTAACCACACTGATAACTTTCTGGATTTTTTTTTGTGTCATATAACTTGTTTCACATCAAAATTATGTCCCAGTAAATTCAATCCCGTATGTACTCCATAGTGTTTTAAAACAGTTAAAGAATTCAACCTTCTCATCACTTTATATTATTCTCAAAAAAGAAAGATGGTGAGTTAGTGCTGAAATATGTTGTTTTGCAAGCAAATCATATTAGTAATTGAAAAGAATTTGGCTTTATCTTGAATATTATCATAAGGGAAGGAACATATGGAGCTTTTAGAAAATACAGAATTTCTTTTTTCTGCAGGTGTCAACTCCTAAAGGGGGATTAAAGCAGAGACTTTGACCAACAGTTGTATTAGTAAACTTTCCCACTGTGCTTTTCAAGTTGTTTAATGGACAAACACAATTTGTCAGATGGATGCCAAAGTTTCCATTACTTTTGTATTGTGGTATTAAACTGTTTCAGTATCAAATGGTTTAATTGAAATTAGTGCTTGGAGCAATTCTGAGAAACAGTTCTTCTTTGAAGCAGTTTGCCCAATTTTTACTTTTTTTTTTTTTAATTTATTGTTGTGTTCTCAGGGTATATTTCTCTGGGAAGACATGGCTTGACTGCAGAAACTATATGTTAAAATAACACCTCATTTAAAGTAATCTCAGAGGGTGAGACTGTATTTGAACTACTAATGTACAGAGTAGCTACATGTAGTTTACAGGTCAAAGTATAATGGTGTGAGCATTTTTTGATTGGTGCAAATACTAAACACAGTTGTCCACTTGGCTCCAGAATCCCATGCACTCGGGGAAAAAATAATAGTGTGGTTTTTTAACGATGCCAAAGTACTTCAGGATATTGCTTCCCCAAATATTAATTCTTCTGTGCAAGTTCCATTTTCCTCTTAGTGCTGCCCCCAATTAAAGCTTTAAGCACTTAACCTGTAGTTGTGAAAAAATCAGTTTATGATGGGTGTAATCTTATTCCCAGAGGTCTAATTATCTCAGTTGGTTCCCAATTAATCCATGAAGTTGTTAGGTCTTCCTTTTAATTAGATCTGTTCTTCTTGAAGAACAGTTTTATTTTTCATATTTCACTTTATTAGTTCCTTCACTGGAACCCTGCAGGGTGGGAAATCTTCTTTGATATGTTCTTATTTGTTTGATTGCTGGTTGATGCTTAATGAAGATGATGATCTTTACCCTCAGTTTGCATTAAAGTTCAGTTTGGAGATTGGAACACAAGTCCTTTAAACATGAAAATTAAATGTAAATATGTACCAAGTGGGAGAGTGAAGACTCTCTTTGTTCTAAAGCCATTATCTTTTTTTTATCTATTTTTTTTTCATGTCAAGACATAATTATCTTTGATCCAATCTCACAAAATTGAAATTGAGGTAATCCTAAGCACATTCTGAAATAGAATTTTACTGAATTTATAGTGTTTTTTTGTTTTATTTATTTCATTAATGGGTATATTTAAGAAGATGCATATATGAGGAAGTCAGACACAAAGTCTTTTTTGCGATCTCCTTTTCACCTGTGAAAAAAATCATGTAATATGACAGGAATTTACAGGCAGGAATAGAAGCTGCATTAAGTAGTCACAAAATCCACCCAGTAAATGGAATATTATCTGAAGACTGTTGGGACTTTCACTTACCCCTCCACTCCTTTGTCAGCTTTGCATGATAGAAAATTGTATTGGTTTATCTGAGTGTCCTTTACTCTGTTGTGTCTCAGTGATATTCCCTTGCTGTATTCCACCAAAACATCAGTTTACTCATGAGAATAGTGATTCACTTCAAGGAAAAGAAGTGATCATATGTGTTCTCCTAACTGTGGAATTTAAGAAATCAATGAAACTCTATTCAATAGGTGTTATACAGTTTCAATGACCAAAATACTTTCTTCCCAGGATATGCAATTGTTTTAAAATCTGCTATAAACAGCATCACTTAGCTGTTTATTTCTGCATTAATTTTGCTGGTAGTGAAATGAATGTCAGTTCAGAATTCACCATATCTTTTAAGGATTACTCAATAATCAGTTAGAATTCTTTATGCATATGTAGTAAAGTTCATGGAAGAAAGCAGTATTCATTAAGACAAGAATAAAAGTAATAACCACCCATCTCCACAAACATGCTTTTTTAATGAAATTACACAGACTACATAAATGAGAATGGATAATATTGTAGGGAGATGAGGCTGTGATATATTTTCTACAGTAATTGGTGTTGTAGTGGTGTAGGGTAATTGTGATGTAGTCATAATTTTGTGGTTCTAGGAAGAAAAATATATAAAAATACTGGATTAGGACATGCCTGACTGCTAAGACCTCTATTTCTTCTATCAATAATTAAGAACTATTAAAATCATTTATACTTCCCTCAAATTTCATTGTATCCCTTTAGACCTGAAACCTTGCAGAGGTCCTTTGTCAGATATTGTTCATAAAGAGAAGATGGTGGTGTTTAGGATACTAAAGAGAACAGCAAGGAAGAGTCAAGAAATATTCATAGTCTTCTTCCTGATCTCTGGATGTTGGTTAAAAAGTGGAGGTCTGAAGGATTGTTTCAGATCTTCAACTTTTTGTAGGGCTGTGACCAAGGTTTTTCAACCATAAGCCATTCAGACCTTTTGCTGTAGAACAATATGGGCAGAAAAATACTGGATTTTACAGTCAAAGAACACACCTGTTAAGTAAAAAAACACCAAAAAACCACCAAAAACTGATGTTTTTCTTCTTTGTCATGCAAGTGTGACAAGCAGACAAGAGACATGTGAGGCCTGTCTTCCACCTCCACCTTAGAGTGAAGCAATTGATGCTGAGGTCTTTCTTGTCTGGTCCTGTGCTGAATGTCCTGGAATGCAGGAACTCCCTTTACCATTCACCTGAAGCAGTTTGTGTGAAGCAGTTTTTGCAGTTTTTAGCCTCTGCACATTGTAAGCTCAGTCTCAGTCAGTGAACACCAGCCGTACCTTAATTCCTAAAACACGCTCCTAATTCAAACAAAAATGTTCATGGAGTTGAAGCCCTAAATACATGCAGGTTTTGACTGATCTGAATATAATGTAGATTTCTGGCAGTCAAAAACCATTTAATATGCCTGAACTATTGAAAGACATTGTTAATTTTATCAGAAGCTGTATGTTACATGATTTTCCTGCTACCGTGTATTTAGTTGCAAACTCTGCAACTAAAATAACTTTTTAGATTCTAAAGGAAATATTTAGTAAACACAATAACAAACAAAATGAGTAGGGCCAGACGGAACTGTGTCAGTAAACTGAATGTGGTTGTAACTAGCTTTTAGGAATTCAAGTGACATATAACATGTCATTGCTGTGAATTTGTACCTAAATATTTAAGTTGAAATGTTTAGTGAAATGCCCAATGCTTTTTGTGATTGAGCTTCACATATTCTGGTAGCTGTTCATACAACCACATTAGATATCCTAGCATTGGGTGTCGATTATAGCTAATGTGTGCAACATAGGTGTTGCACATGAATATTTTTCTAACCTAACGTAACATAAGAAACATAAAAGTAGATGAAAACTGGTATTTTAATGGAAATAACTGATACTGGACCTTGTTCATACCTGATCCACAGTGATTAGACATTACAGCAGGACCTTCCATCCTTTTTATCTACCCTAATCCTAAACTTTCATCTTCCTGTCATGATCTCAGGTTTAGCAGAGTAGAAGTGATGCAAAACTCTTTTTGCTAATGCCATTGATGCACAAAGCAGTTTGGCACAGGGTATGAAATAGAACCAGCTGCTAAACTTTCTGTCTGTGTTAGAAATAATATCTTTACTGATACCCATGCAATTAGAAGTCTTGGAGAAATAATAGAATTTAGTTTGAAAAAGCATTGTAGTTTTCTGGGATAAATCGTTGGCTTCTTGTCCATAGAGACAATGATGTCAAATTTGCCAGTAGCTGGCATGACTGCCCCTCAGTTATCAGTGCTCCCTTAAGTAAGTGAAAGGAAAAATCAAGTCCAGCCCCAGAGCAATGATCCATGCAAGTTAAGTGCACTTCAGGGACTTAATGTGATAAAGCTGAGGTTTTGGCTGTTGGTAGGTAGATTAAAAGGAAATGAAGAAAGTATTAATTTTGTGTAACTAAAAGAACTTATACAAATATTTTTAAATCCCCAGATATTTTAAAAATATTGTTTTGTGGTCTATATTATTTCTTTTAAGTGTGTGAAATTTTTAAGTTAATTTTTATTAAAAAGGGCTTCTTAATTATGAAGTCTAACCTCTGAAATTGCTCAGACAGACCTTTGTTCATTATGCAGTAATTAGAAAGGCACCATTAGCATCTATGCTGTGAACTTTTCAGTGTAGTTCAAGACACATAGTAGTATAGCCAATTAAAAACATTTAAGTGGGTAAAAAAACTATTAAAGCTAATTCATTAGACCTGCATATTTTGGGGTCAGTGGTACAGAACATGCACATCAAAGCAGAAAAAGCTTGAGTTGCTAATATGCCCCAAAGCACTGAAGTGAGCAGCATTGCAGATCATGAATTTGAGAGGTAGGGCAGCCTTGGGGTACTGATTACATTGATGAGGATATGGTAATGACTTAAGCAGCTGTCAGGAGTTAGAAAGACCAAAATCCACAAGGATGTGTGGCTAAGTAACAGATGCCTTTAAAACTCTTTGGTTTGTTACTGTTCAGTAACTTAGAGGAAAACTTTAATGAGGTGACCTCCACAGTATTTTGTACATAGATTAGAGTTTTTATCAATTTTCAAAAGACTTGTTTCTTACAGCAGTGAATGAGCTCAGAGAGATCTGATTTTCAGAGTTACCAAGACCTATGTCAGGTCAGATAGCATAAAGTAGGGAAGAAGATGATTTTGAGGAATGCTTAATAATAAATTAATTAAATCAATACAGGGTCTTTACAATGCCTAATATAAATTCATCTGAGAGGAGACACCAGTGATCCTTGAAGGTCTTTTTAAGGCCAATGCCACGCTGTACTTAAGTGGTCAATTGGTCTAATATCCAGTGGTATTGCAAATATTTCTGACAACCTGACCAAAACCTACAGGCTGAGAACCAGCAATAGAAATAGGTGGGTCAGCAACTTGAAGTTGCTAGTCACTAAAATCATAATTCACCATCAGAGAAATTAGTTTTCACTCACAAAAGTTGCCCATCTAAAAGTTAGGTGCTAGATCAAAACTGTTAATCCAGGGCTGTCTACAGTCAGTGGAGAAAAATAAAAATGTCAAGGGAGTAGAATCATGCTGCTCAGGGGTCTATTTTCTGATATTTGAATTATTTGCTGGAGGACCTTTCTCTATTGTCTGTAAACATGGATGGCACAAGCAATTTAAAGTTAATATCTAGCTAGTAGAAGGTTAAAATAACAGACTGAAAAAGATGGGTTAAATAATAATGTACCTGTGACAAATTACCCAGTTGGTACAGCTGGATCACTATCTGCCTATATCCTATCCATTTTTCAGTACTCCTAAACTCCAGTACTTGCAGACAGCTTATTAAGTGCATAGAGTCAATGGTCTTTTTTCCCCACGCTGCAGTTCCCACAAATGTTCCACCAATAAAATGGAATTGTGCTACTTGGACGGCATTGTCAGTAGCAGGGCGCAAAGTGGTATCGGCCTCAGGAGAGGTGTGGGCAATCACTGACACCTGACCTCAGTTAAGCTTATATAAAGTGCTGAAAGGCCTCATACTGATTATAACAATTCTTCGGGGATCGCCATCCTTCCCTCCTGCAGCTCATGTACAGCTCTTTTAATGAGCTGCTCGGTGATCTCGTCCACAGCCAGGCTGGAAGTGAAGAGAGTTGAGAACCAATCAGGGATGTGATTAATCACTGTTAACACAAGAGCAGGGCACTGCCGACTGTTGGTATGCGCTGTTTGATTTGAATGCATTTATCTGGGGAGGTGGGAGTCTCTCTTTATGCTGGCAGAAGCAACCCCGCTGCTTCCAACAGCTGCTGAAATCAGGCATGTTTCATTGCTATTAATTCAATGCAAGAAATCGTTATAATTGTGCTGAGGTGCTGGACACCTGTTATTCTTTCCTGTCTGAATTCTAAAGTCAAATTAATGAGATTCATGTGCTCTCAGTCAATAAAGTTTTACTACGTAAGTGGTTTTGTCCTGGTCAGAGTTCAATGCCTTTATTTTACCTTGGAAAATGATGCAGGAGGTATTCAAACTAGCAAGACTGAAGAGTAAATTAAAAAGCTTGTAGCTCTCCTTTATAACAGATGTGAATAGCTCTCTATGATGATACTCCGTGTGATAAAAAACAAGGATCTGAGTATCATTCTTGCATCTCACAATTACAATGCTTTTTTCCAACTGTTTTTGGCAGAACATTATTAAGATTTTCTTTTGCTTGCTTTGGATCCCTATTGAAGATGATGGATTGTTACTTCCTTTTGCTGTCAGCTAGCCAGTGAATAGCCAAGTGAAAGGAGAGGAATAAAGGACCAAACCCCTTTCCATTTCACAAAGTCTTAGAATGTTGACTGGGAAGGCAAGCATTAAATCTATTCCAAATCTATTTACTGTAGGTTGCCATCCATCACCCTGGTATATGAGTGCCTTCTAAATGAAATAAATGCCAGGACAGAAGGTGTAGCTGAACAATAACACTCTTGTTCAAGATAATTAATAAGCCCATCAGGCTCACAAAAGGTGTTTTTTTTTGTGGAATTATTTGCTTTCCCCTCATTCAAATTACTAAAATTCAAATTTTCAGTATTAAGTAGGTTTGTATGGTGAAACACTTTCTCAGAAAATTGCTCTGTAGAATTTTCTTAGAATTCATAGGATTTCAAAACACAAAAACACTCAAGATTTATAATTGCTAAGTTCTTCTGAGGACCTACTTCATAGCCACCTAGTTGCCAGTTGGTATTTTGAATTCATACTCACCATTATAATCTGAATGTACCTATCGCAGGAACAAAACTGTGATGATGTTTGGTGTTAGTGTTTTAAATTTATTTTTGTTTTATTTCATTATACAGGTTTTAAAGTAATTTGTGCAAAGATTGCTTAAGACCAATAGAAATTTCTCAAATTGGTTAATTTTTTTATTGCTATTTTGACACGATTTTGTATAGCTTGGAAGGTCACACCTTGTTTCCTAAATAATTAGAAGCTGTAAGGTGGTGGTCTATATTATTATTAATAATTACTATTTTATATAAATATATTTTATTATTGTTTTTTGTTGTTGCTGTTCTTCTATTAGTTCTTGTTGGTGTTGTTTTCCTTAAAATAGATGCTGTTAATTTAGCATCTAATATAGGTGGTATCTGTACTCTTTACTGTCTGGAGAATATTGGTGAAATGAGTGTTCTGTTCACATTTTCGGGGGAAACGATCAGGATACAAGAAACAAAAAGTTCTGTCTTCTGCTTTTGATAATTTGTAAGACTGGGAATATTTGGTTATGCATACATTTATGTTTTTAATTTATCATTTCAGTTCATTAATTGCTATTAAACTTTGTAAGGTATTAGTGATCTGATCAATACAGAAGCCATAAAATTTTGCCTGTTTCAGGTGGATGGTGTCTGTTTGTCTAGTTATCTGAAGGCTGATTGAAAGGCAGCTTTTTAATATTTTTCCCCCTTCTTCTTTTAAGAGTGGCAGGAAGTGAACTGTGCAGAAAATTAGTATATTGAAAATGTTCTAAAAATTTAAATAGTTTTTTACATTCTTTGAAGAGAAACCAAAGAATTCCAGCTATCCTGAAAACACTTAATAAAAAAGTGATTATAAGCACTTAGCAACATGTCTCTGATGTTTTATGTGTATATGTGATCTGCCTCCAATATTTACTTGCCAGCAACACTTGCTCATTGCTAGCATTTCTCACATATCTCATGCCAATTTTTTTCTGTTTCTATAGCCATTTCAGGTGTTTTGTGTGCTGTTCTGGTAGTTTAAAAACAGTAAATAATATGAAATGTTAATTAAGTACTTAGTAACCATAATAGAATACCTGCTTGCACTTTGATTGACAGTTCATTATATGAAATAAAGTCTCGGTCAATAAGTTCCCAGCCATTTGTCTGGCATAAGTAAAGACAGACAATTAAGATTCCAATATTTCTTAGAATACAGCCAGATGGAGACTGGTAAGTACCTTTTAGACAAAAATGTGACATATAATGGAATATTGGCCTGTTGGCATGAAAACTAGAGTATGCTCCATTTATGCACTGTGTAAATAAACTGATTCAGAAAATGGAGATTATAAATATTATTTTGGAATAACTTGTATTTCCCACAACATCAATGGACAATTGTAAGAGGTTTTCATATTAAAAGGGCAAATAATTATTGTCATACCAACCTGTTTTCATAAAGCCTATGTTGTAAAGTGCATATTGTAGCTGTGCTTAGAAGAAGTGCTTAATTCAGATGGCTGAGTCAAAATTGGATGTCCAGGGTACGTTTTCATGATCATGAAGTTAGATTTCCTTTGTGAAAGCAAGCTTGCTCTACTTTCTGATTCTGTCAGTGTGTGATCAAATTCATAATGCTGTGAATCTCCCTGATTCTGATTTTCCTTTAAGATTCTGCTGAATTGATCATAGTCAAACCACATTACAGAACAGTAAGTGGAACTTGAACAACAGATGAGCTTTGGCTGAAGTATGGCTTTAGTCTTCATGAAAGATTCCAGTATAATATTTAACATATGGTAAAAAATTAAAGTCTCAAATTTGTGTGTACTTTTCAACTCATTCAGATATACCAGCTTTTGAAAATGTGGTTTTTTGTGGCTTAAAATTCAAAGTCATCCTCAAATAAGAGCTATTCATTATATTTTAAACTTGGTGTTTTATGTAATCATTTAAATCTGAATTTGAGAGAATACTGAAAATGTTTGCTGCATGGTCTTAAAAATTTTGTTCTATTTTTTAATTTCATTTGACATATTACCAATGCTAATAGAAAAACTTGTTTCTACTTGACTTAACTTTATATATTCTGAGAAAATATTTAAAATGGGTATTAGAGAAGGAGTAGGTGTTTTGTTTTTTTTTTTCTTTTTTATTTTTCTTGTTTGTTAGCAAGGGAGAGTTTTGAAAACAATATCCTTAGTTGTGCAAGTATTCCTAATTTTTTTGGGGGAATAAGGGGTGAGGAGAGGCATTTTTTCTTGATAAAAATCTTCTTTTTTATAGCTGAAGTTACTTGCATGCTTGCAGGCAGCCCAACCATTTATCATTTTCTGTTACAGGCTCTCGAAGTTACAGTGTATGTTACAGAACTGAGACTTGGGATATTTTTACAACATTCCTTCAGCAACTATTACTCTATTTAGATTATGATTCTACAAATATTATCTCTTGACATCTCAAAGTTTGTCAATAACTCTTTGCATGCTGGGATGTGCAACATGCTTAAGAGCTGCAACTATTTAATGATGCTTCATTAATTTCAGTGGAATGCTGGGAGGCATATTTTCCAAGTGACATACTTATATCACTGTTCTGGGAATACATCGTGTTTTGCAACAATTACAACTTCCACAGGGCAATAAATCAGTTAACCATATTCCTCTAGGCTCAGAAAATTAGCTGAATTGCTGTTTCAGAAACAACTTTTCCCAAGATCATTTAAAAGGAGGAGGTTTAGGAAAGGCCAAGTGAGGTGCATTTATGGGCACTTTAGAAGGGCATCATAGGGACCAGGAGCAGGATTCTTTCTGTCGTAGTATGCAGCTAGAATAATGACAAAAATGTGCTGAAAATGAACTATTGCTATGGAGCAAACTGAAACAAGAAAATAAAATAGGTACTTGTGTTCTCTGCATTTTAATCAAGATGATGGCTCCACGGTTTTCTTCCAGCTGTGGAGGAAGGCAAAAAAAAAAAAAATAGAACAAAATCCTGTGGTAAAAAGTTGTTTTACCTCCTGATGTCTCTCTCTCCATTGTAAGTTTGGATCTATGTGAAGGTTCTCGTGTCTGTGAGATACTGTGATGTTCTGAGAACAAAAATAACAAATATTGAGTACCAAGGAAAATCAAGAATTATTCTTTGAATATTGTAGCAAGCACACATATATATTTATTATGCATATATGTGTTTGTGAAATATAATTCTCTAGGGATTTTTACTGTTTTTTCTCAAACTTCAATGTCACTCTGCCTACTGTAAAATAGCATGGCAGAATGGTCAGGTAGTCGAAAAACAAAATCAAAAGATCCAAACCAAAACACTCTACCAAAAAATAACTCCCTTACATAGGAAGCATTTTAGCCTTATTGCAACAATCTTTATTGTGAGATGTGCTACAGAGTACTGCAATGTTCTGTGTTTTTGAATTGTTGGGCTTTTACTGTGGGATGTGTGTGTGCATAAATATACATATCCATCTATTTATGTATATGTATATCTGTAGATGTGAATAGACATGCACACACATATATCTGTATATAGCTTGCTCGAGATCATTAAGGCTGACATCTTCAGGAAGTTGTACTTTAAACACATTTGTTCACCCACACATCAACACAGAAAATTTCTCACTTTTTATGGTCATAGGGAAACTTGTGAAGTATTCAGTATCTCACAGGCAAGAGTTCTTCACATGATGTGGAGAAAATGTGTTTGGATCCTGCTTCACCTTTTATTGCTATACAGGCAAAGAGCTTTGAAACTAAAAAACTTTTGTAGCTGTAAAACTATGTAGTCTGCTATAATTAAAATACAGGAAAATACTGGAGCATAAAGAATGGGAAATCATATAAATGAAGTACATATTTTCAGTCCAGTGGGCTGACTGTGGAGATTGGGAAATGTATCTGCAAAAATATTGACAATTTGTTACAATTCTGGAGACTGGGTAAACTGCAAAGATTTTTTCTAAAATAAGACGCGGAAACAAATTTGGAATAAATATCAATGTCAACATTCCGTTGCTATGTTGGACTGAAAGAAACTGTGAACATGACAGACTCTCCAATGTACCTCTGCTTCAAAGTTTTCCATATACATATGTGTATTTACATATACACCAAGAACTGCATCTTATCTGCATTTAGCTAATTTAACTCTTGGGGAGGACTGATTAATATATTTAAATGAGCCATTTTCATATGTGAAGCTGCACCTCCCAGGCCTGATCCTAATCCCTAGAATTATTCATCCCTTTACTGGTGTGTCAGAACCACAGTCAAAGGGAGGACTCCTGTTAATACTCAACTGAACTTGCAATTCACTCCCTCAGCAGTGGGTGGGACAAGACCTACATAATCTTGCAAAATACTTGTTTGTGCTTGATTCCCTGTTACCACAGCACCACAGTCTGCTAGATATAATTAGGAAAGTAGACCTGCAGTGTGTGTTCAGTCTCATGCGCAGAGCACATACAAACTGCAGTGACACATTTTATTGAAAAGTAACCTGCGCATCTCCCCTAGACCACACCTGTGTAGTACACGTGAGCATGTATACACTAACAAGGTGCCATAAAGCATCAGAAATTTTGATTCATTTTTTCCTATAAATTCTGCCCTTTTGCCCTTTCTTAATGTGAAATTGAATCATTGTCTTATGCTAGCCTATATAGAAAGCATGATTTAGATTTAATACATGTATATACAGACGTATACAGACACAAACACAACACACATATATATATGTTTATATTCTCTATCAGAGAATATAAACACAAAGTATTTCTTTTTGAGAAACACAAAGTATTTCTTCTTTGTGAATAAAAAAAAGCCTGTATTGGAGCCTCTTACTCATAGTTGCACTTCAGTAAGTGAATGTTGCTGCTACACCATACTTAATGTGATCAAGACCTGAGCCCTTGTGAGCTGTCCTTTTGTGTCAATCTGCAATAATAACCCTGACTGTGGCACACATAGAAGTGCATTTTCTTTTTCTAATCTAACCTTTGAAGGAAATGCTGCCCATTGTAGGTTTTCTGTACAAGGATTGGGTTGACAGAACATACATTTGATTTCTGTTACTAGATAATTGAAAGGATGAGGCTCAATTTGTGACAATCCAGAGCAGGAAGATGTGGACCAGTTGAAAAGAGTTCACTACAGGTGAGCTATGAGAACGATCAGTTGTCTAAAGAAAATATAATCCATAAGGAAAGTTGTAAAGAACAGTGGTTGTTCAAACTAGACAATACCAAACTTGTGTGGGCATAACAAATAAAGACTAAAATCAGCAAGGGAGATTTAGGTTAGACACTAGGAGATATCTTGCAACAGTAAGGATGCCTAAGGACTGGGTTAGAGGTTTGAGGAAGGTTTTGAAAACTTCACTGAGAGGAGTTTTTGAAATTAGACTGATATCAGTTGGGATAGAAACAAGTGTAGGTATTTCTGTGAGGGAAAAAGGGATAGAAAATATGATCTATTGATATTTGTAATAGCCTTTTTGTTCATGATTATACCTTTTACATCTCCACAGGATTGCTTTCAGTTCTCTGAATTAACTAAAATATATAGGGAGCTCTTTGTTAGAGAAAAGTTGTTTTTGGTATTAAAAAAAAAAAACTTGTGAAAATGACTCTCTTAAGAATTGTTTGGAGCAAATGTATAAACTATTGTTTTCTGTTGTAAGGAAATTTGAATTTCTTAAAAATCCCAACAAGCAGGTACTAGCATTATGCCTTCTGATATATTTTAAATGCTGGGGTTTTTCATAGAGGTAGGACAGACATATTTAGATCTGGTTCCATGTATTGATCTTTTTTCCCCTGAGCACATGATAGTTATGTATACATGAAGATAAATGTTTGGGTTTTTGAAATGAGCAGCTATAAAAAAAATTTGATCATGCAATTGAAATTTTATCCGAACCTTGAAAAAGGAAACATAAAAATATTGATGTTTAGCAGCAGAATTCTCATGAAATTCCTCGTGCACAGAGCTGGCTTAATAGTGTGGACAGTTCAGTTGGACTTGAATTTTATGGTACATCTAAGTTGAGAACGTGAACTAGCAGCTGGATGGCTGTTATTATCTTATCCAACCTTAAAATTATTCCCAGGCAAAATTCTGCATGAAGAAATACAGTTCACATATAGTGGGTATTTGATCAGACTTCAGCTGAATCAGAACGAATTAGTTTAAATAGGGAGGCAAGGGGGCATTCTTAGAACCTGGCTTGGATACTGGGAGGGTAAAGGGCTGGAAATGGAAGTGAAGACTGTAAATATTGGTTTGGCAATGGATTGACAGTTGTATGCAGGTTACAAATTTTGGAACTTATAACTTACTGATTTTTTAATGGGATTTTATGTTATGCAGACATCCTTTTACTGATGTTTGCATTTTTCCCAGTCAAATAATATTTTACATTAATATGGCATGTCTGTTTTGATTTGGTTTTAAGGGAGCTATTCTAGGGTTATAAATCAAGCAGTGAAATTGCTGCTGAGCTGTATGCAAGTTTGTAAGTGATTAGTAAATAATATAAATGTCTATTTCATTTAGTTGGTTGATAGAGGTATAAAGCTGTACAGTTGCAGATACAGGAAAAAAAACCTCAAGCAATCCAAATGCAGCATGACTTCTTTTTTTTTTCTTTTTTTAAGAGAGGTAGATTATGTCTGAACAGCAAGAAAATAGATGAGGAGATTTGTCAGGACATTGAGGGAAAACTGTCCCAGGTGGGTGGGTGATCAGAAACAAACCCTACAAAAGTAATGAGATTGTGTGAAAGGATGGAGCTGCACCACAGTTGCTGGAAAAATAAATATAATTTTGACCAACTCATGGAGTTTTTATTTATTGACTGGTTTTAAGGAATTATGTTTTAACTTAAGCATTTCCTTACATATAGTTAAGTCAAATTTCTCTAATGTTTTTACAGTGTAAAAAATTTTACCCTCCAAATTTAATATCTTTGCAGTTTATGTAAGTTAGAGTGTATTTCTTCCTCTCACAGAAAAGATTGGCCTATTAATAGTGTCCTTTTCAACATATGGGATTATATTCTGTCAGTACTTAAACAGGACATGGTTCTTTTTTTATCCTGAATCCCACTTGTACTCGTAAACTGATGATGCAGAGTTATCAGCATTAATTTTGTTACAGAAATCTTGCCAGATCTTTCTCATTGCCTAATGACTATCTGTGCTGTAGCTTGTATTCTATCAGTTTCCCAGAATTCACTGTTCTTTTAACCTTATTGAGTGATTTATTTTTGCACTCAGCAGGCTCTGAATATTCATTTTTTTTATATCACAGAATTGGATTCTTACATGCATCTGTTTTTGCAATTTTTAAGGAAAAGAAATTTGTGCAGCCACTTACAGATTGTTTGTGGTCTTTCTGCAGAAATCCCCACATCCTTTCTCATTCTAACATAGGGATGGTGGAAAACGCCTCTAAACAACTTGCAATTAATGATTTTTAAATTTCTTTTAAACAAAAAACAAAGAAATTAAGTATTTTTAAAACAGAGATACAAGTTAAAATAAATCTTTGTTTTCTCTTGAACTCAGAGTATCTTTTAAACATTAAGAAATTATGGTTCCTTAAAAAACATTCATCCTATTTTTGCATCGTCCCCACCTTGCCAGTATTGACAGACCATTAATTTAAAGGCCTGTGGCTATCTGCTAACGGTTTATATAAAATTTGTACACATGCTCATGGAAGCTGTCATATAGCTTACACAAGAAAATGCTGATAAATTAATATTGAACTTCTTAATTCATATATAGTAATGTCTGTCCAATGTAAGATGCATAAAAATTAATTCATTTAGTAGTACATGGAGAAATAGAAGAGCCTAGAGATGATTCTTCTCTTTTTTTTTTTTCCTTTCCTTTTTTGAAATGAGATCAAAAACTTCTCTGCAGATGACCAGGAACTAAGGAAGAGGGAAAATATTTGAGATAATAGGAGAAAAATATCATAAGATGTTCCATTATTTTTTAGTGAAGAAGTTGGTAAGCCCAAATAAAATTCCCGTATTGAAAAAATCTGAATACTTGGCAATAAAACATTAATAATTATTTGTCAATTAATTTGGCAGGAAAATAAAATCCACAAAACAAGCCTGAAATTGTAAGGGAAGACTGATTCAATTTTTCAGATACAAATGTCTTCATTTTTCATCAAATGGGGATGCTGTCCCTAACAGAAGTATCAACTGAAGCAGACATCATGAACATCCTCATTCTATTACAGATATTTAGTGAAGTTTAACTTCACTGATGAATAGCAAAAATCTAGTTATGAAGAGCAGAAATCTATCAAGCGAGAGTGCCTTGCAAAGCCTGAGGGAATCCAAACAAAAGTCGTGCGTTTGATACAGTATTGCTTTGACAAGTGCCCCAACACAAGGTTAGCAGGAGCTTTACTGCACTGCAGTGTTCACCTTTCTACTGACTAATCTTTATGCAGGGTTAGAAGCTCTGTGGTTTCTGATATGTGTGAGACTCCAAAGTGTAAATAGTGTTGATTTTTTTGGAGGTGAGTTAGACAGTCTTGACCCAAGTAAAAAATATAGGACACACAAAGGTGTGACTTTTGCAATTTATACAGATACTGTTCTTGTGAATAAAATCCCTGTGATCTCTGTGGAAATTCTCTGCTTTCTCACTGACAATGAGAAATAATCTTGTACTGTCAAAATACCTGAACATATTATTCACAGTGGAGATAGGATATGAATTCATGATTGCAAGAATCAACAGTTACAATAAACGCGTCAATAGTATTTGGCGCTTGTGAATATTAAAAAATCCTCCAAAACACTTAATTCCAAATCATCTGAAATTAAATGAAAGACCATGGGTATTTTAGTGAGGTTCTTTTGCCCTCCTACTTCTCCACATTATAAATTGGAAGCCTGTTCTGTTACATTTTAAAACAGTTCAGTGTCTGCTGCAGCCTGCTAGAAAATGTGCTGTATTTTTTTTTCTTTTCCTTAGAAGCTAAAGATATTTACTAAACCATTTTTGTATTTTACTGCAATCAAAGATTGTAAATGTAATTTAAAATTACTTGGGATTTTTCCCAAGTATATGGGAAATACTTGGGAAAATATGCTTGGGATTTTTCCTCACACTCCTGCTGGACACAAACTATCAGGATTATAAGAGTATACCAAAGAACACAGATAAACACAAAATAGAAATAAAAACTAGTACTACATGTGAACATCAAAATCTTTGGTGATTCAGGCTGCAAAGAATTCTTGAAATAAAATCAGCTTTTACTATTTCAAGAATCCGGTGCACCTAAACAATTTTAGTATCTTAGTTCTTTTACTGCCTGAGAGGAGCAAATTATAATTTTGGTGATGCAAGTGAGGAATTGATTTCTATTAATCAATAAAGTATTTTCATTAAGGATGCTCTGTGGTAGGGATTATGTATTTCTGTATAAAACATGAGCAGGTGGCTTAACTTTTACATAGAAGCCATTTGCCATTTACCTTTGCTGTCAGCATTTCTTTTAATTCAGCATTTCTTTTATTTTACAACTTTAGGAACATTCCAGATAAATGCTCATGGAACCATGAGGAAACATAGTAGCAGAGATGTTTTATCACTCAAAACTTTGGGTGTTAATCTCCTAACATTTTTTTAAAGGGAGCCCATACACAGTTCCTCTCAGCCTCCAACTGTCAGAGCAACTATGGCATTCGAGGCTTTTCCATACTAAGGCATGCCTGGAAGCAGCTTGAGAGCTTGATGTAGAAGCTGGCAAAATAAAAAAAATGAGTCCTAGAAATGCAGGGAGGTTGTATGAATCTGTCTGCTGTTGATAGATCAGGCTTAGGAGGCTGACTTTTTAAAGGGATTTGTTCATCTCATCACAATTATTTCTACTTTTCAGGTTATTTTCCTGGTAGATTACATTTCTGAGGTGTTCTGTTGTTTCAAAAAGATGGAAAAAAAAATCTCTTCTCCATATTTCATCTACCTTATGGTTGTTTTTTACTATCTTGTAATTCAGAGAACATTTATCTTTATGAAAAAGAACTATCTACTTCTATTTCATTTTATTTTATTGCCTGGTTGATTTTTTTGGTTTGCCTGGGTACTTAGCTGAATGTTATCTGGTGGTGTTGGCTCCTTTGTGGAATCTCAAAAGCTCAAAATCATGTTTTAAAATGTTACTTATGCAAAGGAATTGTAGAAATGCAAATAAACACAAATAATTAGCCCAAGCCAGGGGAATACTAGAAAGTTTTCATCTTTTGTATTTGATATAAGTGAATTGTGTAAGCCTCTTGTATGTAACTTAAATAGATAGTTTTAAACATGATGATTTCCTTTGCTGAACTAGTAAGCTTCTGCATCCTGTAAGGATCCAATATGTATGGAAAACAGAAATATGTAATTTTAAAAGCTGACAGAAAATATATGATTGAGGTCATATAAAGTTACAGAAAGTAACTTACTCCAGGGATAAATGAAAAACAACTAGGTCTTTGTTTTTAGATATCGGAGAAGGCTTTTCACAACAATTTTAGGAGACTTCACTACATTGGATTAAAAATATTTTAAAAGTAGGTGGTTTGACATAGACTAACAAACAGCCAGTTTGGTTAAAAAAAAAAAAATTCCTAAATAATTATTTAATTCCCCTCAATAAGAGAAGCAGAAAAATATTTTCTTGTATTGTGTTGTCCCCTTTGCATCTTTGGCATAATGGCATTTAAAGCCTCATTATGTTTTTAAAGTGAAAAAATGTTGTCTTAAGATGTATGAGCATGACAGAACAACTCTGTGTGATTTTCCTTTGAAGTTCTAAAAAAATTCTTCTCATCACATTGTGTGACAATTTCTTAATAAGAACATGTTGATGGAGTGGAAGCTCAATGATTTTCCGTGTGAGTGGCAAGGGTTTCCTTTGAGTTAAAAAGATTGTGAAAGTACACTGTAATGTTTATATTGATCTAGACACTATCTATAGCTGTCTTTATTACATTTTCTTATTTTGACATAATTTATTCATGACTAAATTACTCTGTGGAGTTTCAGGAAGATGAAAAAGAGGTTTTCTCGTTATTGTAAATCCCCTACAAAAGCCGACCCAAAAACATATTTTAATTCTTAAAAGCTTTACTAGTGTAAGAAGAAACTCAGAGAGGTAAAAAAAGCAATTATGACAAATATAGTTCACAGAAGACCTGCCTTAGCATAATACACAGTGTTTACTTAGGAACACATTATCAAATTTCATGTTGTTTAAATGAAGTCTTATCACCACTAAATTATTTATACTTTAGTTTGAAAAGTAAATAAATGTTAAGTGACTCATACTTTTTTCTTTCTTCTGAAAAGACAACTCTAGCTATCAAATGCTCTGTATCATTTATGAACTAGATTTCAGTCTGATTCTTTTTTTATATTAGGTTGCTTAAATATATTTTATACATAACCTAAAGACTCATGAAGGATCAGTTATTCATTGTTACTCAGAAAAATGCAGTTTTAAATTGAAAAAAAAGTCATTTGGTCATTTGGGACAAAGCCCTTCTCATTCATCTTTGTGATAACTCTCTTGAAGACGATGTAAAGCTGTAGGTCCTGGAGATGTCATGGCTCATGATAGGCAGATGTTGACACTCACATTGGCACTACGTTTGGCTGTTCATGAACAGATATAAAATTTGCCCTTCTGCAAAACCATCCACCAGTCCAATGTGTTAAGGTGCTGTGTTGGAACAGCCTTTCCTGGAGGTTCTGGCCCTTGCCAGGCCCGTGGTTTGATCTCCATCAGGCTTTTTGCTCTGCCGCGTCAGGCGCGCCTGGGGCTGAGGCGGTCTCAGGAGCGCGTCTGCTCACACACATTGCCTCGGTGCTCTTGGCTTCACAGCGGCTATGATGATGCTTGGTGCCTTATTTAACTGCTGTCTTACCTCAGAGGATAATCTGATTTAACAGTGATTTACATCGTCTGTTCAGGAGAGCAAATGATTGCTCAAGGTACAACATCACAGAGGATTGAATGTTACCTTTTGAGAAGGCTACATGGATGAGATAGATGCTTCTGATGCAAATAGTAGAATTTAATGTGTAATCAAATGCCTTTTTGGTGTACGTGCTTTCTAATTAGGGGTCTTCATGATTTACTCTTTTACAGACAACTTTTGTTCACAGTTACACATAATAAAAATCTGCGATATACAGCAAAAAAAAATTCACAGTGCAGTATCTTTCCCAAAAGGTATAATTTTTCCCTCATCACTCAATTTGTATTAATTAAAACCAATTCCTGGGTTGTCAAAGATACAAGGTGAAAATTTATTTAGGGTAATTTGCACTATAGCTTAGCATCCTGGTGTTTTATTGATAATTTTCATGTTTTCACTACAATTCCTCTTTGCTTTGGTGGACTGTGAAATTTTTTTTACTCCTGTGAAAAGAGGTAATGTGCAATAGTCTGTTAAATGGAAGACCTTTTTTCAAGTTTACTATTTTAAATTCAGTGTTTATGCTATTTACATTTAAAAACAATCTTATTTATACTCTTTCACAAAAGGAATGAATGGATTTGACCATTTCACCACTTATGGTACTCTGATCATGTGCATTCCCTCTGGTGGTACATGATTAAGTAATAAAGACATCTAACCAGCTGCCTCAGAATGTACCCATTAACCAGAAGATCCCTTCAAAAGGTCCAAAACAAACAAAAACCAGAAGTCAAATAAGATAAACTGCAAAGCTCCTTGTCTTGGAGTTGTACCACTGCCTGCAGCCTAGCAATTTTTCAGAAAGGTTAGCATTAAAAATTCTAATAAACCTTCCAAGCTCGGTGTCGGTACTTAGTTTGTGGTTTTTTGCTTTGGAGGACTGTGGAAAGAGTTTTGTTAGGTGGTTTAAATCCAGCCTTTGAAGGATAAAAAGGACATTGTAATAGGACAACAAAGACAACAAAATCAAGGAAAAAGAAACATTAGCAATCCCTATACATTACAAAGTTGACCTTGCATTTGTTTCCCCCTGGCAAAGAGGAGATACTATTTTGCTAGAAGTCTGTTTCTGATTTGCCTGGGTAGGAACTCTCTCACCCAACTCAGTTGTCTAAGAATTGTCAAGTTATAGACTGGACATTTAGCTCCTCCTGTGGTCAGTGGAAAGACACTGACACCAAGTAATTAGTACATTTCAAAAAGAGATGCCTGAGAGCAGTGGGAATTGTCTGGAAGAAGCCTTTGGACTGGATAGAAAGGGAGCCTATATGAGTATTATACATAGATGACTAATTTTAGATGGGGAAAGCTGAAGTGCTTTGTTGGCAATTTGTTTTAATACATCCCTTGCTGCATATACAATTTTACATGCTTAAGGTATTTATCAAGTGCTCTGTACAAGAAGTCAGCATCATTTCCCAATTCATTTACAGGTGTAATTCACAAAAATATTTAAGAATACCTAGAGGAGAGGCCATGCAGTATTTTTATTTCTGTCCTAAAGTATCTGTAGGAAGTTCACCACCTCATCTCATGTTCAGCAATTTTAAAGGAAATTTTGTTTTCTCCTCTTTTCCTTATCAGCATGTTTGGGGGTGTTCTTTTTTGGGTTGACTTGGGTTGTTAGGTTTTTGGTTTTTGTTGCTGTTGTTTGTTTGTTTTATATGTACTTAGTGGTCTTAGAAATTATATTCTTAGATTTGGATTATCTGTTTTGTGATTGATTTGGTCACAAAAGTGTTCAGATCTTTCACATCAGTTTTCCATTTTGTGAAATATAAATAATGCCTTCAAGAGTCTTTGCCACACAGGACTTTGAATACTGCCATGATTAAAAATATTTACTACTGTAGAAAATATTCATAATTTTTGCTAAGGAAAACTTGGAAAAAACCCACCAGTCTGAAGGTGTAGTAAATCTTAGAACACAAACTACATAGGTGATATAGTGCCACATACTGTTTGTTTATTAAGAGCAATACAAGGTTGAGTTGAATTTTCTTTGTAGTATTGAGTGTTACAGTTGGTAGAAAGGAACAGCTTTTGGATACACAGGGGTCTTCTTGATCCTATTATGTACAGTACCAGTGCAGCTATTTGTGAAAACAATGGACTCAAAATAAAAATAAATACTTAGATATTCTGGAGTTAATTTTGTGTTCAGTTACCTGTGCTCATACAGCTTTAGGTGTGTTTTAATGCCACATGTAAACAAATTTTACAGAATATATTTAATTGGCAAATTTGGAACTTAGAACCAAGTGAAAGGCATTGCCAAGGGACTGAGTCATGCCTTCTTTTACAAGATTAGCTTTAGTGTCAAATGAGTGATACACCTACGTTTAACTCTGGTGCTGTGGTGGGTTTGCCTTGCCTAGGGAATGAGTTCCCCCCCAGCCACTCAGTCACCATTCCTTCTGTGGGAGTGGGTGAGAAAATCATGAGAATTCTGGTAGGCTGAAATAAAGACAGGGTTACTGTCATGGGGAGTATTAATTTTCTTGCAAATTAAAGTATATTCAGGTAATAAGGAGCGAAACAAAGTATTAAACCAACACTTTTCTTCTTCTTTACCCTGTGCCCAGCTTCACTCTTGGATCCTGTACCTTGCTTACCATCATCCCACAAGCAGCACAGGAGAATGGGGAACTGGGGGTTGTGGTCAGTCCCTAATGGCTCCTCTCTGCTGCTCCTTCCTCTTCACAGTTCTCCTCTCTTCCAGCAAGGGTCCTTCTCATGGGCTGCAGTTCCTTCAGGATAAACCTGCAGCTTTTTTGGCATTTCTGCTGGCTGAAGGAGAATTGTCTGGACTATCTCTCCCCACTTCCTTCTTTTCTCACCTTGGTATCCATACAATTTTCAAACTTTTTCCTCCTCTCACTACTCTGTTGTCCAATATTTTGGTCTGTCATGAACATGCCTCCCCCAGGCACAGCTCAGCTGTGTCCTGTGGTGGTTCCATTTGGAGGCAGCTGAACTGGATTTGTCTGAAATGAGATAGCCTCTGCTACCAAAACCTTGCTATTTAGACCTAACTGCTTATAGGAGAAAATAATGCCATGCATAGCAAGCCTAAGTATTGAGAAAGTTCTGACTGAATATTTCCATGAAAACTCCTTGGAGAGATTGGACTCTTCCTGGCATGAAAAAAGATTTTAAGATGAGGTTGTAACAAAGACAGTGTGTTTCCCAGAGCATTTGAAGTATGAATTGATAATTCAGTCCTGTTGAATTCTCAGGCTATCAAATTACGGGTTAATCAAAGGTGTAAATTTAGGAGGGATAGAAGGCACGTTTTGCAATCATATGTGGGGCTTTTTTTCTGATTTCGATAGTTATCTCTGTGTATGCAAAGAATGAAAGTCTCTGATCCCTGTAAGTAGTTTTTCAGTCCATTGCTGGAAAAAATATTGAGGTAATTGCAGTTTCAGTAGTAGTCAATGAGTATTTGTAATTGCAATTTCTGTGAGGACTACATAGAACCGTATATTAACCAATATATAGAACAATATCAATATTTTCCTGATCAAATATTTAGGAAATTTTAAGAAATTTTTAAGAAATTAAAAAAAAAAACCTCTTTCAAGTCTCTGTGAAGTCTCTGCCACATTGAATATATCCATCCCTGCCCAACCCCGCCTCCACTCCCCCCTCAAAAAAACCATTCAAAAACCCCCAGTAGTACTATGACATTATAAAAAAAAAAGGATAACTGCATAACTTCCATTCATTAATCTGACTGGGCTTTGACAATTGTAGTCCTCTTATCTTTTACAGAAAGAAATTTTCAAATTGAACATTTCATAACATTGTGTTACTCAATTACTCGATCGCATTGTACTATTTTTCCTTTTTTCATACTTCACAAAAAAATGTAAAAAAAGATACTTTATAAAAAGGATTGTTTATGAATCTCATAGTGAAAGAATAAGCCAATATCTGTTATTTGTTTCAAAGACAAAAGAAAATACCTGTCCTTGGCCTTGACTGTGCCTCTGAAAGGAAGGCTATCCTGATCATGTATATTTAAAGCAAGTGACTTGTACACAGTTGACATTTATAACATTTATAATGGTATGTCTTGAAAACACTCACCTTTTCCAAACTGACTTGGTCAAGATTATAATGAAAGTAATAACATGATTAGACCTGTTATTAACTCAACAGTGATATTATCTTAGAAATGCTTTAATTGTCGATGGTATAGGAAACCTTTGTTCAAACCTTAAAATATCTCCACATTGCAAGACTGTGTAATTTAAGGCACTAACCAAACATAGTCCTTGTGAAGTATAAATTGCATTTGAATGCAGACTGTTCTCCAAGTTTTGCGGGCTGCTTTTTTTAATTCATCCTTTGTTCAAGTTATTTCAGAGGGACAACCAGATGAATTGAAAAAACAATAGAGTGAGACATGGAAAACAATCAAGGTATTTTCCCTTTCCTAGCTAACCTTTCTAAAATCATGCTTGATCTTCAGAAACAAAATGAAAAGTGTTCTCTTCTATTAATACTGAGAAAATATTTCCCTTGATGTACAAGAAGCAACAATAGATTTTAAATAACATTGTGCATAGAAGAATTCTCTGTGGGAAACTTTCATTTCTTCTTGAAAGTAGCTAGTATATTATCTCCTGAATAAGTGTTATGGCTAAGTAAGTAATCCATACACATGCACAGTGTTTTAAGAAGGTGTGAGTTAGTCCACTTGCAAAACAGAAAGAGGATATTTGGGGCCCAAATTCATGTCACTTAATTTGAGGCACTTAACCAAGACAGGGGAAATGCAGGTGTGGGTGTGCCAAGTTCTAGTGGAGTCTAACAGAAATCTAACTGGCTTGCTGAGATCCCTACTTGTCATTGCTGACTCTTCAGGAACACTGGGCATTTTTAAAGGCTCTGTTGGATGCTTTTTATTCCAGTGTCTTTTGGCTTTTGCTAGCAGTGACAGGAATAGCATGAACAATGATTTTTCTTTCCCCCTAATCATGTGAAATTGTCAATGTAAAAACAAAGCTAACAATAACTGTGTTTGAGTTATCTCAAGGAAGCAAGCCTGAGAGCTGTGTCTCTAAAACCACTTTAGTGAAAGGTTAATGCTCGTTAGTGTGGAGTCAACAGCACTCTGATAAACCTCATAGTTTAAAGTAAATGACAGAAAAAGAGCTAGTAGTACACAAGTGAGCATTACAATAAAATGTGATGCATTGCATTTATAAAAATAAAAGCAACAGGCTTTAGAAAACTGGATAATGCTTGCATTTGATATATTACAAGCAGAGTTTTAGCTGCATTTCTCCTTGCAGTCTCATATGTAACATTTCTGTTGCTAAAATGATAGGATAAACAAGATATCATTGGTTAAGATCAATATGGGACCTGGGTGGATGAAGATCAGAAAATGGATACGATGGCTCACAGCAGCCTGCCAAAGGGTCCTGGGTTTGGAGAAGGGAAAAAAGACACAGCCTGTGGTACACTTTCTCATTTCTGCAGGAATGCATGACTGGTTTGGCAAGTGTAGGTTATTTGGCAGATCTGCTCCAGCAGTGATTTAAAGAAAGACTAACCTCAGGAAGAATGAAGCAAATGTTTTCTGCATGGAAAAAGGTATTAATTTAAACTACGGATGAGCAGACGCCTATGTTTTTCTAAACTGCATGACAGCCTTTTTCCAGGCAGTTATTGGGATCTGAACCCCAGATCGAAACCATCTTTTAGATTGAAGCAAGCCAGCATTAATCTAGCTAATCAGCAACTTTTTTTTTAGTACTTCACTAACAGTCTAAAAGCACAGTAATTGCTTTTGGAGGATAAACATGGAATAGGGAATGAAAATAAGTAATACTCTGAGAAATAAGAAAGATCAGAACAGTCTGAAGTTAAAATTAGTTCTGGATTTCCACTTAGGACAGCTCAAGTTTCATTCCTCCTCTAATATTTCAGAACTTTATTGGTTAAACGATAAAATTCCAATTCATGAGTAAGAGGGTTTGTGTAGCCTTTTGTGTAGCCCTTTAAGGAAATTCTAACTAAAAAAAAAAAAAAAAAAAAAAAAGTTGTTTCATGAGCTGGAAAGGGATCATGAAAAGTGGGTGCTAAGAAACAGATATAAAGATATAACAAAGCTGTTGCTTCGGTAGTTTGGATCAAATCTCACACACATCTAGCAGTTCTTGAGCAGAAGTCTATTCCAACTCCTGAAATAATCAATAATAACAAATATTGCAGTCAACTTTCTGTAATAACCTTAGGCATTTCAGAACAGGAGGACATATAAGATAACCCTAAAGATTTTTAAACACATTGAAAGTAAAATAGAAAAACTGATTTTGGTTTTCATTATTTTTGTGTCCAGGTTACTATAACTGCTGACAGTAGAAGACACTTGTATGCTTCATTTGAACAGTACATTTACTTGAAATAAAAGTTTTGAGTATGACAGTGTTATATTTGGATTAATACTTGAGGTCTGTGGATAACTTTTCTCTTAAAAATTACAAGAACTTGAACATTTTCCGTGGAATCCTATTTATCTTTTAGGGAACTCCTACAAACTATTATTGCATTTTTATGGTTCAGCTCATTTGGTTTCTTTCACGAGGAATGCTGAGTCCAGGACTACAAATTCTTACGTTAGGTATTTATTCTCACATTTTTACTCCTTATTTGAATGAATTTTTTAGAACTGAAAGCATGTCAAGACCTGCTTTCTATACAGAAGGTAACAGCATGCCAAATATTGTCTGACTTTCCTATTTTAATGTATGATAACCCAAAGTGGTACATAACAGAACTCTAATTCAAAACTTAGTGTGATATTTAATTATTTTTTCTCCCATAAGACGTATGTAGAACAGTGTAAGAGTTAAAGACAGAGGAGGCCTGGTGGGACAGTTTGAGGAGTGAGAAGCATTAAAATGTCAGTGTATGACAAGTATTTTGGTGCTGCATTCCTTCAAAGATGAGGATTAGCTGTGCTTTCAATTGGTTTTCATTTCCTTGTTGTTGTAGTGCAACTGTAATTGGTTTCTGTGGGCCAAGTACTTCATCCTCTCTTTTGCAGCAACGCTGCCTTGCTCGTGTAAAGGTGATGTACCTATTAATATAAAAGGAAATGTAAACACACTCCAAAAGCGTTTTTAATAAGTACTCCAAACACAAAAGCCAAAAGCTCTATCTCATTCATTCTTTCTCTGTATATATTTATATATTTTATAAATACATCAAAAGTATTTATTTGTATACCTCTGTATATCTCACAGTAACAACAATTGGCAACCAGCCATTGTTTTTGTGCAGTAAAACTGTCCATAAACTTAAGTGTTTCTGGATGGTGTAAGTCACTACTCCTGTGATTAAAATAAGTTAATTTTAATTGGATCACCTCAAATCAGACTCACTGTAGCACTTTGTGAATTTGGAGATACTTAAAATATATATATATTGGTGTGAGTTCTATCCTCTGAAAATGAAGTCCCAAACACATTGCCCTCTGATGCCAAGCCATATTCCATTTTCATGGGTGCACAAGAGTATATATATATACATGCATAAAAGAGTATATATACATGCATGTGCACATTTATATTTTTAGATATTTATATTCATAGCTTTATATATGAATTGATTTTTAATTCAGTCAGTGAAAAAAGTAGAGAGTCCATAATCATTTGTAGAATGCTCAAACCTCAAAATAGTATGCTTTCCTTCAAAACAAAACTTATTTGGTTGACTGGTTAATTTAACCATTATAAAAGTGCCCCTATTTAACCAGTATGGGGATTTTTTTGGGAAAAAAGTGCGAAAAAGCACAAAAAAAAAAACAAACCCAAAAGCCAACCACAACAAAACCCCCAAAAAACCCAACCAACCAACTAACCAAACAAAAACTCCCCACAAACAAAACAAACAAAACAAACAAAACACCAAAACAACCCCACTAAAATTTGGTGTGTGTTTACTACAGGACAATGTATGGTAAATCAGAGTAATCAGACATTTGCAAAATCTAAGTGTATCACTTACACCCCCTCCTGCTGAGAGTTATTGTGTATGTTCAGATGCTTTGTTAAAAGCAGTTAATTTCCTACCCTAATCTTGCAAGATTGTTCCAGAAACAAATTAATGTCAGTGATTCATTTCTTGGTGTTATTTTTCTTCAGTTGTATTTACCTGTTATTTCTACTTATTTGCATCAAGTTGCATTTCCATAACAATTTCTCAACTCCTTTTGCTTTAGTGGTTTTAAATTCTACGTAGACTTTATGCACCTCTCCCACTGGTATTTCTGTTCCTGTTGACTGTAGTTCCTTTCAAGAAAAGGATGATAATGCCACTGAGCTGCAGTTCCAATAAACTAGAATAGAAAATAAAACATTTCCTTTGTATTCTGTGGTGCTTTTGTTACTGGAGTCTAAGCTTGCATCGGAGAACACATAATCAATTTGCCTCTGTTGAAAAAGTTTTTTTCAACATCAGAACTAATAAAGTTCTCAGCTTTCACCAAATGTTAATATTTAGAATTCTTTTACTCCAGATGTATTTATCAAATAGAACTTGTGGTCCAAAGGTTTAACTTTCCTTATAATAATTTCCTTTTCTGGTACAATAAAGTAATCTGTGATTTTTGTTACCTATTTACAAGGATAGTACAAAATATTAATCCCTATATAAGTCTGCTCCAAACAGGAAATATTAAGCTATTGCTACATGGAATTTCCTTTTCTTGGACTATACCATTATCATTGACTCAAATGACCAAAATATATTTATCTTCCAAATATAGCTGTTCTCATGTGTTTCCTCATAGGACCTTTCCCTGTCCCACCTTCTGGTTTCTTCTCTCTGATTAGGATTTCCAGCAGCTCTCACATCCTAAGAGGTATTAATAAGGGCCACCTGCCACTGTGACTCATTTAAAATGCCTCTGCACTGTCTAAGACAAGAGATAATAAATATGTCCAGGCCATGGGGGATCAGAAGAGAGCCGCAGACAGTATTGGTCAGCATAATGGGCAGTGGTCTCAGCATGAAGGCAACCTCACCTTATGCTCCATTATTCCTCTGTGTAAAGGCTCAGCAAATGTCACAATCCCATAAGCAGTTTGTGGCAGGTACCACATGCTGCTTTAAGTCTGCACATAACCACTGCACAGTGAGTTTTTAACCAATATGTTTGATACTCATCCCAAATATTTCTGAACAGGTTTTTCCTACCAAAAAAATGCAACATTTCTTTCAAAAATCGACTTTTTTATTCTTGGAGGAGCATGAATATGCTTCTCTTTCCTGTAGTTTTGAATTATTAATTAATTCAGTCATATTTCTAGCTCTAAGGAGCCCTAGATGAAGTTACTTACCTAAACTACTATTCCTTCTGTATTTTATGCACTTTTTTATGGAAAGGTGTATTTTACCTTTTCCTTAGTAACATTTTCTCTTTGATGACAGTATGTTACCCTTTAAATATACAACTTTTATTTGTTCTAGTCTAGCAAGCAGTTAAAGACCATACAAACACAGTGGATATAACACTGTCAAACCCTTATGTACAGAAGGGCATGGCAAAGTTGCCTTTGCATATGGACAACACATGTCTGAAAGAGTAATTTCATACATGGCAAAGAATATGTTCTTGTCCTGTTGGCTCATGTTTGGTCTTCTTTCTTTTTGTTTTTTTTTTAAGTTGAAAAAATCAGACATTCTTCAGAGAGTCAAGGTAATGCAGTGAATCTGATTTTGTTATATTCCCAAAAATAATAATAACAACCCTATAACTATTGTTTAAAAATAATGAATAAAAAACCCCAAAAACCCAGCTCCTAACCAAAAACCTACAATAATTGGAAAACACTACTAAGAAAACTGAATATTGCTGCAAAAGAGGAAAAGTTTTTTCTTTAAATAAAATAAACTAAATAATATGTAATGTTTTCTTAAGTATTAGATCTTAGTTTTTAGTGGATTTTTTAGGAGCCTTCGACTTTTTGTAATGTATTTCCTCTAAAGTATTGAAAACATTTATATTGAAAATTTTCTTTCCCATTTCTCTTGGCATTAGAAACAAACTTGAAGAATAAAAATCTGAAATAGAGCAATGAGGTATCTTCAACCTGAATTTCCAGAATGTAGACTATTGAGCAAAGTCACTGCCATTGAAAGGAATACTTCTTAAGTTCAAAACATTTCCTACTTCTCCATATCAACCTCCAGAGAACAAGGATTCAAAAACCAGCATCAGATTCATCTCAGTTGCACTGTGGAATGACATGAACCATCATCATTTTTTGCTGCAATTTTTGTGAGCATTACACTCGTATAAAAATTCTGCCAACTTTGCTTAGACTAAGCACAGACTTGGCAATAGCTGCAAATTAAATAGTGTGGTACGACAGAGGGAGTGATGACTTGTCTGGAAGGGCAAAAGATATATCCTAGTAAGCCTGCTCATGTAGTCGATAAAACTCTCTTTCTCCCCAATTTGAGTGCTAGGAAAGTTATTAGTCTTAGAAGCATTACCTGTCCTTTGTAAAGTCTGTCTGGCTGTAAAGCAGATGCTGGTTTTATTCTGCTTTTCTCAAGCAATCATTTTCTACTTTCTCTTCTTCTTTAGGATGTCATTCATCATTTGAAAATGATCAGAAGCATTTCTTGCTGCCAACCCAACCCAGCAGAACACTCTTAGAACTTTTCTCTATGTCTCTGGAGAGCTAGCAGATAATTTGGGTTTTTCAAGTATATTGATGCAAGGACTGAGTGCAGGTGTTCATTCATTTGGCCCATTTCCTTTCATACTGCTATCTGAAAAGGTGTTTGCCCTTTGGGAAAATGTCTTTTTCAATTGGCCATAAAAAACATTTCAGGTTAAATGTTATTTTACACCCTAGGTGTCTTTGTTCCCAGCCTGTGGTAAGAGGGGCATGTTATCAGAAAGACATTTTATGGTATTTTCCTACTTCATTAAATATTCTTGAGGAAGATACTGTTTGTTTGCAGCTTCAGCTTGTCAGAGAAGACCAGTGTAAATGACATGTTGGAAGGGTCTCAAGTAGCAGAAAAAGGTGGACAGAAAAGATCCCAAAGCTATTTTATATGCGAAGTCAAATGCTTGTGACTGAGATGCAGTTAAAGAGCAATTGTAGCATTTGCAACCAGAACTTCTTAGAAGGTTTTTGTCACCAATCCATGGCTTTAGAGTAAGCCTTCTTCTCCTAAAATGGTATATAAGCTGTCAAATGCTATAATCAACCAGCTCATCTAGGCTTATGGCAAAATTAAAAAGCCCTGGGGATTTTCTTATGGCCAAAATATTCTGTCTCACTTTTGATCACATCCCAGAATGTACTGTGACCTCTTAAGTTTTGACAAGACTGCTTCTACTTTGTCATTTTGTGGAATTATAATTGACTTTTCAACCCAACCACCATAAATTTTGTTGGGGGGCAAGTTTCAGTCTACAAGCTTAGTTTCACGGAAGCATATGGAGTCCTGCATGGTCTCACTAGAGTAGGCAGATGCCAGAGTTTGAACCGTAAGGCAGAGTTTTCTGTATTCCAGAGATTGCATCCTTCCCACTTATGCCCAGAAAATTCTAGAATTAGTTTGTTATCCCCAGGGTATTTGAAATTTTAACACACATTTTTTCATACCATCCTTCTGTGTGCATGTATAGTCTTCAATAAATTCACATGTACATTCATATAAATGTACCTAGCTACATATAGAAATTGCCACATGGGAAGCGCTGTTTACTCTTTTCTTTTTTGTCTTCTCATTACTAATAGATGTAAGTTTAAAGTATCATGTTCATAAAAATGATCAAATAAAGTCAAAACCAGTTTAAATGTTTGTCCATTAAGAGAAATACTTGCACTGTATTTACTTTGTGTGAACATTAATCCCTTTGATTTCCTGTACTTACACTGACTCTCTTGCTATGCCAAATAAACACCTCTCAAAAAAGACAAGGCAAATGCAGTTTGAAAAGGGCAAGGCACACAGGCTGAGCAAAGATGGTGTCAAAATACTAAATGCCTGCTCCTGTGACACATCCGGGATGATGAGACTCCATTTACTTTTGGGCTTAACATTAGCGTGATCCTCAGGGATGTCTTTACAGAAATCTGCCTCTGACTTGTCCTGGTTGGGTATTTGTACTTGGATGAAGAATAATTCCTGCCCACAGATGAGTAAGAGAGTAACTGAGACAATTCTTACAGATAGCAACTTTGTTCCTCTGCCAGCTCTTGATGGTTACTCATCCCTGTGTAATTGTTCCTAGTGTTTCATGAAGAGCCTGTTAATCCCTATAGGTTGTGTAAAGTGATTCCCTGTGGATGATCTAATTGAAGCAATTAAGGTGGGTTTATTATCACTGTTTAGTAACTGGACCCATATTCTCCCGTTGTACTCTGAGAGGGAAACAAATGCTGGCCAGGAAGAGTGATGGCTATTTCCTCTTTCCAAGTGTGCAGAGAATTAAAGCTAAGCTGATAATCAGGTGGGTGAGTCAGGGGTTAATTTGCAATTAGAAAATTTTCCAATTTATTACATGGTTCTCTTTTAATTTAATTTCTTTTGAAGGTCAGTTTTTTTGCCTTGATTATCTCTTTATTTTATCTGTTAGAAACAATGGCTCTGATAAAAGGTTTTCCTGAAACGCAGAACAGAGCACAGGGAACACCTAAGGGAGCACATTAGCATGTAAAAGTGAGAGATTCATCTCCAAGGTGACTAATTTCATGAAGTCCTGTAGCTCCAACAAAAGTCAGTGATAACTGGGCCTGTGCTGGTTACTGTGGCACTGCCCATGGCCTGCTGCCTTGGAGGGACTGCTGGCATAAAGCTCTGGACATCTCGGTGCCACTTGCTCCTTTAAACTCTGTCATTACTGTTTTGTGATGTTAACTACCAGCTATATTGAGAGGATTTCTGAAGGTCTGCTGCGATAGTACATAATTCTTGTCTTACTATTTTGGTTTTGTTTTTCTGTTTTGTTTTGTTTTGTTTTTTTGAGGTGAACTCTGAGCTACAAAATGCAGATCCAGGTAGCAGACCCTTTTCTGCTGGCTTCTTGAAGCTAACATAATTTTAGCAGATAATATTATTTCTCAGATTGCCACACCTTTCAGACTGCATTGTCTCTAGAAAATTTACAAATGAGACAATAATAATATATCAGTAAGAGTCAGTCGGAACAGGAGTTTCCCTTTCTACTCCGTTTGTCAAAATCAGCAGCTTAGACTGTCACACAAAATTTTTGGGAGGATTATGTCTAATACCTGCACAAAAGTCTGAAATGTAGTCTTTAGCCTAATGTATCCAGAATGTTTTAGGTCTTTAAACTATTATGAAGGCCTTGCAATTTTTGATAGGTTCCAATGAACTTCTGACACAATTTTAAATCTCAAAATTCTATTGAAAACAATCTCATTATAGCTTGGTCAACTAACTGCAGAGTCACATGGCTTCTGAGTAACCAAAAGCTACTATTCAAAGCATGACCCCAAAATAAAACACAGCTGTATTCAGGATCAGGTTTTCCTGGCTCCTTATTTCTTCAGGGATTGTTTTCACTTGAAAAACTACAAAAAAAGCCTAAAACCAAAAATAACCGAAAAAGCCCCCAAAAACCTAAAAACAAATTTGAATTGACTTAGCCTCATACTGTTTTGGATAGGACTTTTTTTTTTTCCTTTTTCTTCAGCTTAATGAAAAGAATTTGTCAACATCCTTATCTGCAATTATTTAAATGTAAATCGTGAATAGCTGAGCTGCTGTTAGGGACATTATTCTATATTAGCCGCCTGAAGTCCAGGGACAAAACTTGGCCTCTAACTGGGTTTTTTTGCACTCTCAAAGACCTTCAAACTACAGGGGAAATTGCTAGTCTGAAACAATTAAAATGGACACAGCTCATTAATGTTTTTAGTCAACTGCTATAGCATCAGTTCTCTAGATTTATCTGGGAAAAAAACAAGATACTGAATCAGGATTGTCAAAAAAAGAAGTGCAATTTTCTCTTTTAAGCTGTTAGAATGCACACAGTTGGGTTCTTTTCTTAAATCTCTGTCTGAACCCCCCTCAGAATTGCAGCTAGGGACAAAAAGTAAAAAAAATTAAAAATACTGTAAACAACTCCTGCTCCTGTTGCTCTCAGAAACTGTAGGTGTGAAAGGAGGGGAATAGCAAAATATCTGTAGCTGTACTATTTTTGAAACTGTGGGACCTTGAAAAGCAGCCTGGCTGTACCTCCCAAAAGATTGTGTGCACGCCAGAGTGGGGGTGTTTGTGCTGGATATCAGGCTTCACCAATCACCAGTATTCACTTCCCTCACTCTTAATGGTGGCAGCAAACCAGAGCTGATTTTGATAAGTTTTTCAGTGGTATGGAGGAGATTTTTACCTAAACTATGACGTTTTTAAATTCTAAAGGGATTTTGACTGCTCTTGAATTGCCTAGCCAACCATTCAGACAGGAGATATGCACTATGCTAGGATGTAAGTCATGGTTTCCATTTTCTTTGTAGACTTTTTATGTTCATGAATTTTCATTAAAATGGTTTTCATTTTCTTTCTTAAAAAATAAACTTGAAATACTTTTTTTTTTCCCTGATAATTCAGTTAAGGGTTCTTATAAAAGTGAAAATCTTGTTCATACTGATGATTTTGGCCTTATTTTCTGCATATTATCATATGAAAACAAGATCAGCACAACTGGCAATCTTGCATTCATTTGAAGTATTCAATAAAACATGCATGTTCTGCAAACTGCAAGTTTTAGAATGTAATTTTAAGTGCTGTGTAACATTATATAATACAGATACAGCCTTCTAAAAATTTTGAATGTCTGTTGCAAAACATTACTTTTTAGAAAAAAACCCTTAGTGTTTCATGGAAATACTCCCAACATGATTTCTGTTTTGACCAGTAAAAAAAAATAAGCTTAGACTGTCAAATCTGCTGTTACTTAATATAACTAAAACAGTGTGTTCTGTTAAATCTAATAAGTAGCATAAAAAACAATTCTGTATGTGTTTCTTTTCTGGTTAAAGCAATGAGGAACATTTGTAATGGTGTTGTAATGGAGAAACTTTGTTTTTTCTTCAATTTACAGCTCTAAAAACTTAATCTAACATAGTCAAATCAGTTGTTTTGATTATGAATCAGTTGTTTTGACACTGAATCTGCATTGTCCTAGCCAAACAGTGCTTATCCAGGGTTCAGACTGAAGTCAGTTTTCAATTCAATTTTCCCTGTCATATTGAATGACTCCATACAGCTTCTGTGTGCTGTTAATAGCTTTTCATGTGCTGAGCAGCCATTTCAGGAATAGATCCTTTCCTCTCTTGCTAGGCAGAATTTCTGAACTAAAAGACCCCAACACAGCAAAACAAAATTAATGAAAACAAAACAGTTTAGAATGGAAGGTATAATATTATATAAGAAGCAGAATCAGAGTAAGAAATTGTTTTGAAAACCTTCTTTGAACAATGGATTCAGACAAAGCAGAGAATTGGTGTGAAATTTTGTTTGCAAAGTTTAAGTTTTATGCATCCTGTGTATAAATAAACTTTCCAAAAAGTTGTGACTCTACTAAAAGGTTGCAGACAATTTGTTACCCTTACACTGCTTCTTTATTACTTTCTTTTTAAGTTTCCTTACCTGAGTTTGGACATTCAGATGTGAGCCAAATGACCCAATCCATGTGAAGAAGTAGTTGCCTACCAACCATAATTCATCTCATTTTGAGGTCACTCAGGCAGATCACAGAAGTCATGCTCCTGACATAACTGTAAAAGAAGACAAACTTGCTAGCTTGCTTTGAAATACAATTTCTAGACATTTAAAAAGTGTACGAGATTATTTTTTTTTTAATTGTAGGTACTTATGAAGTATGTATGAAATTTGTATTTCAAGAATTTAGTAACTACTGAGTGGTCTTTACTGGCCTTTGTGTGTCACATGGAGTATCTTGAATTTTGAGGATATTTTAAAGTATCAACATGATGTGCAGCTGAAAAAAAACCCCAAAACTGAAATCACTGGAAAGTATGCTGTTTAATTGAATATATTGGATAAGTTAAATTTAGAAATCCTCAGTGCCACATATCTCATCCACAATTCTCAAGGCTGCTGTTGCCATTCCAGGCCAATAATACTCTACATCATCATTATGGTAAAGTCATAAATATCTCATTCCATGTAGAATAATTGCTCATTACTGCTATCTGTGCAAAAGTATGGTTCTACCAGATAAAGAAACACAATAGTAACACAGGTTAGCCATAGCCACCTGTCCAAGTAGAGGCGTTGCCACTGCTCAAGCAGGTAAAACAGAGCTTCAGGTCCAGGAAAACTCAGAAAAAGTATACCTGACAAGCCTCAGTTGAGAGGCTTTGCAGATTTAGTGCAAAGTTTATCACAGACAATACAGCATTACCAGGCTACACAGTTAGAGTCTCTAAGAGGGAGTGATTAAATTAAATCATGGTATATGAGTAAAAATAATTACTAATATGTGTTTGACTATGAAAAAAGAGTGATTCATCTTGTTCATTTTTTTGTTTTACACAAATATCTGCTTACTGCATTCCACCACTTGCAGCATAATGAATTTTTATTTTTATGTTATATATTTTTATATGATTTTTTACATAACTATTTACAACAACCATAAGATGTTATCTGTAACAAAGGTTCCTAAGCTTTTGGTACTACAGAGCATCAATGATGGTGCAATTTTTTCCTAAGGAAAATGGAATTGCTTCTTTTTCTCTATTAAATAAGATTTCAGTCTTGAATATTGAGAGGCTGTACATGAAAATTGTCTTTTAAAAAACTTTAAAGCTAATTTTTCTATTTTGTTACTGTTTCTTTTTTTAAAAATCACAGTGATCACACTGGATGTAATTCTTTCCTCATACAATTTTGATAATAGTATTGATTTCAGTGGAATTATTCTTCATTTGCCCGGTGTGAACAGAGAATCAGATTAATTCGCAAAAATTATTTTCTTGCCATATTATAGGAACTTATTACTTTTCCCTGTCAGACATAATCATGATAATTTTAGTAGGGAATAGGTTAAAATAATCTTCATCCAGTTGGGCAAATTGAGTCAGCCTGCTGCTGTGTTATATAGCCCGTCTGTTCTGCCAACTTATTTTTGATGAGCTTCTTAGAAATAGCTGCTTTTATGCCAGTGACTTAGGGTAGGTTTGTGTGTAATTATGCTCTTAGTAACATTGCAAGTATAAAGAAAGAAGGGGAAAAAAAAAAAGACATAGGTCTTTTATGGGACCTCTTGTAGGCTTCTGTCTCATTATGTTAACAATCTGCCTAGAGAATGGTGTCAGATTTAGAGAGCAGACGAGATTGATTTACTTTTCAGGCCCTTCTACCCAGCCTAATTATTGCGTTACAAATGGCGATTCTTTCACCCCTCTGAAGGAGCACTTTGATTAGTGTCTGCAATGCAGGTGCCAGGGCTTAATACGGTAAGTGCATGTCAACTAGTTTCTTTCATCACATAGTCAAACTGTATAAAAAAAGCCATTGCACAGTAGGAGCCGATGCATGGCTTTACCAGAGCTTATATGAGCTTAAAATTGATAGGGTTAGAACAGCTACGAAATTTGCCATCTTGTTTTGTTTAATTTTTCTGTTGGTATTCTTATAAACAGGAGAAAAAAGGGTTACATGCGAAATAGAAACAAAATTAGAGTGAATAGGTAGTTTGCTACTGTAGAATTTTATTTAAAATTCAGATCAGATTTCTCCCTTCTCCCTGCCCCCAAGACAAGGTTGAATGGTTCTTCTCACAAATTAAGTTATAGTTTCAACATTGTAGTCTCTCTTCACTGCTCATGTACTTGATGATTTGACTTATTGAAAGGGTTTTATTATTAAGCTGATGCTCTTTTACATTGCTTGAAGATTCATTTATAAATAGCATACTTTTTGTCAGTTGAGAATGATTACGTAAATACAGGCTTGGATCAGTAAACGGGAACACAGGATAATTAGCTCTAATTCCTTAAAAAAATTGATAATCTTCATTCATGCCAAATTCAACAGGATTCAGTTCAGACACACTAGACTTCTCACTGACTTTTTATTGGAAGTTTCTAATTTATTGTGTGTGTTCTCTCATGTGCTAGAAAAACAGTTAAATCTTTTTTTTTCCACCTTTTGCACACCAGAGCAGAAAAATATTAAAAATAGCCAGTGTGACATCCTTTTGTAAATAATTTTGCATACCACTATATGTATTATAGATAGTACCATAAAATAGGTGGGGAGGGAGGTGCAATAGGGGAATTGAGAGGAATGCTGCTATTCTGAGTGGCACATAAAGGTGAGGCCCTTGAGATCACTGAAGGGAGTGTGATGCTCCTCAAACACCTGTGTGTTTGAGTTCCTGCCTCAGAGAACACCTGCTTCTTACTCAGCTACCTCATTTCCCTTGGATCCTTATTATGAACTCTGTCAATCCTCATCCCACGTTTAACCAGCATTGCATGTTAATGGGTATCATTTACACCTCAAATGACTTTTCCAAGTTCAATTTGATACACGTTCCTTTCGAATTAGGCCTCAATATATTCTGAATTATGCAAAAATTGGTGGGTCTTCTTCTTAGCTATTTGCTGTGCTATTATTTAGTGGTATTTAGTGTAATTATCAGGAAACTATATCAGCAATCATTGTAATATTCATTACTTGTACAACAAATATATCCTATGCCTGTTAATAATGTCTTATAATAATTTCTAGTTTATCTTAGATTATTTGAGTTTTAAAAAATTTACTTTCTAATTATGGATCATCACACAGAATGTAGCTGTCAAAACAAGTGTTTTTATTATATAAAAAAAATTCTCGTAACTTTAATAAAATAAATGAAAATATGGAGACAAATGTCAAGTCCAAAAGGGCTAAGATCTCACAAAATATAACTGTAAATTGTTGGCAGTCAAGTAATTAATTTTAATATACCCAGGTCAAAATTTTTCCTAATTAAACTAAAAAAATACCATTATACCTTCACAGCTGAATTCATTGTAGCCACCTGTGTTAATCATAATAGTCTTAACATACAGGTGTAGACTTCTTGAGATCAGAAATTAGTGATGAGTAGGAATATAAGAACTTAGGAAGCAGAACAGACATTCAACAGAAAAATCTTCATATTTTAAAATCAGGCTACCTTGATCAAGTATTATTTGACAACAGTAATATTGACTCCAAAGTTTTTACTCAACTTTTATGCGAAATCTATTGAAAATATATTCAATATTTTCTCCAGTGTCTAGATCTTATCAAACTGCGTTTTAAAAAATTTTAGAGACTTATCATGGGCCAGAGGCTGAGTCAACACTTGAATTTTGTAAATGTACTGTCCTTTCCACAGCAAATTTCTCTTGGAGAACCACTGGCTTTGGATTTTTCAAAAAATGAGACATTGAATGGTGCCTGTTTTGAAGGTTTCTTGTAAAATCCTGCAAGGCATGTGTAAGGTACTTTGCAGATTTCTTGTGTTGTATTTCAGAACTTTTTATAACTTCCCATTTTTTTATCCTGTATAGAAATTCTGGAATGCACCATAGTATTATAAAATCCCTCCGTTAACTTGCATGCCTCTCATAAAGATATTGGGAAGAAATTCTTTACAGTGAGGGTGGTGGGGTACTGGAACAGGTTGCCCAGAGAAGCTGTGGATGCTGAAAATGTTCAAGCCCAGGCTGGATGGAGCTCTGAAGCAACCTGGTCTAGAGGAAGATGTCCCTGCCTATGGCTTAAAGTTTGGAACAAGAGGAAATGTAGGGTCTCTTTTGACCCAGACCGTTCTATAATGATATGATTCAAATCTTCTATAGGCATGAAGGAACTAAATGTTTGTAAACATATTAGAGGTTTTTAACATACTTTGGTAAACTGGAATATTAAGGAGATTACTGTGGTCTGAGCACCAAATAGTTAAAGGGCTATTTAAATGCTAATGCTATGCAAAGACCAACATTTTTCATCCAGTTTAAAAAAACCCACAAAATAAAGAAACAACAACCAAAGCTACAAGCAAGAAAACAAGCACGTACCGTAATATAATTTAGGTACCACAGAATAAATGCAAGAAAGACAGGAATAAATTACTACTATGATTGTTATTGGACATTAACACTCCTATATTTTCTAGTAAAATAGTTTCTATAAATTCATCCTTTTTGTACATTTTTCTGTACTGACTCACAAAGTCATATGCAGTGTGTGATATAGTTTTAGCTTTTGGGGATGGTGCTTATGCTCAGACTGTTTGAAGAATGTGTATCATATACTTGAGTGTAATTTAAAAAACAATCATAAAGGGGCAGTGCCACTCTGACATATGCATCTTGCGGCAGAATGAGTTTGAAATTTGGTTTCATAAGTTTTTAATGAAGTAGTAGACAGGAATTTTAATAGACCACACTTTCTCGCATATACTGAAAAAACCTTACAGTAAATGGGAATAGAATTTGACTGCATATTTTCAGCATTGTAGCTAATGAAATAAGGAAATCCAGCTTAATCTCCAGACTTGGGAATTTTAATTCAAACCTTTGATTCAGATTAGGCAATTACTTATTCTTTGCACTTCTCTGCTCAAACTAAAGTATGAGGAGTTTCAAAGCTGCAGCAACACTTTATCATGCTTGCAACGCTAATTACAACATAGTCTTTTTCAATTGCATGAGAACACAAAGATCATCTGTGTCATCATTCCTGCTTGATGCATAATTATGACCCAGTGCTTTAATCTGAATTGTCCAAAGGAAGGTTGAATTAACTTCCTTGCCAGTAAATATAACAGCTGGGATTCTGTTAGTTCCCTGCAGAGATCTCCAGGCAATATTTATCAGAAATTTCAAGTGCAAAATAAACTGTTGTGCTATAGCAGTCAGTCTTCACAGCGCTATGTGTACAGCTGTAATAAGTGGCAATATACAGTTAAACAGTGTGAATTTGATCTTGTTACACCTTTCCTATCAATACCACTCGCACATTTCATGTTCTGATGCACATTTACTTCCTAAATACAATCTTAATGGGAATGTGTAGCACATCCTTGTAGTAAAAACCAGCTATGCTTGGGGTGTTTTGAGCACAAAAGTTCTTTTCCAAAAGAAGTTAGTTCTGATAACAGAAGCATTGATGCTTACGTTTATAGCATTGATATTTATAGCTCCCTCTCTATGTCTCGTATATCTGATTTGAGATTTTAGCCCCTTAAAAATAACCTTAGTCCAGAGTTGTTAACGTGCTTTTATGTTCATAGCTTAAGGACATCTTGAAGGTTAGCTAGGGAGCCTTGCGCTGCCTTTCCGAGGTTAGGAGGTTTGTTACAATACTCTTTCAGCTGCGCAGAGACACTTGGAAGCAACAGCAACAAATGGCACAGCAATATTAATGACAGCAGCACACGTCCTGCCGGAGCAGGGCGGTTGCAGGAGCGAGCTGCGGCTCCGAGCGCCAGATCCGCTCCGGCCGGACCCGATCCAGCCGGTCCCGCTCTGCCCGGTCCCGCTCCATCCGGACCCGCTCCAGCCGGTCCCGCTCCATCCGATCCCTCTCCATCCGGTCCCGCTCCATCCGATCCCGCTCCATCCGGACCTGCTCCATCCGGACCCGCTCCATCCGGACCCGCTCCATCCGGTCCCGCTCCGCTGCGGCGCTCCTGAACTGTTTTGTCAACAGCTCCATCTGCAGCCCGTGGGCAGCCGGGAGCCGCGCTGCCAGCGCGACACAGCTGTCCGGGAAAATTAGATTTGAAAGGCAACACCTTAAAACACCTTTTTGCGGTTGAAATTTTGGCACTGTCAGGTTTTATATGATTTCTGAGCGTATAGCCGTAGGCTCTGTCAACGGGATCTCACTGGGAAAGAGGCAGGGAGGGAGGAAAAGGAGAAACGAGGCATCAGTGCTGCTGAGGGCCTGCAAGCAGGCACAGCAAACTCTCCAGTCAGCTCTTTAAATATGTACACAGCAAATTAACCTGGATGTATGATATTAATTTTTCTTCCTATTTCTTTCTGCAAATACGCTTTTATTTGCAAAGGTCGGTCCTATGCTTTTGGTGCCATGTCCCTTGTGTGACCTGACGGTGAGAATAGTGTAACTCACTCTGCCAGCAGTGGGATCTCAGTGGTGTAGTGGGTATGTCCAGCAGTGGAGAAGTCTGAAGGGTTTCCTTCAGAGTGTGGGGCAAAAAATTAGCATTTACACCCAGGGTCTGTAGTCTGGCAACACTAGAGGGCTGTAGAAGTCTTTTCTAGTCACCTACAGGTGACAGGGGTGTTGATGTCTGTTGGGTGGTTGTTTTTTTCCTTTTCCTGGGGAGTGAAAGTGGTACTGCTAATGGAGGTGCTGGGGCAGGGCAGGCAGTATGAATCAACATGCTAAGCAGCTCTCAAACCAGCATTGGTTTGAAATGTCTTTCCATTACAAGAATGAAAGGAGTTAATCTATAAGTGAATATCTTTATACGTCCTGACTTCTAATAATGTAGGAATTGTCATCTCTTTGTAGAATCATTCAGCATAACATTTGTCTCTTCCTCACTTTATTTCATACTTTAATTCATAGCAAATGAATGTAGGTTTATGTTTTGGTTTTTTAATTTGTTTGTTTGTTGGGGTGTTTTGGTTTTGTGGGCTGTAAGTGGATTGTTAGGCTCACTTTCCTGCATGGAGCTATTTCTGATTCTTCCACCTCTGTACATAAGGTGTTAAAAGGCTGTATGTTGTCTTTAGAACACCTTCAGATATCTTTTTTGACCTATTGGTGCTCTTGACAAATTAAAATGCCATTCACAATGGACAGGAACATTAGTCAGTAGGCAGCAGTCGTTCCCTGGCCACAGAACACAGTACACAGAAAGCCTTCCCTTCCCCGTTTCAGTCCTCATGACAGCAATTGCTCCTACATGTCTGTATAGATGGGTGGGACTTTGGTACTTTTTAAAGATTAACAAATTTAGATCACTTCAGATAGGTGTGGAAGTGAATTCTGCAGTGAAAGAGCACTCATATACCTTGTCATTATTTCCCTATCTTTCACTCAAAGGTGCTTCAGTGGTGTCTGTAATCTTAACTCATGGGGAGTGACTCAGTCTCTCAAAAAAGCAAGCTTCAAGTCATTTTGAGCTTTATAGGTCAAAAACAGCACTTCAAACTCCACTTGAAAAACAACAGGCACCCAGAGCAGATTTGGAGAGCAGATGTCAAATGCTCATAAAGGGATACAAAGCATATCAAGCAGAATAGCACCTTTCTATAACAGAATGTTTCCAGGTTGATTTAGTGTGAGACCCAATGTAGGGTTATATATTAGCAGCCAGATAGCTACTTCCTAAAGATATGTTTGCAAATGCTAAATTATGATAGCATATTATAGCACAGAAATATAATTATGCATTAAGAGTTTATCCTCTTAATTTTCTGTGTTACAAGGTCATGTAAGAGCACACTCAGAAGGGAGCAACACTGCTCAGTATCCTTCAGTTCACCTATAATGAAGCCAGCTCTATTCAAAACTCCACTCACTTGGCATTGTTATTGTCATTGTTTCTTTGAGAAAGCATCAAGAATTGTATTATACAGTCCTGGAGATCCCAAGTAAGATATGAAAAATTCAGAAGAAGAAGAAATTTCCCCTACATATTCTTCTGATCTGAAAGTCTTCCACAAGTCCTTGTGTAGTTGTAAGTTTTGTATATTAAAGTAGAACTATTTTTCTGGAAATAATTCCCCTTGGTTTCAAAGACAGTGAATTTTAAAATACCTATTCATTTTCAAACATTACATTTTAAGATTCCTTAATAACATGCTATATGAACAATACTAATTAGTATATTCAGATTCTGATCTTAGATCAACCCTTCCTTTTAAATGCAAATATTTTTCCCCCTTTTTATCACTTTGTTAATTGCCATAGATTTAATTTAATCTATCTGCTTTATTTTTGGAATCTACAACAGGTTGTTTGCTCTGCTTAGGTGACTCAGGATGTATGAACCACAGCCAGTTTCCCGAGCACCGAGCTGGCATGAGCCTAGTTTGCTTAATAAACTTAGTATGCTTTATAAACTCAATCAATCCATGCCTGTATTATGTGTGAGGCCATTTTACATCATGAAGAAACTCAGATGTCTCTCAAGTAGAGAGGGGCAGCTCTTACCAGTGTGTATTGACAGGACATGACATTTTAACATAGGTGGTAAAGAATGCAGCATCCAGTCTCCTGCATCCCTGGCATGATTTCTGTGGTCACTTTATTAAATTTCTGTGGCCACCTTGTTAATAATGAGAAGGTTTTTTTGTTTGTTTGGGAGGGTTTTTTATTTTTGTGGTGGTTTTTGTATTTTTTTTGTTTGTTTTGTTTTTCTTTTACAGATTATAATTACATGAATTTTGCTTCAAACCAGCATAGAATAGCAAAGCTTTTGCTATTGTTTCCAATTGTCAAAATACAGTGCTAGTAGGGTTTGTTATCAACTATTGCTGCCAGGTGTTCCTTACAAGAGAGGTAAACAATAGGTACTCAATCTGGGTAAAGGGGGAAAAGAAATCTTGCAAATCAAAATCAGCTCTATCCCAGCAATTCTTTGTATTTTCTTCCTGTTAAGGATAGATTGTCAAAGTGAACAAGCAAAGTGGTATGCTCTTTTACTAAACTTTCCAGAAAAGGACAAGTTAAAAATGTATAGCAGATTCCTGCTATCACTGCAGCTAAATGGAAATTTTGGGAAAGTGTAGTCCAGGTTTGCAAACTATTGCATATTTTATTTTGATTTAATAGTGCATACAGCACCTGGGATATTTATAGGGAGTTTAGAAATCCACAAAGCTGATTAAGGAGCATCAGGTCTTATTTAACTGTATTTTTGCTTGGCATCAAGCAGGGCTTAATATCATTCTGGATGATCTTGTTGAGCTCCTTGTAACATTACTGCATTACTGATGTAATAACTTACTGGAGATAAAACGTAATGTGATATCAGTTATTTAATTTCTTTTATTGATTTTTCTGACCTTGTAGCACTTTCCCCAGCATCAAGTATGAATAGCATGACCAAACGACTTCATATTTGAATATAAAAATAAAGCACAAAGTAAACTTTCGAGCTTGAAGAAAATTAACCTAGAGAGCATTGGTGCTACATGAGGGACATTGGTTTTTGTTTCTTTGCAACTTTTGAAGAATATCGAAGAATTAAATCATGATGTTTATCGTATCAGTAATGCTTCAGTTTTCTGGTGCCACGTAATTTGGTCAGTGGTTGGTAGCAAGGACATAATCAGCTAATTCTGATAAAACTTGGTAAACTGGTGTGAATTCCACTGTGAGGGCTGTACGATCCTGGGAAGTTGAACTGTATTTACAAATAGAAAACTTCTGCTTCAGGAAAGCAGTCACTTTCACAAAGTGAAAAAAAATTTGGAGAGAATAATACTGGATAAACAATGGAATGTGAGCTCACAAAAATGAAAGGTTTTTAAAGATGTGACTATGCAAATATTGGGTAAGACTTAGCAGATTATATTGTCCCAGCTCTTGGCATTAGTATGACTATTTCATGAATATTGTGTCCTATTCTGGTGCCATCGGTTAGGAAAGCAAAACAGAAAATGTCAAAGGAGCACGAAGAAATGATTGAAAGAACTGGAACACGTGCTTTGCAGTAAAAAGCTGAGCTTAGTCTAAAGAAAGAAAAGAAAAGTAGACTTAGATATTTGATTAGAAGCTATAAATACCTATACCGAGAACAAGAATTTGTTAATGCTGTTCTATTAAGTCTGTAGGCAGGAAAATGTTGACATGTAATGGCTAAAAGCAGAATATAGACCAAATTAAACTAAAAATAAGGTGGATATTTTAACTAATCCTGGAAACTATTTTCTGATGCAATTGATAGATTTTTCTGTCACTGGAAATAAAAATATGACCTTTATTCATTTTCTTCCTTTAAAGTTATGGTCTATGTCAAGCAAAAAATATTGAATTTGAAGCAGAAATAATTGAAGTGTAGTATCTATAATATACAGGAAGTCAAATAACCACAATATTTCCTGTCTTTAGAAGTGCATTAACCTAAAATAGAAAGCATGCACACTTTCCGTTTCTTTTCATTTCCTTTCTGTATCCTAGCTGTTAAACTGCATGCCAATTTGTTGTCTACTCCTGAAAATACTGTGTGTGTAGAGAGCTTCCACTTATGTCAATAAGATTAGGGGATCTTAAGGTCATACCCTTCATATAAAATATAATTTATTTGGATATTGGCTACCTTCCAGCTGATACCATAACAAATTCTACTTACCTGAAAGCATACCGATTTTTTTCTTGTTTTGAGTTAAGAAGGTATAGCATTGCACAGGTTACCAAGTGTATTATGGGAGAAGTTTATCTTTCTATAGAGGATTTAATACTACCCTTCCCCAGAGGCAAAATGCCAGATTGATTTGATGGACCAGTTTACCATAGCAAATTGCATATTCTAGAAGCACTTTTGACCAAGAGTTACTGTCTGTAGTGTACCATCTGTTAAAAGTCTGATATCTCTAAATTTAGATGATCGGTGCAGTCAATTTAGATAGTAAATTATTCATTTAGACACTGTAGTGGACACTTCACCACATGTAAGCCTGCTTCTGCTTCTTCTGAAATTTTAGTTAAGTAGGATAGAAAACTGGTGGATAAAAGCAAATTTATTTTTCAGTAATTGGAACTGATACAATTACCTCCATCCACAGAAAACCATGTATCAGTGGAATTGCACTTTTAATACAAATACACTAATTTGACACTCAACACCATGAGTTATGAAGAATTTACTCAGGCCCTGCAAACCTTTACATTACTTTGGATAGACAGTTTGTAGGACGTAACACCACACCATGCATGTCTTTAAAATGCTCTGTCCTAAAAGTGGGAGAAAGCAACATATAATGTGTTACTGCAAGTTTTTAAATTTTGCTTTCCTATTACCTCTTTGCCCTTGTATTCAGTGGGGTTTTGTGTAACTCCTTTGAGAACAATGGCTAGTGACAAGCCTGACTTTCTGTTTAAGCCCTGTAATTTGACAGCATGTCTAGGCTAGACTGGTGCTAGGCCACTAGTTTGTGACTGCCCAGTGGTCCAAAAAATAAAAATTGTAGTGTCTAATAGGCTTGCTATCAAAGCTGAAATTTTATTGATTATAGGATTTAAAGACAGCCCACTTCTAAAATCCTAGCCCCAAATTTAAATGACAGCTGCATACTGAGCTAACAAGTTAGGAAAAGGGGTACAGAATTTAAACTGGAAGAGAGTAGGCTTAGATTAGGTATTAGAAAGAAATTATTTACTGTGAGGCTGCTGAGGCTCTGGAACAGGTTGTCCAGAAAAGTTGTAGATGCCTCATCCCTGGAGTTCTGATCAGCTTGGTCTAGTGGAAAAAAATGTCCCTGCCCATGGCTGGGGGACCGGAACAAAGTGATCTGTGAGCTTCCTCCTGACCCAAATAACCCTCTGATTCTCACAGGTATTGTGGGTCTGACTGGTAACGCTTTTTTCTATCAGTTGGATTTTAAGTCCCCTAATCACCAACAGAGAAGAGAACATCAGAAGCAGAGGGTGGGTTATTGGTTTCTTTTCAGCTTCTTCTTTGACAGCCTGTGAGACAAGATGGACTGTACCCTCTCATGTTCTGTGCTTCTGTCTCAGCATTTCAGGTTTTGCCTTTTTCAGCTCTCTGAAACAGGCTTTGCTGGCACCGTGGACCCATACGTGCTGCCTATCAGCAGCTTCAAAGCCTTTGTAAGCCTCATATCTAAGTAATGATGGCATTGCTAAGTAACTTTGAAAGGTAGAAGTGAAACACATGTAGTACATTAGGAAATATCAGTGCTGTTTCAGCTATAATTCATGCTGGAGAATTAAGGAAGTAGCTGAGAGCTGACACGTTTTCAGGATCATCCACAGGAGCCGGTCTGTTACTCAGGCGTAGGAAGCAGGATAGGCAGTACCTTCAGTTGGTGTGATGGATAGTAGCTGTGTGATGGACAGTACTATTATCACATAATATACAGGATTCACATGCTTGATTCCTTCAACAATCTTGCAAAATAATTTGTTAAATTTTTCAGCTTTCTTGTTAATGACCGTGTTATGTTATGATCTGTATGGTAGAATAATACAACAACGGTATGGCGTGCTGCCACTGATCTCTCTTTATTTCTGGGAGTAGATGTTTCTGAGAGAATTGTCAAATCAGGAACATTGATAGTCTTAAACTAAAAATGTAGCTCTAGTTCGAGTTTTTGTTTGAAGTGATGTGGTAAGCACACTGAAATATCTCTTGCTGATTTGGATATATGTGTCTCTGAGAGCACAGTTTTTACACAGGTGTTAAATAAAAAATTAAAGATAATGTACATAAAACTCAATCATAAAAGCAGAATTCTATAATGTTTAATTATGTGTGTGCTTTTCTGTTTTCTTTTCTTTGAGATTAATTATGAAAATATTTGTCCAATAAGAAGTCTCCTTATTTAGAATATAAGGGAAAATAACTGTAATGTGTGGCTTGTTCAAGGGAGGAAAATTATTGACATTTTTAAAAAAGTAACTACAGACTGCATGTACATAATTATGAAACACTAATTACTTAAAGGTCACAGAAAGAGTTTTCAGGTTTTTTTTAATATCCCACGGTTTCCTTCTTTATAAAGCATAGTAATTAAATTCCCTATCAACCATTTTCATGTGGTGTCATTTTACTGCATTATTCTAAAAAGAAATATGATGAATTTATGCTGGTATAGGACTGCTTATTCTGCCATTTTCTATTTTTGCTGATTGACACATGTCTGGAAGACACCTTAAGAAACAATATAATTAGTCTATTTGCATTGCCTGGAATTAGGTGACCTTTGGTTTTGACAGTAATTAGACTATCCCTGCTGTACGCTGTTACTTGCTGTTAGTCACTAACCAGGCAGAAAAGGAGTCCAAGCAGCTCATTTAGTGAGCTACAAAAGCTTTTCAAATGTCATTAAAATGAACAGGAAATTATAATTAATAGTACGGTCTCATTTTATGGATGTGTCCCACAGATAAAACATGGCTAGAGCAGTTATTTATTTAGCTGAAAACCTCCTTAAAATAAAGGAGTTTTTTCAAGAGCTACAGCACCTGAAAGCATTGTGTGTTCTGAGTGTCTTCTTCTCAGGATGTATGTATGTAGATGTACTTCATAACTGGTTCTCAAGGGTACTGAAAAATGCACATAGCTGTATATTTTCTTTCTATAACCCAAAGCCACATCTCTTGTATCCATCACTTATATAATGCTTCATTAAAATTTCGTTTTGTTTGTTCATAAAAGATATTTAAAGGCAATGTGGTAAATTTCTGAAGAATCTTTTCTACCCTATTGAAAGTGACTAGAAAAATCTCTAAAAACCAAATCCCCAGGTACTTGCATGCTTGATCATACATGGATGATATCCTCCTGCAGGAATCCAGCCCTGCAATAAGATAAATCTAGGTTGCCATTACAACAAATTGAAGGTTCATGCTTTCCTTTCGAGCAGCTAATTGAGGCACCCAAGTTGATAGACTGGATTAAATAGACTCCTAGATTAGGTCTCGCTTTTGTGCTTCAAGTTGCATGGTAGAATGATTCAAAATTGTAAGGTGTCTGTAGTAAATGGCTCACCAGAACTGAATTTTACACAAAATATCAGAACTGTGTTGAAGATTTACAGTAGTCATTTGAAGTAATGACTACTTATAACCCAGTTAAGACAATGACCCAGTTAAGATAATTGATCTGTGCATTTTTGTGATTGGCTTGTAGCACTGTAGCTCTAGAAGGCAAATGATGCATATTCACAGGACAGTATTAAAAACTAGAGATGGCCACATTCAACTGACTTCTATGATATGCTCTTATTTTGTTGATCACAGTGGATGTGGATTAAAAATCCTTTCCATTCATGACTGCTGAATGTGGGACTGAAAGGGTTGAATATAGAAGACAGGCCAGGAGAAAGAGGTGGTTTTAGAATTGTTTTTTGCTCAATATGACCTCGCATCTGGGGGATGCTAAGAATATTCAGTCACATTGTTTTCTGTCTTTCTTGGGAAGTGGTGTTTCTGCCAAACACTGAAGATAACAGAATGCTGTAAGGACCTAAAAAGCATTCTTCACAGGCCTAGCCCTGTAACATAAAGGGGGGAGGGAGATAAGAGGCTTGGAAATTGTAAAACACAGCCTGATGAAGAATTGTGCCTGCTCCAGAACTTTTGGTATGTGAGCCAGGAATGGTGGAGTGCTTTTTGCCCCTGCTAAGATGGAATAAGCTTCAGTTGTTGATTGTGGCCATCTTGGTATTACCTGTATATATTTGATTCACACACAAAGTCTGTTATTTCCAGAAGATTGCTGGAACCTTTTAGGGGGGGCAATTATATTTTTGTGACATTAGTATAAATATATATTGTCTATTTTTATATAAATGTCAGAAGAGTTCTTCTCTTAGCTGAGTGCATTGTATGCATAGTATAGCTCTGCATGCAATTTATGTCTCTGGTTTCATAAATAAGCATCAGATGTTAGGAATTTAATTTAAATTCAAATTAATGTTAACATAATGTAGAATTAAATGCATTTGAATTAAGTGATTTTTAATCTAAAGCAGCAGATATGCTTTTCACTGCTGCTTTTTCACTGCTGACACCACTGCTTCAAGTCCTCAGCCAGCAAGTGGTTTGGAAAGGTCAGCAAGTTGAATTTGCTTCTTAGGAAAAAGATTTATTCTACCTTATTTAAAACACCCAAGTCCCACATCTTAGAACGCTCATCTTTTTGTGGCCAAAGGAAATAAAGTAGATTTACTGTTCTGTAATCTGCAGATGCCTGTTTTTCTCTGTAACTATTTGTGCCTCTGAATAAAAAGTTAAGGGTTATTAAAAGTTAAGGGTTATTAAAAGTTAAGGGTTAAGTTATCTAGGATGTCTAATTTCAACTTAAACATCTGATTTTAAATTTTAAGACTGAAATGCATTGATCACGCAATTCTCTAAACTTTGACAGCTGTGTCTGAGTATCAGCAAAGAGCTCAGCTGAAAGCAAAGCTAACTTCAGCTCCTCACCAGAGACCCATGTTACCCTGCCACCCTATCTTTCAGTTGTTTGGGGTTTTTTTTTAATCTTTTAATCAAAAAGCCACTTTATTAGAAGTCCATGTACAGGTATTCCTCACTCACTTGCTGAAAGAGTTAAAACTTTACAGTGTCACAGCTAAGACTCCTGAAAACTCAGAGGACCTGAGTTTTGACAGTAACAGCAGACAGGTGGTCGCAAAAATGCATAAACTAATTTAGAACATTCAGGACTTGCTATTAAAAACAGAAGATTGACAGCTCGCAAACTTTTTTTCCTCAGGATTGAAAAAAATCTTTTTCTTGACATTCTACAGTCATTTGAAACACTGGTTCAGTTAGATGTCAAACTTATAAATGGAGCATTCAATATAAAATGGTTATTTTCACCTTTTTTTTAATCTGTATTAGTAAATTTGATTTTTTAAAAATACCAATCACAGGAAAAATCCAGTTATCTATAAAATTACATCATGTGGATGCATGCCAAGAGCCCTGTTGGCAGAGAGCTAGACTTTAATAGATTCAACTGTCTGAAAAATCAGACACCTTATAATTGTCTGATGAAGCAGAAAGATATAGGCACGTCGATAGGCTGCTTACCCTGACTCATTTTAGATATATTTGTATCTAAATACAATCACATCATAAACTTTTTTTTTCATTAATTTTTGACAATGTATATCAGTTACACTGAACTAGGTTTGCACAATGATCTAAGATTACATCCTTAATTTTAATAACTATTGTTTGCTGAGTTTCACATTGTTTGCCAGTGGTCAAATATATGAAATTTTGCCCCTCATTTAAGGTATAAGAATGGAAAGCAGCCCCTCTACATTGTGACTCATCCCCAAGACAGCGATACTTAGTTATAGGAGTTCATGAATTGCTCAAAAAATCAATCTGTCTCTATACTGAGGCAAGAAATCTGAAATTCTTAAGTGAGGACTGCTTTTAATGATCTCTGACCAGACTTGAGCAAGCAGCAGCTATTTGGCTAAAGAAAAGGAAAGCAAAGAAAAAATAGATGTTATATTTTTTTTTCTGTCCTTATATTAACCTGATAATACCTCTTAAGGCTTCTTTAGGAATGTTCCCATACAGCCACATTGTTTTACTTCATAAATTACCAAACATATTGATAATAATGTTTCATTTTGATAATGAGAAATTATATAATGCAGAAGTGAGGGGCTGGGAGTAAAGCTTTAGAGTAACTGATTGAGTGCCATGTCACGTCAATTTCCTTCATGAACAGATTTTTGTATTTGTCACTTCAAGTTTACTGAATCCCTTATTTTTTGAACTGCTGTGTGAAGGTAGATGATGTTGAATAACCTAATTTAAAACAACGTTATTATAAGCAAATTCAACTGAAAATATATTTCTAGATGAGGAATGAGGGTTAAAATTATGCAGGCTGTTACTCTGTTACTTTCTATGTATTTTATTTTGGTAGCATTCTATGGATGTGTGGAAATATGAAAAGAAGAACACACATGCAAACACCCCTTTTTTCAGAATCCCAAACAGTAATCTCAGTAGATTCCCTGGATAATGAGACATAAATACAGATATTTATAAATATTTTGTGTAATATAAAATCTTAGTGCAGATTTCTGAGGTGGCGTCTGTCCATGTTTAAAAAGACATGTAAATATGCAACTGCTGTTCAGACACAGATATAATGTATGAAACTGTGAAGTATTTTGTCAAGTATATTTTAGGCCAGATTATTATCAGAAGTGGAAAATGAAAGCTTTATAGATGTAATTAGAATTTTTTTTTTAAAGTAAATTAAAGCATATACTTTAATAATTTGTAATGATTTAATGTTTGGTTAAGAAGGCTTTGAAGGACACTTTTGGGATTTTTCTAGTGTTGGGAAAGTGTATTACCTACAAACAACCTCCCTGAACTGTGACTGATGTTGAAGTTACAGTTATATTAATGTCATCTCTGTTAAACCAGTTAGGGTAACAGGTGCACGCTAGGGGTTGGTTGAGCATGGAAGGTGTTCTCATTTCTTGTGCACAGCATTCACTATTTATTCAAGTTTAAAATTGCTTGGAATAAGCCACATGGAATTGACATTCAGTATTTTCAAATTCATAAAGGGCAAAAGATTATTGTCTTTTCATCACTTCCAGCTGAGACTATTTTCCTAATCAACATCTTAAAATATATTTTCTTTATAAAGGAGGTGAAAATGTTTCGAGGTATAGCCCTCAAAAGATTCTGAATGTTAAACCTACTAGAAAACTACACAAAATACTGTCCACCTTTTCCATTTCCTTGTAATATTGAATTGTAACAGGAGAAACAGTAATGGGATATGCTTGTATATAGCAGTCCTAAATGGACAGCAAATATGGCTGTAGAAAATGTTTGCAAATTTGGGATTTTTTAATTCATAACTAATGGGGAATTTTTTCTCACCAAAAATGATGAAAAAAGTGATAAAAAGTTGGTTTTGCTGCAGTAATTTTAAAATGGCAATAAATTTCTTGCAACAGCTTTTTGAAATTTAGTTTCTAAAGTCTCTTGATTCAGTGGGAAGTGTAAAGGAAAGGCTATGTATTATGTAATGAAATTTCTAGTTCTCTACAAACACCCACAGATGCATTTGTGAGAATATCTTTAGCTTAGAAGTCTGTGAAATTAGAAATTTAGGAGAAAAAACAAAACATTTACAGACTCTTAACTACATAAGTTATCTAAATGTGTTATTAAAGTCCATGCTAGCTCTGGAACTACTGAGAAGGGGATTAGGCCTATAGTTTGGCTAAGGATTATATTTTAAAATTGTTTACTAACATTATCTCAAAGCTCTTGCAACTACCTCACCCCCTGCAAAACAAAACAGTAAGTCAATATCAAAAATTTTGTTATCCTCAGATTTTAGTTTCTATATTTCTTATAATAATAAGGGTGGAATTTGCAACAGCTAAAACATGGATGCATATAAGGTATCCATTCTATTTTATATATAAATATTGTAATTGAAGTAACCCATTTTAATTTAGAGAATTTATAGCAAATATCAAGGTGTTCATTACTCTTTTAACCTGCAATAGTTTTAAATACTAAAAGGAAATGGGTTTAAAGTATTTCATCTGCAACCATTTTCCCTTCTGTATTTCTCATTCTACCAAGAAAGAAACAGAATAATCAGAAGTTCTTTGAAAGTTATTAAAACAAAGTGTCATCGACAGCCTAAGATGTTAAAATAGAAAGTTGTCACTGACATTTTATCTATGCAAAAAGAGATTTCTAATCTCAAGATGTGGAGATAAAAAATGACAGATAAATGGTAAATAGAAGTACAGTATAAAGGTGTCACTTCTCTTTTGCATCTCCAGCTGCTTTCCTTCTCAGCCTTATTCAAATTTATTGCTGATTCTTTTCAAGGCTATAAAATCCTGGAGTGTAACACAACCTCACATAATGCTTCTCTCAACTTTTATAGTAGAGGTATGATTTACTATTGCAGTAAAACTCTGCTATCAAGTATTTTCTAACTGATTTCATCTCTTCTGTTGAAGAATAAAATGTAAAAGGAGATTCTCATATGAATTTATAATTAAAGACAAAGTTACTTATTGCAAACTACTTTGGGAAGCAAAATAGATTTAGATGTGTTAGTTTAACACTGACACAAAAGTGTCTCATGGTGTGTAATTCTCATCTTCAATATCCAGGAGCTTCAGAATTTAAGCACAGTGTTAAAGGAAAAAATAAAACAACCAAACAAAAAACCAGAAGACTGTGACTCTCTGATCGCAGGGGCATACAGTATTTTCTGTGTTTGATTTCTGTGTCAAACAATTTGATAATTACTCCTCTTTTCAAAGTAGAGTTCAAATCTAATCCAAAAGCAATATTGTCCAAGCTGTTTCTATATATTCCAGTTATGCTTCTTTTTTTATCAAAAGTTCATTCCTAAATCATACAATTCAGAATTCTTTCCAAAGAAAAATACATAAACCATTCTATTCATACAAAAATTTTCATGCACCAAAAAACAAAGTAGGTTTTACACCTGCTCATTTTCCTCTGTATTCATTACCCATTACTTTAACAATATTTTTCTCAGCAATGTTGCATGATGATACAAATAGAAGGATAAAATGAAGAAAGAAAGAAAAAAAGAAAAAAGGAATAAAAGAAAAAAGGAAAACAAAATTGCTGTATATTTCCTGCAGATGTGAGTGCTTTGAATGCCACATCTTAGAAGCTTTGGCATCCATTAAACATGCTACCCCCTGTGGCTTAAAAGCAGGTTTGGTTGATAGTAAATTCAGTGGGTTTTTTGCACAGGTCTGTATGGTGGAGTTGCAATTTAGCGTAAAAGAACAGCTTGTAGTCTGAAATGTGTGGCATGCAGAAACTGTGAGATGCACAGTGTGGACATAGAGAAGGGAGTGTGTTCTGACTCCCTTGTGCAAGGATTTCTGCATGGAACTAACCTAGGCATGAATGGAGATGGTCCATACCCTGCTGAGCTGCCTTTTGTGCTTTTATTGCAGTGCTCGTACCAGACTTACACACTGTTTCTCTGCTGGTTTCTCTTCTCAGATGAACAGTGGGAGCTGCACTTACTATTTGCTACCAATTCTTTTTCCTGTTTGCTGCCCTGTCAGATTTACTTGAAAGAATATTTGGAGCAGTGGAAAAAATGTTACAAGAAGGCTGCCATTTATAAGAAGCCTTTTTATTAGGGTTTTTTGAAGGCTCTTTTTTTTTCATGAATGATCTCAAGCTTTTGAAATGTCTTTTCCTTCTGAATTGGAGCTAAATCTGAAAATTCATATGAAGGGATTTAAAAAAAATAATTTCAGTTTAATCACTTTTATTTAAATTCTATTTTGTACTGTAATACACAGAATAATATAAATAGAAAATGAACAGGATGACAGTTCATGTCTGCCTGTGACAGCATGGTTTGGGATTTGCTAACCTAGTAGATCTCTTTCAATTCTCTGAATAGTAATTTCAGAAGAAAGGATTAAAGACAGTCATCATCATCAGCTTTTTGCTTCTTTGAAACAAAATTTCAGCAAAATTACAACACTCTGTGCGCTGTTTCCCTGTTCCAGTAGAAAGTATGTTTAATATACATTTTCAAAAATTACTTGTAGAATTAGACTGCCATTTTGTAACAAAGGTGTATGCAGAACAGCACTTTGAGTTTGTGCCAGCTTTTTTCTTCAGCATGGATTGCTAGTAGGTGAAATTGTGCTGGTAACCTTGAATTGCTCTTATAAATCAGTAATCCAATAACAATCTCCTACCTGCATTTTTCTTCCCCTTCCTATGGGGTTTTAATTTAGAGTGAATGAATGAATCACCTAATTTTTCGGTGAAATGCATCATTTGCAGACAGGAAAGGCAGTGATGCCTTGTGAAGGCTGACCTAGAACAGAGGCAAGATGTAGTTAAAGAATAAAGTAGATATTTATTAAAAGGCCTCAGTGGATACACCTTGGGCAGTACAAGAGCCTAGCCAGGGCTACACCCAAGATGAACCTAAATGGTCACAAAATGCATGACTGGTCATGGGAGTCTCTCACTTTTATAAATTCTGCTCTGTTTGCATATTGGACCAGATTAATTGTCCAGTTATAGCTTTAGTTTATGAAGTCCCATCCTTCTTGTTTTTCTCTCTTCTTTCTTCTTCTTATTTATGCTCTTGGGCCTGAGATTTGGATCGATTGATTGTCCTTGGTCCCAAGTGAGGAAAGGAATTGTTTTGTCTCTTTACTCTGTGAAGAGAGCTTGCCATGCTCTAATATGAATATCAGAACTACACAGTAAAGCAGTACAGAATCTGAAAAATATAAAAGCTAAAACCTGAGGTGTTGGCAGGGTGCAGACCAGAGGACTGTGCCCTTAATACCTTGTAGCCCTGTGGAAGCCAGCAGAGGATTTGAATTAGGAAATAGAAGAGCAAACAGGAATGCTGCACTGAAGCATTCTACTCAGACTTTTCCTAGCTAAGTATTACTTACCAAAAGACAAGAGGCTTATATAAGTACTTAATAACTCCATCTCAGGAACATTGTAATAACAAGCTTTGAGAAAGGAGATTTTAATTACAACTATTTGAGAAATTAGAACCTGTGGCAAAGAAAGGGGAAGAGGCTGATCTGAAGTCAGAAAGCAGAGCAGGGTATTAAACTCATGATTCACAAATTTTAGTCCCTACAGTAAATGCCTTAACACCGGAGGTGTGTATAAATCACTTATCTCACTTAATCAATTGTCCTCCATTGCAGAGGAGTTTGGATTAGTAGCATCTGTTTTTCTCATTTTCTGTCTGCCTTTGGCAAAAAGCTTAGTCTTCTGAGAACCAAAGTGCTAACTAAAGTCTTTGGGCTTAATTTAAGAGCTTGTGGTTGAAGCTTAATGGTTTATGATATATGGGAGGTCAGAGCAGATGATCTAATAGACCCCTCTCACCTTAAACCATATGAAACTACATAGACTTCTGAAATATGATAAAGCTAGAGCCAGTGTCACAGATCACAGTGATAAATGCTGAACAAAACCTTCTGCTTGGCTGCAGCCTGAGAACAGGACTGACTACGATCATCCCAGTGCTATGAAGAGATTCAGCCTGCCCCTGTATGGCAGAGAGGAGCAGCAGTGAAGGAATCTGAAATAGCTTAAACTCGTTTATTAACTGGCATGTTTTGGGAAAAAAAAAAAAAAAAAAAAGATTTGTTGAAAAGTAAACTCATACTTAAAGGAAGTATGTTAAATGCTTAGTATTTCAAGAATGGGATTCGCCTAAATGAAAATCTCATACTCTTATCAAAGGAACAAAAACTGTTAGGTGTAGAGGACATGGATTCTTTGTCAGAGCCTTTTGGCTTGGTTCAGCTAACAGATTCTCTTGAAAAAAAACAGTGATTCTGAAGTAAGGGACTGAGTTCATTATGACCACTGAGCTGAGAAATTTCTGAAAAACACAATATATGTGGGTTTCTGGAAGGATCTAAACTCATTTCGGTATTATCCTGCATCTTGTACGTACCAGTGAAAAATGATGCTTAAGAGAAGGGTTTCATGTCCTTCATTATAGGTGTGTTTCAGTCACAGCAGGCTGGCAGTTCAGGCTCCACTGAAAAGCTACTGCAGAATAGAAGCTAATTAGAAAATGCATCAGAGGTGGAATAGTTTTTGTGTGGAAGTAGACTTGCTTTTTGTATTGACATTTCAGACAGGAAAAAGCTGCCACTCAGATGTGTACAGGCAAAATAAAGATAGCTGACAACCATATCTAGCTCCTGAAATATGTGCAGAGGCACCAGCATTGCATTTCACTCCAGCTGTTGTCATCCTTTCTCCCTGCCCTCTCCTTCCCTGAGCAGCATGACTGCTCTTGCTATTGCTTGGAAGATTTACTCAGCAAGTAGGTCTTGTGATGTAGGACACTGCACTGCTGGCTCTGCTGCCCTTGTGCAGTGAGAAGGGCCTGATACCTTATAAAGATCCAAAGACAGGGATTTAGGGAAGAGGAGTTTTGTGCACAAGATTTGGTTTGTTGTTCTTTTTTCTTTTTTTTTCTTTTGAACTCAGATTCTAAAGTATTGTCATTACAACATGGAAATGAATGGAGCAGGACCACATTTTATAAAGTGTGAGCAAGAGATGTTGCTGTAATCAATGTGTAAGATAAGAAGATGGATGGAGATTTCAGTTTTGTAGATATAGATGAGAGATGGCTTTCTTAATCTGTTGGACAGAGAGAATCCATAAAATTTAGGCAAAATCTGGATATAAATACCTAGAGAAGGGAACCTAGAATCATTACTTAAAACAGCATTGTTTTATTGCAAACAAAAATGAGAAAGCAATCAAAAAATGCAAAAGCACAATAATTTCCCTATAGGTCAGTTCCTACAAACAAGCCCAAATTCTAAATGCACGGAATTCCTCAGATGGAAATCACAATTTTCTAAAGAACCACATAATAAAAAAATAATGTTATGCTAGCCAAAATAAAGCTGTTTAAGATGAAAAAATCCAATACACACTTATGTTATCAAAGACAAGTAAATATCTATTGTAAGTTTCAGGTAAATACTACCGGTAGCTACATAAACAGCGTGTCCAAAGAGAAGCAGCAAATCTGGAGAAGGATCTGAGGGAGCTGGGGTTGTTTAGACTGGAGAAAAGAAGTCTCAGGGGAAACCTTATTGCCCTATGTCTATCTGAAAGGAGGTTGTGGTGAGGTGGGAGTCAGTCTTTTTCCCAAGTAAAAAGTGATGGGAAAGGACGAAATGACCATTGGTGGCACCAGAGGAGCTTTAGATTAGCTATCAGGAAAAAAGCCTTTACTGGAAGGCTTGGAATGGGCTGCCGTGGAGGCGCAAGAGATGTTTAAAAGATGTGCAGTTGTGGCATTTGGGGACATGGTTTAGTGGTGGACTTGGCAATCTTGGGTTTATGCTTGGTCTCAATGATCTTGAAGATCTTTTCCAGACTAAATCATTCAATGATTTTATGATTCTGTCTTTCAGTTGACACCTTAAGTTTTAGCTTTCATATTTTCCAGGTTCTCCACTGCATTAGTGTGTAACCCTGCACTTCATATTAAATGTTAGCAAGTTCTCTTCACAGTTCAGTCAGACAAAAGAATCCTTTTCCAGTGAGAACCAAGGAACCCTTGCAGCTTCAAGCCCAGAAAGTGTAAACAGCATCAAATTGAGGAGAGCAATCTGAGAGGCTAGGGCTTCATAACCTGAAGCTGTAAATGGACAATTGACCCAAATTTGTAAATGGACCAAAACTTATAAAAGTGTGAAAATGTCTGACTCATTGTCCATCCTGGGTGTAGCCTCGGCCAGGCTCTTTTACTGCCCAAAGTGTATCCTTTGAGGGCTTTTTTAATAAATATCTACTTGAATAAATACCTACTTTATTCTTTTAAATCTGTCTAGCCTCTATTCTAAGTAGCCTCCCAAGGCATCACAGGAAGACAAAACTTACCCTGAACACCCATATTGACTGAGAGACTGCAAATCTCTTAGTCTCACAAAGAAACTAAAAATATAAAAGCAGCTTCATGGAATAAATTCACAACTGGCAAAACTGGGAATTTGATGGGATTTCAACAACATATGTTTGGCTGACAAAAATTTCTAGCAGAATCACAGAATATTCTGAATTGGAAGGGACCCACAAGGATCATTGAATCCAACTCAAGTGAATGGGCCATAAAGGTTTGAACCCACAAACTTGATGTCATTTGCAGCATGTTCTAACCATCTCAGCAAATTCTGCAGTATGTTGCTCTTCATCTTACTCACGATTTGTGCATAACCTGATCTTTAGAACATCATTGTTCAGCTTCCCCCTTTCCAGTTTTTTTGTAGATGAGGACCTGTGTGTTGTTTGTGATTTCATGGTGATTCTGCAGGTCAGCTGAAATTTGAATTTTTGGTTGTATTAGAAATGGATAATTGTAAGAGTAACATGAAATTGGCCTGGATGGTACAGAGCAGCTCTCCTAATAAACATAGGGAAGTGTTACAAATATTCTATTGAAGGAATGACATTACAGTGAAAGGTGGGGGACTTGGTAGTGTTTGGGTTTGGGGTTTTTTGTTTGTTTGTTTGTTTTTCTTTTTAGGGTTTTTTTCCTTCCTATTAAATTCATCACAATTTGTATTTGTCATTATCCAAAAAAGGAAGAAAAAATGTACATAAACTTGCAAATGAAAATTAAGGGGACTAAACCATATTTTTACCTATACATTAAAGTAAATGTTGACTTCTGTTATTATGTAAGTGCAACAGAGTGCAGATAGGGAAAGATTGTGCCTATATATAGAGAAATCTCATCCAGCTAAAGAAAATGAACAGCATTGAAGGACACATTAAATCATCTCTTTCTTTTTAGTTTTACTAAATATAAATCAGAAGATTTAAAGATTTAAATTTAAAAGCGTCAAGCTAACTAAGGTAACTACAACCCTCCCTAATCAAACACCATCAATATGATAAGTCATTCTTGCAGAGGTTACATTGCTTGGCACACTGCCTCTTAGTTCCTGGAAGAGTGATTTCCTTGTCAGCTTTTCTGGTGATGAGAAGGGGGTGGTTTTTGGTTTTTTTTTTTTTTTCACTCTTTGTATTTAGCAGGTGTCAGGATACAAAAATCACTTCTCAGCTGTGCTTTTGGGATTCACTTTTTATGTCAGTATTATGTCACTTAAGAGTGTCCTTACTGAAGAGATTTTGGGCTGTGTGTGACCTTTATATCCAATCCCACCTATATTTGTAAGAATTAAACCTTAGTGAGGTATTCTCTAAGATGTGATAGAAATGTCAGAATTTTCCTGAAGAATTTTCTGATTTTACATTTACTAACAGTCCTTTGCCATTTCCTGCCAAGACAGCACATTATGTTTTCTTCTTGTGATTGCTTGCTGCAAGCAAAGTGTTAAAACAATATGAAGATAGTAATTCTGAGCTATAAAAGTAGTATCTGTATCACGGAGTTTAGATTCTTTATGCACTTTAATGAGTATTTTGTGTAAGCAGGGGTATATGGCAAGCACATTTTATTTTGTGTAAATGTGCGTAGATTGGCAACCACAGGTCATAAGTGCAATTTGATATTAGGCTTTAGATGAAATAACGTGTACTGGTAAGCTGAGCATTTTGAGGTGATGATGGGCTTAGGCACATAAATTTTAACCTTCCCTCAGAGGAACACAATGAAAAACTTCATTAAATTTCTTTCTGGGTGTGAATGGTTAATAACAACCTTGTGTTGGCAATAAAAGACAACCCAATTTTTATATTGACTGTGTATTTTTTTCAGTGCTTCCTATATTATTAATCAAGGGGTGGAGATGGACTCTGACAGGGGACTGATGAAATCATTTGGAGTTATCCTGTTTCCTCCTTCCTGGGATGAGATAGGGGGTAGCAGAGAACAATTGCTCAGCCTCCATGAAGGTCCTCTTGCACATGGATTGACTTAATTGACTTTCCTGCTTAATACTCTAGACGATGTAATGAGTTGATAGAACAGGTGGCATTGCTTAACAGATGGATACTGCATGCTATCTGTCTTTAAAGAACTGAAGTGATGATTTTGATTTGCTTATCTAGTATCTTGCTGTAACTGGGTTTTGAATGAGGTCTTCCTAATTATGAGTCATTTCACAGCTGAGTGACTTTATTCTTCTGTTAGTAAGAGTCACACTAGTCCTCTTTTGGCACATGTATATATCTATTATTGCTGGCAAATGTCCTTTCTTTCTTCCACCCCAATAGTTAAGGTCTTTCTTTCTAGCTGCTATTTGTATCAGAACAGTAAACATCAGAGTAAAACAGCCCCAGTTTACTTTGTGTGTGTGAAGAGATAAATTAGAGAGTAGGAGCTCTCTCTGTGCATAGGTAAATTTTGACCTTAGATGCAAACAACATATTCTCAATGCTGAATGTTGACAATTCAATGCCAATTGGCATCTTCACTACCCCAGTATAAAGAGGGCATGGAATAGCATATAGGACACATAATTCTTCTGCCTGCTGTAAGATTAGAAGTTTGTGAAAGGTGGGTATGCGGTTACAGGTTATCATAAAAGCAAATTGCCTTTACTGGTAGGTAAAAATGTTGTGAACTAATTTCACCAGTTCATTTCAGACCTTTTCATTTAAACTGACAGAAGCAAATTATGGTGCTATAGCTCATTCATCCATGATTTCACGCTCCCGCACCCTAGGAAACAAGAGGCAAACCTCAAAGGGTTTCTCCATGGTAAAACATTTTTAATTAGTAAATAATTCTGAAGCCGTGCATTCAAAGCAAATCCTCACTAAGCTAGCCATTTTGTCACTTCCAATGACAGCACTTCCAGATTTCTCAATGACTGTGTGCATTGGTTCACTTTTCACAGCAGCTTTTTCTCCAAAGAGGAATAGTCAGAGAGTGAAAGAGAGTCAGTCCTGAACACTGTTGTTGTTTCTTGCCAGTTAGACTAGCATACAAATTGAGCCAAGTTTGTCTTTGTGGAAGTGTTTCAGTCTGCAATCCATGAGACTTATAAATAGACATTAAACAGTGACTGTTGAAATATATGAGGAAATGTCAAACAAATATGCCTTTATTTTAATGGATGTTTGGTCAAAAATACTATTTTCTGGTGATGGCTTTAACAGACAGACTGAAAAACAGAAATGTGACTGTCTTTGCAATGTCATTTTGCTTTAATTCATAACAAATAGAAACACTCAGAATTCCTAGGCTAGGATCAAGAGAATATAAATAAAACAAACAGGAAGTAAACCTGAACCACAGATCCAAAAAAAATTAAAATAAATTTGGCAAAGATGAATGAAAAAAAGTTGTATAGAAATCCTAGAACTTGTTTTCAGTTACTTTGATGTTCTCCCCCCAAGCAGGACTGTCTTAGCAAGGCATTCTCTCTCCCAATCTGTTTGCAAGTTGCCATGGTATATCCACTAAGAAGAAATTATATTTAATCATTATTTTGAAGTTTCAGAATCTTGCACCCAGAAGCTGTTATTAATGATGCTTACTAGAAACTCAATTCAGCCCCTCTATGTGTTGGAATTGCAATACAAGTATTTAATTACCTAATCACATATCAATCATTATATCCAGAGAATATTGATCTTATTCGGTGCACAAAATCTTCAGTCCAAGTTAATGAGCTAAACTCAATATTTTCCCTCCTCCTTATTCACTATCTGTTGATGTTATTTGTTGCAGTGTTCATATCCTGTTTTGAAGACAGAGCTATTAGTTTTCTCATGGAATTTGCTATGACATTTATCACTACTGTTTCTGAATGCTTTGCAAATATTAACACACTGTTGCTGCACGATCTCAAATCTCAGACCCTAAATTAAGCATTCAGGAAATACGGAGCAGAAGCTAAAGGAGAAATTACTTGGCTTCAATAACATTCCATCTTACTTAGAGGAGGTCATGCAGACATTGGTTTTAGTCAATGTAAAGTAAGTGGCTTTGACAGAAAGGAATTCATCCCACCTTAAGGATGATGTGTTTAACATGGCATCCTTGGCATATGCCCATTTCTCTTCACTGGCTTGAAAACTAATCTATTTTTTTTCACCCCAATTGGTCATTTGCAGAAAATGCAACAACTTCCTTAGTACCATATACATTCTGAATAGTGAAAGGAGGGATAAAATCTTATAGAGTGGTATTAATCATATAGCTTTTCCAGGAATATTATTTAAACTTTTAACCAATACCTTTTAATACCTAGAATTTGGAACACATGATCCATTCCTGATCACTAGAATACTATTTGCTGCAGAAGTTTCCTTATTCCTAGGAGAGTTCTGTCCTATTGCCATTGAATCAGGGCATATTTCCTCAGACATTCTCTTTGTGGATTTCTCCTCGTCTTTTCCATCTATTTCCTAGTCCAAACTGCTCAGGCCAGCTAGAGGCTTTTCTTCCAATTCTTTGTAATGTTTGCTTCATTTTACCACCTTCCTCTTTCCCCACTGGAAAGTAAGAATCAATATCTATCCTTACTTTGTCCTTGCCTTGTCATACCCACTCGGTCTTACCCACTATCTTTGTGTGGCCTTTCATGTCATTCTTTTTTCCTGACTACAAGGTTCGAACTACTTCCCTGACTTCAGTCCTCCTCTTTCTATCCAGTTTCAGTCCTCTCTATGTTATGTTCTTTTAAAAGACTCAGCCTCATTTCCACTGCCTTGGCCAGTGCACATGCCTTCCTTTTCAATGATCTAGCTCATGTCCCCTTGGGGACCTTAATTTACCTCTTACATCTGGCTCCAAAATACAAGAGAAAGTGTTGCCTTCCCACAAATTACTGTATTCTTGAACATTAAAATGCATGAAAAATGATATTCAGGCTTGCTTTCTTGGATTTTAGTTGTCAAAAGAGATATAAGTAAATAAATAATGAGTAAAAAACCCAAACAAACCAAACAAAACCAAACAAAGAAAGAGAAGGACCACATTTAAAGACATTATGAAATCTGGTTGAAAACATATCTGGCTTGCTAACTCATCTCCCCCAAATCACATGTTCAGCAATTGATAGGAATGAAGCTGTTCTATAGTGTTTACTTTCTTCAGACTTTGATAGTCCAAACTACTGCAGAGCAAAATTAACCTCCTTCTCGTCAGTCTCCTGCTGCTCAGAGAGTTTTGAATAGCAGCAGGAAAATATGAAGAAAGGCTCTTGTCAGTTTTAACTCTGCTGCAGCCTGTCAAATCTTTGGGTTACAACAGTGGCACTCCAGCTGTCTGTCTGCTGATTTAGAAAGCAAGCACCGCATTGCCTTCATTCAGTTTACAGTTTCGAGACCATTTTTTCAGAATTTTTTAAAGACCTTAGATTCTGCAGAAGCTGATAAGAGCTTGGAAAGAGTGAATGTATTCACTTATAACTCAGAGCAAATTTCCAGGTTGACATTAATTTAGTTTCCCCATGTAAGTGAACTGGAATTTAAGTATTACATTGCATTTTGATATCCTGATATTTCTTTATGATGAATATCTCACTGAATGTAATGAAATTAACCCAAGTACTAGAAACATCACAAGAAAGTGATCCTGCTGAGTGTTCAACTGAATGAACAGATAGGCAAATGGGCTCTTTTAACATTTGAGTGAGTCTCAGAGGAATTATGAAGGCAAGTACTGGCATGTAAAAAGCTAAAACCTCAGCCACATTACAAATATTTTTCTTCAATGATTTTTAAAAGATTTATTTTTTCTGCCTATACACAGTTATGGTTTGAGTTATTGAAATCACTTGGGGTATCGTATAACAATGATACTTCAAGTGAATATAAGATAAAATCCTCATCTTGAAATCTGTAGTTTCTTGCTGCTTCAAAACAAAATGGCAAATGAAGGAAGATCTTTACCCTGTCAGGCTTCACTAATGAATTGCAGCTCCCGTAGTGATCTCCTTCAGTCAGAATGCTGTGCTGAGTGTAGGCAACATTAGAAAATACCAGCTAGTTCCCTAAGCCCCACATCTAGCCTTTACTGTAAAGCATTTTAGAAATAGGCTGTTATGTTGGAATTGCTTTGTCCAAGTCCTTTAAAGACAACAATTGCGACAAAATCAAGCTGCCCGTTCTCTCCTTGGCCTGGAAAGACCTGGGTATTCTCTCTGTCTCTGCAGCCAACTCCACTGGAATCTGAAGAATCACTTCAAAGTTTGATTGTTGGTATCCCAAAGCCTGTTACGCTCTGGACAATGCTTAGGGAATTAGTTTCAGACCAATATTTAGGGTCTAAAGGAACATGTCTGTTTAATCTGGCAAAAGCCATCTCAGCAGTATTATTAAGGCACTGAGGGAATTTTCAAATGCTGGTGTCTTTGTTCTTCTTGCTCCTGGCATATATCCTGAATTGCTCCTAGATCAGAGAGATGTGAAAGTCCCTCATGATTAAGGGTCTCTTTGTGAGAGTGTGTGAGTGGCCCTCTGCCAGACCACTGCTTTTCATTTCTCTAAAACCTTCACCTGCAGATGACAGACAGAGTGAATGAGTGATATCTGTTAGAAAGAAAGTGAAAGAGAGAAAACTGTCATTGGAATGTTGGCAGATTCACAAATATGTGACTATTCTTCCATGCTGATCACAAGGTGAGATAGTGGCCATTGAGCTGGGTATTGCTTTGCAAAAAACCATTGCCATTGAGGCATAGGAAGAGAGAAAAACTTTTAGGCATCTCATGTCATCTGCCTTAGTTAGAAGCTGTCCTTGCTGCGCTGCTCTGCTGATGCCTAAGCTGCTGCAACTTGCTGATTTCAAGTGTTGGTAAACAATCTGAGAAGAGATGATGCTTTTGATTTAAGCAAATAGGGAATGATTAAAGCTTTTGATATCCTAGTGCATCTGTACTCAGCCAGGTCTGAAAGAAATTGAAGTGACGCGGCTGGATCCATGCAATTGATGTGGGCTTCCATATACTGTGAGGCTCTAAGTTAATTGATGCATCTTGTACTTGGTGGGTTTTACTTAACTGGGGGAAAAAAAAATGTAAAAAGCAAAAAACCAAAAAACAACAAAAACCAAACCAGCCAGACAAAAAAATACAACAAACAAAACCAAACCCACAAAACCAAAAGAAAAAGAAAAAGAAAACCCAAATATTTTAGAAAAACGCTTAGATACCCTTATTTTAATGTAACATGGTAGTCTGCTTCTAAGTCATTATTGTCTGCTTTGTCTCTGAAAGAGCAAAATCCTGAATATGGCAGGGTAATTATTTCTTCACCAAAGTGTGCCTAAAAGATAGGAAACCTATATCTGGAATTTACAGGGAAATTGTTACTAGGCAGAGGGATGAGGATTTTGCAAAAGATTTATTAGAAATGTCTAGGTTTCAGGTCAATCCTGTTTTTTGACAGTCTCTTAAAAAAATGTTATTTGTAGCAGTTTTTCTGACTTTTCTGTGAAATAAAGCTTCCACACCTCTTGCACTACCTATTATCTATGTTGGTTTGGTTTTTCTTCCTAAGATGGGTGGTGCTTACTGGTTTATAAGTGAGATTCTATCCTGATTTCCATTAATAAGGGCCAGAACCTTATTATCTATTTCTAATCTAGATGTTTTTGGGTGTTTGGTCAAAGCCCTTACGCAGAACTGTTATATAGGTTATACAAACTATATGCTTCATATAGAAGGGTGCCAAAATCATTAAAGTTAGGTGCAAACGATTCAGATAAGAATATCGATAAAAAAACTCAAACCCACCAATACTGAAGATGATACGCAAACATATATGCCTAAACAAAATTTTCTTGAGGGCAGTCCTGAAAGGAGTTTAGTGTTGTAGTATACAAACTAGAGAGGGGTATTTCCACTTGAAAAGAGATGGGAGCATGCAATTTTTATATAGATTATATTCTTGCACTTGCCTCTGATTCAACTGTAATTCTACAGATATGTATGAGAACAGCTATAGTCTCCATCAACACATGTAATTTATAAGTGCACCCAGTTCTGGGCTGTGTAAGCACTTTTAGATTCAGGACTCTCTTAATCATGGAGGATAGACTTATTAGATATAGGAAAATAAAAAGTATATTTTTAGCAAATAAAACCAGATCTGCTCATTTCTCCAAAACAAGGCAAAAATGCTGAGAATATAAGTGTCCTAATTGCAATTCCAGAAACTTCTCATGGTATTTCTTATTTATTTTATGTAGCAAAACGCATGTGAAAATTTTGACTCCCCAGTCTAATTAATTCTGCTCACTAATATTCTGACTGGCAAGTTTTCTCTAGGCTGAGCTTTTGTGGTTCTGCTGTTCATATTTCTTAATTATTTTGCTAAAAAAAAATTCTCACTATGCTCATTTGCCTCATTTAATTTAACTCAGTTGTGACTGGATCCCAAGCAAAGGTCTTTTAAGAAGAATTTTCCACTAGTTTTTGCTTCTTTTAACCTCTAGAGCTTTCATTGGTTTCACCAATATGTGTGCTTTTTTGGCACCTGCTTTTGCTGCCTAGATTGTGTTAGTTCTTCCCTCAGAATCAATCGTGAGCAGCTTGCAACCAGATGCCTGATTAAAAAGTTAGCAGACCTTGAGTGCAATTACTTCAGCTCTATGGCATTCACGCATTAAACCCAGTGTTAATTGTTTCCCATTTTTGTAACGATCCTTATAATAGGATAAACCAGAAGAGATCATTTCTTGAAGTTAAAACAGCAGAAAATAAAGACATTTACTCTGATTAATCATCTCAATATGAAATTAAAAACAATCACAAGTAAATATAGAGGGTCTTTGCCCTAGTTACCAGTGAAAATTGTTGATATGGTTTGAAGTATTTATTCTGGAGCCTGGCACAATGCACATATATGTTGTATTAAAGTTTAGACAGAAAGCAGGATTGAGTAAAGCAGTTTTTGAGTTGCTGCTTTGAAGGAGCGTCACATCATTACTTATACAAGCACTATTTGGATATTATCACAGATAAATGTCCATATCAGGTAGTGTGTAGATGTACTCATACTTTCCCAGAAATTAATAGTTCTGTGGTTTCACTTGGATAACTCTTGAGTCGTGTCACTTTAGTAAATGATCTTTGTGTATTTAAAAAAAAATAATTAAAAATATCATTATAGTAGCAATAAAGGAAAATCAAGTGAGCGAGCTGAGTAGATGTTCACAGACTAATGACATAATCTAAGATTAAAACAACTCCTGTAATAATACCAAAATTTACATCTATGTATTTTCACAACCATTTGTTTATGCAAAATATCATAGTGTATAAGAACTGTAAAATGGTTTGGGTTGGAAGATACCTTAGAGATCAACTAGTTTCAATCCCCTCTGCTAGGGCAGGGGCATCTTCCACCTAGACAAGACTGTTAAAAGCACCATCCAACATGTCCTTGAACAATTCCAGGGATTAGTCATCCACAACTTCTCTGGGCAACCAGCTGCAGTGCCTTATCACCCTCACAGTAAAGAATTCCTTCCTTGTATCCAATCTAATTCTACCCTTTTCAGTTTAAAGCCATTCCCCCTTGTCCTATCACTTCATGCCCTTATAGAAGTCCATCTCCAGCTCTCTTGTAAGCTAAATTTTGGTATTGGAAGGTGATATAAGGTCAGTTTGAAGCCTTCTCTTCTCCAGGCCAAACAGCCCAACTTTCTCAGCCTGCCTTCATAGGAGATGTGTTCCAACCCTTTGATCATCTCTGTGGCTCTCTTCTGGACTCACTCCACAGATCTGTGGAGCATCCACATTGCTGATAAAGATGTTAAACAGCACCAGCCCCAAAAGGGACTCCTGAGGAATGCCAATTGTCATTGGTCTCCACTTGGAGGTCAAGCTGCTAACTGCAGTTCTTTGAGTGCAACCAAATTCCTTTTCCACTGTTGTCCATCTGTCAAATCCATGCCTGTCCAGTTGAGAGACCAGGATGTTATGCAGGATAGGGTCAAATGCTTTGCACAAGTGCAGGCGCTTTTCCCTTATCCACAAATACTGTAATCACATTGTAGAAAGCCAGCAAGGTTTATAAGTATGATTTGCCCTTAGTGAAGTCATCTTGTCTGTGACCAATTGCCTCCTTCTTTTCTATGTGCCTTAGCAGAATTTCCAGTAAGATCTGCTCCATGATCTTGCCAGGCAACGAGTTGAGACTGACTGGCTTCTAGTTTACCAGGTCTTTGTTATTTCCCTCCCTATTTTAAAAGTTGAACTTACGTTTCCCCTTTTCCAGCCATTGGGAACAAACTTCACTAAACTCCCATGACTTCAGATTGATAGTGGCTCAGCCACTTCACTTGCCAGTTGTTTCAGGAGTCACAGATGTATCTCATCACGTTCCAAGAATTTGAGTACCTTCAGATTCCTTAGATGGTCTTGAATCTGGTAATTTCCTACTGCAGGCAGCTTTTCATTCTCAGTCCCTCCTTTTGTCTTCTGTGACTTGGGTGCTGTGGTTGGAGCACTTGCTGGAGAAGACCAAGACAATAAGTTATGTGCCTCGGCCTTCTCCATATCCCAGGTAACCAAGTCTCCCATTTTCTTCTGCAGAGGGCTTACATTTCAATCCTCTTTCTTTTATCTCTGCTATATATAAAGAAGTTTTTCTTGTCACGTATGAACCCTGGGCAAATTTAATTCTATTACATATATCCTGTTCTTGCCATCACTTGATAAGGATCTTCCTATATTTTCTTAAAGAAGCTCTTGTTGTTTGCAAGTAGTAGACTATTGGATTTTACAAGGAAATGTCTGGCAGGGGGGAGGGTAATAGGGAAGAATAAATATAATTCTTAATTGTTTCTGGTATAAAAATCAAAGCATGACCATGAATATCTTAAAGTAAAATTCATTCTTATGGAACTGCAATTAAGAGATTAAAGAAAATAACAATACATTATGAATGCAGCAAAAGAGGCAAAGACAGATATGCTTTTTCTTCTCTTCTCCTCTTCTTTTTTTTTTTTCTTTTTTATTTTAAGAAGGAATGTATATCCCCAGAAACAATTAGAAGGCATAATAATTTAGATCTATCAAGCAGGACACATCGCTAACCACAGTAATCATGTGGAGCTGTTTCTGCTACCTATATTAGTTCCCCATGGCTCTCTTGTTGTCTTTACTTCATCCAGTCTTCAATCAGATTGTAAATTTTGTAAGGGAAGAGCATTTTTCCTATGTTATTCGGGTATTTCCTCTCACAGTGCTACTTTTCTGTTCTCTCTTCCATCCTTCCCCATCTCAGTGTTAAGCCTTTTATAATCAAGTGAATTGAATTTATGAGCATATTACTTTTCCTTCAAATTATAAAATAATAAAGTATTTATTCTCTGGATAGCACTTGCCATCTGAGCATCTTAAATTAATTTGCAAATATCATGTTAGCTTTCGAAAACATCATGCCTAGTTGAAAAAAAAAAGAGCAATGATCTTTCCCATTTACCAATAAACACAAATGTTAGGTGTTTCACATCACTGGCAGCTGACAGCAGCTGGCCACCATCAGGAAGTTTTCAGTACCTGGAAGATAGACCCCAGGTACCTTATTCTGAGTTTATTTGGAAACTTTCTATTGATTATAGCGACTTACATTTTATTATGTATCAAATGTGCCACACAGTCTGTCTTCTAACTCAGGTACTTTAGGCACATGATCACCCTCCATCCCCTGGGTGAGCATGACTACTTATATTCCCTCACATGTTGGCTTCTCTGTCATTTTCAGTTTAGCTTAGAAACTCAGTATCATGAATTCTTTAAGATGCCACTTGTCTGACCTGGCCGCTGATTTTAATTGTTAAGATTCAGGCTAGCATTCCAGATGGTCCCCTCTGCCAGGGCTGCACAAACTGGACCTGGTTGGTGTTTTGCCATTTCTAAGGGAAGTGCCAGCTGTTACTCATTTTGCTTGTTACTGAATATCATTCGAGATTATACTAGTGGGCAAAGTCCTAAAGGATATTTGGTACTACTGCTCTGGTGAATATCTGTAGCCAGTGTTATTGAGTAAGCAGTTTCATCTATGCCTGATCGTCATCTTACTGAAAAAAGGACTAAAGGGAAACAAAAAAACAAACAAACCAACCCCAAACCCTACCCAAGAAATTAGAACACATCTGTCTTTCTTTTTCTTCCATCTGTCAACCCAGGGCACGTACCATATAATTTTTTTTTCTTAGTGTGGGAAACATTTGGCTTCCTCATTATGAAGTTATCCATGTACGGCTTGATTTTGGATTATTTTTGATATTTTTTACTGTTCTTCTTAGGACTGCTACTCAAAATACATAATTCCAGAGGGCTTATAATTTCAATTCTAGAGATTTTAAACTATGCACTTTTCTAAGAAATAATGATAAATAACCTTGCCTCTACAGAGCAAAGCTCATACCCTCTGGTCTTTTTCAAAGTGCACAGAAGGCATTCCTCTAATATATAAATATTTTAGGCTTTTGTTTGCATATGATGTAGAATGAATTATTTTATAATTTTGAGTGTATTCATTTCAATAACATTAGTTGCAACTAATATTACCTAAAACTTTTCCCATGGAAGAGGAGAATTTTGTGATAAGCACTTATCCAAATGTAGTTGTACCTGCTTTTTTTTCCCCAATTCCAGGAACCCTTGCAGAGAAATGATACCAAAAAGACTGATCTAAGTCCCCTAGCTGCATTTTTCCTCCAATACATGCTTTCAGCTGTTGTGGCTCTACCTAGGCACAGCACATGTGGTGTTGAAGGACCAAAGTGTATACATCTGTGCCAAGTGGGACTTGGCTGTCCTATAGCCTGCATATATGGGAGGTTTGGTCGGACCGAAAGTGATGGATGCTTGAAACCTTAGCAGTTTGGCTGGTCTGTCTTTGCATAATGGAGCCATTAATAGAGTAATTACCTGTCAATGAAATCAGAATTCCTTATTGCAGTGCAAGGCCTCCATTACCTTCTGAGCAAGAACTGCAGGATTTGGCCTTTAATGAAGCATGCCTGTCATTCCATACTGAAATGTCGATCCTGCTTTGACTGCCACATAATTTTTTACTGCATTTTTTTTGGACATTGTATAATTCAGAAGTTAAAGGCAGGCTTCATATATAGTTCATTAATTACACATAAGAATTTGATCTCCATTTAGAAACTAGAGACATAAGCTATTAAAGGAATATATATTAAATTAATTCTAGGAAGTTCAGGCACAGGAACTTGTATGTACAGACAAAACACGGACACACAAAACACTTAATGTCAAGCCAAAGTGATTATTTAATATACTTAAAGCTTATTTAAGAAGCCATAATCAGATTTAATTTTTTATATTGAAGGAATACTTATTAGCACACATTAGAAAAGAAAATCCAACACCACAGGGCAAAAAAGGAGAATATGTATAATGAGTATCTCTAGTAAAAAAGATATTATCTGTGAGTAATGTAATTTAGATTTAAAAGGTTGGTAAAGTCAGAACAATCATAAAAATAACAGATGACAGGAAAAACGTGTAATTTTATTAAATTTACTGAAATGCCTATAGCAGAAATGCCTATAAAACAATCCTAATACCACTGAGATCAGTGGAAAACTTTTCAGTGACTATACTGGTTTCTAAGTTAGGCCCACATTTATTCTTTCTACTAAGGAAATTCAAAATTGTGTGAAGAAGTATTAAAGTCTCTATTTCAGAGAATTTTCTAAAACTTGTTTTTACTGCTCTTTTCACTGCTTTTAAAAATATTACTAGCAAATGTAATGACATCTTCTTCCTCTGGTCACCCTCTCTAAAGAAAATAAGCACCTTTCCACTTTCACATTTTTTGAAGAAATAGGTGTGGTTGTCTGCCATTTTTGACTGGTTATCATCCTACTTGCAGTTACTGTGGAAATATCTCAGACTTCCATATCTGTGATCTGTCAACAATAGAGATCAAACCAGGGAGTCTGGATGCATTCTTTACATGCCTTGTCAACCTGTGAAGACTGAGATAAGGTAGCTTCCACAGGCATTGAGCTCTGTGATTTATTCTACAGTTTGATAACACCTTAAATCTCAAAGTGCCACCATGCATTTTCACTCATCTGTCATAGAAAGGATCATTTCAGAAATGATCCTGAGCTACTGTATGTGAGAAATCAATATTAAAACAAGCCATTTCAATTTGCCAATATATAGGAGTAATTTATTTAATAATTTTTCTAATGCTATTTTCCTACTTAGAAGTGTGTCCTGAGTGTTCAGTAGATAACTAGTAATGTGGAATTTATCATGATGTAACAGCAATATTTTTCAACAATTGGTTTAGGTTTGGACACAAACTATAAAGACTTATTTTTTAATATTCTCTGGGAAATGAAGACACATAAGACATGTGCATATACCTTTACAATTTTTTTGTGAAGTGCAGTTTCATTCCTTTGTGGCTCTGTGATTTTCATGCTTTTATTTAAATTAGTATTGTTGCACAAAATAAAATGTGAGACAGAAGTTTTGTGCTTGTCAGTTTGCCTAATGAAAAGCTAGAGTTCGAAAAGCAGATACAAATTGCCCTTGAAATGTTAGTAAATGTTGGGCTCAAAAGCCAGCAGTCCTTAGCCATTTGTATTAATTAACATGGTCATGTGTACTAGGCAGAGAGTGCACAAATAAATCCATCAGTTTTAAACACTGGGATCAAAGGTAACGGCATCCAACAAATTCTGTGAAATGAGACACTTGCCGGTATGCACATTAGAAAAAAAAATGCACCAATCACTAAACTGTTTTATGTTCAAGGTAGGTGTCCAGCTTCCTACTTCTCCAGTTTTGTAGACAGAAAATGAAGAAGTCACAGGCCAAGGCTGTATAAAGTTCTTTATTTTTCTGAATGTGACTTAGTGACTGTCTTTACAACAGAAGCCATGTAAAAGTAGGTGACTATTAGCATCAGTTAATGTAACTTCAGAGACTTCTACAAAGTTATTCTTTTAAGCTGCTGAAAAAAGTTCAGCAGTGTGATTTTATTTTACTTACATTAATCTCAAGCAGCACAAAGTAGGTTATTATTCAACATCAGAATATAATGTGGAATATCAAACATTTTCTGCTTGTTCTAAGGGGAGCATGGCATTGGCAGCCTTACCTGACACTATCTAAATGATAGTCGGAGTTCTTATTTTCCCTATAACTTTTAATGTGTCAAGAGCATGCCATATGTAATTTGTGGAAAATACTGAAAATTGGATGGAGTCTAATAATAATCATAATTCTTGTCAGGTCTCATTTGACTTCTGCTTGAGGCCAGCAGAAAATACACCCTAACTGTTTTTTCTCACAGTGAGATACCATTGAGAGTATCTGCTGTTTTGATAGTACAGCAATACCACTGTCACATTGCTGATTTCCATGCAAGAAGTCATTTTTTTCTTGTTTCTTTATTGATCCTGTTTGTTAATGAGGTTTTAGCTCTCTTTCTGGCTAAGCTACTGGTACTTTTTTTTTTTTTTAATAGAAACCTCTGTGTGGAAACACCTTCATAGGCTTATTCTTGATTTCATGTTTTATTTGTGATTGTAATTTCATGTAGCAGAGACTTGTCCCAATAGTTAACATGGCACGAGAATGAAAGACCCCTTATCAAAATAACACACAAAACCCCAAAAATCCTTCAGCCACTGAAAATACTAGTGTGCTCTGTGGGTTTAGTTTTTCAAGCTTTGACATCATAAGATAGTTCAAAGCAGATATACATGTGTGTTATATGTGCTGTAAGAGAAATTTGCAGTCAGTATTTTTAATACACTGGAGAATCCTAAGAGAAAAGCTGGGATTTTTTTTTAATTTTAATTTTCTGTATCACATGTTTGCATATGCAAAATGAAAACTCCAAAGCTTTGGGAGTTTAAATTAAAAAACAAAACAAAACAAAAAGCAACCAAACAAAAAAACCTAAAACAAAGTCATAAAGCTGTGGGTAAGAAAGCAGTTCTCAAGGACATGCTCTCCTAACTAAGAAAATATAGGTTTTTATGGTGGAAATACATTACTGTCTAGTTCTTTTTCTATTAGAGGTGCAGATATGTTAACAGAGGTGTTTTAATTAGCTTATAGTGTGTGGAATCAATTGGGATAATAATATTAGTTTCAAAATTAAAATATTCCAGAAATTATATCTCTCCCAGGATGCACTAGCTTAACCATATTATCCTTGACAATCGTGTCCACGCTCAGTTTTTCCAATGTGGATCCATTTATCTAATGTGACAGCTCTAGTGCTCCTTGCGTTAATAGATGTACAGCTGCTTTCTGGAATCATAGATGCAAACATTCTTGTCCTCAAAGAGCAGTGCTGCTGCCGTTTCTGCTTTCTGTGCTGGTAGGAGAGGACACGACTGCTGACTCAGAATTAATTGTCACCCAGTGAGTTGACAGTGACAGATACCCATACAGGCCACTACTAGTTCAGGAAGCAATGTCCTAATTTACTATTCTTCATCAACATCCCTAAATTGAGAGCCTCCTTCCTTTCCTTCCTCCTGTCCCCATGCTAATACAAAATATCCTTAGTGTCTTTATAAGAATTCTGCTTTTTTCTGCATTTTAAAATCCTTGTTTTATTGAGGATCCATATAATCTTAATTGAATTTCCTCAAACTCACATAAATAAAAGTGGAGATTTCCATCATGATGTCACTATGAACACTGGTTAGTTTAGAGTTTGATCATTTACAGGCCTTCAGATTTTCTTTCCCCCACCCCACCTTCCCCTCCGCCCTCACAAACTTTTTTTTCAGTTTAGGACAGTTACTACTTTTAAAGGCCTTTGGTACAAACTTCCTAGTGGACACTGGTCATTTTTTGTTAAACCTGAGGATATTGAAGTACATTTTTCTTCCTTTTACATGCATTATTAAAATAAAAACATTCAAATCACAGATTAATTCTAATATAGAGCAAGAGCTGCATCACCCCAGACAAAAGATTGCTACCTGCACACAAGATCCATGGCCTGCTTGATTTTCAAGGTTATGTGTGATACTAAAGTGCTAATGGAACAGAATACTAAAGGGGTTTTATCACATCTGTCTTTTTGCTGAAGATCGCTGTAAAGTTTCCTGCTTCCAGGCACTGCAGAACTCTGCATATCTTGTGTAGTTAGTGACAGTGATGGAACCTTAAATACACAGTACTTCTGTAGCACAGTAATTTTAGGCTTCAACAGTGAGATGCAGTGTCAGTAATGATTGTTGACATCATAGAACATGTATCAGTTTACTCAATATAATTAATAAGCCTTAGTTGATGGAACACTTCTGTAACTCATTAAATACTATAATCATAATTTATGTTAACATTATACATGTAAATGCAAATATAGTAGTCAATTTTCTTATATATTAAAATAATAGGGTTACTTTTATAAGCAGCCTCCAGATAATGTACAGTCCTGAGACAGGAAATATTCTCAGTTGTTCCTTCTAACATTTAAAAATGTGATTTATAGGTTAAAGTGAGTCCCTGAAGCTTTATTATCCCATTCACATTATGAAAGCTGGATGAGTCTTACAGAATGTAAATCAGGGTAAATATATTATTATAATTTAACTTGTTAAATCTCAGCAACAGCTGTTTCTACATTTAGTACTTCATATGCATTATTGATCAACACATGCTTTTATTAATGTAAAACTTCTCAGAGTGTAGAGAAGTTACTCTGGTTATTGTAATTGGTACAGTGCTTCTGAAATGCTTCTTCAATTGAGTGCACTTGTAATGTGCATTATCTGTCATGCTAGGAGTACCTCATCACCAAAATAAAACTAAATAAATAAATAGAAGATCACTGAAATCTTCAAATTACTAAAGATCACATGAAATACAGTTCTATTACAATTAAATGATGTGTAAGTCAGTCTAGTATCTTTTTGTCGGTGAGATCTATTTCTTCAAGGTCTTGTGTCTTAAATAATTTTCTTGAACACAGATAAAATTTTAAGTATTAAATATCCAAAGTCATGTGGCTAAATAGTTTTGAACATAATGCAAGATCTAGGTAGGTTAATTTGGGGCATTTAAATTTGAAATCTCTGAACTTCATGTCTCTCTAATGTCAAGGGTTATAACAACAGAATTGTCAAAGGAATTAATCTGTGTTACATCTTCTAATACATGCCCTAAGTTTACCTTGTCATCTATAGTCAGTGATTGAGTACAGTCATTCCAAAAAGGCATGGTACTGTTATTTTTCAATTATATCTCTTTTAGGATGGCATGAATGTTCATTAGAGGTGCCTTTCCTCCTCCACTGATTTTTAATTTTTAATAGGTAGATACAATTTTTTTTCCATTTTGAATGAATCCTTTCTCAGGCTATTTTATCCATACAGTTTCTGGTAAAAATATGTAATAAATATGTCAAGCTAACATTTGGGCTTTAGCCTAGCCATTTGGGTGAATAATATTTCTGAAAATTAGCTTAGTTTTCTATTGGCAACACATATGGCTATTTTCTTTTATGTTGTATTGTACAGAAATTTCCACCTTTTCTCTCCATTTTCCATTCCTGCATGCATCTGATATATTAATTTTCATAATTGTAGGCTTAGAACTGATTTTCTTTTTCTCAGACAATTAATTCAGGAGGATGGGGGATAATATTTAAAATGTTCAAAATTTATTAATATTTTACCAGACTCCAAAGTTGAACTAGGTAATGCTCTGATTTAGACTGCATTAAATTTAACATTTAGCTTTCCTGTTATGTCAAATTTACCTTGCAGTCAAGATGATTTTAGGTAAATAGAAATGCTTATTTAAAATGCTTATAGAAAAGAACTTTTTGCTTTTTAGGTGGATATTAGGAAGGCAAAACTTAAAACATATGATAGTCCTTTGTCTAGTGTCTTTAGTTAAAGGTTTGTCATTCTCTTGAATGTCCAATTAAAAACAAAACCAAACCAACCAAAAAAATAAAAACCCCAAGCCCCAAAAACCTAACAAAACACAGAAAGAATTTATGAAATAAAGACTATAGTTTCATGAAATAAAATGAAGGAACATCACCATATAAATAGGGGAAGAATGTGATACTGCCTCAAACATTAATGGAAACCACAAGATTTGACTGCAGATTTTTCTTCATTTTCTTCATTCACTGTCTCTGTAAAGCTAACACAACTCTCCAGCCAGACAGGCTCTTTGTTTTCCATGTTTAAATATGCTTGGGACCATCACGCTGTCAATTCCTACCTATTCATGCATCAGATGGTAATTAATAATGTTTTTCACCTTTATGAAAAGGCCAGTTCTGTGCAGCTTTAGTAGCAAGACAGATATAATAGGTAATTATATTTATGTTTCCTTTTAATACATTGCAATGTAATTTACAGATTTCTATGAAATTTTAGTACTGAGAAATTGAGCAGAAGAAATCAAATTATTGTCTGGTATAGCAACAATTTACATTCTGAAATCAATACCAACATTGTTACCTTAAGGGGAAAAAGAGGTATATACTGAGGCACTCCAGCTATTTATTTGGATAGCATGGTATGAAGAAGTAGCATGAAGAGGCTGTAGCAATTGCTTTTTCTTTTTTCATTCTTAGTTTAGCTTGAAAGATTGGCCAAAACCCTATCTATCTCCATTATCTTGGTTCTGTGGCTAAGATATCAAGATGAGCATGGAGAATGGATTATCCCCTGCAAGCAGGATCCTTGAATAAGGACTACCATGGGGACTGCGTGAGGAAGTTTAGTTTAGAAGCAGCCAAGAAAAAAATATCTCTATTTCTCTTAGCAAATTGCAGGGATCTACTGCAAAATTTGTACATAACACAGACTTGAGCCAAGTTTACCAGGGAAAAGAAAGAGTGGCTTTTACTAAGAAAGTAGATTGATTTTATCTCAGATTTATATTTTTTTTGCAAAGTTCTGTGAAACATGAAAGTGGAAGGTGTGTATCAGTGAGCTGAGTTAGATAAAGCCCTGTTTGAGGGGCTTTGTGGCCTTCTTGTGAGACACACTGCAACAGTCCTTGACTGATCTTTCCAAACTGGAATAGAATGTGGATTGTATATTTTAGGGGCCTTTCACTAAGTCAATCAGAACTGCAAAATATAACAAGTCATTGTTTATTTATAAAACAAAGTGATACAGGAACCATATGTTAATTCAAAGACCTTGCCAGTTCTTTCTCCAGAGCAAATACAAACATAGATATGTTTTGTTGAAACTGTTACTAGTCTTTTTTTGTGACTTGGTCTTCATTTACAGGCCTGATCTCATAAGAAAAAAAAAAATCCATGTTTTAGTACATGAAATAGGAATCTGTTTTGATCCTGGAAGGAACAAACTTTATGAAACAGACATCTTCCACAAAGATGTTTGGAATTAAGCATAAATTTTTCTTGTGTCTTTACAACATCTTCTTAAACTTGTGCACAAGCAGTATCTTCTCCATAATCATCATTTAATCATCCTGCAGGCTTTTTAGGACATTTGTCTACTGTTTACACTTGATTTTATTTTAATATGCTTCTCCTCTGACTTCTTTATTAGTGAGTGAAGTTTCAGTAACTTACGTCAGGTATAGATTCTTCTGTTTATTTTCCATAATAAAAGTAAATTGTTTGTTCAAGTTTCACTTTTAAGCCTCCATATCAGCAATCTTTCCATAAGGAAAATATTCCCAGGATGTTTTCTTTGAAGTTTTTTTTTTCATAATATTTCTTTGTCATCTTAACACAAAGTATACATAATAGTTCAGAAAAGAAAGGGAAGTAGTTTTTGTTGACGCAAAACCTCCACATCTAAAAAAAAATATTTCAATTCCAATTAAAAAAAATGTCGTGCTTGAATATATATTCCGATATACAGACCTACATCCCATTCTTTAAAGTTTAATTTGTCTTGCTGTGAACTGGATCTTTTAGTGGCTTCTTCCTGTTTGGAAAATCAAAGAGAGAAATCATGGTTTTTTTATTCACAACTGTATTGATTGAAAAAGTTTAAAATACCTAATTTGTAAACTCAAAATGCAACTCGGATGGTTAAAATTCAGCAGGTTCTATTTCCAGCTACCCAGTGTAGAAATGTTTTTTTAATTACAGCTTGGTTTATAACAATGGATAGGATCTGTAGCCAAATTTGTCCCTGTGAGACATTCAGCAATGGAACAATAGTATAATTATTTCTGGGATCCCTGATTAGCAAAAACAATACAATAGTTGTACAAAGCTTGAAGGTTTGGTTTTTGGAGTAACAAAGAAGCTAAATCTCCTCTTAATACTGATTTCTGTAACTTGCTGTATGCTTCAAGTACATAATTGGAAATAAAATGCATTTTAGAAGCTAGTGCACAATGGAAAGAAGGGAACAATTTTGAAACTTAGTGCTTACACTTCCTACATTAAAGTTCTGTTTCCACACAGCTCATAACTCACCTGCCACAGGACATTTCAAACACTTGATATCACATGGCATGATTTTTCCTGTACTTCAGGCTTTTATCACTCAGGTCAACAAAATACCTTACATTATTTGCAGCCCACTTTCTATCCATGTGTGTGTGTGTCTGGGAAAACAGGGCAGCAGTGAAAAAGCTTAGTCTCATGAGTAATGCCTTAAACTCACTAGTATTGGAGTACCTTTTCTAGAAATCCATGCTGAGGTACAATTTCTACCAATTCTTTTGGTTGTGTAAGGGCTTCAATATTGAAAATATAATGCTCTATGCAACTTTTCCAAAGCCATAGATTTGTAATGGATGAAATTAGAAATTTTAGTATGGGAATATATTTTATGCAGCTAAGACTGTAGAAAATAAAGTACTTCAGGACAAAATTATGTTTTCAGCTCTGGGAAAATATGCATCAAATAATTCGATACTGTCTTCTATTTTCAGTTAGAGTTGACAGAATCACAAAATGGCTGAGGTTGGACAGGGCCTCTGGAGGGTGTCTAGTGAACCCCCTGATCAAGCAGGGATAATTACAACTGCTTGTCCAGAGCTGTGTCCAAATGGCTTTTGAATATCCCCAAGGAGGGAGACTACAGAGTGTATCTACTCCACTTGCGCCAGTGCTCAGTCACCCTCCCAGTAAAAATAGTTTCTTGATGTTCAGAACCTCCAGTGTTTCAGTTTGTGCCCATGATTACCTGCTCTGTCATTGGGCACCACTGAATTCCTCATATTAAGAAGAACTGAGAAAAATAGAATGGGAGAGTATGTGGAAAGAAAAATGACAAGCTGCAACACAAATACAATTTTAAGTGTTTTCAGTATCTCCAAATAAAGTATAATAACAAAGAAAAATGCATTATTCTATGTCAAACACAAGTTCTAATTTTTTGTACTTGATCAGTAAGATTAGAATGTCCCCATCTTCTGCCATCCATTCCTCATCTCTACACCAGAGTTTGTGTTGCTATTTTTATTGGCATTTTCAAGTACCACAGCTATTACTTGTGTTCCGTAATTTCACAAATTACAGTTCTTAGAACATACTAGGCACCTATTTGACTTTGTTGTAGCAGGAAAAAAGGAGCCAGACCAGTTTCATGTGCCTTTGATTTGATATAATTTGGTTGTTACTATGTTAAAAAAGTGTTGGCTGGCTGACCACCTGGTCCGAAAACAGGGAAAAAAAGTGTTACTACTATGCTTGAACTGTCCTGTTTTCAGCACAGGAGTTTGCTATCCATTTTCACCATCTGAGATGGTGTTTCTCATGTGGATATAAAGTCCTGCTTCACCTTGATGAGCTTCATGGAATCTGCTGCAATAGGTGATTTAAGGAGAATGATTCCTAGGATTGTTTTCCTGAATTTTAAACTCAGCCCAGGTTCAAAAACCCCACTGAGTCTAATTGTTCTGAATTATATATTGAAGTTGCTTTAACAGAGGTAAAATTATAGTGCTTTGACTGAATCCACGTTTCAGTTTTGGGTTTCACATAACGAGGTGATATTTCCTGATTAAAAATAAGGACTGAATTTTTTTCAGGACCTGAAGAAGATCACTATTCCTCCCCACCAAATGCTTATTTATGACTGAATGTGTCACAGATTTTATATGTGAATTTTGGCCAAGTGTTGAGACCTGAACCATAACCCTACCTCATGCTTATATAATCCCACGTATGTTGTAATGTAATTAAACTTGTAATTACTTGTTATCATTAGTCCCAGTGTTGTAACAACTATAAACCTCATTACTCAAAACAACTTGAATCTGTCTTCAGGTAAAACGAATTCAAACCTGGGTTTTGTTGCATGAGCGAGTAGATAAACACGAGCATAGTGTAAGCATATTGGATTTTCTTCTGAAAGAAGAGTTCCTGTCTCTACTGTGGTGGTGACAAGAAATTCAGTGAACAATCAGTGAGGGGTTCAGTGCTGGATCTGGACCATGCACCACATCCTGTGATGTGTTCTGCCTCCAGTGGAGAGTCTGTGTACCTTGCCCAAGCCATCTGTGCATGGTGTGTTGGTGTGGATTCACTGGCAAACTCCAAGCTGGGACAGCCAGGAGTAGGAAGTCCCAGGTCTGGGTGGGGGTATCTGGCAGGCAGTGGAGCAATGCTGGTATTTCCGGAGGATCCATGAGTGTAGAACATGCCTGTGGGACAAGTGTGAGAGTGCTGCATGTGGGCAGTGAGCCCCCCATGAGAGCAGCTGGTGAGCTGTGGGGTCAGAAAGGGGGATTGGGATCTGGGCAGGGGTTCTGGGCAGGCAGAGGGCCTGTGCTGGTGCTAGGTGCTTGTGAACCCGGGCAGTGAGGGGTGTGTGCTGCACCTGTGACTTTCTGCGTCTGACGGCCCAAGAGGAGCAGGGGATGTGTCTCTGTGTGACTGTGCCTGGTGTGAGTCCTGAATGGGGGGCGCTGCTGCGGTGTTGTAGTGTGTTCGTTAAGTTCATTTAATGCCTCCCCCATTTTATGTATCTGCTCCCCCCCATTTTGTGTAAAATGGTTCTGCCCCCCTCAGTTTTCCCACCACAACCCTGCCAGTTCTATTGTCAATCTTTTAGGTTATATAATTCCTCCTCCCCTTTTTCCCTTATATGTATGCTTTTCCTCCTCCCTGGGCCAAGTCAATCACCCCCCCACTCCACCTAGTATTCCAGAAGCTTCTCCTCTTTGTGGGTTGTGGTTGGCTGTGGTCCCGGGACCCCTCCCATACCTGGTACCTATTGGGCTCTCCACTATGTCATTTGTGTTAAGCTCATCCCCTCTCCTCCCCCTATTGATCTTCTGTAAACCCCTCCCGGGTCCACTCCTTCCCTTTATAACCCTAAGACGCCTTTTATTCTCAGTCATTTGCTGGTACGTCAGTGGGTACCTCCATGGCTGGCATAGTGGGTTTTCCAATAAACCTGTTCCGCCCCCAGCGAGTGTCCAGCTCCTTCCTTCTTGTCGTTTAGCAGCGATCCAGTCCGCAACCAGCGCAGCCCTAGGCCTTACAACGCAGAGGGGTGCTGGAAGGATATGCAGCTGGGTGTCAGCCTTAACTTCAGCTAGCCGGACACTGACCTTCTCTGCCCTTGAAGGGCTAGAGCCTTATCTGAGGCTGTGTACCTACAGCTGTGGCCAAATCATTGTCCATGTGTGTGTCTGTGTTACACACTCAGTCTTGGTACTGCAGCAGCTTTCCTAGCCTAGAAATCCCAGGCTGGGCTCCGACAGCCAGGCAGGAGCGTTCTGGACCAGGCACTGGGGGCAGTGACCACATATCACATTACTTGACACTTTTAAGCTCTCGGTACATTGAGGACAGTCTTTCTTTTCAATTACTAATATGCCCAAGCTTAAACATTTGCTCTTGAGTCTCTTTTTGCAGAAGGCTTGTTTCCCTCATTGTTTTGTTACCACAATTTAATCTAAAATTTCTTTGTGGACCTCATGCTGTCCATCCATCATCTCTGGAAATGGGTCACTGTTTACATGACCCTTAGATTTTTTATAACCCTTTGTAATGATTTGTGGATTCCTTAGTGGGCAGCTGTTGTGGGTGAGAATGGAAACTTCAGAGAAAATTTATTGGAAAAACCCTGCTGTTGAGTCATGGGGAGCAGAAGGGCCCCCCCCCGCCATGCTTTGTAAACTTCTCAGAGAGGAATTTAGTTGTCATTGGATCCAGTCTTAACCCCAGACTTTGTCAATGGTTTAAGTAACTTTGTCCCACAGGATTAATGATGGCAAGTCAGATACATTTCTATAAAGATGAAATAATTTATTATTTAGATGACAAATGATTAGACAAAAGATCTTAATCAGACTTATTTACTACAGAATGTAAAAGCTAAAACTATTAGCAGTGTATAGTAGTGCACTATATCAAAGCTATTACATAAGGCTAGCAAAAAGGAAACCACTATTAAGTAAAGCTTGATGTAACTCACCGCACCAATGCTCATGGACAGATCTCTTTAACTCAGCCTCAGTGAGTGTCCTTGAAGGGGTTTCCCCACTTCAAGGGAGAAAACTTCATACACTCTTAAGAAGGAATATGGGAGAGGAAGCCAACTGTGTGAAAGTGGACTGGACTTCTACAGTATATAGTGATTGACTGCCAGTCATATGTCTCCAAGTCTCCTTAGCAGCGTATCTGTCAAATCTTTGCCTCACTATCAGGATCTTCATTTGGAGTTGGTGAGTCAGACTGCTTTTCAGCATAATTCAATGGCAAAACCAGCACATGACAGCATCTCTCAGCCCACCAATGATAGCTTGCAAAATAGGGCATTATTTGAGTTGACCACATTCCAAAGCAGATCATTCTGCTAGAGTGGCTCAGAAAGGCAAGACAATGTACTTTTCTCTCATCATTTAAAGTATGGATTTAAAAATTCATAGCAAAGAAGCTGCCAGTGGAAGTGTTAGGCTTGGGTCATTTTACCGTCTAACTGGTCACTGTCAGTATAGAGTGAGAGTGGATTTTGGCTAGTATGAGGATTTTTTGTTACCCAAGATCAGTACTTTTACTATATAACTCATGAAATAGGACACTTTTGTAATTATTTATTTAGGTAGCTAATTAGTTATAGGGGTTTTATTATTTTGCAGATCCTAAAACCTAATATGTCATCTCCTCCCCTATTTTAGGGCTTAATTTCTCAGTCATTCATGTCTTCTTATAGTGTCTTTTTGGTTTAAAACAAATGAAAGCAATCTCCTTTCCTCAGATCATGACCTGAGGAGGGGGTGGGTGTTGGGAGATGCATCAGAACAGTTAGCCACTTGATGACTTTGATAGTGACATAAGTTCTTTGTTTGGAAGAACAGATCTCCAATTTTATCTTTCTGAAAGTAGTCGCAGAAAGAGAAGATTTTAAGTTATGCTGTTAGCTACATTTCTATTGTGCTCATATTGAAAGGGAAGAATGAGATAGTAATTAAAAATTGTTCAGAGTGGTAGTTCTAGAACAAAAAAGTTGTAAGAGAAAGTAACAAAGTGTGAGCTGAAGTTTTTTCTTAGTGACACATATAGAGTTAGGTTATCTGTTGATGTAATGAATACATCCAATGACTCAGAGGATCTATTTGGTTTTCTACAGCTGGATTCTATTCCTAAAGCTAGAAAAGGAACTTAAAAGCAAAATACTAATTATAAAATCACAGCCAAGAGCAAATAGTATTACATGTATTTCTATACTGAATAACACAGTAATCTAAAGTTGACTTAATCAACTATATCCACCCAAGGGAGATGAAGAAAAAGAAACCTGGTAGATTTTATTGATCATCATATAAAATGGTAGCAATTACCATTAACAAATAGTCTTTAATAAGCAAACTATTAAATAGTTAGTACTATTAACTTGAGGTTTTTCTCATTAAAAGAAAAATGAAAAAAGGAGGAGAAAAAAAGGGAAAGTTGGGACCTGATGTGGTTTCAGGATGGATACAGGACACCTTATGTTAACTACTTTAAAAAGTATTAACTACTGGAAGATACCATTGCAAATGTTTCCTTCTCTTCTGACGCTGTAGAAATCTTGAATAATGAGCTTAGATATACCCCATAAATTTCAGATTACTAATATTGATGAGAAATAGCCATTAAACTAAACAGTTACTATGCTTAAGAAAAACTTTGTGAATTTCTACTTTATCCTAAATTAATCTAGCAAACCAGACCACTGAAGCTGCCAATTTTTTTTTTTGGTGGGAAGATGTGCTTAACTTAATTTAATCACTCTCTTGAGGTACTCTTAAACTAGTTGCTTCCGATCCTTCAAAGATGCAGTATTTTGATCCATGAAGACCTGTAATATTCCTTTCATGAATCCAACAGTCATGGTTGCTAAACAATTTGCAGCGGTGCTATCAGCTCTGAAGCTCTTGGGGAATCACTGTATCATTCTGTGGCCACAATTCAAAAGTCAGATTATTTCTCCAGATGAGAGAGGTTCAAAATCAATAACAGTTAACTAATCCAAGTGCACACTGAAGGTTTTGTTTGTTGGGGTTTTTTTTTTTTCCTTTTGAAATGGCTGTAGGTTTATTTTTTTTAAGAAGTTCAGTAAAATGTGTAATTCTGCCTCTCAGTCCCTGTGGTTTTTTGTGCAAACTCTGTGCTTTTTTTATTTTAATTTCTCTTACCAAATTGATAATTGTTTATCCTGTCATTGCATTTTGTGATTCTTTGCTGAACACTGTGAGTTCACACATATATTATCAATCTTAATTATTCATTTTAGGTACATGACTGCTGCCAGTTAAATACAGACAGCTGTTTATTCATGCTACTATTCCCAAGATGACAACCATTTTTATGGGTTTTTTGGTTTGGTGGATGTCTTTTTTTTCCAGTTTGAATAATGATAATACAGTTTTTAACCTCAGAAATATGTACTTATTAAATTTTTTTTATGTCATTTGCTTTTCATAACATAGTTTCTAATGGTTTTTGCTTCTCAGAGAGGGGTTTTTAAATAGATTGTGTTTTGAAAATTATTAGAAATATACCTACTTTTCCACTGATTAATTTCTTAGAAGAAGTTTACTTCATGGATGAGCACATATAGACCTTTGATAGACCTTTGAAAATTGTCTCTCCCATTGGCCAATTTCCCATCTAAAAGCAAGCCAGAAAAAAAAAAAGAAAAAAGAAAGAAAGATAAACCAAACCACAAAGAAACAGCAAGCAAACATGATAATAGCAATTGCTTCTTAAGCATTGCCAGGGATCTATTTTTATGTCAAAAGTTAAAAAAAAAAATAAAATCAAGTGAACTGAAAAGAAGAGCACTAATCAGTGTGTCCTGTGCTCTTCTTTGTAGTCCCAGCGCCGTGTTACATTTCACCTCCCCGATGGCTCCCAGGAAAGCTGCAGTGACAGTGGTCTGGGAGACCACGAGCCAGTGGGTGGTGGAACCCTGATCTCACACCCTCTCCCTCTGGTTCAGCCGCAGGACGAATTCTACGACCAGGCTTCTCCGGACAAGAGGACTGAAGCTGATGGCAATTCTGACCCCAACTCGGGTGAGTCATCTCCTTATCTCTGCTTATCTGAGTTGCTTTGCTAACTTGGTACTTTTTCATCCCTTTGAGCTTTGCAATGGTAGAGAGGTTTTTAAGCACGTGCATGAGTGTTTGTTCATATTAGCTCATAAGGATTGTTTGGAAATAATGTAGTTTGCCTGATGTGCCTCATGTTGTAATTTGACTGTGGAAAGAAAAGTATATCCAGTAGAATAAATGGCTTCATACTAATTGCACTGTAAGTAATACCAGCAGGGGAGAAGGATGTCCTACAAGGTAACAAGTTTTTCCCGATTAGCTTTAGACTTTGTTTTAGTAAAGTCATTCTAAATATCAATTTAAGTTCAAGGACATGGAGGTTGCACTGTCTTTTAGACTAACAGAGAAGTCAGTAAATAAGTGAAGCACTGAAAAATTGAAAGAAGCCAAATTTCTTAACAGCCCTAAAATTCCCTGTTCTTACATAAAGAATCACAGGGTTTCTTTGTTAACGTGGAATGGCATGATGTATTGGAACTGTCAGATACAGGTTTTCGTACAAATATTAAGGATGAACTATTTGATTTGGGAACTTCTGCCTTTTTCTTCCATCCTCCTCTATAATACATTTACATTATTGCTGTGTTTTTGTGAGAGCACTAAAAACTGAAGCAAGATCTTAACCAATAGGGTGATTAGTATTTTGACATTGCAAAGTGGCATGTAGAGGCTCAGACATACTGAAAACAGAGAGAAGGAAGTAGCACTGCTCTTAAGTTTCTTGGTTTTTGTCTAGAGTGTGGGACAAAGGTTAAAAATCTATCTGTGCTCTTGGAACGTAATTGAACCTGAGTCCTCTTGCATCCCAGGAGTATAGAAATAAGAAATAGTTTCTGTCTTTGGCATTTCTCCCTTTTGTATAGATGATTAAGTTGTCACTGGGCCTGTACAAACCAGGAGAGAAGGTGGCCTTGGGATCTGATGAACAATATTAAGGTCCATCTCCTCATTTGGGCAGAGCTGGATCTGAATGATGACATTTACATCATGGCAGATGACAACATGAACTGTGGAATACTGACTTTGGAAATATTTCTCTCATATGTATATAGGAAGACCAAGAGGTTGTGTTGGATGATACTCTACAAAGAAACAATTTGAAATGTTTTACTGAGAGTTGCATTCTGGTTTCTTTTCCTCTATTTTCCTTCTACTTTTCTTTTTTTCTCTTCTCCTCCCCTGGATATGACACCTGCATTTTCTTCTCTTTATCAAAACAGAAATGTTTTTGGAGCTATGATGTTAAACCCTTAATCTGTACAAATACAAAGAATGATAAAAGAATAGCAACAATGAGTGGATTGACTGGAACAAGAATGTATGTCTGCTTAAGCAAGCGAGGAGCTTAAGTGGAATTATCTGGTTAATTCTCTGACCACGTATGAGACTTGTGAAAGATTTAACAACATCAGAGAGGAGTTTTTAAGGCAGCATTGCATGTTGGCACTGTTGCATTGGCTTCACAGACTCTGAATTGTATATCCCTTCAAAAGGCAACATAAAAGTCCTCCAGGAGACTTAGGAAAAAAAAAAAGGCTTAGTAAACTTTATAGCAAGTTATTAAAAGTGCAGTTTTGGAAATTTTGTGTTAAACACATTGTGCAAACACAGTATATTAATCATGATCATCTATTCATGCCTAATATAGACACTAATAGAAGATTAGTCAGAATGAGTAAGTGTTCTTAAAAGCTATATGAAAAGTTTTAATATGTTTGTGGTTACACCTAATTTAGCCTTAGGGATGCTAAATTTGTGTCAAATTTATAAAATCTAACCGTCAAGCTATACTAACTATTAGTGAAGTATTAAAGTATAGGTTTTTATTTGTTTTTACCAGATATTGAAACATTGCACTCTGTATCTAATCAAATCTCACAAACTAAGAAAGAAATTATATGGTCAGTACTGTGACAGAAATTTTTCTAGAAAAATCCAGGCCAGGATGGGAGTCATGTTGTTCATTAGATGGCTTTAACTTGTATATTGTATTCAGTATCAAGCTATTGCCTAAACACTATATTAGAAGTTATTTTGCTAATGTAGGCACAAGTTTTAATGGGATGTGAAATAAGATTTAAAGCAGTTTATGGTTACTGAAGATGCTGTGAAAATTTTCAGAAGAGAAAAATGCTGTCTGGCATTGGCCAAAGTTACTTTGTGGGTATTTACATGTGTTCATGGTTAAAATATATAGTATCATTTGAACATTGTATTCCTTGACATTCCTAAGCTGAATTTCTAGTTCTATTGCAGTGAAATGTTCCCTAGTTGTATTGAACTGTAGAGGTAGTTTTGTTTCAGTGGCTAATTAAGGGATTGCTGGTTATGAATATACTTGGGACATGCTGAGGTGAAAGATACGACTAAAAAGTAAGGAATAAAGCCCTAGTGGAGAGTTGTAGTATTATCATGTACATGTACTGCTAGAAGTTTTGGATGATGAGTGTTGCATAACAATATTTTTATTCTAAATGCTTCAACTGAAGAGAAAGAACAGCGTTTTTGGGAATGTTTGCAAATGACCTCTACATCAAAACCACAGATTTGTTCGACTGTGTTTTTATGAAAGTTCATTCAAAGTAAAACTTTTCTTCAGTTCATGAGAATGTGATGTTAATCTTGGTAGTAAAGTCCTTGCCTCATGCTGAGAGCAATTTTGGTTAATGACTTTAATGCTCAGTGAATTGTGTGGGTTATTACTGTACACTGTGAAGTTACATGAATAAAAATACAGCCATTGTTTCTGAAAATAATGTCCTATTTTAATTATATTTGAAGAGTGACCAAGGCTCAGGTCTTCAAAACCTGAAATAGGGGGGGAGAAATGTGGTAGAAGTCTTGCTAACTTTTTACACAAGAGTATGAGAAACCTTAATGCCATATTTACTTGCAGTCATTAGCTTCTACAGAGACACAAGAACTACAATTACATGATTTAATGAAATAAACACACACAGTGAGAGTACATTCATCCAGCTAATCTGAAAACAGAAATCTCTCACACTGGGTGAAACTGAAATGAAGAGAGAAGCCAAATATTAGCATTGTCAGCCACACGCTGTCACTGTAGCTATGAGAGAAAAGCAACAAGATAGAAATATGAAATCTTCCGTAATGAGATGTAAGTCTAAATTTGGATTGCATCACTGAAACCTTTCTTTAGCCTCTTCTATATTTAGGTCTTTTATTTTGAGGGTTGTATTCATTTTTTTAATGTATATTTTGGATTTCTCTATTGTTAATTGATCAATATTATTGATGGTCAAAGGAGTTTGATGCTAACCTGTCAATTACAACTCCTTATAGTTCACCTTTGTCTCATTTGCAGCTTGATGCACTTGATTCCTTTTAAAAGGAATATATTCCAAAGATCTATCATCTTATACAACTTCTTTATCTTTTAGCATATCAGATAAGAATTTAGAAAACATTTCCGTTTGTTAGGATGTAAAAAAAAAAAAAAGGCCAATGTAAAATTGAATTTACTTATCCTACTTTAAAACATCTTTCACTACCAAAATTCCTGCTTTCTAATGGTTTTAAATGTGCATATCAGGAAGTGTACTTTTAACACAAACATCTTTATCATCAGTTGCAATAAAACTGTACAGCTCTCTGATGTACTTTAATGTGAATTATTTTTTCAGGTACTGCTAAAAACCTCCTGTGCTTTTGTTCTCCAGCAGTTGGGTGCAGACTGTTACTTCTCATTAGTATAAGTGTGGTTTTCATCAGCGTGAAGAAACAATCCACTTGATTAGTGAAGAATTCTTCTTTCACTGTGGTTTAGTAAAGGTTGTCAGGGACTCAGATTTGGCCTGGAATTGTTAACGTATCTAAGAGTTGAATGCAGCAGAGCTGTGCAATAGAACTGTACAAAGTAAAAATGTGCCTCCTAGTGTAAGGAAGGAGAAAAATGCATTTTCATGAAAATGCTTGATAAATCACATTTTGATAGCTGCAAGCTGTGGATGTGATTCATTTTTCTTCAAAGAGATAAAGAGGAATAGCATATATTTAGTGGAGTGTTAGAAGTGCTCTAGGGAGAAAGCCTACTGCACACTGTGGATGAATCTATGCAATAATTCCAACAGTTTAAAACCAGACAGAAATATAATATTTATGTCTTCTGATACATGTTTACAAAGCTAAGTAAATGTTTGCCTAATTTCTACACCTCATTAATGAGTAGTATCAATATATATCAACAAAGTAATAGCTTCATAAAAAACATGTAGCTGTAGCAAAAATTGTAACACACCCACCAGTTTCAAGATCATGTTTTTATTTAGCAAAATTAAATAGAACATTCTATTTTGTCCTATGTTACTTCCAATGCAATTCCATATTCTTGGAAGTAATGTTACAATGCTGTCTTTCAGTAATAATATTTGTGGATAGCTTTTTTATTTCCAGTGCAATAAAAACTGTGTGGTTAAATTTGGCTGATAAATACCTGAGTTCACACTTTTTAATAAACCTTTTACTATGGCAGTTTAGTCAAGTAATGTCAGGGGTGTTAAATGGTACTCTAATTCCAGTAATAAGTAGGAATATCTCTGCGGCAGTGGCTTAATTATGATTAAAGTTCAGAGTAATGGCAAGACTGCCTTGTATTACACTTGGTCATATGATAGTGTCCCATGTGGAGAAGCTAAGCCTCTGCTGCAAAGAGCTTTGGTTTTACAGTGTCACTATCATTACACCCAGTGGGTGATGATGGTTTAACCTTGAGGGCATACCCTCTGTTAATCCTGTCTTTCATTTTGCTGCCTCCAAAGTTTCTTCTTTGGCAATATTGGAGTGGTCCATAGCTTAACAGCCTAAGGTGTAGAAAGAAGGGCTACTGTATTAGTGCCTAGATCTAGATAATTTGCCATCCATAGTTATTCTTGTGTTTTCATAATATGAGACTATGAGAACTAAAATAGGAACATTCGCCTTTGAGTCACATCCTCCATTTCATTAAACACGAGTTCATACCTCACACAGAATCTAACATTGTCACATTTAGCTACAGGCAAGCAGGAGTAAGAAAAACTGGAGTCAGGTTGGTGAATTAGCCTACAGAAGAGCTATAAAATAGTCTGAAGTCTGAATTCAATCTTACCCCGTGCACTTATGACTTTAAAAAGATAAATAAAATCTGAGAGGCATAAGAAGATTGCTATCTCTTTGCATCTCTTTGATGCCTCATTGCAGTGAGGATTTAAAAATTGTCTTGGTTCAGAAAAGCCACTGTGCTACATCTGTTCCTATTCTACTCTCTCTTGCTCTGCACACCAAAGCTAATTGGAGTGTAAATCAGGAGGCCATAACCATTGAATGAGCTGTAGGAGGGGAACTTGTCTCATTGCTTCTCCAAGAGGAACTGATAACTTTCCAGAACTTCCTAGCTGCTGCTGCCTGAGAAGAGCACTTGCAGGTCCTCAGCAGTCAGATGAAAAGGCCACATGGGGCAGGGGGACTATGACAAAGGTTAGAGGATTAAAGGGAGGGGAAGCTTCCACATGAGATGAAAGCTTGTGCCTTTGTCTGCCGTCACTGATGATACCAAGGACAGTTTAAAAACTCAGGTGCTTTTGCCAGGTGAAAACAAGGGACTTAAGGATTTAAGAGTAATTTTTCTCCTGTAAGTATTTTCTGCTCACAAGGCTTTTCTTCATATCACAGCAAGCCGAGATCTACTGCAGACATTCACAGACTTTTTTAAGTTTCAAAGTGATGCCATTATCCAGTCAAACCTCTACTATAGCACAATGCGTAGTGTTTCACACAACTTCCCTTAAATCAAACTGAGGTTTTAAAATATTCCAGTGATAAAATATTCCAGTGATAAAATAGTCCAGTGATTTATTTCCACTGGTTTTTAATTACATGTTTTATATGGATTTACATGGCAAGGTTGTGGATAGGGGGCTGCAGACAGTGCCTCTTTGAGAAGACACTAGAGGCTGCCCCCATGTTTGACAGAGCCAATTCTCAGTGGCTCTAAAACAGATTCATTGCTGCCCAAAGCTGCACAGCATCTGGGGGGAAGGAGTAAGGAAAATGTGAGAGAAACAAACCTGCAGACACTAAGGTTCGTGATGAAGGAGGTAGAGAGCATGCTTCAGACACCAAATAGCTTCTCTCTCAGCTTGTGGGGAAGGCGGTGCCCCCAGCAGCCCGTGGAGGAGCCCGCCCTGAAACAGGTAGGTATGCCCTCCCTGAAGGAAGTTGCAGTCCGTAAAGGGCACATGCAGGAGCAGGAGCTGTGGCCCCTGGGGAGCCCTCTCTGGAGCAGTCCTGTCTTGGAAGCTCACACACTGTGGAAGGGACCCATGTGTTGCTGGGAAAGGACCCCATGATGGCCAGGGTAAGAGTATGATGAGGAAGGAGCAGCAGATACAAAGTTTTACTTGCCAACTGCAACTCCTTTTCATATCCCTTAACACTACTTAGTGGCATCAAATGAATTTGATCCTGGGAAGAAGGAAGGGTTGGGTAACGGGAAAGGTGTATTTATTTTTGTTTTTCTTGTTTCTCACAATACTACTCCAGTTTTTATTGATGATAAATTAAATTTATCTTCCCCAGGCTGAGTCAGTTCTGCCTGTGATGGTAACTAGTGAGTGATCTCCCTGTCCTTATCTCAACCCATGAGCTTTTTCATCTCATTTTCTTCCCGTCTTGCTGAGAAGGGGGAGTGATAGAGCAGCTTGGTGAGCACCTGGCAGCAGCTAAGGTTAACCCACCAGAATATTAAAGCTGGTGTTGTATTCTCAGTCTGAAAGCATTTCTTTTCAGTTTCTACCTCTTGTCTATGTGACTGTACCACCCTTTGTCAATATAAAGTCTGACTTCCAGAAGTGCAAGTATGTTTTGAGGCCCAAGGGACTTTTTTGACTGGTACAGCATCCTGCACAATACAAATCAGAAATCCTAGCCAATAACCTAAAAAAAGCATGTGTTTTCTGCTGGTATCTACAGCAGAAAAGCCTGAATGATTTCTTTATTTAATGATCTCCAATGACAGAGGAAATAGTACTACAGTTTACTGACTTCAACTGAATCAGGCTTTTATTTGATAATAGAGGTTTTTGGTGTCCATAGTTCAAATGCAGTGCTCAAGTCTTCTTGAATCTGTATTACACAGGTTAATTAGTAGTAGTATTTTGAATGTTGCAACATTTTATTCTTAAGCACTTTTTTGCTCTCTGTATTTTAATACTGGTACAATGTATGTCCAGTAATATATATATATATATATTCAGAATAAGAAAAATAAAACATAAGTCTTCTAAATTTCACAGTTTTAAAATATTTTTCTTTTTCTTTATCAGTCATTGTTTTGATCTGAGTGGGGGTTTTTTTCATCATGAACATGATGTTTAACAATACTTTCTAAACAAGATTGTTCTACTATTTAAAGATCTTCCATGGGAAATTAAAGTCAAAAGCATGTCTGAACACATATATCTTTAATCATCATGAAATGTATTTGAAAAAATTTTTTTTAGCATTCTAGGTGATCTAACACCTAACTGTGTTTGACACAATTCACCTTTTAAAAGTGTGATAGTGTGATTATGGTAGAAATATTTGTTTGATTTTTTTGAGGTTGCTGTTTCTGAAATTCAGTGGAAGTTAGTGTTGTGACTTCAATCACAAAAATAGGAAGTTACTGTTGTGACAGCTGTGACTCCTTGTTACCTTGAAATTACAAATAATTTACCAATGTTACATGTTCTTTTACTAATATAGTCTTAGTAGTGCAACTCCTATTCCCAAAGGCAAGTTGACAAAAAGAAAGATTATATTTTTGAGAATAAAGTGTTGAATTTAGCATGGCATTGTTAATTTCAGCCTTTAAATGGTTATTACAAATTTTAACTAGAATTAGAATTGTTGATGGCTGCAATGAGAGGAATAACTTATAACACAATGAGGAAGAATAAGCTCATTGCACCCACACAGTCCTGGGTCTGACAACTAGAAAACAGCTTTGCAGTGAGAGAACTGGGAGTCCTGGTGTATAGCAAATCAGCCATGAGCCAGAAAGACACCCTTGAAGAAAAGAAATCAGTCTCCTGAACTGGAATAGAAAAAGTGCTGCCAGCAAGCTGTTGTTAATGTTCCTTTCTCTCTACTCTTCACTGGTGAGACACAGTTGAAGTGCCAAGTCCGGTGCTGGCTTTTCCAGTGTGGAAGGGAAATGGAAGTATGGACTGAGTCCAGAAAAAGGCCACAAAGATTATTAAGGTATTAGAGCATCTGTCACATGGGGAGGTGCTGAGAGAACTGTGACTGTTCATCCTGGAGAGGGGAAAGGCTTAGCAAGGATCTAATTAATGTGTGCAAATACCTGATGTGGTACAGGAAGGAGAGCAGAGAGAGAGACAGACTTTTCTCAGTAGGTACCAAATCAAAGAATGGGACAACTGGGCACAAACTGAAATAGAGAGACATTTTCTTTAAACATAAGGAAAAAAACCACCACATTTTCTTGCTATTGGAACTATAGAACTCTGCATCAATTTTCCCAGAGAGATTGTGGAATCTTCATGGATATTTTGGAAATCAAAAAAGACATTTCTTCAACTGAGTCGTGGTAACTACCTGAGCTGGGCAGGAAGGTGTGACTAAACCCTCATCGGACTTCCCTTCCAAGTTAACCATTCTATGATTCTGAAATCCTATAAATTATTAAGTTTGTCTTGCATAGATTGTGCAATACAGATGTGGACTAAAAAAGAAAAGAAAAATCTGTATTCTCTAAGGTAAATCAAGTATCAACTTGTAAATTTATGGTAAGATATCTGGTGTAGTACTATACACAATACAGAAATCTCTACAAATAGGTACTATCCAGGTTACTCACTGCTTCTCTTGTTTAGCTCCTGAGGTAAAATCTGAAATGGGTCAAATAAATCTTGTAAAGTAATGCCTTTATCACACCATAGGTTATGAATGAAGGCTGTAGAAAGTAATCAAGTAATACCCCTGTTAGTTCTAGAAATTAATTATGAACTCAGCTTCATATTAGATACCTTGAATTTGGATGCTTACATGCAGAAATCTAAATATTTATCCTAAGTGTCTAAGCTCCCTTTTTAATTTACTGAGCACAGAAACTTTCATTTAAACTAGGAACTTATACAAAGTTTGGTAAATTTCACTCTAGAGTCCATTCAGCATATTTCTGATGAGTGTAATAGGAGCTCAAACATGAAATTCACACAAAGACCTTTTGGATTAGATTTAGCTCTGCAATTTATATGCATAGGACTCAAAAATTTGTTATACATCGGCATTTGGTTGAATACCTACTTCTTGTTAATTGCACCCCCTTCTTTCCTGTTTGACATCCACGTCTGAACAGCTTGGGTACCCCAGGATATTTCTTACCTGGCATTGCTGATGGTTAGACAGTAGAAGTTAGGTTTAGGTTGAGATTTATTCAAAAAGCTGTGAGTGCAGGTGCCATGTGTGTAACCTTGTGATGTATCTGTGACTCATTCAGATGTGAGTTGGAGATAGATGTGAATCTGAGAGTCTGAGATCCAGGTGTTGTCAGTGGAGACCTTAATTATCATAATTGAGACTAGACACCCAGACAGTTGTGTTTGATGAATGTGTAGTAGATGCATCTAATGTGAGAGGCATAGTTTTCCAAATTATATTGACAGGATTGACATTGTGTATAGGGAAAGCTCAGACACCTAAATTTAGTTGATTCCTACAAATCCAACCTTTTGTGTGAGATAAATCTCAGCTGTTCTTGTTGCTAAGGGAATACTCATATGTTTTGGGAGATTTATCAGTTTTTCTTATCTATTTACACATAACATTTTTCAAAGGAGAAGAGCATTGTTAATTTTTATGCCTCATTTTTACAGTACTAATTAAATGAAAATACCAGTTCCATCTCTCCCTTTTCTTCTTCTTTTTTTTTTTTTTTTTTGGTATAACTGAAATGAAAACATCATACCTTTTAAAAGCACAATTCTAAGGAAGGATTTCTAAAAGTAAAATAATTTCTGTTCTCTAATCAGTTTTCCTTCCTCCAAACAATCACCAAATATTGACAGGGAAGTATGATAAGTCTCATGCCATTTTGAAAATTAGCATGTCTTGAAGTGCAGACAATGCCTTTTGACGGTCTCTTTAAAAATACATGTATGATACATTAATCAAATCCAGGAGTTCCTTCCTTAAAGCAAACACCTTAGAAAGCCTCACTTTCTGGGAAGGAAATCTAATCTTTTGTAAGAAAAAGTGTGCTATCTTAAGAAATAACCTTATGCAAAAGTGTCTTCAGGTTTGACCTAGACTTGTCCCTAAAGTAGGTGTTCATTTTATTATGCTTATCTGATGAATTTATCTTTTCCTTTTTCTCAGATTTTATGTTTGGGTTTTTTGGGTGGTTTTTTTTTTTTTTTTTTTTTCTAAGGAGAAATCCATGCATAAGAAGGGAGGTTCTCTGAATAAAATTTGAAAATTACATTATGTAGATAATGAAGATTCTGCTTTCTTTCAAATAATTGCCTTTGCAAGGAATGTTGTATGGTTTTGTACATACATTTGCTCTGTTTGTCTTTAACAGGAAGAGAAGGGGGAGGAAAGATGAATTAAGTAGATGAGGAAAAAAATAAGGAATTATATTTGCAGTCTAAAACCCATGAAAGTAAACCTTCTAGAAATAGGAATAAGAGTTGAATAATTTCTTAGTGTAAAGCTTTATCCCTTTTCATACTAATCCAGGTAAATACATGTTAAGATAAGTAGGGAGAAGAAAAATAAGAGTAGAATACTTACCTTTTTTTGACTGTGCATTGCATGTTAAATATCTTTATTCTGTGGGTGCAAGGTGAAGGCCTGTGTGCTACAGAGAATCCATCTAAACATGGTAGCAACATAAGCAACTAAACTTAGGACTTATTTACCTGTGGCAAGGAAAGGAAAATATAAAAAACTTTTTCCAAAACATTTAAAAACTTTGGAGTTTGTTCCCATCTTGAAATAAAATATAGATAAAGACATAAATAAATCTTTAACTTTAGGACAGTTTGAAAATTTTTCAGCTTTGGCAAAAAGCTTTTCAATAGAAATCCTATGCTACATCAGCACAAAACCCACCACCAAAAACAAAAAAAAGCAAATACCACTAACAAACAAACAAAAAAAATCAACCAAAAAACTCACAAAATATTATTTAGTAACATCTAGACACCTTTGTGAGAAGGTAGAAAAACATTTTCTTGTGTATAGCTATATATATTTATTTTGTACCTTTATCTGAGTTTGTAGCTCCACAATGAAGTATTACACAGCACAGCAGGAACAGATCTGGATGTGAAGATCCAGAACTGGTGCTGAGAGCGCAGAGGTTACTGTGTGTACTTCCATGGCAGCATCGACTTTTGTGGTCCAAGGGCTGAATGCCCATTTATTACTGAATTTGTTTCATTCCATTCCAGGAGAATCCCATCCTTGTACTCCAAGAGGTCTTCACATGTCCAGTAGAGGTGATTAGGAGATTAATGTCAGAAGTACACTCCTGCAAGTTAATGTTATCTTACTATTTAGTAAGATGTATTTCTATCTACACGAAAGAACTCACCTATTATTTTAAACAAATCTGCATTATTGAACTGTCGTCTAAGTACTTCGTGGTCAAATATTCCCAGCATATGAATGGTGTTTTTTTAGTTCTTCACTCTGAAAACCACACAAAAATGTCATTTTCAATACAAAACTTGAAATGAAATTCTATGTGTCTGCCATGTAGGGAAAGGATTCTTTTTGCTCTTTGGTGATATGCTCCACTAGTCTTTTAGATAAGGTCTGTCTTCAAGATCTAAAAAATGTGTTTAAGTTCATTGAGAAAGATTGAATAACTTAATTATTTTACTTTATCTTTACTGTACTGAACTATTCTATTCCATATCTGCATTTGTTAAATAGTGTCATGGAGATAACTATTGAAGACATACACATATCAAGAAAAAACATCAGTTATAAATGATTCATTCATCTAAAATAACTAGGAAAAAGCAAAAGCTTTCTCAACTTCATAATAATTGCATATTTTATAATCCAAGAACCTAATGGTGTGATGTTTATCACTTTACACATCCTTCACTTTTTCTTCTGTAAAATATATATATGACTGACAAGCAAGTGTGATGGAGTAATTGACCAGTTTTGATGTTTAACTTTTACTGAATATTAAAAAATATTTTTTGTTAAAGAGCAGTAGCCAATTACTGAATTTAAGGGAAAGAAATTTATTACTAAAAGCACATTAAGTCATTGCTATTTAAAATGTACTTGAAATATACAGGAGCATATTTCAATATTTCCACAGACTTACACTGTAACATAGCAAAGGTGTACAAAATTGATTTCATTTTCAGTAGAGAAGCCAATACAATTTTAGTGTTTTGGGGTTTTCTTCTTTTTATAAATGTTTTGTGTTTTCAAATATTTAACAAAAGAGACTGGTTTTAATTGGTGGTGTTATTCCAAGGCCCTTGAAACCCTGGCACTTACAGTTGCTAGGAGTGTGAATGTGATCTGGCAAGCTCAGCGTAGTCATTAACTAATGGATTGGAGCTACACTCTTTCAATAAAAACGTGTAGGTGGTTAGTAATACCGTAGTGTTACCAGCAATTTTAAAGTCATTTGTAGGTTAGTTTGTGAAATTAAAAGTGTAATCAAAAATTTCCCTGCCCTGCTGCCTTTTTCAGCTGATTTAAGTGCAGATTCCATGGATCATTCAGAAGAGAAACTAAATGATTTAAAAATAATCATCCACACCACAGTGGATTAGTTGTTTGAATTATAGTTTCACAGTTCATATATTTATTTTCATAAGAAATGAAAGGAATTGTATAAGATAGTTGCTTTGTGCCATTACTCCAGGTCTTAATATTGATTAATTTTTCATATACTACACATACTTGTCCTTCATTATTACTTCATTATGAATGGAAACCATATATTTCCAGATGTAAATAGGCACTTAGTAATATGAATCCCTCTTGCATGAGCAGCTACACTGTTTGGAGACATATTAATTATACATTTTGCAGAATACTGAGAATATGTAACATATGTTATAGATGAATATAGGTCACTGTGACAGCTGTAATAGATAAATATATGCATATCTATGCATACAGACATGCATAGATATAACACTTTCCACTAGGGTAGAGAGATATTCAGACAATCTAGATGTTAATGATACTGACCTTTGTCTACCCAACTTCCCTTCAGCATTTAAGGAGACAGCATGACTGATTTTAAACATAAACATCATTAAAAATAAGCTGATGCATCAGTGGTTATGTCCTGTTAATACTCTCTGCAGTCTTACCAGACTCTCAAGGCCACATTTTAAAGAAATTCTAGCAATGCTCACATGTTCTATTTCTGCATTTCTGGACTGCTGTGTTAGGCATAGGATGGCCGCCCAGTTCATATTTGAGAAATCTAACTAAAATAGTCTCTTTAGGGACATGAAGATGGAGAAGTGTCTACAGGGAAATTCCTCATTTGAGAAATGGCTGAGTTCACTTGGTCTGTTCAGCCTGGAGGAGACTGAGGAGACCTCATTGCAGTTACAATTCATGAGCAGAAGCAGAGGGGCAGGTACCAATCTTGTCACTCTTTTGATCAGTAACAGGACTCAAACAAATGGCATAAAGCTAGAACAGAGACCTCAGGAAAGTGGTCACAGCATCAAGCCTGTCTGAGTTCAAAAATCATTTGGACAATGCTCTCAGGGACACGGTGTGACTCGGAGTTGTCAGGGACAGTGTTGTCCCTGTGTGCAGGGACAGTAGTTGGACTTGAATGATCCTTGTGGGTTCCCTCAAACTTAGAATATTCTATTATATGGTTTTATGATTCTATGATATTTTTAACCCAAATTAAACACTATTCACACTTCAATCCATAGCCTATGAGTTATGCCTTCTAATAAAACAAAGTACTTTGCTGTTTAAAAAAAAAAAAAGGTTTCTTTACATGCTTTATTTTCTTTTGGGCTAAAGGGTGATTTGCAAGAACATGCATGAATATTTAAAAAAAAATCCTCATAAGAGCACAATAAAATTTAAAGAACCACTTAAGAATAAGCAATTTAATGCTTTGGAAGATATTTTAGTACAAAAGAGACTTATGGTCCACAGTCTTTCATTTTCAGAGGAGCATTTTCTGTGATCTTTTGTGTGTATTTCTCCCTTGCTTGCTTGTTGGACAAAAAGTATATCCTACTATTCTGTTTAATCTAATTCAATTGTTGTAGGTATCTATTCATTTATTTATTAATTTTGAAAGTATAAATCTTGGTAGCACTGTATGTTGATGTGTCTTCATATCCCATGTCCTTTGTTTAGAATTCCATATGTTTAGGTTGGTGACAAGAGAAAATGCCTTTCCCAGTTGATCATGTCCAGAAGTGACTGCTGATATTGCCTACTCTGTTTCACGAGTATAGGGAGAGAAAAGGAGAGAAATTAGATGAGTGTCATTGGGGCAGCAGAGAAAAGAATGGCTTAGAATGTGTCAGGTAAACTGCCAGCTGGATAGATTATGCATGACAGCATGGGCATTGTGAATGAAAAAGTTGAGAGCTGTGCGACTGACATTGCTATAGGTAATGCTTCCATGTACATTGAAACATGTTAAAACTGTGCTGCTAAAAAGTTAGAAAGCTCTTTTATTTATGGCTCAAAAATGCCCATGAATCATTCTGTCAACTGAGCAAACTTGAACGAAAGAACGCCTATCCTCAGAAGACTGTGAAGTTCCAGAACAATCTGGAAAACAACCCAAACTGAGAAAGAGAGCGCTTAACCAGGGGAAAAGATGAGTGCCATATTGTTTAATTCAGCCTCCTTCCTTTTTGGTCTTGTCAAATGTTTGCCTGTTACAAGATGCCAGCCTACTCAGTGTAGTATTCTGCCACAAGTTACATGGCATCTCAAAAATCTGCCAGTACACTGACAGCAGTCTTCTACTTTTTTATCTGGTTGCCCATCAAAATCTGTGTAACTCGGCTGAGGCTATGAAATTGGAGTAGCATGTCTGGACTAGCCAGTGATGGTAAACTGTTGTGGTGCCAGATGTAATATTTGAGAGCACTTAAAACTCATCTCTGAAAGGTATTGAGTATTGCTACATTCCTGCTAGCAACAGGGATTTGGTGGTTTTGTTTTCTTTTTTATATCATATGCAGTATTACTTCCTCAAATTTTTAGAAGTCCTATACATTCCATCCAGTGCATGTGCAATCAAAATATGTGATACGCATATGAATCTCCTTAACAAGTCAGCCATAGAATAGTGTATTTAGTCTAAGAAAAAAGATGATAAAGCACTGTTTTGTTGTGTGTGTTTGTTTTTTTCTCAAGAAAATTTAGCAAATCTTGCACCTTAGCCAGATTAAATAATTAGATCATTTTAGAGAATCAAAACATCAATCAGATTGGAAAAGAAAGTTATCGAGTTCAACCTATGACTGAGCACCACCTCATCAACTAAACCATGGCACTGAGTGCCCCGTCCAGTTTCTTAAACTCCTCCAGGGATGGTGACTCCACCACCTCCCTATATAGACCATTCTGGTGCCCAATCACTCTCTCTGTCAATGACTCTTTTCTTCCTAACGTCCAGCCTAAACCTCCCCTGGTGCAGATCAAAACATTGCGGTATTGTTCTGTCACTGGAAGAAGAGATTAACTCCCATCTGGCTATAGCCTCCAGTTGTAGAGCTTAGTAAGGTCTTTCCTAAGACTCCTCCAGGTCAAACAGCCCCAGATCCCTCAGCCACTCCTCACAGGACTTATTTCCTAGGCCTTTCACCACTAATAATTTAATTGCATTTAATAATTTAAATTATTTTACTCGATGAAAAAATTCAAATCTATTTTTCACTGGAACACATAAGTGACGTTAAACAGGTATAGTGCCTACCTTGATAGCCCTAGTTTTGTTTTAATGGAGTGTATTCCACAGTTTTGGTCATTTGAATTGGCCTGTCACGGTCAAAAAGGGTCGATCAGTGTAGCCAAGTGTATGTCTCTGGATGATACTTCAGCAAAGTCTCAGTTCAAAATAGCTGAGAAATGTCCAGTTAAAAAATATATAAAACAAAAAACCTTCAGCAAACTAAGATATAGCCACCCCTCAATAAATAATTGGAAATAAACTTCTTTCTGTAGTTGAGAATCAGCTTTGCTGATAATCTGCCTTGTGAAAGGTTTGTTAAACTGGGCCATTCGTCTGTGCACCAAAATGCCAAACTGTGAGCAATTTGAAAATAGCACTTTCTACTGTAACAGTTGGCTGTACCTCATAATAGATACTGAATAATTTTAAAGGAGAAAAAAGCAATGGTTTTCATTGTTAGGGTTTTTTTTTTCATTTGTCTGTCTGTTTATCCAAGGTTCTCTTTAGGCAAGACATTTGACAAAAATTGTCCTTAATTATCATTGTAAGCATCTTTGATGATCAGAAAAAAGCCAAAAAAACAACCACATTAATTAGCATAGAGGTCTGAACTTCCAGCCTTTGTGCACAGATTTACTCAGATTTTCCTCTTTAGCCAACAAAAGTGGGTTTAGGAAGCACCAGAATGATCGGCTAATTACGAAGCCCATGCTTATTTCTAGATCTGTTTTACAAAATAGGTTCTTTGATAAACTGTACTAATCCAGTAATTTGTATTCAGCCATTCAAAGTGTAATACAGAACAAGTACCTTATCTCTTGCTGTCTTGTTTGCTCAATCTTTTCATGTGACTCTTACAAAACTTGGCCACTTGATGCCCTTTCAACTTTTCCCAAGTAGCACTTAATTTGTAAGGGTAAAGAAGACCCACCAGTTTTATCTTCATTAGCATGTTATGTGGTAAACAAATTTGGCATGCAATAATTTCTCTGCATGAAGATTAATTCAATCATTAGACTAACATTTGCTGCTCTACAAATACCCATTTCGACCTATTGAATTTATTATTTAATATCTGTGGGCGCTGATTAGCGGTTTTGCTCATTATCACACTGAACCTGCTAAATAAATCATGGCCTTAAATTGTTTGTGTGATTGTTCCATGAACTTGTTTTAACCTTTCTGGCTCAAGTGCTTCAACTTGATTTAAAAAAGATAAATATTTCATTTTTCACATTTAATCTTGACAATTGGAACAATATATTAAAAATTCTCTTCAACTATATAGAAAGAGTCTCTGCCCCATTACATCGGCTGGCTCTATGCAGCAAAACAAGAGTGCACTTTAATTTTGCTTTAAGGCTCATACATTTCAACCTTCTTCACCTAATATTTTTTATTGCTCACCTCCTTTTTATTCTTCATTACTTATGTATATTGGATGTGGGTTTCCAGGTTTAAATAGGTAAGAACTGGGTGCAGGTGCCCCAGCACTGGTGGTGGGGGCTGCAGGGTGACCTCTGTGAGGAGCAGCTGTGGCTGCCCCATGCTGGGCACAGCTGGTTCCACCTCTCTCCAGAGCACCCACCTCAGGGCACAGCTGAGCCCTGCCGCCAAGGAGGTGGCATCTTGCAGAAAATATGCTTAAGGTTAAAACACACCACCTGCAGTAAAAAAACACTGTCTGGCAGTACGAAATGAGGAAAAATAGGAGAAACTCTGCTGCCAACTCCCAGGTCAGTGAAGGAGGGAAATGAGATGTTCCAGGATTCAGAGCAGAGACTGCTCTGCATCTCTGAAGGAGGAGTCACCAGAACAAGTATATTCACAAGTCTGGAAGGAGAGACTGAAGTTGAGCCTCAAAAACTCAAGGGGTGAGTGAGTATAAGGGGTTGCTTTTGTTTCTTTTTTCTTTGATTCTCACCACCCAGATCTAATTTAATTTGCAACAAATTTTATTTTCTCAAAGTATCACCGCTTTTGCCCATGGTGGCAATTGTTAATCAGTCTTCTCATCTCAGTCTCAACTCAAAAGTCTTTTTATCTTACTTTCTCTTCTGTCCTGCCTAGGAGAAGCAGTAAGAGAGGGCCTGGTAGGACATTTAATATCAAGGCAAGGCCAACTCACCACGAGTGGTAGTTTAAACCAGTTACCTAGGAGAGTAGCCTCGGACTTCAGAGAAAAATATTATTCAATAGATACTCATCTTTACCAGTTAAAACATTATGGCCAGATTTTAATCAATCCTATACCTTTTTACTTTCTAGATTTCCAGTGTCTCAGCTTCTGTTTTATCTTCCCGAATCTTCTCTAGTTTTATCTTCTCTAGTTATTTAGGCCATGCTTACCTATAAGAGAAATTTGTCAGATACTAACTCTGTGACATTACCATACACTCATATGTGAGGAATTCTGGCAGAAAGTGTCATAGCTCTTCTTGATTATATCTAATGAAATTTTGAGAAACTAATGGTGTTTTGAATGTATATATATTTGCATTTCAGAGGATTCTGTCATGTCACTGAGGCAACTTTCAGAAGTGTAAGATTTCAGAGCAAGACTTATTCTGAAAGAGGTACTGTTCCCCCCTTGTTTTGTTCAAGCCTTTGCTTCTGAACAAAATCTTCCTGTGCAGAACAGCAAGCTTTCTCCTAAAATAGCTGTACTGTTCTGTGTTTCCCGCCCAGGAAGGCAAGCTTCCTTAGTGGCAAGAGAATATTATTGTAGTCATAAAGCCAAAGATAATAAGCTGTGTCTCGTCTATATTATGGTCAGCAGGGAGAGGTAGCAGCAAGAAACTAGGAACTATTGCACGTAGATTGTTTTCCTCTTTTCTCCCATGAAAGAGCTGTAGAGAATCTAAGTCAGTTTGCTATTTCAGCTCCTTACAGGGGTTGGAAAGATACCATTCAAATAAAACACTTCCATAATATAAGGGTTTGTTTTCTATATAAGTAAAAGGCAGCCTTGGAAGAAAAACCACAAAATTTGGCAATCCACTTTGTGCAACAGGAGCTCTTACAGTTGCCGTGCTGTGCTATCACTCACCTCATTTACACTGCTAACCCAGAGTTTTTGAAGACTGTTTTACGCAGTGATATAGGATAATAATAATGCCTTGAAATATTAATATTATTTTCTTAAATCATATTTTCCCTTCATTTCTTATAAAACAGCAACTATAAATAAAATCCTTCATTACTGTCATAGGCATGCATTAAGAAGCCAAATGCTGTCTGAAGCAGTACCCCTTTTCAAATTGAATCTAGCTTTGTCTTAAACACAGTACTGTAAGAATTTAATTTCCTTGCTTTATCATAACAAAAAATGTTGGATTTCCATACTTATAGATTTTGTGTTTTGAAGTGGATCAGGGGACATTGTAGGTGCTTTGTATTTTGTTCTGTATACCTCCATTCCTTCTGAAATAGAATACATTGCCATTCTGAATGGCTCATCCAGAAACTATGAAAATGAATTCTGAGTATTAAATAATGGATAACTAAACCTGAAAAATGCATTTTAGAAAACTCAGGGGTTAGTCTTTCAATTTGCGCTACACAAATCTTTTTTTAACCCAAAAATACCATTATCCTTTTTTTTCAGGTGAATGTATTTTTATTGCATGCCCATATCTGGAAAAGCATTCAGATCTCTATTTTTTTCCCTAAAATTACTTCTCTGACATAAAACTATGAACAGCTTAAAAGAAAAACCTGTAAACAGCTGTCACAGAATACATTGATGTTTCACAAGGCTTTGCTTGCAATCTTCTTTTCAAAGTACTGTACGAGTCTCTGCTTATGTTTCCATTATAGAAAGCTTCATTCTCTGCTAAATAGTGTGTGGATCTTTTGTCCCTGATGCTTTATTATTTCATCCTTTGGATCTATTTTTCACTTGGCTGAGTAGTAAACTATTAAACATGTGTTCAGATAACCTTTGAAAAAGGCTTTTCTTGATGTTTGGTATGCAAGACCTGTTCTCCAAGTGCAAGCAACAACACTCTTGACACATTCTGATTTGCTTTATTTTGTTTTTCTTGAATAATTTTTCACCTTTATTCCTAATCTGGCTACAAGGAATAATTAGTAGTGTAAACCCACAATTACTTACATCACTTCCACCTGCCTGTGCAATGGGAAATCCAGACATAGAATACAGAGGTGAAAAAACCCCTAGTAGTGAGCAAGACATAAATGGAAAAAATTGGTCAGCATGTCAAGTTCTGTGGTGTTAAAATAGAGGCTTGACTGAGCTCCAGTTGTTTTCATTGCTATCACAGTGTAGCTATACTGGATGATGCTTGCTGTTTCTTCAAAAGAATCTTCAGAGGTGGATTTCAAAATGTCCTAGTTGCAGAAAGATTCTGCTCAGTTTTTTTAGCTTTATAGATAAACTATGAATCCCGAAGATACCTCCCTTCCCATCAAATGAATCTGTTCTTGTTTTTAAATAATTGCTTATGATATAGTGATGTAACTAAATGTAATATAACAGCTGTCATAAATGCAGATAAAATTCTAATTAGCTAGTACCATCGGGATTTGGAAAACATGTTGCCTGGTTAGCAAGGCAATTCTTATTTTACAGGGAATGTTTCTGAAGCATAAGAGAGTTCTACCATGGCAGGCTAATTTCTGACAGAAGATTGATTCCAGCTTTTGATTTTCATTGTATTCCTCAAATGGGTTGAATTCTAAACCATAGAGCAAAAATCGTATCTGACTCCCAGAAAGCAGTTAAAATGGGATTACAGTTTATCTAGACTTGATACATGACCATAAACACATAATTCCCCAATTAGAATTGTGCATTGTATTGTGCTTTACATGAAGTTCAACATTCATTTCAGACAAAACATCATTAAATAAATCAGAATTTACAAGTCACTGATTTGAAAATTATGATTCTTGCAACTAAGTTTTTTAAACCAGTCCGTTTATTGCTTCACCTGTTTGAAATTTAGCTCCAAATGAATTGCACTGGATTTTTAGTTTGTTTAGGCAAGTAAAGCTTTTTTATGTGCTACTCTTTACAGAATTTTCCAAGATACCATGTTGTCTTTATTGAGAACAAACACATGCTAATCACTGAAGACAGATGATAGCATAAGTTGAATTGTGGTGCAAGAAAGGAAAAGTGCTTCTCTAACTGCTGAAAACTGTTATATAAAAACATATCTCATGACACTCAGAAATAGCGTGCTTGCCTTTGTGGTGAGTGCTGATGATCAAAACAAGAGTCCTGAAGACAAAAATGTTACTATATCTGTGGCTACACAGTTTTTGACATTTCTGTATTCATAATATTTTGAGGAAAATACCATTTGTTTTATTTGGTTCTGATTTAGTTTTTTCCTCCTTCCCCCCTTATCCCAACCTTGTGTGCGTACATATGTATGCGTTCCTTCGGTTCTCTCCTTTGAGTGTAAAATAAAATAAAAAGTAATAACACTGAAAAGCCGATGGGCAAAAATTGATTCATAAATGAGAAGGTGGCATTCATCTTGGAGCTCTTATTGGAAACCTAAATCTCAGTAAATTTGTAGCCTAAGGATACAATGGGCTTAAAGGATTTCTGTCTCTGAAGAAAAATTAGAACGCCTTTGAGGTAAGGTAAATGGAAAAGGTTGTTTGGGCAAACGTGGAGTTCTACCACTATTAAATGTTAAGCACCATCAGGGGGTATCTCAGTCATTAACAAGAGTGGCATGTTGAAGATTGTTTCAAGCAGGAGAAGAGTTATGGATGGCTGTGTGGAGGTGGCACAATGCCACAGGGAAATTATATCAAGCAAAAAGAAGACTTTAAAAAATATATTGTGGGAAAAATCCTACTGAAATAGCATCCTTTCTTTACATAATTTAATTTTTTTTTCCAAAATAACAACCCTGAGTTGTCTTTTAAATGAAGCAAACCTGGGACACTAACTTTGAAGTCCAGTGTGCAACCAGTCCCCCCTGATCTTTGGCATATTTTGTCTTCACTTGCAGTGTAAACAGAAGTACCAACTTAATCAAAACACAAGCATGTTCACTTCACATCCAAGTAGCTAGCAGTCTTGACTGACTTGGAAGTGTTTTATGGGCCTTGTGTGTTAGTTTTGTATATAATTAAAAGGGCTCTCAGGGCTTCTGTAGGCAGCCAGCAAGTTAAGCTATCTGGTGTGAGAATAATGTGTTGCTATCTAGGGAAGGAAAGATTTAGGAGCCAAGCTAGGATCCCTGTTTTAAGCCAAGAGAGTTTGAAAAGTGAGCAGACATGAAGTGTTATATCTCTAGGCAGTAGTTACCAGATTTCTTATTACGCTAGCACATCCTCCTGGCTGCTCTGCAAAATAGCCCTGAGATTAGAAACTCTGCAGGAAGCTATCTGTGTTCTCACTGTTGGAAATATGTTGTTAGGAAGACAGCAGCTACATGGAAAATGGGTATTAAGATATTCTTCAGCATCAAGAATATTTTGCTTTCCCAGTTAGCCTTAAGGTATTGCTCAGAGAGAATAGCAGGTAGTATGGTCTCTGCTGTAATCCTATTTGAAAGTAAATAGTGAGAAATAGCATAAGTTCACCTTCTAATATATAATGTACAATAAATTGTACTGTGGAACAATGAATTGTACTGTGGGACGAGAAATTGTACTGTGGAAGGACCATAGTATTTTACTCATATAGTGATCTTTAGTTTAACACAGAAATACATTTTCATATCTTCACCATTTCCTGTGTTATATTATCATGTGATACCCTTGCAGCTTCCTACATTGGGTTTAGGTGGAAAGGTTTGCTAGTGGGGGGATGGGTTTGCAGGGATGGGTCCTGTGAGAAGATTCCGGAGGCTGCCCCCATGTCAGGCAAAGCCAGTTTCACCTGGCTCCAAGAGAGATCTGCCACTGGCTGAATCGCAGCCACTCAGGGACATTGGGAGCACCTCTATGAAAAGAGTGAAGAAAGGGTAAAAAATGCTGTGCAGCAGCACCTGGACAGAGAAGGGATAATATGTGAGAGAACCACAGATCAGTGAATGAGGTGGGAGAGGAGGGACCTCAGGCACAAGAGCACAGATTCCCCTTCAGCCTACGGAGGTCCATGGTGGAGCAGGTATCCACACTGCAGTCCTGCCTGTGCCAGAGCAAGTGAAAGCTCTGTAGGAAGCTGCAGCCTATGCAGAGTCCTTGCTGGAGTAAGTTCCAGGCAGGACCTGTGATCCTATGGGATTTAGTTAATTCCAGAAAGATTGTACCCCATGGTAAGGACTCAAGATGGAGCATTTTTTTGAAGAACTGCAACCTGAGGGAAGGATCCATTCTAGAGAAGTTCCCAGAGTACTGTGTCCCCTGGGAGGGATCCCACAGTGGAGCAGGAGAAGAGTGTAAGGAGTTGTTCTCCTGAGTAGGAAGGAGTGGCAGAGACAATGTGTGATGAACTGACTGCAGCCCCCATTCCCCATCTCCCTGCACTACTGGTGGGGAGGAGGAAGAGAAAATAGGGAGTAAAGCTGAGCCTGAGAAGCACAGAGGGGAGGAGAGAAGTTGCTTTTAGATTTGTTCTTACTTGTAATTACTCTACTATGTTTAAATGGCAGTAAATTAAAATAATTTCCATTAGTTGAGTCTGCTTTGCCTGTGATGGTAATTGGTAAGTAATCTTCCTGTCCTTATCTTGACCCATGAGCTTTCCATTGTACATTTTTTCTCTGTTCTGTTGATGAGGGGGAGTGATAGAGTGGCTTGGTGGGCACCTGGTGACCAGCCAAGGTCAACCCACCACACTACTAAAATCAAAGGTTGATTATTTATAGGAGAGTTGACAGCAATGTGACCTTTTAGTTTCCTTTGAGCTGCCACTAACAGCAGTGCAGCCCGCAGATTACAAGGTCTTATTTATTCTGCTGTTTCTGTACACTGGTGTTTTATTTTATTTGGTATTTTTTTGCTTTGGTATGTTTTGGAATGTTCAACATCCTTTCTTTGGACCCTATTAAAAATGTAGTTTCGGTCCCCTTTATAGCATTCTGGGGTATGTTTGATCCGTTTAAAATGATCCATGGGACAGAAGATTTCATCAGTCCACCTAACTTTTGTCTCCCCTTCTCCATCATTTTTAATCTAAAGGAGAATAGAAAGTTCTTCTAATCTGTGTTTTGGTCTTTGGTCTGCTTGTACAAATGACAGTTACTTTAGATCACATTATAGACACAATTTTAGGTACAGTTTCTGAGATTACCATTTACTTTGCAAAGGCTTTAATAGACATGTGTATATATACCAAGTATTATTTCTCATTATTTTTTCCTCCAGTGGTAACACCACTGGCAAAAAGAGATATTAATGGAAACAATATGACACTGATATGCCAGCTGAAGTATGAGCTATTGTAAAGCATTGATGTAGTAGTTTCAGGTCTATCAGACACTAAAAACATCAGGCCTGGGGGAGATTATGGGTAAAGGAGGTAGAGTGATGGACTGACCCAGATTATCACAAATTGTCAGGTTTCACAGATGAGGTGCAACTACACATATCTTGATACCTTCTCTGCTCCAATAAACACCTTATTATTGATAGTTGTTATTGAGAGGTTTAGGTCATGTAATTTTGTTTGCTAAATAATGCTGTAGAAATGAATGCAAATTCATATTGAGATATGTGGATGAGTGAATACATTTTCAGAAACTGATAACATAGCAAATACATATAATCATGCATATAGAAAACTAATGTGGTACTTTACTGGATTTGCTAAGCTCTTTTTAGTGACAAAGTTGCTCTACAATTCTTAACCATCTTGTTCAGGGTATTTAATGTCTTTAAAATTTAAAACTCATTATACCTATTTCATATTTAATACAAGCATAAGAGTTCAGGGAATAAAACGCTGTGAAAGAAAATGATCGCTTTCAGACTAAGATGTTACTCCACTAATCTTGCAGAAAAAGATTCAGGTGATGTGAACTTTTATATAGTTTTCAGTGAAACATAACACTTGGCAAGAGGAATTAAAGAAATGCATGTAAAGCCCTGAAGTGTTGGGTTTATTCCTTAACTAGAAGTTTTAGGCTACAGATTTAATGCATAGCTTCTGAAAATGTTAAATATCATACATATTAAGGCTACTTAATTCAGATTTAACAGTAGGAGTTTTGGAGGCCTGCCACGTACAAAGTAAAGGGAGAGAGGTAAGCACTCCCCTGATGTTAAGAGGAGCCATCACTCAAAATAATTTCTGCCTAGTTTAAAACCATAGATCTGCATGCTGAAATCCTATGGAAGATTTGTACTTCAGTCAAAAGTTTACATTTAACCCAGAATAAATCGTCCCAGTTGCAGTATTTATGTATCAGAACAAGAAATTTTTCCCCTCGTCTTTCCACAGTTTGAATAAAAAGACCTACTAAAACCAATTGATGCTATTGCCTGTTATGGGATTTTGTTAAACTGTGATGTTTCAATGTAAAAAATAGCAATATCAAGTCATTTTTATTAATAATAACACAATATCTGTTTCTTCAGAGCAAGTGTGATATTGATTGACAAGGAATAGCTGTAGAGCAAACTTTAAATTACAGTACTTATTATGAATGTGACTTGTAATTAATTATTTAAGGGATACATTTTTTCCTGATTTACAGTATTGAAGTTCTCTGGAGTTGGACATGCTCATTAACAGCAAAATGAAACGCTCAATTTAAAAGTTTCATGATTTATGTTTGGAATACAGATGTTATTCTTATAAAAAGAGCTTAAAGCATAGAGCATCTGTACTGAAATCTGACACTACGTCTTTTTTAACAGATGCACTGAGATCCATTTTAGTTACTTGATTTATGAAGAAAGAAAGAGAATTTACGCTCCTATATTTGATGTGAGAGTACATGCTTATGCTATTTACAGTCCAGTTTTCCAGGTTTTAATGTAGACACCCGTTAGTGTTCCCCAGCTTTGTTACTCCCTGTTATCTTGTGTATCATAATTTCCTTTATGTGCCTAACCATTACTTAACATAACTGATACCCTGCTGAGGAATTGAGAGACAGGTGAGGCATGTACCTGATCCCAGGAAGCTGCAAGTTTAGAAAATTAATTTCTGTACTCTTTATGAAGCTCTAACTACAAAAGAACAGTATTGAAGAAGTCGTTATGCTGAGGAGATGTACTCTAAGATCAGGAGTTAGAAATGGTCAGAACAAAGATTTGGTGTGTCAGTAAACTTAATTGTTCATTTGTGATTCAAATTACATTTTCTCATTGAGGCTGAAGTTCACAATTAAAAGTCCAATTCTTATATTTGATGTAAATAGCTTCTGTGGACCTGAATTTATAGCTGAGGCATTAATAATCCTGGAGAAAGAAAATAAGAGATGCTTGGTTTTACATAATAACCTATTAAATGGGGCATCACCCAAGAGTGTAGGAGATTGCACACAGGATCGCTTTGAGGAAAGAACACAAAAATCATTGCAGATGAATAGTGAAAGATTCCCTGGAAATATGTGGGATGCTGGACTCTTGTCCTACCACAGAAAATTGCCTGTGCCTTCTGACCACTGGACACATTATAGCCATAATGATATAATGTATAAATAAAAACTGTAGTAAAGAAGTACCAACCTGTCCTATTCCTCCTGCTTCTGGGGTATTTTCCTGGGTTACCATTTTTCACTATGTGTGGAAATCTGGAAAGCAAAGTAGACAAGACGAACTGGCCATGTAGAGAACAAATGCTTTCAAGGTAATAAATGGGGACAACCAGTGCAATCTTCCCTGAGTACAGAAAAGATGCAGCAATTGTAGGAAAAAAAAACCAAAACATCTTTATAGTGCACTTTCATGGAACATAGATGGGCCAGCCCACTGACAGCAGTCTCATAGTTTAATGACAGATGTATGGTAAAGACTAGCTATTAGTCTTGTCTAAAAACAACCTGTGGGGAGATTTTGTGCACCAGAGAAGTCATAAAGGATTTCAAGTATGCAGACTGAAGAGGAATGATTTTGAATCAAGAATAAGAACCAAGAACACAATAGCAGAAAATTGCAAGGCACTCTTCAGCTTTCAAGACATGGTCATGCAGCTCTTAGAGGCATCCAACTGGTTATAGGCATAGCAGGCATGAGTGGACCAGAATTAGTGTCCAGGTACTGCCTGGGGAATGACTGTCCCTGCTAGCCTTCCATCTGCAGGGAGGCAATGATTTTCTAGGTAGTCACACATTAAATAGTTTGGTAAACAGAATTGAAACATTTTTTTGGCTTTTTCAACTATATCAGTTCTAAACACACCAGACTCCTCTGTGGGCTTCAGTACAGTGAAGAGAAGCAGTGAGGATGAAAGAAACAGTAGATGTTCACTATTCCCTTTGTAAATATCTCTTTTAGGATAAAAGTAAGCTTTGCAGTAGTACCTGCCAGGAAGGTCAGAAATAGAACTCAAAATCATCCAACACCCTGCTTTTGCTATTTACAGCTGGGGAGAGAAGAAGGTTTAGTCATCAAACTGCAGTCTAATTAAGGAATTATATAAAAATTGCATGTAGAAATTCTTAATGTTTTCACTGTTTCTCTTGATTTTGCATAATTTCCCTTGGGAAAGGTCAGAATGATTATGCCATCTCATTATAGTTGTATAATTTTGTTTCTTTTTGGGTTCTTTTCAGTTTCATTTTGGGGGAGTTTGTTTGGGAGTTTTGTTTGTTTGTTTGTTTGTTTGTTTCATTTCGGGTTTGTTTGGTATGGTTTGTTTGGTAGATATTTTTTGTTCCCCTTCACTGGTTTAGATTAATGCTCACTCTTCCTGTTTTACTTAGATTTAATCCATAAAGCTTGTTAATTTAATATGCAATCATATAATCTTTTGATTATTGACTGTGAATCAGATGCCTTAGTGGGAATCAGCAAAGTTTGCTCAACTTCATAAATCCAAGTTTATAAAGAGGAGAAACTTTTGCTCTGCAAACATTTTTATTTTTTTCCAACCAGTAAGTCATCCACTACTATACAACTCAAGCGGAACACCCAATCTTAGTAAAATATGAAAGCAATCTCCAGTTGCTAGAACAGGTTGCTTCTATTTCGGTTGCTATGGAGCCCTACAAGCAATCAAAGTGCAGACATGAGCTATGACACGCTGCACCTGATGTGTCTCATTGATAGGTGCTGGGGGACCCAAGGCAGTGCAACATCTGTGCAGCAATGTCGTATTGCCACACAGCCAAACCATAACCTTCAAGCAAGAATTAAAGTTAACCTTAAAAATGTAGTGGCATCGAATTTTCATACTACGGGCAATATACTTTTATGCTTGTAAAGTAAATTTAATAAGACTTCAGTAAAACCAATCTCAGCAGTGCTTGTGGTGTTTTCTCTTTAGTGAGATTTAGTTGCAGAAAATCAAATCCTGCAGAAGAACAAATGATGCAAACATACGTAATAATGCACTTTTATGATATTCTTATGATTGGATGCAAATTCACCAAGCTATTTCTGTACTTCAGCATGTCTTTATGTAACAGCAGGTTTCCTCTGAATTTTTGTTTTTCTCAGAAAATTAATGATATTTTTTGCACTTTGTGGGTATTTAACTACCTATACATTTTTCTATTTTCTCTTCTTTTGATGAATCTGTTATATTTTATAATTTCCTTTAGTTTTTTGCTTAAACATTTAAGTAAAAATTTTGTTAGCAGGTTTTTTTTATAACATAGATAACAAATACAATGTAGATGGCATTTGATTTTTATAGATATGTTCTTGAAATTAAACATAGATATGGGTAAAAAGGAAATGCAATATGAACACAGGGAGGATGTGCATCATTTGAAATACAAAAATTAGCTCATAAAGAGTGAATTCATAATGTGTCAAGATGTGTCAATAACTAAATAATTTTGTTTTTCTTGAACATGTACACTATATTTATTACCTCTAAACCATATTTTAATTTTGGCATCTTATAAGTTTAATAAAAAAAAAATCTTCACTGTATGTTATTCATAATACATATGTCATTCATTTTACCAACTAGTGGATGATTAGAAAATGCTCTGACCAATAATTTTACGATGGCAATTGTTCAGTAAGTAAGATCTTTCTCAATCCTTTTTGGTAAGAATTTAGAAACAAAATCAAAGCTATTTAAGATGGGGAAAAAAACAAAGAAAGAAAAATAATTAAGAAGTAAAAGGAGATATTTTGTAATAATAAAATGTTTCTCGGTGAACATTTTCCTTGTAAAACATAGCTATTTTTATTTTCATTTTATGTTACAACTTTTTCTGACAACCTTTCTACATTTGCCTTGCATTTTTTATTTCAGCAGTTCCTTTTCACCAAGTATTTAATGCCACTCAGGGTAGTAAAATTGAAAAGGAGTTAGGCTGTGGCAAAATAATTGATGTCCCTCTAGGTTTGCCCCATGAGAATGCTCACATAATAACCCAAATACCCTTGATTTAGGTCTTACAGTTTAACCTGTCAATATGTAATTATGGTTCCAAAACAAAGCAGATTATTTCACAGCTTTAGTGTGGTTTCAACCATGCAGAATGGAGTGGAAATATCCAAGGCTGTAAAAGGGATTGTCCCATTAGTAGTTTTTTCAATAATGACCTCAGGGGACTGGGACTATGTTTGTGTGTATCAGCGAGACCTTTTCTGCTCCCCTAGTTAATCTCAAAGGACTGGAACTTTGATTACCACTATAATTTTAAAAATGCAAGGGTACATTTTTTGCATACTTATTGTTTATTGTTCTTTATCAATTGTTAGAAATATCTTCCCAGGCAGACTGGGTAAACAACTCTCTAGAGATAACATTTTTTGTCACACCAATGCATTTTCTCTTATGGATTGTAATTGATTTTTTGAACAGTTTTATGATGTCTTAACATTAGTATGGATTAGCAGTGAAATTTCCCTCTAAAAAGAAAAGGGGATCAGTTAAGGTAACACCTATTCTATTAATATATTTTTAGCAACTCAGCAAACAATGTGGAAAATGTTCATACTTTCTCAGTTCTTATTTCTCTGTCAGCTGTTCTTCCTCACCTCCAGTTTGGCAAGGGGAGCTCTTTAATCCCAGCAAAGAGGGATTGTTGAAATGTGTTATTAAAATAGTCAAGTTATTAAGAGCTTCTGTTTTCTGTACTTTGATAGATTACATGAGCCTGTGGCCCTCCTAGTAAATCAGTCTACTGTAAAGAAGGAGAACCACAACAGTGAAAGGCAATTACATATGCACTTTTTCCTAAAAAATGTGGATGCCATGTGGATGCATGGTGGCTCAGTGTTACTGTATTCCCTCCTCCAGTCTCTGCCAGCTAAGCTACAGCTTTAAATTCTGAGGAATTCATGGGCTTCTGATAGGAGGAAAATTCCTGCTATTATCCGTTAACTTGAATACCAATGACAAGCGTCAGTCATGTACTTCAGAAATCAAGAATGCATGTCATTAAAATTAAAATTGTGTCATTGCCATTGCTGAGACTGACTCATGAGAAGTTGTCTTCAGGCATCTTGACAAGCAGCAGCTTCAGCTCACAAATGGCTGGTTAGCAGACTAAGCTCAAGGAGCATCTGTCAGAGCAGGAAGGCTGTAAGGGGGGTTGTGCCAGGCGTATCCAACCTATTGTGACCAACTTTCATTAAAACCAAACAGACCATCATCTTCTAGGTCCATAAATTCACATTATTATCTGCTCAAGTGTTTCTGGTTTTCATTTCCATGTTCTGTTTTACCTGAAAATTTTGTGGTTATTTACCTACCCTGCAAAGCTCTGTGATACTGAAATTGGTAGAGGATACTGCTGCCACTTATATTAAACAGTAATAATGTATAATCAGCTAAAGAATTCATTAAATAACAGAGATGGCGAGCATCTCCACTACTTTTAAATGGATCAAATGGTCATGAACGCCAAAAAAATTACATGGTGAATACTGACTACTAAATAAATGCATCTATTTTTGAGGTAGATTGGTTTTCTGTAAGTAAAAACATTAGAATCAGGACCAAAGGTTTTTTAGTGGCTTTCTACTAATTAAGAGAATTATGCAAGTAATTCAGTTTAACCAGATATTGCTGTGTTCTTTGCTTGAATGGAAAAGCTTTCTATTTATCGATATTTTGTAAGCACTTACTTTTTAAAAATCTCATACTGTGTTTAAGTTGTTGCATTTTTCCCTGAGCATACAACTCAATAGTTTTCATTTATACAAGCATAATTATATGTGCACTGAAGCCAGAATAATTTCAAGAGTCAAGGAAACAGGAAGGAAAATATCCTTTTTAAAATACAAGTCTCATAATATGTTGGTAAATGTGATTTTTTAAAAGCAAAAGCTTAAGTTTAATGGATAAAGTATAGCAAACACTGCATTGTGTTTTGTTGCCTTGGTAATAGATTTATTCCTGAAGCATATCAAAACATGTAGTTTGGAAGCTATGAAACTTGCTAGGAAGTGCATGGCAGCAAATCTCCAGATATAAATTATAAATTCACTTTAATAAAATCTGCTCTACCTCTTTCTCAAATTCTTTAAAAATATTGCATTTCTGTTTACCTGTTGTACATTTTATCTAAGTTCACTACCTCCACTTTATTGTGTTTTAGAAAGAGATGACATATTAATATTTTTCTTTCTTTTATTAGGAAGAAAAAGCTATGTTAGAGATATTTGGAGAGAAACAGACATTTGGAGTTAAGGTTTATTCCCTCATCTGTCATTAGCATTATTGTTTGGTTGTTATTATGGTCTTTAAGCAAACTAACTATGTCTGAACAATGACTTCAATACAATGGTAATACTAATAAATTGTGTAACCTGATATTACATTGAATAGAACCACATTTCATGGAAATTAATATCATTTTTTGGAGAAGATACAAAGAAAATTTTCAGAATCTGTGAACAAAATGTTACCTAAATAGGGTTTTCATCTGCAATTTTCAATCTTTTCAAAGAGGAAGTAAATATTGCTATTCAAGTAACCAATTGATAACAATGTGGATATTTACTCTAAAAGTTTTAGGACTTTTTTATGAAATAAACTCATAAGAAATTCATGTTTCAATGAAATTCTAGGTGTAAATATGCTTTTAGAAAATACATTTGAAACCTTATGTTATATTTCATTAGATGAGGTTCAATTAAAAGTCTTAATTTTTGACAAGCCTATCAGACTTCTCTTGAATGACTGCTGCTCTATAAACCATTTACTGCTTGTGCTTCCATCCTCTGAGTGCTTGTCTTCTCAGGATTTTAATATTGGCTTGCTAGGCATCTCCATCCCCATCACCCTTTCAAAAATGATCCTTTCTGCAGTCTGTATCATACTTTGTGTTTTCATATCATTCTTCCTGCTGTCTTCTCTCTAAATTACAGCACAAATGCATTTTGATTAAGTCACTGGATTGTAACCGTTCTATAATTCTTAGAGTACTTGAATAGTAATTTAGATCTTTGTGCTTTTGAGGTGTGGCAAAAAATGCAAAAGATATATGTGTAATTGGTAAAATAAATCCTAATGACCTCTGATTCAATCCCATCTTTTACTTTCTCTGCAGTTCTTGTCTTGGGGCACTAAATGCCTGCTTTGTTTAAGAAATCTAGTAACATGCACTGCAGTTAATTAATTTGAGAACAATTACTCACAGGGACTTAAAAGGACCATTACTACTCCTGTCCTCTTGCTGGGGGCACACAGAGGGAATGAGAGTGACAGGAGGCTTAGTGGTGGTGAGAGGTTTCAGTCTGTGCTTAGAAGTGGTCCTCCTCAAAACTCAGAAGGTGCAGAACAGGCACAGAGATACAGCTTCTAATGAAACGTTCCTCTGAGTGTTTATATACTGGAAATGTCTTATGAGGGATGCTTTGGTGAAGATGATTTTGTAGTAATACAAAAAGTATTATGAAGTTAATAATAATTCCAAGTGCTTCAGTTGACCTTGATATTTGGGCTTTCTGCATTAAATAAGCTGTAAACAGCTTATGTAGCTGTTCTGTTTTCCTGGAATTATCTTTTCTGTAAAATATCTAGAAATTTGAAGCAGCCATTTTGATGCATTTCAGAATATTAAAATCTAGATAGTTTGTTTCAACAAAATATAAATTTATTTTGCTTTCAATTTTGTAATTTACATGGGAACTTTTCCATTAGATACTAAGAGTTGCTTTTCTTCCGCCTTTGTGTTTTCTGTACCATTGTCTTATTGACAGATTTCTCTGTAATCCCTAACACAAAATTAAAATCGACCTGTAAAGTGAAACAAGTGTTAAGTGCTCAATTCACCCCTTACTAACCACATTTTTTTCTCCCTATCCTTTATTAGAATACAAATAATCCTTCCTAAATACTTCAGGGAAATTCTAAAATTCTTCAATGCTCAGCTGCAAAGATGGGTTATTTTGTGACTGGTGTCTCCATAGGTAACCCCTGCGCTAATATTGAACTCTGCAGCAGAGAGAGGGAGAAACCTGTTGATTTGCAGCACTGCAATAAGCTTCTGCTTCTATAATAGCTGCAATATATAACATTCATAAATTGCAACAGCATCTTCTCTGCTTCCAGACCATAACTTCTGTTAAGTACAGCCTGAATTCTCTGGGAAATCTTCTCCCCATGTGACTACTGTAGCCCATGATCAAAGTGCCATGTAATTTTCTCTGAGAACTTTACTTATATCTCTCGTTTGACAGGCAGCTTTAAACTGATCCTTCCTTCCTTCCTTCCTTCCTTCCTTCCTTCCTTCCTTCCTTCCTTCCTTCCTTCCTTCCTTCCTTCCTTCCTTCCTTCCTTCCTTCCTTCCTTCCTTCCTTCCTTCCTTCCTTCCTTCCTTCCGCCACTTCCTTCCGCCACTTCCTTCCGCCACTTCCTTCCGCCACTTCCTTCCGCCACTTCCTTCCGCCACTTCCTTCCGCCACTTCCTTCCGCCACTTCCTTCCTTCCGCCACTTCCTTCCTTCCGCCACTTCCTTCCACCACTTCCTTCCTTCCTTCCGCCACTTCCTTCCGCCACTTCCTTCCTTCCGCCACTTCCTTCCGCCACTTCCTTTTCAGCACCTTATTGGAAACAAAGATTTCAGAGCAGGATGCATCTTTCCAGTACAACACACTGATTATACCTCTGATGGCCCTGCTTAAGGTCCAGACCCCTTCTGCTCCCTGATTAACCTCTCTATATCCATATTGGTACTTTGTGCAACTGAAAGGATGAATGAGAAAATGGTGCAGAATTACAAAAAGGGCAATTCTGGGCACTGCTCTGCAAACACTGAAAAGTGAGGAAAAACCGTGGGTGCAGAGAGGCGCACAAACATAGAATTGTGACAATAATTACTGCTTTGCAAAGAGTAGGTAAGTGTGGCATCCAAGCTTCATGAATTGGAAGGTGTTGGAGGAAATCAGACATAACTAGCTTGCCATATGGAGAGGCTTACCTAGCACAGAGACTAGACAGAGAAGTACAGATTATTTTAAATTCTTCTATTACTCTAAAAAATTTGATGTATTAGTATATTTTTCCAACAGTACAAGATGCAATCCCTTAATTTTTCTTTCAGTCTAATCTAAACCAAAAAACAAATAAAAAAGCTTCCTGACTGTCTCATTTATTTTATGAGGTTACAAGTGTGATTTTAAAGGTCTAATAATTATTTGTGACATTGAATAATGATTATAATTTTAGATACTTATTTAAATTTATTTTTCATAACTCCTGAAAAAGAAAAGGATTGTCTTTCATCACATAACACATATTTTATGGTGAGTGGATAACATATTCTATTTTTTATATAGAAAAGTATATCAAATTATGTTCACTAACATTTTAGAGAATATTAGTTTTTAGGTCAATGGTTGATTCAAACCATGGTGAAATTTCTGACAGAAAAAATGCAGAACACCATTGGAAAACAGCTTTTTTTTTTTTTCCACTTGGTCAGATAATTAATTTAGGAAATATTAGCTCATGCAACCAGAGAATAAAAACCTGAGTAAAACCAAATTTTTTATATAATCCCTGAGATTTTTCATTATGCAATAATATATCCATTGACTTTCATGGCTTAAAATGATAGAGCAAATTAAGAGAAAATTACTGTTTAATGAAATCCAGATGGAAGCTTTTTGTCTCATTGGAATTTTCTCCCATTCCCTCTGCTATGTTACCAATTCTAGCAATTTCAATTTACAAAAGATGTTGAGAATACTATGGGGAGTTTAACTCAGTAAACCACCTAAAATGACCTAATTTTTTCCAGAAGTAAAGATCCTTCAATATTTTATGTTTTGTCTTCAGAAAAAAAGTTGAGCCTTTAAATCTCACATAAAACGTTTTTTAAAGTTATCTACTGATTCCAAATACTCATTTTCCTAGCATAAAATCCTACCAGATTTTTATGTTTTGGTGTGGTTTTTATTTCCTCTAAGCATCTAGTTTTCTGTTACAGATAGATATGTAATGATATACTGCACAGAATAAGGGCTTTCACTGAGTTGCCTGTAATTTGCATCCATTTATCCCTCAGCCTCAAGTTTTGGATTAAGACCTTTTTCTTGGAAAACTAATCTTTCTTTTCCTTTTCCCACCTCTACTCAGCACTACTCAGTACCCTTTTAAATAAAAGAAATAAATTTTGCAGGCAATCAGAAAATACCTCTTGTAAATATCCACAAGGATCTTGGTGTTAGTGGTGAAAAAGGGAAGCATTGATATTTTAGTTAGGGAATAGTAGTGCCAGCCTAATAATTAAACTGCATGCCATGGTGAAAATAGTTACAAAGATTAGTCATCACATCAGCTTGAACACAGGAAAAGTGTAAAAAAAAATGAAGCCTCAGTTGCTGGCTGCCTTGCCATTAGAGATAAGTAAGGATTTAAAGAGAAACTGGCAATGTTTATTGATAGTTGTAAGTACTTTTGTATTCTCAAATACAGGAATGTACCACATTTTTAAATATATAGCATCATTTTGTTATGTTTTGGTGTTTTTTTTTTTTTTTTGTTTTTTTTTTTTTTATGGAGTCATAATTAAGCCTGTACTTTGGTAAAGGATGAAAGCAAAGACAAATGATGTTGAGCAGTTTTGTGAGGCCTTTTTTGCTTTGTCTTCTAAGGAATTATGCTTTATGTTACTGGGTCTGGTTGCAGTGGATTGAACAACTAATGAAAGGAAATCCCATCCTCTGTTAGCATAATTTTTTTCTGTATTTCAAAAATCCATTAATATTCTAAATCTTTAGTTCTGTCTTCCTTCTAGTACAGCCTGGAAAAAACAGTGGAGAAATTAAAACATTAAGAAAATAAAAAGCCTTAATAAGTTTTGCTAAATCAAGATTCACCTCTTCTTGCCATCAGTCCCTACTTTACTTTTTTGGCAAACCATTCCTTTCAAGTGAGTACAGAATATATTCCTTCTACCATATGAAAAATTGTGTTCCTTAGGAAAACCTTTCTAGAATGCCTGGAACAAAGTATCACATGGTTTTGGAATGTGCCCCATTGCAATGGCTCATAGCCTTCAAGGAGTAAGAGCATATGACAAACAATGGTAATGATGTGGGCCCATTTGTTGTGAAAGCCAACAAAAATTAATGAAGGAAGCAGTTTATCAAGTTTATGCAGAGAACTATGGCTGCTCCAGAGGGCAATGGCTTATTAGAACCTCTGTTCCTCTGCTTTTGGTTCATCTGGGTTGAAAAAAATATTTCAGATATGTCCATAGCTGAGAGTGACAGAATATTGTACTGCATTCTGAACAATTGCATAATACTGCATGACTGTAGACAGCTTCACTTTCTAAAATGACCATTTAAATGATGTATTAGCTTAGCTAGCTTAAACAAAGCAATGCAAAGCCAATTATTTACCCTATTGATAGATCCATTGCAGGAGCGTATTGGCTTTTTTTTCTCATTCTCTTAGATCTATTAGAATTGTCCTTTTTGTGAACTGCTATGGGAGCAACTTCTTTGTCTTGAAGACTGTCTGCTTTTTTCTTCAATCAAATTGAACTATTTTGTGTTCCAATTTATTCCCATTTGATGGTGTATTATACTGAATAAATGTATGCAGGACTTTCTAGGTGTTTAAGAATTAAACACTTCATGCATACTTAAAGATAGACAGATAAACATAAAACATTATTTGGATCTTAGCAGAAATTTACATTTACTTCAGGAGAATCTAGATTTCCATTACCTCAGGGATGCTGAGAATGTGCAGCACAATAAGGCTACCAAGTAGCTGTTTCCCTAGTACGTTTTATTTCCAATACTCTTATTTTTATGTTGCCTTTATATTAGCTACTTGGAAATAATTTTAGCAGTAATATTTAAGAGCTTCAATGTGTTTAAATGGTTCCCTGATTCTACTGTCTGCCTGCCTATTTACAGAAAAAAAAATCTTGACTAATCTATTTATATGTTTGGTTAAAAAACTTGTATTAAGCTGAACAAAATACCCCAAGGAAGTATTTATTTATCACAATTATTTTTCATAAAATATGTGGGTGTATAAGGGAGTGTTTCACAAAACGTTGTTTTTTGGTGGGGAGTTTTGTTTTGTTTGGGTTTTTTCCCCCCAGTTTTGGTGATGAAATGTTTTTACAATGTAAATTTTCTCCTGACCTGCATGCAAAATTAGAATGTTTTAATAACATAAATTAGCAGTAAAATAGCTATTCTTATACTGTTTCAATACAATGTGTGGTTTGTTTATTGAAGTTAATGCTCTGAGAATGTGGCCTTAAACTTACGGGCCAGACTAATTTTTTGGATGACTATATGTTCATCCAGCATTTGAATGTAGCAGCACTTTTGTTATAGGAATAATTCCACTGTAGTGGATGTTTTCTTCATCCACATAAGAAAACACACTGTCTATTTATTTCAGGCTAAGGCACTCCAGGGGTTAACTAAGCCTAGTTTCTATGGTGAGAAAAATAATTGGTATCGATTAGCAGTTGGTGCAACATTGCTGGAAGGGCTATTAAAGCCCTAAAGTACAGTACAAAATGATACTGAAAGCATTGTGTACTCCCTAGACTGTCCTACACTAGCCATTCCTGAGTTTGAGATGTCCTCCCGACTTTCTTATGATTCTCAGGAGCTTTGTTATACTCAGTGATTTCGAATTCTAAGGAACATTTAATTAATTAAATGGGGGCTAGGGTGAAGGGGAATTACCCACATGTAAAGGTGGCTGTCTTTCTCTTCAAACAAAATTTGAGAGCTATTTCATTAAGAAAGAAATCATTAAAAAATTGGATCTTATAGCTATATCTTTTATGCAGCTTGACTGTATTCAATAACAAAGTGACAGCAAGGGACTGGAAAGTGCATCTTTCTTTCCCTGTGCAGCTATTTTATATTCTCTGTCCATGCATCCTCAGAGAGAGCCAGGAATACACTGGACTTTGCATAAATGCTGTTGCAGATGATCTACCCATATTTGTCACTTATATTTTAAGACTATTGCTCATCAAGAAATTATTTAAAAATTAAGCTAAATATAGCATAACTCAAGGAAAACTTGTGTTAAAATTAGAACAGAAGTTGCATATCATGAACTTAAATATCTTTTCACTTTGATGGATGCTAATCCATTATTTCTGTATATCAAACTGAAAATATTCATCATGACATTTGCTGACTCTCAACAACAAAAAAAAGTTGTTCAGTAAAAATGTTAAGTGCAGTTAAATGCTTTGGGGCATTATTTAGAAACAAGGTAGTGTCTAAATAATTTGTTTTGACTGTCTTTTGCCTGGTCTGACTCAAGAGACCCTTCTGGGCTGCTAGGTGGTTGTGTCAGGTCAAGAATCAATGAAGGAAGAAACTGGGAGTAGTCTGAGGTTGACATTGCATGGTCTATGCAGAGGTCTCAAAGGAAGATTCCAGTCCCTGTGGCTTCTACACCTGGCTTACCTTTGTTTAGAATATTTGCAATTGCTCAAAAATTAACTGCATTTTCATTAAAAGGTTTAGTGATTTGATTTGCTTTTATTTTAATTCAAGATTTCTGGTCGGAATATATTTTAATTCCCTAGCAATACATTTGTTCCAACCTCAATAAATTGTTTCCAGGACTTAACAGAAGCAACTGCTAAAATGGACTTTTCTAGCAGAGGCTGAACAAGCAGAGGTGCTGTGGCAAAGCTCCACATTTTTCTTCTGCTATTTCTGTTTAACTTCAGTGTATTGTCACCCAGTCTGCATTGAGTGGTTTGGATTAGAAAAATGTGGTCCAAAGCATAATTTTTCACAAGTAGACCAAAAATATAATAATAGAATGTGCACCCATGGTCTTTATGTTTGTATATGTACATTGTTACCCTTAGTAAAAATATAGAATTTTTCTTATTAGGATGAATCTGCATATCTTATTTATTATTAGTGCTAATATAAAAACTCTTAAATATTAATTTTGTTTGAAGGAAATAAAAGAACTTTATAATTACAGTATCTTTGCTTAACCCAAATGAACTGTCATTAGGATTAAAACTTGTAAATGTATTATTTAGGAGATAACGGATAGAACACTAACTTCTCTAGACAAAGGAATGTTACCTTACAGCACAGTACCTCACAGAATAACTAAGTAATTTAATTCCTTCGTGCAAGATGTCTTGGGAGTCACTTGACTGTGTATTTTTACACACTGCCAGATGTCCAAGATTAACTAGTTCACCTGCCTCAAAATTTTAATAAGATAAAATTTGAAAAAGTCAATCTTCAATGAAAAACTCTATCATCTTGAATTAACTTCCTCCAAGTTAGCCTTCCATAAATGAGAGGAAATGAAACATCAGCTGTCCATCATGAAACTGACAGCACAGAAATTCAAGCGCATTGGTGGCTTTTGTGGGGGGGCTACACTTGAGTTTTAAGTTACTATATAAAAGTAATAGTGATTTGCAAGAGCCTATTCCAAAACTGTGCTGTTGTTTCTTATTCAGTTGATGAAGCAATGTTTATTTCTATTTTTTAAAAGCCATTACCACTTCCTGCTTAATGTTTCTTTTTGCAAACATACTTTTTGTGGTGACACATGGCAATATTTTCATTATCACAACGGTATTGTCCTTCAGTTTTAGGATACAACATGACAAAACCTATGCCATGATTGCTGGGTGGTCACAGCACATTGGGACTAATGTATGAGTAATGCTCATAGGGATCTTTTGAAAACGTAGTGTGGGAGACTGAAATGTCAGTGGTTAATGGCTTAACCAAATGGCCTCTTGCGAAAACAGGGAGTGCTTTGCTGATGATGTGCAAGGCATAAGTCTTGCACAGGTGCAGAGGGCATGAGCACAAGAGGATGACCAGGAAACTCCAACCTTTGTTTAGCATGATCTGGGTTTTGAGCCAGGTGAGGAAAGGGACTAATAAGCAGCTGATCCTGTGAGAGGGAATAGTGTTTTTTATTATGCAATCTCCCCCTTTGAGAACAGGCACAGTTGTAAAACTCCTCACAGGGAAGGTATTGGGACATTCACTCGCAGGGCTGAGGGTTTTCATTCCTTTTGATGGGGCATAACTGGCTTTATGTGAGAGGCTCATCTGAGAGGCAGCTGTCATCTTTTAGAAGGTGTCATAAACCACCAAAGACCTCTGAAGAGCCTCAAAATGTTTTATCAGACACTGTAAAAACTCTGGGGAAGTGTCTGGGAATTCCCACCTCAATCTCAGTGTGCATTAACCCACTGAACTTTGTGTTTCATGGGCTTCCCCCACCCATGACAGATCAGGATTGCAAGCATCACTTCAACAGATGGACAGCAAAATTGCAACAACCAACTCTTGTCACTGAATTCAGAGGTGGTGGTATTTTTCCTCTCCATTATTTACTTTATACTTTCTTATTCTTCTTTCTTCTTTCTATACTTATTTATACTTTCTTTGTCTTTCTTTCTTTTTCTTATATTGTTACATAAGTGATATTTTTACTCTTTTTTTTTTCTACAGAAATTACCCATACCTTTTTTCCATTGCAAACAAATTGTCCTAGAATAAACCCTACATATCTACAGATATTTATGAACACCAATTATCCAGGGTCATTTCACTCTAATCTCCCCAAGGGATCTGGTAACAAGAATCTGAGTTACCCTCCCCTTCAGGGACAGGTCATAACATACTGGTTTACTACTATTTTCTCAGTCCCCTCTCTTCAACTCTACCTAATATTCATTTATTGCAACTTACTTTTCCAGATATTCCCAGAGTTCTCTCTATTTTAAAAATCAACCCAAATATTATACTTTGCAGATGATCTAAACTTACATTCAGTGATGAAATAAATTACTGAAGAATGTTGAAAGAACTTAAAAGTAACTTGAACAACAGAATTCCACACTTCACATTATATGGTGACAAATCTCACTGAGTACTGAGGTAAAGAACTTCAAAAGCATCTGCTAAACATAGACACAGGTAATGATAAACTAATCAAATGCTTTTGTGGATGTCTGTCATCCAGCTTTATCTAAGAACAGACAAGCTGTCAAATCAAGGTAGTCATTGTTAGCATTCAGTCAAGAAAGACTCAAGAAAATAGTTCATTTGAATCTCTTTCATATAAATAATATCTTTTCTGCAAATTATTTGATCTGAATAACACATAAATAGAAATACATCAATCCTGGATTCACCCCTTTCACTGCCATGCAAATTTTCCTGTTAAATTTCTCAAGAAAACTGCAGTCTCTCGTCCCAATATTCAGCAATTTACACAGAAACCCTTACTGTTGGTGAAAGGAGAATATGCCACATTAATATATTTATAAAACTTCTTGTGGGCTTTTTCCTTAGTGAATGGTGATTTTCAGGTCCGTAGTTCCAGTAGTCTGTTTGAAGCAATGTGAAGAACAGTAGTTTTCTTTGCACTACAGTAGGGAATTAAACAGTCTGCAGATATATGCAAATAAATATCCCTGTTCTGGGCAAGATTTTAGGCTGTTATACTGCGGAACTTTCCTGATATCAAGGGCACACATCTTTACAAAAGGATGTAAGGCACTGTTGTGTCAGTGTGTGTGTCCTGTGGGGAATGTCTTTGTTTAAATGTGAGAGTGTTAGACACACAATGCAAAAGGAGGGGGAAACACTAAAAGCAAGCTACAGCACCTCACTGATTTGCATTCAATGCAGGAATTTATTACATTTACCTTTGGAGCTTTTTTTACATTTTTTTCTTCTTTTAAAAAGAAATGCACAAATTCGAATTCTTAAAAATAGCAAAAACCCCATATTGAAATGGAATCTCAATGAACTGTATTGTAGCTGATCAGATAATTTTGCAAGACTTAATAAAATCAGGAGCCTTTTCTTACTTCATGGCCACCCAGAATCTGATTTTACTAGAACCATAATGTTACAATAGTAAAAATAATAAACCAGTGTCTGATTTTACTAGAACCATAATGTTACAATAGTAAAAATAATAAACCAATGCGAAAAAACTCATTGCAAATAGGTTTATCTTCTAGTCTGTAAGTTTGTATTGGAAGAGAGATGATTATGCCTGTTGAAGCTCTACTTTTGCTCAGGAGTAAGTTGGGTTACTGTGTGTTCTTTAGCTTGGCTGCCAAATGCCTAAGTCTACAAGTTTAATGGTAATATTCTTTATGCACATGAAATCTCTCTATGGTGAATTCTTTTTTTCCTTTGTAACTTATGACTTCTGAAAGATGTGAAATGATTTAATCAAATAGATAGAAGGCAAGATAGGGGAAAAATCTGATAAGCATGAAATCCAATGTAAGATGTAATTTTCCACCAATTTAGTATCTACCTTCAAAAGATATTGTCGGGTAGAGGTTGGGTTGAAAATAATTAGTTTCTGTTTTCTGTTGTTTGCAGGGTGAATTGGGACACAGTCTGAACAAATGATGTTTCTTGTAAAACTGTATTAAAGCAATATCTAGAAGAAAATTGTGGAAAAAGCAAAACATTTTGCTATTGGTACCCAGGTCTCAGGAATTTACAGTTGAAAATATTAATGATTTTTGCATTAGTCTTAACTCCAGGAGATAAAGTCCTTCATTGTTCATCTCAGTCTTGACTGAGAAATGAAATGGCAGTCTGTGACTTCTTAAATCATATATTAATGAGATTTTATAGCTTTTTTTTTGAGAAAAACTTTTATTTCATTTTGTTATTTTTCTCCCTAAGATATGCAAACCATCTCTTAATCATTATAGGACATTTGGAAAAACTGTGTAAGTCATAATCAATTCTCTTTATTTTTCCTTTTAATGGAGAAACTGATCTTGTGTAGTCTTTGGATAGTGTCACAGCATACAGAGTGAAATAAATAAGAGCAAATGGTATTACCAGGACAGAGAAATGTATATCCTTTGAGTTATGCAAGCAATGGAATAATTTTATTTAATTTTTTTTAATTTTATTTTTTTTAAAAGAAAGGCATATTCCTCTCTGTTAATTTTCATAATTTCAGAAGCATATACAGAACCCTTTTCATCCTTGTCCTTGTTCTTCTATCTAAAAAGCAGTTTTTATTTTAAAGAGAAGAGTCTTAAATTAAAGACAGCCTCAAAATATTGTTGATATGCCTCCTGCTGCTGACCAGGAAAGGTAGATGTGAGGCACCACATGTGGTAGAGAAAATTCTGCATTATGGCTGGATTGGAGGAGCAGCAGTGACAGGGACGGAATCAGAACACTGAGTATTACTGTTGCTATTTTATTGCTTTGTGTTTGTCTCTTGATGTTTGTCTAGTGCTGAGAGAAGATAGGGACAATTGAAGTGACGTGACCTATCACCTCATATGTGCTGTGACAGTTCTCTCTGTGTGCTGCGGACCCAATCGCTCCCTGGGTAGTAGAACATAATTTCAATTGATTTTGCTGGGGGTTGAACTGAGGCAAGTAAGGGCAAAATTTTGTCTTTTGGCAGCCTCGGTTCTGTGCTTGAACATTGCAAAGGCAAATAAGGGTCTGTGTGATTCCATTCCTTCTGAGTAAACTACTGTTTGAAAAAGATTAAAAAACCAGAAACTTGCTGCAATGTCATTATCAGTTTGAAGCCCCAGCTTGTGTCACTGTAAAAAGAAGGGGAACATAAGCCAAGTTTTTGAAAATGTCAAGAATTATCTCTGCTTTGTCAGATTTGAGAGTGGCATCATGGGGCTTAATTAGACATCGTGTAATAGAAAATGCAGGGGTGTTAGTCAGTAGTGAGTGTCTTTCACAGAGATATAAACATTCATGCTGCTACATTATTCGACATCTTTCCAGTGAGCTTCTGAGTGACCTAAAATATAAAGAAAGATTATTCTGCTATGAAATGTGAGGCTCATGCTCAGGTATAATTTCTTCCCTATTTGTTTCAAACAGATCTCTCCAAATATGCTTAAAAATCTACTACGATGATTAGGATTTTGAAATATTAAACCAGTGATTCTATATTAAGGTTTTTTTTTTGTTATTGGAAAACTTAAAAATACACTATAATTGCAATTTTTTTTTTCCTTTGTGAGGCTTTAAATTTGTAGGAAGTTGAAAGTATTGCATTCACAGAATTAAGCTGTGCTTTCCTAAAAGTGTATGTGCATGAACTTCAAAACAGTACTGATACAATTAAATACAAAAGTTTTTCAGTCCCTTGAGTTTTGGAAATATTTTTGTAGAAACTTATCTTTAGACAAATGTCATCTCTGAAAATTATAGGAAATACAACATTTTAGAAAGTCAGTAAGTCCAAAACAAGCACTGGTACCAGTTTTTTATGCATAATTTAATTTTTTTTTCCTCAACCAAATTATTAGCGCTTTAGATCATACCAGATGACTGAAATTTAAATAATTCCAAAGGAGACATGCATACCTAAACATATTATACTATTTGGCTGTAAATAGAAGGTAATAAGAGATGTTTGCAAAATGCCACCTATGATTCGTGGTTATAATACCCTTTCCTTCCTGTGATGCTTGAATGGATATTAAACTGTGATAGAATGGACAGATTATAATAAGATGCATAGTGAGTGAGCTGTTAATATTTTTGCAATTATCATAGAAATAATAATTTTAAAAAATAAAAATAATAATTTTAAAAATAAGAGGTGGAATTTTATTGATGTTAAACTGTGATGTGAAAGAAAACTTCCGTAGTACTTGCAAATCTCTATCGCCTTGCATTGGTTTACAGAATGATTCCTTTTTTTCTGTGTATTAGCGGTTGTTATTTTCCTTCAGAAATTTCAAGTACTCTTTGTTCAGTTTATGAGATTTTTTTTTCTTAGTTATGCTGCTCAAGTCTGATATCACACTTTTTTGTTTACCAGGTTGGAGTAATAAAAATATCTTGTATCCTCACTGATATCAAGGGACTAGAACAATCTTAATAGAATATAGTTGTCAGACAAAAAGGGTGGGTGCCTTGAGCGCTTCCTTTATGTTTGATCAGTCTGCCAATGTCCCAGGAAAGCTGGGACCCTCGTGCCTGACCAGTCTGTCAGTCTCCCATAGTGGGCACTCCACCGGACAGTCTGCTGGATCAGAGGGTTGTTTAGGGACATGCGCCAACAGCGTATCAGAGTTCAGTCCTTAATTACAGGTTAGAAAGAGGCACCCCTGTCCTGGATCTCCCCATTTTTGTCAACTATGTTATCCTCTGTTGGACAACAGTGCCCTTGAAGAACTAACTAATCACTTTAGGAAGCAACACACTTTCATTAACAAACATACTGATAACAGAAAATTGTGACAGATTAAGGCTCAGAGATTGCTGGTGGTAGTAACTGACTGTAAAAATGAATTTGGAGTAATATAGAGACAAGCTCAAATCACCAATAAAAATTAGCTTACAATAATAATTTAGTGCATGTAAAGTCCTTACCAATTGGTGTTCCCATGGGGTAGAAGTTTCAGTCCATTCACTGATCTCAGAAGTTATGATGGAGTCTTCACTAACTTCTCCCCATCCCTAACTCACTTTTGTATTATATCTTTACATTTTGGTAGAACTTGAGTGATTCTAGTCACACATGCTTTTGTTACTGATTGGTGTAAAATTCTCATTTTGCTGTTAAAGATTTAGTCAACAAAATCTGGAGCACTTGCTCAGTGAGGGGTGGTCATACCTTGGGCACGGGTAACTTTCTTATGGAGGTGTGTTAATATTACAATGAGATTCTAATGAACCAAGTTCATCCAAGGGGAGCAATTTCACCACAGCCACCAGTTCAACAGGGAACCATCTTCTCCTCTCACCCTTCGTTAAGAGCTGCCAAGAGGTTTATCCACTACATGGTGCTCTCAATCTCCCATCCCTGCAAGGATTACTAAAGATCCTGGCCATGGTGTCTTCACTCCACTCCTGCCTCCCTGTCATCCCCCTTAGCCTGCTTAAGGCACAGGCTATGTTGTTTGGGGAACTACCATGGAACAGGTTCTGTGCAGGCCAGCTGCATTCCATCTAGGAACAAACAACTGCATTTTGCCGTATTATTTTTGTACTGGTATAACTTCTGTTAGAATGGGACTATTACTTAGAGTTTTCTCAATCTTATTGCTAGTTGTCTTCCTACAGTAGTGTTCTTGAGACTGATTAGAGGATGAGTAAATCTTTTCCCCTGGGCCTGCATATGTGCCTACTGCATCACTTCCCTTGATGTATGGATATATAAATGGTAGAAATATAGAGATTTATAATGATGGATACCATTTCAACTCTACAGAAAAATGCATGACAGTGTCTGTTATGTCAACTACTTCTGGGTTACTAGTTTAAACCTGGTTTTATTATCTTAGACCTATCCAACAGAGAATGCAGTCATGCATTAATTATGGAAATATTTTTACTAATGTAACATCCTGTCACATTTTGCCATCAAAACAGCAAGAACTGTAGCTGAATCCATTCAAAGTAGTTTAACATAAATTTCATTTGGTTTTATTCCCTGTTTTGAAGTTACAGAGATATACTTCAGCCTAGTTAGAGTTTTGCTATGAGAAAAATGGAAAAAGCACCATTATTCCATGCACAAGTTTTCCTTTTGTTGGTTCATTAGAAGGAATATCTGCTCAGTGATTCTGTCTCTAATTGTTTACACCTTTTACAGATCTAGTGCATGTGGAGAAATCCCTAGCTCTTATCTTAGAGATAAATTATGCTTTTAAAAATAAAAAATGTCATCTTAGTGTTTTCTTTTACTAGGGTTGAAAAAACAAGAGCGAAACAAAACCAATTTAAAAAAACACACACAAAATAAAATAAACCCAAAACAAATGAAAAGGAAAAAAACAAACAAAGAAAAACAAAAACAAACAAAACCAAAAAAACTAAAAAAAACAGAAAAAAACAAAATAAAACCATCAGCCAAACAAACTTGAACATCTTTAACAATGAACTTCATAACAACTGCCTTTTTTCCAACAATTTTCCAAATAATGTGTTACATTGTAACCTGTCACATTAAATTATATCCATCATGTAGCACTATAGCACCTGACTTGACAACAAGGGATGTGAAGGCACGTGTTATACATGAAGAGAGAAAAAGAGTTTTCTAAATGCAGAGGATACATTTGTGCGTTTGTATATCCTTACTTATCTCATAATTAACATGCAGAAGCCACATTTTACTCACATTAAGTGTTTGACTTGAACCCCCTGTACCAAAAACATTTTGAGTGCAGAAGAAAGCTGTGTCCTTAGCTTACCCTGCCACCCTAAAACACTTTGCTGTGTCTGTTATGTAACATCAGTCATTCAAATTGTTTTCTGTTAACATTTGAGTGATGTAAAGGTATTTTAGTTCTGGAGAAAAAAATCGGGACTCTTTTTCCCCCTCACTTTTTATCATCTAGGCTTCTTGTGTGTGTGTGTGCACTTAAAAATTGGGTGGTTTTTCAGCCACAAACAAAGCTTGTGAGTCTTAGAACTACTTTTAATTTATTTGCAGTCTCCATTATTTGTTATAATGCTATACTACTATAGCATAGCATTTGTTATAATGCTATACTATTTGTAATAGTAGATTAGCAGAATAATTTTTGTCCAAAGGATTCAAAACTCCAAAAGTCAGCTAGCCTCATTGCTTCAAAACAGTGTTAAATTCAGCATTTGGTCTGGTAATATGACCTTGTACTTTTCTTTCATGTGTAAGTATTGTATTACCATAGTTGGCAACTTTAATGCAGATCATGTAACAATATCCAAATTTTTAATTTTATAATGGGCCTTTCTCTTTTTTCTAACATAGGACCATTTATTTTTGTTTTGTGCAACATCAGCAAGATGGTAGGCTTAAGCAAATAATGTATTAATCACATGGATAGTAAAATTATTAAGAAAACTGCATATGAAAGTAATGCATTGTGTTGTCAAAAAGTAACAGCTTGGTTTATGTGCAATGACAAAAAAAGGCCGTTTTTGTGTTAATGTCAACTTTTGATCTAATTGATACTGATTCTGGTTTTGTTCCTAGAATTCTATTGTTGAGGATCTCTCGAGAGCTGTTCCCAGTCATTGGTAAGGGTGAATCAAATGGCCTCAGAAAGCCAGCCAGAGGCTTTCATTTCAGCAGTGCAGGACATAGAGTCCCTGCTTTACTTAAAATGCAGCTTACAACCATAGATAGTTTCACCATCTATTTTAGGATTTATTCCTACTAATCCGTAGGAAACATTGTTCATCTTTTCACCTGTGTTTTCTGCATTACAGAACTATGGATTGCAAGAGTTCTCAGGAGGCTGTGTGGTTCAGCCTCTCCACTGAAGCCAAGGAGCAGGACTCTTGAATAGTGGCCATCTTAGATTACCCGTGGTTTTCCATAACTGGCTCTTGAAAATCTCCAAAGATGGAGATTTTGCAACCTCTCAGTGTGATCCTAATGCTGAGCTTTTCCTAATGCTGAGTAGACGTCAAAAGTCACAACTGGTAGCAGTTCCTCCTTGTTTTACATATTGTCATTACCAAGAGTTTCACAGTTGTGGTTAGAGATGTCCAAGTAGTTTTAGGCTTATTCTCTCCTCTTAACCTGCTTTTCAACAGACTGAAAAAGCCGATTCTCTCAATTTGCTCCATCAGGCAGGAGTCTCACTAGCTTGCTTGTCTTCCACTGAACTCTTCACAGTTTCCTAGCATCTCCCTTGAACTGAGACACAAAATTGAACACGTATTCCAAGTGCAGCTTTACTGGGTTTGAGTTGAAAATAATAATTTACCTCTACCAGCTGACCACATCTTTTCTAATGCAGTCCTGTGTGGGATTTGTTTGCCACAGTTTGATCCTACTTGACCTGTTGTTCACTGTATCAGCCAAATCATTTTCAGGGTGGCTGGTACTGAGCCAGCTGCTTCCCCGTCTGTATCAGCACATGGGTTTATTCTGTCCTAGGTACGCAGTTCTGCACCTTCTGAACTTCATGAGATTTCTGTTAGCCAGATCCTCAGTCTTGCAGTCTGTCATATCAGCAAGCTCTTTTAATATCCTCTGAATCCCATCCAGTCTCATGTATTAAGGCTACATTTGTGAGCTCTAGGATACATATAGAAAACCTGAGGACTGATGTAAACACAAAGTAAGGGTTTCAGAGTGTCAGTAATACCTCTGCTTTTCTCATCAATAGGCAATATCTTTTCACTTGCCTTGGCCTCACAGATTCCTCCTGTGAGCTACCGTCTCAAATTTTATGCTTTGATCCTCATCTGGTATTCATGAATAAAGCAGGTCCAGGCAATGCTAGTTTTATATATGAACCACTAGAAAAGTTTCATTCTTCATGGATAATGCAAACCCCAAAACTGACTGAAGCATATATGTATGTTTGTTGGTGTGTATTTCTTTTTAAAATTTTCTTTCCATTTCTCTTTACTTTCTTTCCACAAATGCTAAGGAATTTCCCTGTTGAAAATCCAAAGACAAAAATTTTTCATTAAATAGTTTTGACTAGCCAAGAATTCCAAAATGTGGAGAGCACAGACACAGACAGTCTGGAAATGCTATCAGATTTATTAATTTTTAAGCACAGTATGAGAGTTCAATCAGTAAAAATACTGCTGCTTCAGAAAAAGAAAATAAGTAAACATAGTTTTCTGTGAAGAAGAAATATTGCTGAAATCCTTTTTGATTTATATTTGTGGTATATATAGCAATGATAGTCATTATCAAATTCTAAAATAGACAGTGTATTTTCTTAGTATAAAAAGAAGAATCAAAATATTTCAAATAACTACTAAAAATATAATAAGGCATCCTTAAAAAATGTTGAGTTCATATACTTTCTATTGATACCAGTTATGACACTGAAAAATGCACATATGAGCCTTATAATTAGCAATTCAGTAAATTAAGTTTATTCATAATTAAAAAACTAATTTGTATTTTTGATGTGTCACAGATTTTACAGTTATGTAGATACATTTTCTCCTAAGGAACCAATTCCTTGTTTGCTTATTATCGCTCTGTCTCTATTTCATATAATATGAAATATTTCCTGTCTGTAACAGTAAGCCCATCCTTTTGTGAGACTTTTTTGTTATTTTTGTTGTTCCTTTATTAACCTCAAATAACCTTAAGTAAATTCATGAGGAAGGGAGGAAAGGCAGGACTAAGCAGACCTTTCTCAGTGAAACCAGATTTTTACTTATGTTTCACTATTTTTATCCTTCTAGAAATTTGGCTTGGTAAAGTTCTGTTAGCAAGACAGATACAAAATTTTAATGCCAGGTCTGATTAGAATTGTTGTGAGTTAATGAATTTTCATATAATATTTTGAAAAATTCTGAAAGACATATTATGTACAATTTTCACTTACTGCCTGATAACTTTAGTGATTTAGAGGAATGTGTCAGTGTGTCTGCAATTTGATGTACAATTTATTTTTCCATTCCCTCATTCTATTCCCTTAGGAAAAGCATTATGTAAAATGAGAAAATAGAAAGGAGGAAAGTTTTTGGGTTTTTTTCCCCCCAAAATTTCATTCATATAAATTGTTTATAGCACTTCATAAATAAAAAGTTCTTGACATGTGAAACTGACTCTTTCTATGGCTTATACTCAGGAATGCATATTCAAGGTAAGCCACCAATATGATACACTGGGAATTGTGTGTTGAATAAATAATTAAATGCACCACCCAACAACCACTGACTTTTCTCCTATTGTGTATTGCCTAAAATAGAGAACATTTCCAGTATCATCCTGCTATGGCATTTTCCTTGGACTTTGCATTTTTGCTAATGAGAATTGTTATGGCCATTTCTGCATTGTTCTCCGTCTAAATGTTTTTCTCTTTATCATATAGTGAAAAAATGGAAAAAGTAGTCATTATTGTTTTGAGAAATGCACAGCATTAACATATATTTGAAAGACATTCATTGCCTATCAAATACTTTGACAATATGGGATTATAACTGAGGGAATGTTCTCATAACTCAAAAATAGACCATTATCAATAAATTGGGTTCACTTTTAAATGTTGCTAATATCCTTATAACACAGCAATCGCTATTTCACATATGGGTTGTTAAAAGAAGTAATTATACATAGTGAAGTGAAATATTGTCACAGTTCAAATATTAAATAAAAAATGATGCAAAGAAAAAAATAATGTGTTTGTTGGTTTTTTTCTTCTTTTGGGGAAATTGCAGCAATGAGACTGAGTTAAGGTTTTGCATTTGGTCTTTTCACCTTTATTGTAAATATTGTTATTAATAGTGTGAAAATACAGAAAGTGGTGTGGTAGGTATATTTGCAGATGACTTATTTACCTTCAATGAGATATTAATTCAGGATCAGGGAAATTGATGGGAGGGTATTAGGTAACCAAGGTAGCTGAAACAAGTGGTTAATGAAACACAATACACTGAAACTGTAGGGCAAAATAGCTTAGACTTGAATTCAATGATATAATTTCTGTTCTTTTAAGTAATATATATCAACTTAAAAATCCACAACTGTATTTGTGTAATTTCTAGTGGTACAGAATTTAAGGACCATATCAGCTTAACATATCGATATATTAAAACAAAAAGGCAAGTTTTTATATGCATAAGAAAAGGGATAACAAAGAATAGAAAAAATATAATGCTTTAAACACCTCTTCTTGAATGCTGTGTAATACTGTCTGTCCTGTATCTTAAAGGATATCACAGAACAAAAAGAGGTTTAACTATATATAATGCAATAATGAAATTTGTAAAAAATTTGTGTTGAAAGAAATAAGAACTGCTGCAAAAGAAAAGAGGAATGAGGAACATTAAAATAGTAGGTTTTTTCTGATTTATGTTATGTATCACTTATTTTCACATACCAAACACTTCATGACTCTGAACAAAAGGAAACAAGGACAGTAAATTGAAATTAAATGTTATGGAATCCAGAAATACTTTTAAGTTTACAGTTGTTTTATTTATGTACATGTAAATTGTTTATGCAGCTCATAAAAGCAGGACATGATTTAGGTCAAATATCAAGGAGGTTTTTTAAAAAGGAATAGTGATGTTGACAATATATTTAATTTCTCTTAACAAATGATAAGCCATGTTTTTTAAATGAGAATTTAAATCTAAAGGTTAAAGTATGCTCTCTTTTAGATTGAATAACCCTAGATCTGCCTGTTGTAGGTTTCTTATATCATCCTCTGTCAGAGACAGGATATTGAACTAAATAACTCTTGGGCACATTCCAAAGTATCAGTTCTCTCTTTTGCTCAGTGCACCATGTGTTTATAGTAAAGCTCTATTAATACCAAACTAAATGCAGGTTCCCTGTAGTGATGCACAGTCCTGATTTCCAAAATTGAGAAGGGAAAAAGAGCTGGGAATGAAGCCAAGGACATTAGTGATGAAAGGAAATAGGTGATAGAAGAAATTACGTAGATGGTAGATATATACAATTTATCAGTATAAGCCCAGTCAGGAGAACAGTATGGGAGGTTCAATTTTGATTTGCCTTGATCTGGTCTTCAGGTTAAATACTTAATAATAAATGTACCACTCTCTGAGTTTTGAGTCATATTTACTTCTTTCTATTTGGAAAAGAGAAGGTGCTATGTTCAAGACGCAGATTGTGAAAACTTTAGGAAAAAAGCTAATTCCTGGCCCAAAATTTATTCAGTTGTACATGTCACAAGTATTTTCCATTGAATGAAAAGCAGCTTGTTCAAACTCTTCTTACTCTAAGTAGTTTTGCCAAAGTCAGTCCCCACAGTAGCACTGTTCAGCGGGTAGAATTTATCATCCTTAAATTGTTCTTCTGTCTGATACATCAGATAGACTTATGAGCATTTCAGGTATTTTCAGAACATACTGTATTAGCAGCTTTATAGTTCAGACTGTTAAAGACCTTTGTTTTTCAAGGTCTGGCACAAACTCAGAGTCTCAAATACATTCATGCACATTTTTAATCAACCACTCTAATTACATTGCTAATAGCTGCCATTGAATTCGGTGTCCTCTGAATTTTAATTTTCATACTTGTTCTGCTGTAAGCTTTCTGGTCACTCTCAAGGTAAACAATTAGGAGATTATCTGCCTGTTACCCAGCCATCAGCATGTGCTGAAGAGACACTGTCTTCATAACAAGAGAATAGCTTCATCCTTCATGCACAGTTAAGAACTTGCAGCTGACTTGACTGCATTTGAGGCTCAGTGGATAGAGTCCATTAAATCATTAAGTTTCTTTCTGGGTATAAGTTTTTTTTTTTAGTAACATGATTACAAGGACCAATGGCCAAGAATATCTGTCCTATTGTGGCTATCCCAAAACTGAAACAAATCTCTGACAGAAGTCTCTAGATAGAGTCTTCCAATTTCATACCAGGCCTAAGACCAAGATATGCATTTCCACAATTTTTTTTCTAGGACCTTTTGTTGTTTTAAACCATCTCCAAATATTTAATTGTAAATAAATTTTCTTTTCATAGGCAAAGTGTTTGGGTTCTCCAAAGTGCTAAGACAAGCATCTTTGATAGAAAATTGCTAGGCCTGAAACTAACAAAAATGTTACTGAGTGTAACATGTATAATTTGTTCCATTTTACATGCATTATACAACATTATAATTTACATTATAAAACATTAAAATTTGTTCTATTTAAAATAAAATTTACTTACCTGAGCTTAGCACCAGCATATTCTCCCTGTTCTTCATGTCCCTTGACTTCATCATTCAGAAAATTCTGTATGTAACCAGTAGATTAGCATGGATTCCTATTTTCCTTAAAGATTCCAAACTCCAAATTATGCACCAGGCTACCTTGTAGTTTACCAGCATATCTGGCTAATTTTTACACCAAATGTATTGCAAATTATTCTAAGGCAAATTCTGTGAATTTTATGAAGTCTGATTTAATCCTTAGCTGTCTTCATTTTATGCTGGGCCACAATGACCTTAGTTCTCTTCTCTAGGATTTGACGTGTCATAAAAGCACTCAATTCACAGGAAACTTGATTTCATGGCTTTATTAGTTTTTACCTTGCAAAGTTCATGTTTTCTGGTGCATTGAGAAAGGACCCCCCCCCCTTCATATATGTTTTTGTGAAGTTCTGATTATTTTTTTTCAAGACTTTTAAGGACATGGTAATTTTCTTTTCATTGTGGTATGGAAGACAGAGGATCTGAGAAGAAGAAGAAAGACTTTCTACTGTTCCCCTACCTTGTATCATAAACCTTTTTTTTCCTCAGTTCTTTCATTCCTATAGATGCTCTTTTAAATTATTATTTGTTTGATTGACTACCCTTCTAATTGAAACAGGAAGGAAAAAATACATTACACTGAGATTCTGTCATCCATGTGATTTGGCTGACTGCTAGGCAAAGTTTAGGAATTAGACCTCTTTTTGTTTTTAAAGGGAAGAAAAGATAGCCCTTTAACGCTAAATGTGAAGATTTAGTAAAATCAAATGCAAAAGAAAATGTTTTCTATTTGGGAACTACTTGAAGGTCTTAGATCTCCATTATAGAAAAAAATTAGGGAAATATAGATTAAGAAAAAAAAAGTGATTTAAAATAATGTTTGACATAATATTTCCATTTTTAAATGAATAATTTCTGTTAGAAAACAGTGAGCAGAACACAAAAACTTGAAATACACCGACATGCCACTACAATACATGGTACCTCTTGAGAACTATGATTTTTGACTTTGAGAGAATTTTACCAATGCAAATAATGTAATGGGCAGCACCGAAATACTATCAACAAATTATGAGCTCACACATCTTACCAATTCCAGGAGAATCTCTAATGCTGACTTTGGTAAATAAAGTCGTTACATCATTCATACACACGTAGAAACCCCTCTGGTTCTTATTGATGAAACTGTGGAAGCTACCTGCTAAGAAAAAGTTATAGAGCTGAGCCTTTAACTTAATAAATGGTGCACAATAATGTAGCTTGCCAGACATCTATAACCAAAGATTCATTAAGTCCAGCTAATTAAATAAAAACAGTAAGCCAAATAATAAAGACGAGAGTCATGACCTGTGACAACCTCAAGTCCTTTCTATGACACAGAATTAATCTTTAATCATGCCTAATGGCTGCCTGCATATTTAATGCCTGCTACTGTTACTATCCTGCCCAAAGGGAATCTGTAGTTTCTTTCCTTAGTTCTTTTGGGAATATGTGTTAATTACTCTTATAGAGAAACAATAGTGCAGATTTTCTGAGCTTATCCTTTTTTCTCTTTTTTCTTTTTTTTTTTTTTTTCCCATCATAACTCTTGGAAGTGTAAGTGCGCATAAACTTTTAGTTGTGTCCTCAGTGGGATCACATTTAGGAATAACCTCAAGAGTTCCAACAGCGTAAGTTGCATTAAATTTGGGAGAATGAAAGTGACAGTTTGATACATGTTTCAGGTCAAATTGAATTTCTTGCTGAAACATCTAAGTTGGCAAAACTGGCACAGCATATCAAATGTGCTTTGATACTCTAACAGATGTTTTTTAATAATCTTAGGGGAAATTAAGAATTTTGTCGCCAATCTTGTTTTCTCCTGCTCTGAGCAGGAGGAGCTTGACCATCAGTTTTTATGTTCATTTTTACATTTATTCAGTTCTTTGATTCTGTTTGTCTCTAGAAGGGAGAAAGGTGTTTCTCTTAGAGTTGTAGATCTCTGTAAGGGAGAATATGCCCTGTCAGATTTTCATAAGCTTTCACACTGTCAGTGAAATTTCTACTCTAAGCTCACAGAACAATTCTCCTCCTCACTGCTGCAGAGAAAGATATGTATCGTGAACATAGTTTAACTAGACTTCTGCCTTTCCAGGGTAACATACATTCAAAGAAACTTTGATATAGTTGTCCTTTATTGCAATCAGTGCCACCTTTTGAAGGGCTGCTATTTCCAAGAAAGAAAAGTGCTTGGAGCTAGCAAAAGAGGTTACTTTATTTTTTTTTTTTCCTAAGATAGACCTTTTTTGGACAATGAACTTTTATGCTGCTTTCAGTTACCAGAAAAAGAATCCCAAGCAAACCAAACTTCTGAATGACCATTGCCAAGTACCTGTGGCCATTAATCTTCTACTGCATCCTTCTGCTTATGTGATTTGCCATTCAGATATTTTAGATCTTTATCTTCAGCTCAGTCTCTACAGGAATCTTTGTCTATCTGTCTGAAATCAGTTAAGCATACTTTTTATGTGTGGTGATGCTTTTTTCTTCTAAGTCTGACAGCAAGAAGGCACTTCAACAACAAATAAATTCCATTATCATCTAATTCTGTAAATCATTGAAGTATGTGCTTAGTGTTCCGTGTCTTGTGGACTTCACATTTCAGATATCCAGCCAATGTAAATTAGTATAATTTCACTCATAACTAGAGTCATTTTGATTTACACCAGCTTTAGAATTGATTTAGCCTCAGTATAGAAACCTGCAGGTGGTTCCTGAAGAGACTTACATTTATTACTTATAAAGCATGAGAGTTCAGTACTCTTTGATCAAGTTCTTTTAGATACTGCATGTGTGAATAGCTAAAGTTTATAACAAATTTACTTATTTGAAGACAATTGATGTTACACAGGAATTCTGATTTAGTGGAGTGATACAAAATATGCTGAAAACACAAATGTAATTTATGCTTAGCAAAATATAGTAGTTGCAATATATAATTCAATCATAATGCCAATGTAGTTCTCATTATCAGTCTCAATAATACACTCAATGAAGTGTGGTTTATATCTTGTGTAAACTCGTTTTTCATTTTTTCCTCTATTTTCAAGTTTTCATTTATCTTCAGATATAGGAAGGTGAAGAACTTGCAGCAGTTGAACCTTCAAATTCAGCAGCTTCCTTGTTTTTATATTTAGTCATTGTATTAATGGTCATAGCTTATTTAAATCCAGAAAGAAAAGTCTATTTTCTTACTTTTGAAGGACAGAAACATGAGGCTGTGTCTCAGCCCATTACAGAAAGGTATTGCTGCACAATACCAGCAAACAGTTAAACACATATATGCATGGTGAAGCTAAAACAGATTAAAAAATCTGATCATCATTTTGTATACAAAAATAAAAATAATATGCTCAAAGCATCCCCTTTCATTGTTTTAGAGTACTTACTGCTTTATCTGAGTGACTTTTAGCCCCCGCATTTTTTCAGGCAGTGGGCATAAATTGCCAATTGTGTGAGCAAGCACCTGATGTGTATGAGGAGAGTCAAAACATCCGAGTGATCCAGCAGAAATCCAGGGATTGCATTGCTACTTTTGGGTGAATATATAAATATTTTTGTACCTCTGGACTGAAAGATACTCTTAAAAAAGACAAGAATTTTAAGTAGTAATGGTGAGTCATGGTGCCAACACATATGGGATGTGATGCAAGTCCTTAGCATGATCCTGTCATTCCACACAGGTGGAAAAGTAAAGTCTTCCATGGTTGAATTTGTCTAAATTCAGGTTCAAGCTGGTTGATGATGTTTTTCAGACTGGAAGACTGGTGCTTATTGCTATCTGACCTCTCACTCTGGATGTCCAAGTGCTCACAAACAGTGGCCAAGTCACACACTCAGTACTTGTGTAGATAAGAACTGACCTTGTTCCTGATTTTTCTTGCTATTTACTGAAGCGTGCCTGACTGGCTGAGATTTTATCATTTCAACCAGTGCCAACTCTGTAAATTTTAAAATATTTTATCTGCTCATAGCACTGAGAGCAATTATTTGCATTATTTCCCAAGTACTTGTTGAGGTAGCAAATAGCTCCCTGGACATGGAGCAGTTGGAGCTCTGCATGGAAACCATCAGGGCAGAGTCTGTCAGCATTCATCCCATTGCCCCAGCCAGGGGCAGGGCAGCCAGGGAGCACATCCTTTGGGATGGGAACAGGCTGAGGCCAGGCTGTGGCCCACAGATTCAGCAGTGCCTGTGATGGGGCAGGATGGTAGGGTGCTGAGGCCAGCCCTGCTCTGGAGTTGATGGAGCAGGGTCTGATGGCCACAGGGGACTCACATGGGCAGGGTACAGGGAGGTCCCTGGGGACCTGGACAAAATGAATCCTGTGAATAGTCATCCTGCTTTCCTAGGCACCTGATTTTTAACTAAAGTGTTGTTAATTCCCAGATATATTAGCTTTTACTTGCTCTGTTAAAATACAACTTGTTAAATACAACCTTTGATGTCAATGGTCCACATCATTTTGTAAAGTATTGTGTCCTTAGTATTTATTAGTCCATTAGTCTTTGTATCATCTGTAACCTCACTAGTAAAAAAAAAAAAACTACTCAGTCAGTAAAATACTAGTAAAATGTGTAGAAATTGTGTTGGATTTACAAAGCCTCTCAGCAGGACCACAATAAGTGCTGAGTTAGTAGGCCAGCACTAGCAGATAGAGAAATACAGAGATAAAAGGAAAATTTTCTCCTTCTTTTAATGTTTCCAGTAAGATATTGTGCTGTGTTCACAGGCAGTGAAGTAGTTTGGCCACAGATTCCTCTGAGAGCTTTTGGATCATTTAAGGACATGGGACCCATCGTCTTAAATGGAGACTGAAAGTAAGGTGCTCAGTACTTGTAGTGCTGGGTGGTGCCAGTGCATGGCTGTCTTTTGAGGCAGTGCAGTGCTCAAAACCAGTGACATTGTGGGAGTGGTAAAGAGATGATGATGATGATGATGATAATGATGATGATGATGAAACAGTGTCAAGGACCTCGCTCTGCAAATTTACAGTTTTGGATGACTCTGCTTGCAAGGTCAAATTGTGACATGTTTTAACCATTCCTTATAATAATATAGGAGAATTTATATTTTAAATCATTAGCTAGAAAATTTTATTATATTCTGTTATTTTGTGAACTCATCTGTCACATGCCTGGCACCTGCTCACTGCAAGTCGCTCTTATTTCCAGCACTTTGCAAAACCTATAGGAGTTTTGAAGGATGATAGGATTTCCTTTTTTCAGTTTTTTAAGCTATTAAAGCTTCTTTAAACTACTGGCCTTATTTGATAAGAAGTCCTGCTGTCACATGTTTTTGGCTTTTCTAAATCAAATAGAACACAGAGAGATGAGCTGTACTGGGGACTGAAAGAACAGTTAGTCTTGTGAACTGAAATGTCTGCTATGAAAATATGAGCATCTTCAAGACACAATAAAGTGCTAGCAGTAGTGGAACATTAAAATGGATGTGAATTTATATAACTGTTTGCCTCTGTCTTTTCCTATCTGTTTCTTTGAAGTTAGATAGGAATGTAAGCACATAAAAGTGGGCTAAATTAATGAAGACCATGCAGAGTAGAATATCTGCATTTCTACTCACGTGTCATTGGGATGGAAAGCTTTTTTAAAGTACACCTTTGTCTCTTACCTAGACAAGTAGGATAAGTCTAATGAGTGTGAGCAGACATTGCTTGTATGTGTATAAACCCTATCAGTGCCTTTTGTCAGGCAGAAAAATTATGATAAAAAGGAAAGAAGATTAGCCTTTGACAGTGACAATTCTCTATAAAAGACTTAATAGTCATTGATGGTGTTTAATGTGTAACATACTGGATAACATTTACCTTTGTGATGAAACTTCATAAGGAAACAAAAGCATTGGCTTAGCGGGTTTTAGCTGTAGTTGGACATTATGTGCTACAGAAATCCCAACAGAGCCCGCTGTTCGAAGAGTTCATTGTTATTCAGTTTGTTAACATGACAATGATCAAAGATATGCAGGCTAAACCACTCATTTATTCTAATTAAAATAACTGTTTCAATCTGTTATAGGTTTTCTCCTTATAGTGTATATATCTAGCAAAAGAGTAATTGGTAACCTTAAAGTGTTACAGCAAATGGCATAGTGCATTCTGTCTCCAGGGGCGCTGTGATTTGATGCAGAAGGACCAGCATTTTTAAAAGCAGTCCAGTTTTTGCTTCTCACTTGTAATAAAAGTGGAGGCCATTTACTGAGGAGTGGGCTTCTGGAGGCCATCTGGGTAGCTTGATACTTTATTTTGTGTTACAGTTGAAATATGACAATAAAAAAACGCACAAAGCAGACTGATGTATATCTACCTTAGGTTTTCTTTCATTTCAGAAAAGCATGCAGAGGCTGGCTTTATGTGACAATCCTACTGATTTATTCAATTCAAAAACAACTTTATGGTATTTGGAGAAGCTGGTTGGTAGGTGGATTTACTGAATGCCTTCTTTGCTTCAGTCTTTACTGCTAAGACCAGCCTAGTTCCTGGAGGCAAGAGAGAAAGTCTGAGGAAAGACAGACTTATGATTTAGGAGGATTGAGTTAAAGATCACTTAGGTAAATTTGACACCAACATAGCCATTGGTCCTGATAAGATGTGCCCATAAGTGCTGAGGGAGACAGCTGATGTTATTCCTAAACCACTCTCAATCATCTTTGAAAGGAAGGCCAGTTATGTCCTGGGATGCCTTAGGAAGAATCTGGCCAGCACACCAGGGGAGGTGATCTTGTCCCTCTGTTCAGCCCTGGTGAGGCCACATCTGGAGTACTGTGCTGAATTCTGGGCTCCCCGGATCAAGAAAGACAAGGAACTACTAGAGCAAGTCCAGAGGAGGGCTAAGAAGAGTTAAGGGACTGGGACATCTCTCTAAGGAGGTGAGACTGAGACAGCTGGGAACCCTTAGGCTGGACAAGACTTAGATGCATTGATGCTGAACTCATCAATACATACAAATATGTATGGGGCTAGACTCTTCTCAATTCTTCCCAGCAACAGGGCAAGGACCAATGAGCACAAACTTAAACACAGGAAGCTCCATACAGGGAAAATCTTCTTTTATCTGAGGGTGACAGAGCACTGGAACAGCCTGCCCTGTGACGTGAAGTCTCCTTCCCTGGTGATATTCACAAACATCTTGGACACAGTCCTCTATAACTTGATGTAGGTTAGCCTGCTTTAGCAGGGAGATTGGACTAGTTGTCTAATCCAAATACGATCTCCAGGTGTCCTTTCCAAGTCCAGCCATTCCAAGATTCTCTGATTCCACATGTTGATTCTTGGTACATTTTATTTGTTGTTTTACATGTCCTGCAAATTACTTATATTTAATTTAACTGACCTTTTAGAATTGCAAAATAATTGTCTTCCTTACAGTGAGAGAGGTGCTGGCACTGAACTGACTAGCTTGATCAGCAGTTTGAAAATCATCAAAATATTCAACCAATTGCTTCAAAATAAAGAACTGATGAACATGCATATTCTTTTCCATTTTATATCATCTCTTACAGTACTCGCATCTCAGAACCCACCTCAGAAACTGTAATTAGATTTGAGAATGATAAGTGAGAGAGTCTGTCTTTCTAAAGAACCAAAATTAAGTTGTATGATTAAAGTTTTGGACTTGTAAAGGTTCTGCTCTTAAATCTTTGTTTGGGGAGGACTACTGTTTTATTTCCTGTATCCAAATGACGGTTATTGCACGGTGAAATGGACGAGGTATGGTGGTGATCCTTTCATTGGAAAGTAGCAACTGAAACTACCACCACCATTGTGAAAGATCTCTACTACACAGCTTTTGCTACACAGCAACCAGACCAAGTGTCCTCAGAGAGTCAATGTGGTTCTTTCCAAGTTGGAGTGAAAGCAGCACTAGTATGGTGTTTATGATCAGACAATAGTGCCGGCTCACACCTGAGCCTGCGTCTCACCTGGGTGGGTGCATGCATTACCTAGGAAGTGCAGCTGGGCATCAGGCTCAGCTGGGAATTCATAGTTTTACCTGTCATCTCCAATGCATGAGGCAAAGCAGGAATACTGATGTACTTGGGCTGTGGACTCAGCTGTGAAGCAGCAATTACAAGCTGAGATAACTACAAGCAGATTTCTGACTGCTGCTGGCTATAACCTGGGAAGCTGAGTCAATATCAAGACATTACATCTTATAGGTTGGAATTAAAATGTTCAGTTGGTGAACTAGAGTGCAGACTTGAGACAACTATTAAGCCATGGACTATTTCCTCTCCTTGGCTGCATCTGGGAACCAGACATGAATAATAGTCATAACTGCAATAACTGTTGGGATGCCTGTCTAAAATAAAAGTGTCACAGTGACTGAATTGCAGGTATGAATTGCTTTATTGATCCTTGTTAATGCACTTCTTTTTTTTTTTTTTCTTTTTTTAAACAAAGAGTTGGCAATTCTTTCTGCTTTCATCAGGAAGAAAATGCTGGTTGATATGTTACTTTCTTCTGAGATTATGTGTCTTTCCTCAAAATACATTGTCTAGATACCTGTCTAATGTCTAATACTAAATATAAACTACATTAACACATCTGTAAAAGCAAGGTCAAAGCAGCTGCTTGTTATATTTGTAGCAATGAGATTTGTAGGGGGAAAAAAAGGGTGTGTCTAACAATATTAACAGTGTAAATTTCCCTTTATTTCTGAAATCCCAATTATTTTTCATTTATCCCTTCCCTGCTCTCTCAAACTCCACAGGGTTTTCTAATCACCTTAAGTAAATACTTGTTTTTCTTAAGAGCAAAGTATAAATAATATTGTATTACATATATGAAGTGCCACTGAGTTATATAGAATTCAGATTTACTTCAATGGCAGAGATAAGCTGAGTTCCTTATTTTAGCTAATATTATGAAACAAGAAAGATTTTCTTTGTGACAGAGACTCATGTTCCTCAAACATTATTTCTCTGTCCATATTCCTGCATAGAATATAGCTGCGAAATAGAATTTGTACTTCATTTCCTCCTGCAGTGGCTTACCTCTCTCTTGCAGTTTTGTCACAACAGGTGGTGGAAAAAAACCCTAACCAGATAAACATTCAAAGACAAGAAAAACCTGAAGACCTGAAAATAAGCCAGAATAAAAATATAGCAATGTTGTTTATTTTTACAGTGTACCGTAACATAAATAAATAGTAAGAATGAATGATGGGAATAGGAACAATATATTATGTAAGGACAGGAACAGTTTAAAAGCACTGCTTCTTTCTCTGAGAAGCATATAAGTCTTACTTTTCCCTGATTTTTTAATTTTTCCCATTCTTCTCACCTTCCTTTGCCACACAAGCTTTCCACCCCAGCAGTTAGGCCAGCAGCTGAATCAGCTGTTGATTGAGATAAACATTTAAGTGAGTGATTAAAACTTAGTAGTGAGCAGGAGCTCATTGGTTGGCCATTGAGAGATCAGTAGAAAGAAATAGAAAAGCAATCTCTTCAAATGATAACGAGAGAGAAAGTGTTTATAAGTCATGAAATGATAGTTGGGAGATGCCTATGGTTTTATGGCTCCTGATGGCAGCTTATTATACCAGAGCACCTCATAACTGTCCAGAGGTCTTGCTTTAGCAGTTCCTCTACATTATTTTGCATTATTACTCTTAAGATGTAATATTAGCCACGCAGGTGTCAAAGAGAAAGGAGTAACATAGTCACAGAAAATTATTGGCTGTGTTTTCCTTATATCACTGACTTGCCACTACTCAATCATCACCCTATCTCCCTTAAGCATGTGAAGATTTTAGGCTCATATTTTTATATTCCAACTTAAAAGAGTGTGGGCCAATACAAATAAATTCTCAAAAGGTACAGTGTTCATATTCTGTACATTTTATTCTGGACTGGTTTTATCTTCACATTTTAGATTAAATGCCTGTTATTGGTTACAGTGTTTTGGGAATATCTCTGTGGTAATAAGTGAAGTGGCCCCATAGAAGCAGATGCATAGAATGAAACAGGTGGTGTTGTGTCCTCACTGAGCATGTTTCAGGGTGTGAATTTCTGCTCTTGAGAGTAGCTCTGGTTTGATGATGAGGACTGAGTACCCATCGCTGGTGTCTTAATTTAATCCAAGAAAAACTGTGTGCTCTAGTAATTCTCTGTGCTGTGAGCCAAAGAGCAGTAAATGGGAAATTCAAGAGATTCCCTTCAAAAATGTACTGCATATCACAAGTAAAAGGCTAGTGCAGGTGTTCCTTACTTAAAATACCTAATTAAGACTACATGAATAAATACTTAATAGTTAAATCTTGAGTAATATTGAAAAACTACTTAATAAATAGACCTCTTAAGACTAGTAATGAGACTGCTTCACAGTGAAGTGCTTCACAGTATGAGTAAGAACATTAAAATCTATCTTAAAGTAGTAAATTTTAAACAGTGTTCAGGATTCATAATTGATGGAGTAATTTGCAGACCAGAATTAAGATATGAGCTTTTTTCATATTAAGAAAGGAAAAAAATTAAGCTGTTTCAATATTTTCTTTGTGGCTTTTATTCATAGAGTCATACTGCTTGTCTGGACTGCAGTTGTTTACTTACCTATGGTTAATGCAAACTTTAGAAAGAAACAAGCATCCCAAGCATCCCGTTAAGCATTCATGGAAAAGGCTGGATACTGGCAGCTGTTAACATAGTGGTGATTAAAGAGCACTTTGAAGGTATGTTCTCCAAAGCAGAATGTTTAGGACATTTAAGCTTAAAGGAAATGGCTAGTGGCAAATAAAAGATTTGTCTTGTAACAGTATTTTTAAGTCACTAGTCAATGCCAAGCAAGGTTGACAAGAATAATAATATATAATTCCTTTTTAAAAAGCAACCCCAAAACTCAAGTGTTTAATTATTGATCCAAGTAATATTTTCCTTTCTAACTCATCCGGGGGCTAAGAGCCATTAGTTAAAGCATCTGACAGAAACTCTTCCTAAAGGATTAATGAAATGAACTCTTCAGCAGTTTGTGAAAAAAGAATTTTACACTAGTAGATTAAAGAAAACAGACATGTAAAGCATACTGAATCACTTAGAAAGAATAATAATTACACTAAGGTTTCTTCCATTCCTCCTTTCCCTGCACACTGCTTTGGAGTGATAAGTGGTACATCAGTCTAATCCAAGTGGTAATTAGTGTTGCATGTGAAAACAAAATAATTTTCAGGTTAAATTTGCTACCTTTATTCATACTTTGTTACTTCACCACCCAACACATCTGTGTATTTTATATATATATATATATATATATATATATATGTGTGTGTGTGTATATTGTGTAAAAACTAAATAACTAATATTGATTAATAAGATACTGCTCACTCAAAGGAAAAATATCATTATTATGGGCCTGTTTGGTATTGTCTTTCTCTTCTGACTGTTAAGGTATTCATGAATTATTTGTACAGAAATATTTCACAGTGTGTGTGTGGCATGTGTAAGGTATTAAAGTTCTGTTATCGCTATTTCTGTTAGATACCTTTTCCCCCATTCTGTATAGTCAGCATACAATTTTTAAAAAATTAGATACCCTAAATTATTTTTTAAAATCTATTCTTGTGCCCATTTGTATTTCTTGAAGCCTAGCACCTTTAAAAATGGAGTCCAGAGAGACTTTGCCAAGCCATTACTGGAAGAGAAAGGACTTAAACACAGATCCTAGCTTTATGCCCCAACCTTTAGATCATTTCTTTACCCTTCCAGTCTTTCTGTGGTCACAATTCTTATAAATGTCAGTGGGAGCAAAATTACGAGTGTTAGAGTTATGAGCCAAGAGTGAGGAAAAGCTGACTTAGATAAATTTTATTTTGCACTCTTGCAAGCCAATTTTCAATAATCCACTTTATGGCCCTCTACACCCTGTTGAATTGTGGGATAAAAAAGTGCAACTGACATAATTCAGCACATTTCATCTAAAGGTAGACTCTCATTTGGAGAGAGGTGAGGTAGAAAGTCAAAATTAAATTGGTTTGGTTTATTTCAAGCCTCAGGAGCTCTAATGGCGTATGCCATTTCACCTAAACAGGTATTTTTAGTGTTTCATATGGAATCAAAAAGCGTGCATTGGAGTTCCTATCTATTGTAGAATTAAATCGACATTTTCACTTGGGTATACTCCAGGAGTGAAATTACGGCCCCATTCAATCTGATGGAACTTTTTGCAATTGACTTCAAGAGGGACTAGGACTTCACCCCAGGAGTGTACTTTCAGGCTAGCTAACATCTTTTTTTAATGTACCCCCTACACAGCCTATTAAATATTCTTGTCATTACAGAATACAGAAGAGCCCATTTTCCAATTTGTCTCGCTCTGACGAGCACTGTTTCATAGAGCTCCTCTCAACCCCTGTTGTTTCCTACTTACTAGTTAGAGCATGAAAAAGCCAGTGGGTCAGAGGTGGCTTTCTCAGTCATCACGTATACCTTCTAGCAGCTAACGGAGCATGAAGGCTTCCTAACGGGCAACCTGAATTTAGTTGCAGGCTTTTGACATACCTGGTCCATCTTTTATTTGAAGGTTTTTATTATAGGCATGGTTTAGTAAAAAAAAACCCCATGATTTGAAACAGCTGGCCTATGGAAGTCTTAGGGAGAGAAGGCACCGTGAGAAAGGACAGGAAAACAAGGTTCTGAGGATCTCTTATGCAACCACAACAGAAAGAAAAAAATATCCTGGGTTTTAATTACTATATCTTTTGTCACTTGTTACAAAAAAGCGACTTTAAATTTGTCGTGCATTTCAATAACCCTGAAAACAGATTACTTTTGTACATGTATAGAAGCACCCCACAGTCAGTGTGTGCTGCCATCTCTGCAACAGTGCTCTGGCTGCTGCTGTTCCACAACACTGCCTACAGCTAACTGGAGGATGGGACTGAAAGAAAAATACATAAAACCGGTTATTTTCACCCAACAGTGTTTATTAAGGGATACAGAAGGACTGGCGTTTATCACAAATTTGAGATGATAAAATATGACAGCTGAAAAAACACTGAAGCTGACTGAAATTTTTTTGTGTGAAGGATCTAATCTTCCAAGAGCTCAAAGAGATTTTGTTTGGATTTAATGGGAAAACTTAGGAGTCTGCCCTGATGAAGTTAATTTAGTGAACATTTATCTTCTACCTAGATATTTATATTAAAGAAATAATTTAATTTATTTTTTGTAAATAGAATGAAAATCAAAATCTTAATGATAAATTATGGGGTACCCAAAATCTTAATTAACTATATGTTTACTTAATTTTAACGGAGAAAATGTATAATCCTCTCTTCATGTAATATTCTGATCATACAAAATACATCAAGAACCATATAAATTAAAATAACCAAAAAAACCTAATAGATGCAGTCTCATGAAGAGACAATTATTTGCTTGATTTTCATGCAGAAATTCAGATCCAGAATCCCATGTGATCACATTCCAGGAATTAGATTAAGTTCTATAGGTTACATTAAACATAGACTTTTGCAAAAAATCACTCTCAATTTTCTCTGATATAACTCTGTGCAGTCCTGCACTCTATTTTACTGCTTGTGCAGATAAAAAGCTCTGCTTAGCACTTATCTTCAAAGCATTTTACAAACAAAGCATTTTCCTAACTGTGTTAAAGTATGCAATCTTTTTTTTTTTTTTGAGCCTGAAGTGATTCTTGCTTAATTTGGGAAGGTTTAGGGACTTTTTTTTATAATAGAGATGGCTAATATAAAGCATTAGTATGGGCCTGATTCAACAAGAGCATGAAAAAAAAACCCTCTATGCCCTGCATATCTAATGCACTCGACAGTTTTTAAGCTGACTTACTCAACATACTGTATTGTTGCTATGGTTACCCCACGTTACACTGTCTCACACATGGCCTATATGTATATTTATGTATAAAGACCACTATGGCCTTACATCATAGGATTTTGTACAGTTTATCTTTTGGGATGCTCTACTTCACTGTTTGAAAGCTTTTTAATGGATATGTACAGTATTAATGAAGAAAATAAAAGCCTTTGCTTTCCTTCATTTGTATTCAAGAAACATCAGAAACCTCAAATATTATTGCTAATTCACTATATGAGTGCCCATATAAATATATGTAGTAAAAATATATTTCTTTTTAAACACTTGACCAAAGGAGAAAAAAAATATTGTAGAAGAAAAGTGTTCATGTGCCTCTTTTATGTCCAGGTTAAAAGATTGGTTCATTCAATAAAATATCATGTTAAGATTGTGTTATCTCATTCTTGTTCATTTTTGTTCCCAAAAAGAGTTACCAGAAAAGTGGTCTGCTGTACTGCATGTGTGATTGGTTGTGTTTGTTTGTGACTTTTGAAATCTATTTCATTTCTAGACTCCTATCCAATAGTCTTGTTACACTTAATTTTATAACACAAATAAGCCATGTTTATGTTTTGCCTCTTAAAACCAAAATTAGAAAAAAAGCTTTTAGAATGTCTGGGGACAAGATCCTAATAAGGTTCAGTCTAAGCACTTTTCGAGAACATCATTTTAGCAGCTTCAATCCCTTTTGTTTTCATTATTTATCACAATTTGTATAAATGCAAAGGGTGAAATGAATTAAAGATAACATCACAATGATTCTCCATCCAAAGGGTAGCAGTTGGATACTTGAACTGAAATACTTTATTGGCAGTCATAACAGGTCAGGCTTTGGCTGTGTTGATCTGTTTATGTCTATTTAGTTAATTAACTGTTTTTATCATAATTTTAAAGACACAAGACTAATTCAGTTGCTGTTGTTGAAGTGAAAGGAAACTGACTGTATTGAATATATGGATGGGTGATTATCTCACAGTGCTGAAAGCCAGATGGGACCAGACAGTCTCAGGACAATATTTGTAAGCAATGCAAAGCTATCCTTTTGCACTAAGAGCTAAAGCAGGGATTTGCCTCTCCAGTAGGCGGTCATCCATCACCTTTTATAGATATTCTTTTTGTGTGTATCCACATTTTCAAGATTTAATGTGAGTGTACAGAATTGGGTAGGAAACAGAATATAATTAGACTGTTCTTTAGATATGCAAATTGAAGTCATAGATTTAAAAGGACTCTGAATAATTTCCAACTTGAACTTACCTTTCATTACTACAGAAGAAAACATATTTGCAATCAGAGCTTAGGCAGGTCTTAGCTGCACGACATTCTGTAGTAGTTATCATTGGTTTGAATAAAATAACATTGTTTTCAGTACAATTTACAGAGCTAGTTTTATTCATTCTTTGGTTTACCACTGCATTTACTGTGAACATTCCAGTATGGCTAACTGTCTGGTAGAAATATTAGTTAATGGGATAAAAACAGTGAAGGAATCAGTTTCAAAATCAGCAGTCTCACAGAGATTTAGACATCATCCTACTTAAAAATATCTTCAGTGTATATTCTTGGGAGATTTCTGTTGGTGGCTAAAACTGCAGCCAATCAATTTCTCATTCTCAAAGCAGTTCTCATACACCTTAAGTGCTCAAAAGGGAAGGACAAGTATTTTCCATCCATCCCCATCTCTTTTCAAAGCTAGATTACCTCTGTTGTCCCTTAAAAACCTCTTCAATCATTACAATGAAGAAAAGAACCAGGAAGAGTAGGATACTCAGCCTTTCCAGGGAGATGCTAAATTCCCAGTTTGAGAAATTAGAATATGCTTGGAGACCTAGAAATATTTTTAGTAGCTTGTAGAACAGTAAATGCAAAAGAATAATTAAATATTCTTATAAAGACTGTAGCCACTTTCTGCTTAATCAAAATGGTTCATCTACCTTTTTTCCTGTATTGCATTGCCATCTGTGTCTCTAATATGGACATTCAAATAATGAAAAGGAAATAGGGTGACTAGACTTTGGGTCGTGTCAAATAAGGTATTTTTTCCATCTTTATTATGGAAAAAGAGATGTCACTCATCATTGTCTTGTTTTTCCAGGGTAAAAATGACTGTACTAATAAAACCATAGAGATTTACAAAGGAAAAGATAAGAATCATTATTATTTAAAAAGTAAATTTTTGTAGTATCTTTGTTGCAAGTTGAAATATAAAGATATCATTGTTTTAAAGACAGGGTGATAGCTTCATACATATGACATTCAAAATATGCTTATAATTTTTGTTCTTTTAATGATGTTTCTGGACAATATTTACCACTGCATATGGACTAACCTGTGTGGGTTGAACACTGTTCAAATCTGCAGCCAAAAATCTCAGTTTCTCCTTTTGAAACTGGGATTCAAGATAGAAATAATTTAACAGAAAATTGTTTTTCCATATGCAGGTGTATATGAATATGTTAAGGAAGAGTGACCAATATTTGTTGTTGTGACATTGGAAGTAGTTTCAATTGTACAAATATGCTGTATATGTTGACCTAATCCACCCCAAATGTCGTGTTACTCCACGTCATTAAAACATCTTTTAGGATTTGAGTGTTAGCATTTACTTGCCATAAACCTCCTCATATTTACTCCCCTAAGATTAAGCCTCATCAACCCCATGCTAAGGTTGGATACCTCTATACCTCTGACTGACTATGCCAGCATCTCTGGCCACGTATGTCACAGGGTGAAGGGAGGGCTTTATGTCCCCAACTTTACTTTATAATAGGCATCCACTATTTCTGACCATTGTTTCCTATAACACAGCTGTGGCCAAGTCTGAAAGCACCTCCAAAATACTTTGGGGCTGCTGTGCAGCCTAGGCTCTTCTGTGCTTGGCTGTGGTTGTCCTTGGTCAGCACAGCTACAGAAACATGCTAACATGCTCAGGATTTTAAGGAGCTTGGGCTGTGGGCTTTTCTGAATATATCCTTGAGCATTTCTGATGTATATAGTGGGGAAATGTAGCCCCAGAAGTTGGCATGTATGCTCATCAAACAATTGGAGGGTACCATATGTCTTAGTTCCCCTTCCACAATGCTGTATAACAAAGAAAGGGAAGGTAATCAATACTTAGAATTGCAACAAAAATCACAGATGGGCCCTTCGTACTACTTTCACCTAAAATTGTGGGTAAAACACTTTCTGGCTTATTTGCTTTGTCTAAAAAGTGGTTTGGTTCAGGCTGAGCATCTGCAGTAGACAAGGACAACAGTGAGGGGAAGCAAAAGTGATAACCAAGGACATTCTGTCTATTATTATATTATACTGAACTGTCAGGAAAAATTAAATCAAAAGGTTGTCTGATCTCAGAGGAGAATCACACAGAACTTCAACTAACATATATGCTATTCTGCCTTATTTTTTACTTTAATCAACTTTTTTTCTTTTTCTGTGCTCTCAATTTTCACTGTTATTCAGGACTGACAAATGGGAAAACATGACAGATACAATTTCAAACATTGAAAGGCAGGCTGAAATCTTTTCAGAATGCTTTTAGGCATCATATTTTGTTCAACATTGGTTAACTGCCTCATGAAGTTCAACAAGGGTAAATACAAGGTACAGCATGTGAGTCAGGTCAATCCGAAGCACAAATACAGGCTGGGCAGACAAGGGATTGAGAGCATTCCTGAGAAGAAAGATTTGGGGATGTTTGAGGATGAAAAGGTTGACACCATAGGTCAGTATGAGCTTGCAGCCCAGAAAGCCAAACATATTAAATCAAAGGAAGTGTAGCTAGCATGTTGAGGGAAGTGATTCTGCCCCTCTAATCCACCCTTGTGAGACTCCACCAAAAGTGCTGCATCCAGTTCTGGGGTCCCCAGCATAAGAAAAACCTTGATTTCTTGGAGGGAGACCAGAAAGTGACCAAGAAAGATGATCAGAGGGCTAAAACACTTTTCCTGTGAGGACAGGCTGAGAGAGTTGAGGTAGTTTAGCCTGGAGAATAGAGCACTCCAAGAAGACCTTATTGCAGTCTTCCAGCACCTAAGAGGGGCCTATAAGAAAGCTGGAGAGGGACTCTTGACAAGGGCATGTGGTGACAGGACAAGGGGCAATGTCTTTTAACTGAAAAATATTAGACTTAGATCAGCTATAAGAAATAATTTCTTTACTGTGAAGGTGGTGAGACATTGGAACAGGTTGTGCAGCAAAGCTGTGGATTCTCCATTCCTGGAAGTGCTCAAGACCGGGTTGGATGATACTTTGACCAGCCTGGTCTAGTGGAGGGTGTCCTTACCCATGGCAGGGGCGACTGGAACTAGGTGACCTTTAAAGTCCCCTCAAACCCAAACAATTCCATGGTTCTGTGATGATTCTGTACTATAACAACTAAACTATTGTCACAGTACAACTATGAGTTGAGGGCATGTTCCAGTACAAAACACTAGTGTGAGTTTTAAATGCTGCATTAATTAAGTAAAAAAAGAAAATGTACCTTGGTTAGTGCTGGGCATTCAAGAGTCTTTCAATAAATATACCTAACAGATGTAACTAAGTGCTATCAATCATTACTGTAGAACTTCAGAAAGTTAAAATTTGATAAAGAGCAAATACTAGAGAGTGATATATGGTGAAGATTTTTTAGGTTGAGTAGTGTCAGCAAAGGTGCCCTCTTCAAAGTCAGGAAATTTTGAGCTGTTTCAGGATGAAAGAGATAGCATTTAAAATGCACATTGGCTGCTTTCTGACTTTTAAGTGACCCTTCTGTGTCTTAAATAACATTGCCATATCTTCCAAGTGGTACCAGCCTCATTCTGTATTCTCAGTTATGTTGCAGTATTATTATGTACTTTGCTGATGTCCGATTGCAAACAACCATTGCTAATCGGCTTACTTGAGCTTCCATATATAACTTTTAAAGAGCTTATGAAGGTAACCCATTGAGATTAAGAAGGCATAAGGCCCGTTGTTTTCAGGTGCCTGACAGGGAGATGGAAATGAACCCACCTTCTCATACAGTGCAGAAAAAGTAGAGCAGCTTTCTATCAGTAATTCTGATTTATCTTTAGTGTGTCAGATTCAGCACTTTATCATCAAACTCACTGTCTTATCACTGCATAGCATTGTAACAGGGATAACCCAAAAACTGAGTTGCAAGAGGTTCAGAGGTTTAATATTCGGTTCAATATGTAGCAGTCTGTTTTCCCCTGTAGTGTTTCAAGGTTGCCCTTTAAGCAGTTTAAAAAAGACTATTCATATAATAAGTATTTAGGAAACAAATGTGACATTAAAAAGATAATCAGTGTTTCCTTTAGAAACACAGTGTGGAAATACTGAAGATGAGTGGAGAAAACAAAAACCTTTTTTGATAATCAGTTTCCACAATGATTATACAAATGGTGCAAATGAAACAGTGATTATATTTCAAGTATTTCAGCAAACATGTTTGATACTTTCTCCTCAGTATAAACTCTTTTGGATTACAGTGCAAGAAAACCACACTGAGATGATACCATTTTAATACATAAAACATACAATGTTCTTTTTTGGAATTATTATTGAGAAAAGACTGAAAATATTTATAAATTTAACAAAAAGATAATGTAAAAAATTATACTTAAAGGACACTTGGCACAGCTGAGAATACATACACTTTTCTGAAAACAGACAAATTTCTTAGTGTCTTTATCTTATTCCAAATTGTTCATTTTCTTTGCACATGGGGTAGTATTTAAGAAGCTAGTATATTTACTGCATTCATTTTAATTTCTTTGGTGGCAACATATTTTCTCAGAAAAATTATTTATATGTACAAATATAAAAATATGGTTAATACTTAATACAACATTGCTGGGCTTTGATCGTGTAAATATGTGATGTCTGTTAATAATATTATTAAGAGGAAATACTAATTCTCAAAAATTTTAAGTTGTAGTATTTGGGCTTAAAGAAGGGCTGTTTTGTACAGCATTAAAAATTTTCAGCACAATTTAGAAATATAAGCAATCCCCCCCTACACACACAATCATTGGGTGATGTTAACATATTGCCACATTGACTTCCTGTACTGTTTCTGTGTTTCTGGCTTGTATACGTGTAGTCAGGCTAACTGGAGTGCCAGCCATGTCAGCACAAAGAAAACTCAGAGAAAACTCAGTTACCTTCTTCTTTGATGTCCTTCCTCTGTCTAACCAATTAACACAAGAATAAAGAATAATTTTCCTCCTACCCATGAGGCATATGAATGCATCAGAGTAGGTTACTCCTGTCTTTCCTGTCGTCTCAAGTTTGATGTGCAGACAGTGACATTCAGGTGCTCTGAAATGATGCCAGAAATTTTTTATTTGAGTTATGTTGAGAAAGCAATTATTAAAAAAAGGTAAGAGGGAGGAGTAATCTTTCTAGCACACACATATGTGGTATAATGTCCACTGAATGTGTCCATCTGTCGATTCACCTTGTAGTACTGACTGGTGCAAATTTTCCTAGTTTAACATCTTTGCTGCAACACCTGTAATAGTACCTGCATCATCCATTATGTGTCAGCATGAGACATGTGCCAAAAGTGACATGTGTCTTTTGCTGTGATAAAAGAAAAGGAAATTGGTTTTGCTTTATGTAAGGAAGTACTTTATACTAACAAAGTAAAACTTTCTGAAGAGAACTTAAGGAAACATAGATAGCATGATTGAAGTTTTAATTTCTGTGTATCTCCAGCTCATCCGTGCGTGTTGATTAAGCCTAAGGAGACAATAAAACATGGCCGCATGAAAGTAATGTTTGATGTCTGATTGTTTCTAAGATATCATGAAAGGAAGATTATTTTTTCTCTATGGATTTTTTTGTTGTTATGTAAATAATTGCCTTCTTCTTTATCTGATCAAATCCAATTACTTCAGATCTCCCAATGCCCAAGAGCTTTTTGCTCTTTGTTTTGAAATATTTCTCTGTATTAAAACATTTTAACTCTTACGCAAATGTCTCCTGTCTCCTCTACATTTAACAAATCTTGAAGTTCTGCTGCTGAATTAAAACCTTTAATACAAACCTTTTGAGTCTAAATGTGCTTTATTTCTGGTAGCTAAAGAAACTGTAGGTAAGAGATTTCAGTTCCCCTTTTTCTCTCTCATGGTATTATCCTCTAACATAACTAGGCTTGCAGCCCCCACTGAGAAGTCTTATCAATAAAGAGACATCCAAATTTTAAACAGACATCCAAATTTAATTTCCAAGAGTCACTGAAAATTTTTTAATGTTGTATTTTTAAAGAACAAACTGAAAAGTTTTTTTGATTTTGAGCATTTTCTTTCCTCTTTTTCCCTGTACTAAAAAGAACTTATCAGCTGATCAGCTGCATCCTGCAGATGGTGCCTTGAACTGTGGGCAAGACCCCAAAAAACACTGTGGCTATATGAGATGAAGGTAACTGCTATGGGAGCATCAAGGAAATAACCTCTCACACTACACACTTTAGGCTGGGCAGGTTCTGTAACTATTTAGGCTGAAATTTTCCATTCTGGCTAGTTGTGTCAGGCCCATGACTTGAAAAAAGTCCGCCAAAATGGTTCAGCTGTTTACAGCAGCTAGGCTGCAGAAAAATGTGTTGCTTTTCAAAGCTAAATTGCAAGTGACCTTGAAACTTGGCAGAGGAGTGGCATTTGTGTCATGAATGTTTCTTTTGCTATCCTGTGACAATCCAAGCAAATTTAGCCAAGTTGAAAAAGCACATATGTTCAGTAGATACTTACCAGAAGTTCACTACTGTTACCTCTAAAAAAAAGTCACTGAGCATGTTTTCATCTCTTACAGTTCCTGTTGCTGTCCAGATGATGAGATGCTCTGCTTAAATACATCAAAAAATGCTTCAATCAGGTCAGAGCTGCAAGGGTGAAACTAATCACACCTGCTGTGATCTGCTTTGAGCAAAGACTGGCTAGGAACTCAAAAGGGAGCAAGGGAATTTATCTTTCACCTTCTTTGTCCCTGTCCCACTCCCTTTTCTCCTCTCCCTCCACAATGCGTCTGAGAAAGCCAGCAAGCTCAGGTACATGGCATTTAAGCAGGCAGAGTGCTGCATTTGTAATAGGAGTTTGGAGAAGGTTTCCCTGGATATGGAGCAATCGAGAGAGAAGCTGGGGAGAGGAAGCAAGTGAACTGAATTAAATTGAATGAGGAATTATGGGACTCAGATGTACACAGTTTCAGAGCAGGTGGAAAGAAAGGAGGATATAAAAAAAGAGAAGGTTACTTTAAATAATGTGTAATAATGATATCTGACATAAGAAGCTGCAGCCCCATGACATTTTTTCCTCCAGAAACTGGTTGCTTTTGGTGCAATGTTTCCTCTAAATCACTCCTGCTGTTGCTGTAAAGTTAAACTTTATAGCTAGAATTTTCCATTTCCTTTAAGCAGGGCATTGGTTTCTTTGAAGAAATGGTGCATTTCAATCCTTTTCAGTCTGTCAGTATCTGAGGAGTTATTAACTTAGTTTACTTTTTCTCTGCCTTTCAAAATCTGACATGGATTTGTCCCACGTCTCCCAGAGGCTTCCGTGCGCAATTAGCCATTGGATTCACTGAGTAATTACTTCATTTTTCATGTAAAATGTGCTTGATTTATTGTGTACTTGGGAGTGGAAGGCAGAGACAGGTCAACAACAGTTAGAGGAGATTAGCAGTGAAGATTCTCTGCTCCTGTGGTAGCAGTCAATCCCTGGGGAAGCTGGCTGTGCGGAAGCAGTGCCACTCAAGCCTTGGCAGTGGTGCACCATTTGACTTTGCCACTCCTCGGTGGAATTACTGTGAGTGACTGCCAGGCAGTTTTTAATCCCTACCTAGCTACAGACCCCAGCAGATTGTGGAAATGGTGGAGGTGTTTAAAGAATGTGCTTGTAAAGAAAAAGCAGATGCCTTTTTCTCAATGGGAGATGTGATCTGTCTTACAAGCTATCTGCCAGGCTGAGTAATTTCAGTGTACTGGCAGAAAAATGCAGACTGCCGTATCTTTTCAGACAGGTGTTATTTGTACTCACTGGTCTGGGTTAATGGCTTTTTAAATAGTGGTTTCAAAATAGTTATGCTGTAAAATTATATGGAATAATGTGGGTATTTTTTTTTCCATGAAAAACAAAAAGCATGGAGGGGCTTCTTTGTGAAGAAACATGAGTCATGGGTTGCTGAAGATATAGATAGATAGATAGATAGATAGATAGATATGGTAGATTCTGATAAATAATATAATGAAAATAACTACTTAAAGAACACTCAAAAATTTCAGTTGTTATGGAATTCACCATATTTCCTGTATTTTTATATCAAATATATCAGTGTTGGTAATGGTTATTCCTTTTTTTTTTTTGCCATTAGTTATTTTATTTTTAAAATATTTCCTTGGGAAATGTTATTGGAATTAATTTTATTTAAAGAAAGTGAGGAATTTTATGCACAGAAATATGAAAAGAAGAGACTGGTGAATCTGTACTGCTTTTGAACAGGAGATCAAATAAGTGAGTAATATAGTATTGATAAGCCTTAAAATTATTGTGTGTTAGATGATGCTTTTTTGTTAAGCTTGTGCTGTCAAGTCTATTTCTCAGTATTCCTTTTATGGGAAACTAGTGAGAAATGTTAGGTTATGGTGGTAGATACTTATGAGCTTTTCAAAGATAATGAAGATAGTTTGTAGCAGGATATTTTTATTGTCTGTTCTCCTTTGGAACACACTTAATTTTTTTACTTTTCTTCTACCAACTTAATAATTCTAATCATTGTCACAATATAAAAAGGTCATTGCACTAAGAAGGCCTTTTGCAATCAAATTATATTCGTGATGCACAAAAAGTTTGGTGTGTACATATAAACTCAATATTCCACAAAAGCTCCCTTTAAGCATTAAGAAATGAGAAATATATATGTAGTGATTATAAAGATGCAGTAACACGATACAATTTTAAACTAGGAAAGAGTTCAACACTGTGTATTTCAGCCTTCAACTAGCTTATACTCCAATAAGGAAGGGCAACTTCCTGTCCTAGGGACCATCCCTACCTCCTCTCCTTGAGAAGAAACCAGTAATTACAGCATTTGTATGAGAGGATGGCCAACTAAATCTCTCACCAACATCTACTTACAGTACTCTGGTAGTGATTAAAAATTGTACAGGATTCATAGAATTACACAACAGAAGTTCAAGCAGTCACGTATTTTCTGAAAGTTAGCCAGTTCTGTGAAGGAGTCTTGTCAGGGAGGCTTTATTGGGGATTGGTGGGTGTCTGTGCTGGCATGTAGAAATGAAGCAGTCCTGTCTTGGACTGAGTAAATTCAGTGCATATCTACAGTCAAATAAGTGTATCTGGCATTTTCAGTTTTTTTTTTTTTTTTTCTTGGCTTTGGTTGCTTTTCTCTAGTAATATTTTACAGTAGTTTTTAATTTAAGTACTTTTTGTAATTGTTTGTGTTTATAATTTTTTCCCAACAAATGAAAATGTTAAAGCTCCTTTTTATCTTATTCTAACTCTGAATTTTAAAAAGAAAAGGAAAAAAAAAATAGACCCCTAAAACCAGATTCCATAAAATTCTGTGACATAAAACACGAAATGTGTAAGATTGCTAAGTACTGTCAGTGAAAGTCTATGAGTATAATTTCTAGTATGCTGATGGGGTTTGACTCTGATTTATGTGCAGCAAATCCAGACAAGTGATTAAAGTGCAAATGTACCCTTTTCTTCTAATCTTATAACTTTTTAAATTTTCCTGTGCAGTAGAACAGAAAGACAAAAACTTAATTCCTATGGTAGTAGTGAAAAAAACAGCAAAAAGTTTTAAAACTCTGAATTGTGGCTCATGTGTAGAACTTGCATGGTTACTTGCATGGTTATTGTCATTGTAAGATTTGAAGTCCAACAGGGAAAACAAAAATCCCTTAAGATAATTTTAAAAGTCAGCACTGTATAATATTTGTGACTGTGGTATCAAAGTTACCAGTACCATGACTTTCCCATCTGATTATAGCAGGCATAATCCATGGTGTCATCCAAGCAAAAATTCCCTTTTGAAAATACCACTTTTTCCTTATGCTTTTGCCCACATTTGTGAAATGTAAGGTATTGCTTGACTGATATGTAGAGAAGAGAGAAAGGAATAAAAATCTAAAAATTCAAATAATAGTTAATATTGTTGGCTGGCCTAATCTTTTTGTCAGCTTTAAACCAGCTTTTATGGAGGTACTCTCTCTTCAAATCTATTCTTAACCTTAACCAGGATGTCTTAAAATTTATGTCATTTTTTTGGCTGATATTCTCATTTTGCCCAGTTTCGTCTGACACAGAAATCATTTAAATGCCTACATTCTTTATTTTATATAAAAAGACTGAATAGCATGCTAGAAGCTGATATAAAATACTCATAGCAAATGTATATATTAGAAACAGTACTGGTTATTTGTAACTAATAAACAGATTTTGTATTAGGCCAGTTTCAGACTATATGTTTCTAATGTTCCCTATAAGATAAACTTAGCTTTAGCTACTCAGTCTTTTCTTGTAACGTTTTACAGAAATAAGAAGTAAATCAAAAGAATCCCATGTAAAAAAAAAAAAAAAAAAAAGTCTCTTATTTTCTTATTTATAGGGGAATTATGAAACAAAGAAAAACAAAATCCAAATACACACCCTCCTTCCATTTCTGTAAAGGCTAGTTGTCTTCCATGTTTACCATTGAACAGTTGCTTTTATTTCCCCTTTACTTCACTGGAGAACAGTGCAATTTTGGAGGAAAGTGAGATGCCGAGTGTATCTGTTTCCTCTCCTTTGTGATCTTTGGCCAGCCTTCTGATGGGCAACTGTTTTTCCAGTATTGGTGCACATTGGAGAGGCACCAGAGGACACCCAATTATATTGATTGCGAGGGTGTAGTCATGTCAGAAGCCTGATCTCAATCACACTCTATTTCTTCATGATCAAACTAGTCAGGCTATATATTGCTACAGTACCTGAAAATGGAGTAGCCAGGCAAATATCTTTTAATCCACCTCTTTTTTCATCATCAACACAATGCCTGCTGCAGGATAACTGAACAGATGAAACTTTTTCCTTTCCTTTGTATTTTCTCAGATTGCTCTCTCTGTAGCTGATGTTTGTTTCAATTATTTTTTATGCCTTAAATTTGTGTTTCCACTTTTCTCGAGCTATTTATGATTATCTTGAGCTGGAAAGGATGCTGTGACCTTTCTTTTGCACAAAATTTCAGGGGCTAAGCTTTTGACAAGGAAGAGAGAGCAAAATGCATTCAGTGTCTTAGGAGCTTAATTTTATTTTTTTTTTATTTTTCAGCACGGGTACCAAAGTGTTAGAGTCTAATGATTTTAGACTTGAATTTTATTCAGTACATCTTGCTGCAGACATTTTGCTCAATTTGGGAAGTTATTCAAATACTTATAGGACCCAAGAGTGAAAATATTGCTATTGCCTGATGATTAGCATATCTACCCAGGAGATAAATATGCAACTTTCTGTTTCTGTTTCCATTAATTTTTAATTGTTTATATGAAGTAAATTGACAGCACCTCCCAGAAATGTTTCTAGCATATCCTTTTGTAAAGAACAAGCAAAGAGTCACATCTGTTCAGGCAAACAAGAAGCTAAACCTGGGTTCTGTGTGCTCTTTCAAGAATGAGCAGTTTCTAACCTTTTTCCTCCTTTTGTCAATTTTGAAAATGCTGTGATTTATGACTTAATTTAATCTGTTTTTCTTAAAGGTTTCCCATAAAAACACTTAATTTAACAAGTTTTTAAGATTTTATATTAAAGAATATTAACTGTATGGTATGAGTCAGTAACACAGACATACATTGACATACATTGCCTGATTTAGATTTCTTTCTTTCTTTTTTTTTCTGTTTTCTACATATTCTGAATTTTATAAATCTGTGTAAAATATCAGTGTATCTACAATTACTAGTGTTATAATTGTTTCAAGGTAGGAAATATGCCAGCTATTTTCAGGGTTGATTACTCATTTTCAGCATCTATTTTGAAGACTAATTTGTGTAGTACTTTTTGTAAAGATCACTTTTGATTTACTAAATATAGCTTTTTGTACTTTTTCTCTAACTGACGTCAAATTGATTAGACACTAATGCCCTCGTATGTCACTAGACTGTTTTCGTCTCAGAAACAGAGGTAAGAGAGTCACTGAGAGCCCTGAGAGATTTCCAGCTGAAATGAGTTAACATCTTAAAACACTACTAAACTGCCCCTACTTTCTATCCACTCTACTCAATCATAAGAACTATTAACCTTTGATTAACCTTTGTGTTAACTATATATTTTCAAATTCCTCATAAGCTCCCATGAGAACAGAAGGCTAAATTTCAGCCAATGTTCACAAAGTATTTAATTTTCATGCAAATAATTTAATTTTCAACAATCAGACCATAAACGTCAGAAAAAAATACTAAGTTCATGGGCCATAAACATTCAGGATAGCTGTGTGTAAAAATATAACTAATTTATATTAATTGCCTGTGGATATTAAGTACATTCATTAAAATATGATTCAGCATTAGCTGAATGGTCTTACTTTACAAAGGAAAGTAAATGCAGGCTCTGAGCAAGCTTCTCAGCGGTGTAGGCAAATTGAACTTTGCCTCCTCTGAGTAAAGTGACATATAATTTATTTGGTCTTTACTGCAAGTGACATTGCAATTACATTTTGAAGGTGATGTTCTGGTCTGTCAGGATAAAGTGTACTTCAACCAATGCATTTAACCAGCAATTTACATTCCTACATACTAAATTCCTATTTTAGTATTTTATTATCAAGTCCTTCCTTCTTTATGCTTACCACTTACTTCATCCTTCCTTTTTTTGACAAGTTTATTTTCATTTTAATCTAGGGCTATTCTGATATACTTTAAAAGGCTTTGCTTATTTTATTCGCATCTCCTTTCTCTCTCTCTCTTTTTTTCCTTGTTGACTTGTCTCTCTAGCTATTCCATAAAAATTTCTAATATTATGCCTTATGCTTCATCTCCTCAAATTAATCTGTTCTGACATGTTCTTCTAATCTCCTCTCTTCTTAGCTCACTATTTTGCTCAGTCTTTTTTTGTCCTTTCCTTTAGCAGTGTCCCTGGTACTTTTTTTTTTTTTATCCTTGTGTGTCTCATCTGTGACTTCTCTGGAGACTTGTAGCTGGTCTGCCCTTCAGAGCTGACCATTTGCAGACAGAGATGATGAATGGCACAGAGGGCTGGCAAGGAAGTGCCAATTAGAGAAGCACAGCACTTGCTGTTCTTGTGGAAACTACAGTGGGACGGCAAGGTAGTTAGAGTAGTGAGTGGATAAATGTCTTGAGCTTTCCATTGTGGCATGTGAGAGAAACAGACTGCATTTCTGAAAGCTCCCTGTAATGCTGGGACCAATCTTGTAAATGGTATATTCTTGACATGCTTGAATAACCAATCACTCGCAGTAAATAAGCACCAACAAGTAATGAAAATCAAAATACAAACTATAATCTGTGTGTGAGAAAAGGGTATATTTGGTTCTAAAGGAAATTAATAACCATTGTACAACATTGTTGTTGCTTATTAAAGTCTGAATCTCTATCACAGACAATTCTCCTTTTTCATTTACCATTCCTTTTCATTTATTTGAATATAAACCAGTCATTTCTCTAACACAGTGGTGATAAAATAATGAGAACATAAGGTTTTTAAAAACAAGAACTTACTTTTGTCTGTCTCCCTATATATGATTCATATCTCTTTTTTATATAATCAAATAGTGATGGATAAATAAATTGCTTTCATTAACTTTCTTTTGACAGGAAAACTTAAACTATGAGTAATAAACATTTCATGTGGTGAGCTATATGAAAATACCTTCAGGAAAATTTGTAGTGGTCTTTCCAGCATGGGGTGTTTTCCAAGAAAACACTCAAAGACTATGTACTACAGAGAGGATTTTTTCCTCCTAGTTTATCATTTATGTACTGAAACCAGACACATACAGAAAACTGTACATAAAAGTAGATGTGCGGGAGATTCTGACACATACAAAATCAAGATATCAAGATACCAAATAGAGCCTCTTGTCTTATCTTTGGTGATGACTGCAGGCTAGTCTTATCTCATCTTTTTTTTTTTTTTTCTTCAATTATAGATGTATATATATAAAGGTAGGTGAGTTTGGTAGAGAAACTCTTAAGGTGGTATATTTGAGTCTAGAAGAACTTGGGCTATTTTTGCACAACTCTATGCCTAATTGATAACTCCTGACAGGAAATTGAACACAGTAATAAGGTTGCTGTATCCCAAGAATGCTGACAGGATGAACAAAGCCATAATATTACACCTCAGAGGTCCATTCCTAGTTTGGATGAGCAACATCCCAGTCTAAATTGATTATCTTGGGATTTTAGTATGTTTCTAGCAATGATGGAAATTCTAGTTATTTGGCTTGCAATACCTACCACACCCAAATTGTGACTAATTTCACTGAGATTTTGTCTCTTTAGCTTGATTTTATTAATAACAGCAGTTTTAAATTGAATATATGTATGTCATAAAAATATGTATGCTTAAAAATAATTTTAAATAATTTTTAGATGATGATATGAAAATTATCAGATCTTAGTCATAAATTATTTTTTACAGATAGGAAAAATGCAAGACTTTTGAAGGTTCCTGTATTTTGTATAATGATAGCACATTGTCAGTACTAAGTAGGTTAAATCAGTTCATGTATTTTCCACCATGTCAGAAGTGCTTCCTCTTATCTATTTCACAAAGCTCAAGAGTGTATTTTCAGATAACAGCTGAACTCCATAATAGATATCATATTTCATCTAACCACCATCACCTGGTTGACCTGTGATACCAGTATTGTATCACAGTTGTAGTACATTGTAATTTTCACTGGAGGGTTTTTGTTTGTTTTGGTTTTTTTTTCTTTTTGTTCTGTTTTGGCTTTTTTATTGAATAGAAAGCCTTTTATTGAAAGCTTCTTTAGATATACTACTTTAAACCCCTCTACTGTCTAGCAGCAAAATGAACAGTATGACTGTGGTAATTTTTTAAATGAATTTGCCAAACCCTATTACATTCTTAATCCTATTTACTCTGATTCATTGTATCTTAATTACTCCAGTAAGTTTAGAACCTTAGGAGATTTAAATCCGCAAACTTATCTTGTGTTTTTCCTCTTTATCCAAAACAAGTAATAGGTGAGAAACCCAATGTTTTTGGTATGTATGTTTCATTCCTGCATTCATACATGAATAATAAAGCGTGAGTGGAAAAATGAGGCAAATTCACACAAGAAGGAAATTACCCATCAAATTAATGTGTTCTGAAGGTTTTCTTAGGCAGTAGCTTTTGCATGTCTGATCTCTTTGACAGTCTCTGAGGTGTCTTTGAATTCTTGCTTCATTCCTACTTTTTAGGTTGGAATTAAGGGAAGAGGAAGGGGAAAAGAGATTAGCTAGGAAATTAGAAGAGAAATGTGTAAGAAATTGATTTCTGTGAGTTCTGCCATCTATCCAAAAGTGGCAATGTTCCTCTCCAACACTCTTTTAGTTAGACTATTCCAAAAGCTGCCTTGGTACTTATGATATGTAACTTGTTGTTATTACATGCTTGTACACATGTGCACCCCATACATACCCTAATCAGTATGGTTCACTGTACCAGGGCTACACTTAGAAAGTGAACTGATAGAGAGGGAGAGGTGCAGAGTTACAGAGACTGCTTAGAGACAAACAAGGTGATATTTCCTGAGCTGTGTCAAAGCCCTTCAATGACTCTCCTTCACGTTGCTCACGATCGTATTTGCCTCGTCAGTCGTTAAAAACTGAGCTCAGTATGAAAATGGTGTGTCAGATGTCATGAGCCTCACAGATCTAATACTTCTGTTCCAGTTCCAAAATGGGATTGTATAGATTCTAGAAATGACAGGAAACTTCTGTTTATAGCCTGGTGCAGAAGCAGCAAACCTCATCACGGTCCATTTACTTTCCAATTGTTCAGGAAAATAAAAGCTGAAAAATGTGAAGAAAATGCTAAAGAAGCAATTTTTTACTCTGCTAATAATGTTCTACAATACACAAAGCCAAATACTGCATTTTATCTCTGTGAGTATAACTCAAATTTAGACTTGTAAAGGGTGTGAGTGAGAAAGATTTAAACATAGGTCTTGGTTTAATTTAGAACTGATTGCTCATTAATCTTTGGAATAGTTATCCAAACTGTCTTCCAACTGCAGGGGAGGCAATTGGCTGCTATCATCAAACCCTGCTGCGCAGTATTCAGTTCTTCTCTGGCACAATATTTAGCCTTTTGTTCAATGTTTACATACAAAAAATTATAGAGAAAATATTGCTTAATGAGCTAGTATAGTTTGATCAAAGGAGCTAGGCATTCAGTGTCTGCAAGTCGGTAGCCTGTGTGAACCCACTTGAGTTGTTAGATGTAAAGCATAATTATTTCACACTTTTGATTTGGTGAGGCAGGAACCTCTGACGCCATGGAAACTGAAGGACTGCTTGAGCTAATTCAAAACCATGAATAAGATGTGCAAAGTCTAGATTTAATTGTGAATTATTATTTTGTCCCTCTCCGAACCCTAATTTGATTTTTCTCTTCAGTGGGATAAAGGAGCAACTCTTTGTACCTACGGGCTAAAAGATTCTGTGGATGTTAAGGTCTTTTTTAGCTTTTAGCTCTTCCCGGTGAGGAACTGTGATGTCTCCTTACCACTAAGCAGGCAACGAAGTGGCAAGAGTGATTTCCAGTCAGGACCCATATGGTATGTTTTCCTGAGCAGGAACGAACCTTTCCTTTCCTTTCAGCTTATTTAAAAAGACAGGCTATTTGGTGACCCCTATAATTCTTTCGGTGTTTACTGAGGGTCTTCTTTAATTTGATTGACAAAAACTGAATCTTTTTGAATGTCACAGAAGTGTTAAATGATTTAATGTTGATCATATTAGAAACCAGGCCATGAACTGTCCATCTGAGAGCACACTTGTTAATTGAGCAGTTCCACTGATGACCTTTGTCAGTATCACTTATTTTAGAATAAAATTATAATGGAAGAGCCTAAGTTCATCAGCCTTTACTTTCTGATTTTGCAGAGAAATAAAATACAGCAGAAAAATAATAGCATATTGTGTTGAATAACAACTATTTTTAGATTGTATTTGTTGTTGAACGAACAGCTCTGCACATGTGCAAAAATATCAATATTAAACTGCTAGTGAGCTATCAATTGGGATGGTATTTATTTCTGAGAAATATATGCATTTACCTGTTAGCATTATGATTAGAAAACAGCATACTAGCAAAACCTAAATAAGGAATACATATTAATTTCAGGACTGCTGGCCTCTAAGTAATGTCAAGGAGCCCAAGGACAAGGACTTTTCATGTTATGTAGTTTTTTTATATCCCCGTTCTGGCAGCAAAGGACAAATTGAGTAATAGGAAACTCATGCCAGTCAAAAACATTTTATTTAGTGTAATCCCTTGTCAGGCTAATGTAGAAGCATATATCTTATTTTAATGGGACTGCCACTGATCTGTCAAATAAAAAAAGGGTATGTTGTGTAGCTTAAACATGTTAGTATTTCTGTCTTAAAAACACATCCAAATGCAAGCCATTTCTTCTGTCTAAAGCCATCTCACCAAAATATCTGACAGTGGCCAGAGAAATCAAAGCAGGTGGTCTGCCATGCAATAAAGTCAGAATTAAAAGCACCTTATCTGTTGTGAGCTCTATTTTTGCAGAAAAATAAATTAAAGGAAGGGATATTCTATAAAGATATAACACAATAATCATAACATATGCTTTCAATATATGCATGGAATTTTAATTATTATTACATTATCTTAGATCTGTGAATTCTGTAAAGAGATATTATATTGAATTAGTTGTCTATCTGTCCTATTTGCAATATAAGACATAGTGTTTTTAGAAATAAATAACATATTTGGATTTCACTAGTGAAATATTTAATCAACTTTTTTCTGCCAATTCTGCAAATTCAAAATTTTCCTTTTGAAAGTAGTCAAAGGTCATTCTCTGTTCTTTGGTGATAAAGAGTGTTAGTAAAATTTTGAGTCTGTATGAAGAATACATTCTGCACCACAGTAATGCAAATATTTTTACATAAATATGTATATTTATATTCATAGAATATAGAATAGTATGTACTATAGTATAGTATAGTATGTACTATATAGTCTATGTACTGTTATATATATAGTATCATATGGGATGAAAGACATCTGTTGTTCATGGAAAAGTTGAGATTTCTGTAATGTGAATTTTAGTGATAGCCGAGAGCTTCTGTCTGAAAACTCATTCCCATCATGACTGGAATATTCTATAGGAAATACTTAACGTCTTTAATCTGGTGAGGGGGTTTCATGTTCCAGTTTTCTCCCTCAGATTGCTGACTCTGAAGGTAGGTGTTGACTTCAGGAGTGAGAGAAAAATCTGGCCTCCTAGGCCTGTTTGTTCAGACCAAGTGGCTCAAAAACTGGTTTTTGAGCACTTTATGGATGGTAGAAATACACAAGCTCTTATCTCATCTGTCTCCAAAGAGTCTCCTATTATTTTCAAACCTATTATGCTCCTACCGTAATTACCTTCTTATAATTTAATTCTAATAATCTGAGTAGCAAGCCCCAGTTCAGGAAAGAAAATACTGAGATATTTGTGTTTTGTTCTAAAACTTGCCATCAGACCAGTTAGATTCTTTTCTCTTCCACTCTGTACTATTCCCAAAACATTACTATTTTATAGTTTTATCCATGGCTGTCAGAGTAAATGCATGAAGCCATGTTTATGGCTGTTATAAAACATATGAAAATATGCTAAGCCTTCATTTTAAAGTACTGTAATTCTAACACCCCAGAGTTGTAATGGGAATAGTAGGATAGCCTTTAGAGTTCACGTATTTGAGTGCACCTCCTGTACTGTGAACACTGGGAAATGACACCCAGTGGATTATTTCAGTCTGCAGGTGAGATCTCATGATCTGTATTAAATATGAGAATCCTTGTGCAAAGACTCATTTTAAGTTAAACATTAATTATTTGTAATTATTTTTCATGGTTTCAGATGTCTCTAAAATGTAGCAGAGAGTTATTTTCTTTCTTCCTTTTTTTTTTTTTTTTTTTTGCTTTGTTTTTTTGGGGGGTTATTTTGTTTGGTTTTGGTTGTTGTGGTTGTTGTTGTTTTGTTGGGGTTTTTTTGTCTTTAAACTCTTTACTGACCAGCCATAAAAGGGGGCTTCCCAGACAAGACAAAAAGAAAGGACATCTGTCAAAAGTCTTTTTGAATATGAAATTAGAGCAATTAACACGGAAAAGGTGGTGGCTGTGTTGGCTTGACCAGGAAGAAGTGGGAATTCTGGGATGCTGAGGTCAAACCAATGGATGCTCGGATTTTGATATTGGCACCTGATGTGGCCAGTGGGGTTTGGACACACCTCTGAGAACACACAGGGGTTAAAAGCAGAGCTTCGGGCCCGGGAGTTTCTCTTGGGACTTCGAGGGAAAGAGGTCAGATCGCCCTTCCTGGTCCAGCTGCTGCTGCTGGGCGGGGGATGGGCAGCCATGTGATAGGCCTGGGCCTGGACAGAGATGGGGGGTGAGGAGACCCTTGAGGATGGAAGGATGGAGGTGCCCCAGGAGGCCTCGGGCAGCCCCCCCCCCCCTTTCCAGGAGAGAGAGAGAGAGGGAGAGCCGGCGACAACGGAATGTGATAGCAGCCGGCTGAGGAGGAGAAGGGGGGGGGATGCGGCGAGAAGGTGCCCGGCCAGAGCAGCATGGGAGTGCCGGAGCTCTGGGATAGGCAGAGACTGAAATTTTTAACCCTTTTCTTGCATGATTGGGACCTTGCAAAAATGCTGATCCTTCTCGGAGCTGAATAAGGAGAGATAGGAAATGAGATAACAAGGACTAGGCCCGAGGGAAGTGGAGAAGACTGGCTGAGTGGGGAGAGATGACAGAGTGGCCTTTTGGCTGGACTTTTCTTGTGTAGCCATAGACTCAGTTTTTTTCCTGTGACACAGAGACTGCACTTAGGGGGAGGCAGTGCCTCAGAACCAGGAGGGTTCAGTGTGGGGACCCCTCGGCCCGAGGGGGTGAAAAAATGGGGGGGACAGATGTCCCAAAGCAGAGACTGTGCCGTTTTGGAGTGAGACAAGGCATCCTTGAAAGACAACCCTAAAAGCAGCTCAGGTCCATGCACAGTGCTGAGAGCACTGGGCATGGAAGGAAGATGTCATGATGACAAAAGGACTTTTCCGGGCGGTGCCAAGTGACATTGGAAGCACACGAGGTTTCAGCGTGTTTCCAGGGGAAGCCTATGGTGCAAGAAGGACTCCTCTCCTCTTCGTGGACTGAAGTTTGAGTATTCTAAAGGGTGGTGCCGGACTGGGAGTTGGTGATTTGGGGGAATGTATCGAATTGGGAAATTTTGGTGGGGGCGAGGAGGAAAGTGCTTTTGGTAAGGTTTTCAGTTTTTCCCTTATAATTTTTTTTCCTTCTTTTCTTGTAGTTTAGGTAATAAAGTTTTCTTTATTTCTAAGCTGGAGACTGTTTTGCTTATTCCTGGTCACATCTCAGAGCAGACACCAGGGAGAGGGTATTCTCATGGGGGCACTGGCTCTGTGCCAGGCCTAAACCATGACAGTGGCTTAAAGGCTTTAATGTGGTGATTTAAGGGTGTAAAACCTCCTTATGCTTAGGGAGAGACAAAGTAATGACTTTAACCTATTAAATAGTTATGCATAATTTTTTAATTTTTAACAGGTCTAACAGCCTATCAGAAGTGATTTTTTGAGTCCTATACTTTCTACTATCTCATGTACCAAGCACCTGTTCTCTGGAGGCATTCTGATGAATCTTTCTCCCTGTCAAACACCAAAACTTGACAAAATCATTTCATACTTCAATTTATAATCAGAGCTTCAACTCATTGCTTGGCTTCTGACTGCATCTTCATGTGACTGACTGAGCCAGTGATCCCTGCTCTTCTTATGTGTTGCTGCTTAGATGGAATATTTCATTGTTAATCCCACTTGATAGGATAACTCTCAGTGTTAACAAAGACTGTGTTGAATGGAGATCAGTGTCAAGCATCATTTCAGAGTAATGATTACAGGGAAGACAGCTCTACTACTTTCCTCTGTGGGCAGCAGTTCTCTACAGCACTCAACATTTCACAATTTCTACAAACAATATATAATATATGGAAGTGATTTTAATCTAAACTAAATTTTTAATTCTAACTTGGATTAATACTCAAATATTGGTGAATAGGAATAAGTGAAAATGTAAATCACAATAAAGATATTCTTTAGGTATCACAAAAGACCTGACACAGCAGTAATGCTATCATGTTCTCTTAATAGAAGGGTTAAGCCAAGGAATGGTTCATAAAACATTAAATCAACAATAGTAATGTAGACTAATCTCAACTTGAATGTAGAATAATCTAAAGTAGAATTGGCAAATGAAATATGGCCTCTGGTATGAACTAAATAGCACAGACAGTGTTTCTGTTTTCTCATTAATATCTTAAGCAATATAATTTGGAACAGCAGCTGAACCTACCACTTTGGGAATTATCAATAGTTTTAATCATAGCAGATAAATAAGTCCCTCAGCTTTGCCTCAGGGTCCATTATTTTCCTAAGCAGTACAAAGCTGCTGATGTAAATGCTTCTGTCTCAGGTCTTCCTACTTAATTGTAACCACTACATGTCATATGTATTCTACTGTCTCCAGCTAGGTGTTATTAATACAGAAGCTCTGCATTTATTATCCACTGAATTGCACTTCTTCAGGGAAATATAAATTAAATTGAATTATTATATACTTCCTTAGGTTAGTAATAAATGAGAAAGAGAAATGTAATCTTTCTTTGATACACTAATTCCTTGTAAAACAGGAGGATTCAAATCACATTAGGATGACATATAAAGAATTCTCATAATATTAAAAATATATTTTCTTAACCTTAGCAAGGATTGGTTAATTTCTTTTAAAACCATCCTATTTTGCCATATATTACATTCATCTTAGCCCTAATAGCTCCATAGAATGGAAGGATAAAAAAGTATAAATAATCCACTAGATTTGCCTGATGAACCAAGAAACCTTAAAAAACCCCAAAAAATCCCACCACCACCACAACAAAACCCCCAACCCCCCCCAAAAAAATTAACAACAACCCAAAACAAACAAATAAAAAACCCCAAAATCCCACAACCAACCACCAAAATCCACAACAAACAGTACCCAACTCCCCAAAAAGGAGCATAAAATGTCTCTTTCTTTCAGCACATTATTTTGGGTTTGGATTGGTGCTGTTGTATTAACACATAAAATATTTTCACAACAGAAAGTTGTCTTGTGAGGTTAGATGTCTGTCTTCTCAGTATTAGGAAGGGATTCACTGTATCTTTGCCTGGAACTTGCATTCTAAAGTCTCTACTTCATTTTAAGAAGGACTCAAATGTACAATTTTTTTTTTCCTAAGTGTGAATTGCTGAAATATTTATTGCCAGCGTGTCTTATGAGCCAATCAATTTGCACAAAATTTTGGAATACTTGCCTAGAGTAGGAATTTGCTCTATGCTGTGAATTCGGAGGAGTATGGATTCATACTAACCCAAAGGATGACTCTTCCACAATTCATAGGATTGTGACGTGTAGAAGCAATCGTTCAGCTATAGGGCTGGCTAGACAATCAGTAAACTTGTAGTGTGTATGTTTATGAAGTGCTTACAAAGGCCTTTCCTCTAAAACCTTTACTCAAAATGAATGGAATTTCCTGCAAATTTATAGTGGTATATGTGCCCTGCAATAATGGAAGCATTTCAATAGATACAGAAATGTATGTGTATATATCTATATATATATATATATATAAATGTATATGTGTGCATATATATGTATATATATACACATATATAATAATATATTTTTATATATTTATATATAATGTATATGTATATATACATATATATGTGTGCGTGTATACATGTAATGTATTGTTTGTATATATTTCACATCCTTTCTATGTACATATGCCTACAATCTCAAGTGCTTTTGTGTGATAGCTAAATAGATAGATAGCTAAACAGCTAGCTAGATTAAAATTCATTCTTCTTCTTCTTGTGGATAACCCTGATATCCAGGAATGGGAACCTCATGAGGCTCAGAAAGGCCAGGTGCATGTTCCTGCACCTGATATGGGGCAACCCCCAGTATGAACAGAGGATGTGGGATGGAGAGGTTGAGAACAGCCCTGACAAGAAGAACTTGGAGGTGCTGATGTATGAAAAGTTAGATATGAGCTGACAATATGTGGCTTTGACCCAGAAATCAAACAGATCCTGGACTAGATAGAAAAAAACAAAAATTACTTAAGCTAGTGGTGAAATAAACCTAATTCAAATATTACATCTTAACTTTTACTTTGATACATCAAGATGAACAGTGTTTTATGGAGTGGAGACAGGACCTCAAGGACTGTTCAGTCTGGAAGATGAATTTTTTATAAATAGTAGTTTCCTACCAGAACATTTTTTTTTAATGTTTTCCACCACTACTGATAGAATGCTGAAAGTCAAACAATTTTTCTACTCAGTCATATGGTCTGCTCATATCTGAACTGTTCGCTTTGCAGTGTAGTATCTCAAACTCTTTTATGAAGTTAATAGCAATATTTGCCTGAGGCAACATGCTCAGAAGCCTTCTGCATTGACTTTAGAAGAGGGATTACCACCAAGGAGCATTTCAGCAGCTCAAATTGCAGATTTCACGTATGCTGGCAGCAAGGCCCTTCTGAGTGTTCTAAACATAGGAGCAAGGTGCTCTGGAGCTGTCATCACCAGGTCAGGGTGAGGTCTGCTTAAGTCAGGTATGCTATACGATTTGCAAGTCTTTTCAGGTGACTTTGTCCCTTCTTGCCTGTGAACCACTCCTGCAGTCTCTTCTCTTTAGATTTTGAGCTAATTGTATTCCTTCAGTCAAACATAATAATTTCATTTGTGTTAACAAAGAAAAAAAATCTTTGTTCAATATAGCATCCACAACTTGGTATTTCTCATTGCAGTCAAGTGCTGTGTCCCTTCATAGAGGGGGGTACCTAGTTCAGCCAACGTGATCCCAGCTCACAGCCATGTAATTTCAGAAAGCCTGCTTTGATCAGAATGGATCTGTTCTTGCATTTTTGCCCTCTGTGCAGTGTCCAAGTCTATTTTTAAAGACACATCTCAGCCAGCAGTGTAGATGCATCCAAAGCATTTATATCCTTCTGTAAGAGCAAAACTGAGCAATTGATCATGATCCATCCCATACTAACACAGAAACTTTTCTAATTTGAGTAAAAATCAAACTCAGGTTTTGTTTACAAATTAGGGCAGATGCAATTAACTAAGATAGAGATTGTTGTCTTTTAATGCATCTTAAAGTTGTCATATTTGTGTGATACTCTTTTAGTTCTACAGAGAGAAACTATATTTGGGGTTTTCCCTTCCCATAGGTCTTTGTGCCTTAGATATCTCTTTTGATTTTCTCTTTTTGACTTTTAGTTTGATTTGGAGTTTCTTTGGTTTTTGTTTGTTTGTTTTGTATGTTTGTTATTTGTTTGTTTTGTTTGTTTGTTTTTTAACTGGGAGATAATTATTTTGTTAATGAGGGAGTAGATTAGATGCAATTGCAAAAAGCTTAATGGAATTTTGAATGTTGCTGTCATGTCAGGCTGTGTGAGTGCAAAAAGTACAGAAGCACAGTGGGGCATCAGATCCAGGAGGTGAAGGCTGAAAGATACATTCTTTATTAGCAGAGATTGAATGTCATAATCTTTTTTTTTTCTTTCTTTCATATATTAGTCTTGAAAAACAGAACAATAGACTCATATTTTGCTAGTGTTTTGGTGGTTTTTTTTCAAATTACAGAAATATCTAAATTGTAAAGCAATACATTGAAACTTGTTGATGGAATTAAAACTATATCCTTTCAGTAAGAGAGGGCTCTTGGTTTGCTTAAGGATATGCAACAACAAAAGCAAGTTAGGCAATTATAACCTGTTATGTAGTGAATACAGGCAGTAGAGAAAGTATCCTCTACCACCAGCTTCTTCAAATTAAATCTACAGTTTATTAAATTAAGTACATGTAAGATTATATACTTTTATTTCATTATGGAGCTTTGAGATGATTTTTTTCTTTGAACTTTGTGGGAGGGGAGGTAAAAATCCTGACTTGCACAGTTTCAAGGACAAAGCAAAGCATAGTCTTTTCATTTTCAGGATCTTTTTAAGCTAAAGAGGGTCACATCATTTGTATGCTGACATCCTTCTTATTGTTTTTATTAAAGAAAGAAGAGTGAGAGTCTGAGAAATCTTGAGCCGTGCCTGATAAGAAGTTTTTAAAAGATGACCCCAACCTGTGCAGGATGATTTATGAAATCATGGTTTTCATTATTAGAGTTAGTGCTGACTGTGTTGTTTTTGATTGATATGCCTGGAGCTTATAGGCTTCATTTTTTTCTCTTAAGCAAAGAGCAAGGGCATTGGAATTTTACTGGAGAGCAAAGTTATGTAAAAGACATCCAGGTACCAAAACAGGTATCACTGAAGATAAAAGGGCAACAGAGAAAAATTATTCATGCTTTTGAAGTTGCTATGTAACATATATAAAGCTTAAAATATTAACAAAACTTTAGGGAGAACAATGTTGAGGAAAAGAGAACAATTTACTTTTTATACACAATCACTGATGTAAAATATTCCAGGTAATTTGATTCCCATCTTCATATCTGTCAATAAAATTAAAAAGATAATAAAAAGTCCCCTTAAAATTCCCTCCTCCCAAATAGAAATTCCAAATGCAAAAACTGCAGGAAAGTATCATATTTATATCTACTATATTGGCATACGTGTGGTGACTAAATTTACAACATTGTGAATATCTCTTTTATTGAGGTTACAAAAAGATATGACTGCTTTTGAAAACACTTAAGATGTCTAAACTGAGCTGACAGCAAAATATATGTTACATTAAAATGTAGTTTACATTTCATGAATATTTTACCCATCCTGTTGTCTATGTCCAGGTAAATGGCAGTGCAATTTGTTTTTCATTATTAAAAGTCCAAATTGCCAGAATAATATTTCCCTTTCAAAAACAAAGCAAAAAAGTCCTAATCTTTTGTCTTGTGTCAAACTCAAACTACAGAGGGAGAAAGTTACTTTGCTTGGAGAACTAAGGGAAAAAATTGTTAATGCATTTTTATGAAATAAAATTTTTGACTGAGAATGAAGTATATTTATGGAACACAAGGTAAGAAGGTGTTCTACTGTAATATTTTATTTATTTGTTATTATAATCTCATTTGCTGAGGGTTCTTGTACAAGTTAAGTTATGGAGGAGCATAACTCTGAGAGAAGAATGATATTGCAGCTCACCTGTCAGGGTCCAGAATCACAGAATCATACGGTCATGGGGTCATAGAATGGTTGTGGTGGAAGAACCTTAAAGGTCACCCAGTTCCAATCTCCCTGCCCTTCCACTAGGAGGGAGTCCACTCCCTCCACTAGTGGAGCCTTCCACTAGGCCAGGTTACTTTTAGCCACATATTTTGCTGTCTTGTGATACTTAGTTTCACAAGTAATGATATGTTTTGGCACCTATTGCTAAACATCCTGCTGCTGAGGTAAAATACTTTACATTAGAGTTTCTATTCTCGTCTATCTACAGTAAAATTTCATTGACTGCAGAAGCCACTGGAAATTACCGTAAAGCACAGTGCAAGCTAGGTGTAGAATGAAACTACTACTACCACCACAGCCAGAATATGCTATCACAAACCAGTTTACCCACATTTTCTGTGATCTAAGAACAAGCAGCTGGTTACAGATAGGTTGACTTGCCCATGTCTGTAAAACTTCTTTTGCTTGGTCTTATGGCTGAGCCTTAAGGAAGCCCTATTGCACCAGTAAGAGTTAAAGTGCACATGACCACCAAAAATAAAAGAAGGAAGTGAGGGAGATGTGGAGAGCTGAAGAATAAAAAAGAGATTCTTTGGTGAGAGTTTATTTACACAATTTACTGCATATGTATGAATATCATGTACATAACAGCTTTTAGACAACAAAGCATTAATAATTCTATTATTAACATGGTTGTACAGTATTAGCTTCATGGTCTAAGTCAAAATCTGAGCTACTGATTTTGGGAAAAACACTTTAGACAATAGTTGCACTCTGGACTGCACACATAATTGTAATATTACAAGTAGTTACTTGCATTATTAGTAAAGTTCAGTACAAATACAAGAATCCTGATGTATTTTTAGTATATGCAAACTTTTATACTTTTGAGAGATTTGTGTTTTGTCAAATCAGCATGAACAAATTGCTGTTCTGAAATGTCACTGATAGTAATTAGAGTATTGTAGAAATTGCTTTGTACAACTGTCTCTTTTTAGCATAGATTCTACATAGTGCCCATAATTGCAGTGCTAAACAGCCATTATGCAGAGGTGTGTAAAGGAGGAATTGATGAACTTCAAGAAGCTGAAGATATGTTCTTGACACTTCAATTAAGCATCAAGAATTTTTTTTAGATCATTAAAATACTGAAATGCCTCATTCTTTTAATGCCTATTTGGATTTTATTGGTTCATTTCTTAAAAATAAAGATGTATTTTTTGTTCAATTCTGTTTGCATGCATGAATTTTCTTTTGATAGACAAAGTACACAATTCAATCAGGTTTTGTAATTTTTTCAGTGTGACTTTTATTGAAGCAAGCTATACTGAACTGTGATCAATATTGGGTAGTACAAATTTCAATTTCATTTTAACCTGCAGTCTTGTAAACGAGTAAGAGTTTTTGGGACTGTAAAAGGTAGCTTGATTGCTATTTAGCTTCTAATACAAAAATGTCTCTGGTCTGTAAGATCAGAGAATCAGAGAATGGTTGGGTTCTCTGGAGATCATCTAGTTCAATTTCCCTCCAGGTTACACAGGATTGTGTCCAGGCTGGTTTGGAATATCTGGAATGTGTGGAAATGGATTCCACAGCCTGTGCCCGAAGCTTTTCCTCATATTTGGGTGGAATATCCTGTGATAAAGTTTGTGATTGTTGCCCCTTTTCCTGTCGCTGGGCATCACTGGCCTTGCTATATTCCTTTCAAAGTGATTGAGCAAGCAATTTTACTAATGCTTAAACAAAATATCTCAAACCACATTCCTTCTAACAACCCACACATTTGTGATCTAGTAGCAGTTTGTATGAAAGAATTTAGACAGACGCACATGTAAGATATCTTATTTCTGCCACAGAACAATCTGTTTAGGCAGAAGATGTTTTATTAGTGAGGTTTAGGAAATCTGGATGCTCCATTAATTCCCATCTATTGCTTTTTAGCAAGAAGCTGACTCTTGCTTGTGTTCTCATTAGGCATGTTCATTCCACTACATTTCAAGAAAGGGAAAGCCTTTTCCTTCCCACTCAAATCACATGTGTGGACAGTCCTAGTAGAAAAATGGGAATTTAGAGATATTTCAGGTACTTTTTTTTTTTTTTTTCCCAAGTGCTCTTTTGATTTCATGCATTATTTATTTTAATGCTAAAAGAATTATAAAAAAAAAAATCAACATAGCACAAGCAGTTCCTTATTCAGATAGTCAGTATGACTTTGAACTAAGGACAAGTGTTCTGGACTAATACAAGGCAACTGTGGGTTCTCATAAAACTCTCATCTGTGTAGATGAGTTTATACCATTTAATAAAAACTTTGTTTAATATTTTTAGTCCTTGAAAAAATAAAACAAAACATAATACTTTCAATAGCCTAACTGATTTCAGTGGTGTTCGATTTCTTAAGATAAAACAGTGACATTTTTGTACAAACAAAGGAGATACCACTTCTTTGCCAATGGCTTTCTATTTGATATTTCAGAAAATTACATAACATATCAGGCTCTGTGTTTCATACACCCTGGGATTGATTGATCTGTATTAAGCTAGATTTCCTAAATACAGATGTCAGTCATGAAAGAAGACATACTCAACCATATTTCTATGAAATAAAGGAATTATGCATCATAACTCTTCAGATCTACTAGATAGGTGCTTAAAACACCTCTGTACTCTGATATTCCATATTGATTGCAAAGGAGACTGTCGTGGCTACTTCACACTTACATGTGTAACTTTTATGAGTTCTAAAGTTAAGTGAGATGATTCTCTCTTTTAGTTGTAAATTGTCACTTTAAACTAATAACAGTTTTGTAACACATCTGAGAAAGCAGAGAATCCATATGTTCATGAATTTCATTTTCAATTTGCAGATTTGCAAAATACCAGCAATATGTATTAATTTTCCCTTATGGAAGAAGTATGTCTTAATTTATTCTAAGCATGAATTGTACCAAGTGATAAAATACAACCATTCTAATTGATAAAATCCTCAAAGTAAAATGATCCTCTCTTTTTTTCCCATTTTTTGTAAAGGACTTTTCAAAACCTTCAAAATTTAGTTTAGGTTTGTTGTAGATAAGATAAAGATATGCTTATTATGTAAAACATAGATAATTTTCTATAATAGATAGGTACCATCTTTCTTCACCACTGTGTTTGAACATAGTGTCATTTCTGGGGCTTCTAAAGGATTGAAAATAGAAGATTATTCCATGACTTGAAAAAAAGTGTGTCCTTTCAAAATGACTATTTACGAAATCCAGAAACCCTGAATCATTTAATCTTTTGTGAAATCCTTTTGTAACATTTTTACCCCCTTCTTGCATGGTTAAGTACAATCCTGTGCTGAATCTCTCTGAATCAACTGAAGGCAAATTATAAGTAGTGGCATGATAAACAAGTAATGTTTTTTTCCAAATGCCTATCTTTAGATATTTTAGACTTAGATCCAGAATGAGAGCATTAATTTTTTGGCCTGTGAAATGGACATGTGATAGCTAGGTGTTGCTGCTTTTATTATTTCCCATTGGAGATGAAAACTCTGTTGGGATTTCAGGTACACGTACCGTTTAAGAGAGTGTGCTAATGATTTAGGGACAAAGCCTAAGCCATTATTCAGGGACAATACATGATGCCAAGGGATAAATAATTCAATCACATTGCCAGTACTTGTATCCTCTTCAAATAGTTTCCCTTTCTTTTAAGTAGGAATTTTGATCCTTGAGGAGCAACAAGCAATTTCTTTGTTCCTGTTATGCATATAAATTAAATGGGGGGATGGGGTAGGGGGAAGGAGGGGGGAAGCATCTCTAATGAAGGATAAGTTTAAGTATTGCATTCTCTGCCTTGACAGCATTGACTAAAATTTCTTTCCCAGAATTCTCTCCTGGAATATTCTAGCTTTTGTATGTATTTCTAGTAAACATAATTAAACAATAATTAAATATTTCTAGCTGTGCTGTTCATCAAAAAGAAGCAGAGATAAAAAATGTTTTCTGCAATTAGTAATTTGAGTTGATCCTTTCATAATTTGGTTCTGACACCTGCTTAGACAGAAACCAAATTTAATCTAGAAGTAATTTTCCTGCACAGTATTTTGTACTGGGAGAAAAAGCATGAGGCCAAGACTGTCTTTCAAGCAGAGAAGCCTCAGGAGAGACATGCATCATACAAAGAAGATAAGCATGGGTGTCATAGATTTAAACAAAGGAGCCTGTCTGAAATTTTAAAATCTTGGAAAAGCACAAATTGTGTTCATGATGGAGATAAAAAAAAAAAGTAGAACATTAATTTAATAGGAGATGGAAATTTCTGTAAAGATGGGAATTAAATTAAGAAGAAAAGCCTTGCTGACTATGCTGTCTCATTGGGTTGAACTTCAATGTGCAAATTAAATGCCATGTAATCATACTGAGTCCATCATTAAAACATGAAATTAAATTCCATTTTACAGGTAAAGTTGACCCAAACAATCCTAGACTTGATTTCAGCACTTATTTAGTCTTCTTGACCAAATAGGAGAAATCAAAAACCCGCATTTTATTACTTGAATACAACTCTCATGGCCAAAATCATAAGTTCTAAAACAAAGATTAGAATTTATGCTTGAATAAATGATACTTGCTGGTGTGTACTTGATATTTTTTTTGTTTTTTTTTAATTGAAAGCTGGAGTTTTATTCCAGAGCTAAAGGGACTGGGAATAACTAACAGCACCAACTGTCCATTATAGTGATTCTCATTCCAGTACCAGCCTTATCCTTGAATACTTGTCCTGTATTTTGCTTATTTTTCCAAAAAATATGTTTCCACTTTTACAGTCTTCATACTGACAATTATTTTATACTCCACCTCAACCTTTACACATCATCTGTATTAAAGTAAGGAGGAACCCCGGAAAATATGTCCAGAAATGTCTTTATCACAAAGTCATCCTACACAGAGAGAAAGAAACACTGCACTAATGAATTTTAAAACAAAAAAGCCCTTCTATACACAGAGTTGGATATCTGAGATGGCTGTAATTTTTAGAAAAATATATGAATATGTAAGCATATTGCTTTTTGAGTCACATAAATTTTTTTTAAAGTTTTTGATTCTATAAAACTTGTAGTTGCTTACTATTATTTTGACTAAATGATAGTAGTTGCCAAAGAAGGGAAAATATTAAATATTATCATATATTTCTCAGTGCCATTTGACAGCAGTCATGGAAGAACAACCATGAGCTAAATGTTTCCCCAAATCTTCTGCCTCCCCTCTGTTCTGCTGCCTGGGCAGCATGTGTGTGTATGGAACTCAGAGCTTACAAAGTGTCTTGATGGCTTGGTCCGTGCTGGTTTCTGCAGTACCTGCCTCACTCTTTTCTTTGTGAATATATATGGCTTTGGGACACTCCTGAAATGTAATGTATATCTGAGTAGAATTTATTGACATGGCAAAAAAAATTACCAAATTCCATGCTATATTCCCAGTGTTAGAGCAAGAACAGTGCGAATAAAACAAGAAAATTCTAAATAAAATAGTGTTTTTTCAATTGAGCTTTGTAAAGGAACCAATTTTCAAGTCTGTGGGCCGTTTTCAATTAATTTGTCTGTCCAAAAAAAATAATTTCCCTTGTGAGGAAGAATCCTTTGCTGCTACGTTCTGGATCGGTGAATTTTATCACTTTTGGTATTCTGAGGAAATCTTGTCTAGCAGGAACTATAGTATTTTATCTTTATTTGCTGAGACAGTTTTGGTTTCAGAGTGGGTAAATCCTCAAGTGAATCTGTAAATTGGAAGCTAAGTCTCGAGGTGTTACATCCATTTAAAGATTTAACTGGGCTTTTGTCATTACTGTAATTGCTTACCTTAATTTCGAAGGCTGCTACCTGCAGAAATGCTCACCAATGTAAAAATGTTCAGATAGTTCAAACTTAAGCTCTTCCACCACTTATCTGAGCAGCTACATGTTGAAGAGTTCAGTCTGGATGTTCAGAGTACTAAAATTAATCCAGGTTAGGAAGCAGCTTATCTAGCCATAATAATTAAAGCCGTGCTCCAAAGCAGGGAAAATAATATCTGTGTACAGAACTTCCAGATAAATGATTTCTTGACTCTCCAGCCCTGATAAATAGACTTCCTGAATTTTTAAAACTAGAAAAAATTCTTCTGTGACTTAAGTACTTTTTGCCTTGAGGAATTTCAGTCAGTTTGAACCTGAAATGCAGTCCAAGGATGAATATTTAATTTCACTTTCCTTATAAGTGAAGTCGAATCACTTCTACAAGTCTGTGGGTGACAGTTTCAAATTTCATCTCAGGCAGGCAACCATCAGAGAATAATATTGCAGCAGAACAAAACGTTTGTGTCTCAGTAATGATATTTTAATATTACAGAGCAGTAGTAAAGAGATCTGCACTCCCTTGTGAATGCTTCTGTTGACTTAGTAATCAATATCATCATAACAAGCAGCATATGTAAAATCATACCAAGAGCCAGTGCCTGAGGATAATGGAGAAATGCATTCTTCACATTTTCCTGGGTTTGCAGTTTATTACTTGTTCAGTATAAATGATTCAGAGCAGTACTATTTCCACCTGCAAGTCAGATATGAGCACTGAGCACTCGTGATCCACTCTTGGGACTTTCACATTTGCAGTCAGAATAACTCACATTTATCTCAGTCCCAAGGAAGTTTTCTTTGGGGTATCTGCTTGTCTCTTCTAGCACTGGGGTCAGACCAGAACACGGTTGACCAACTTCTGCAGTTAGCACAGTGGAAGCTATTGGCAAGCAATTGTCACTTCCATCTTCTTAGGCAGAATCTTTATTAAGTGTGTCTGCATCCATGACTGAGAAAAAAGGTTGGTGCAAAGAAAAAGGACCTGCCAGTCTGGTAAAAAAAAAAAAAAAAAAAAAAAAAAAAAAAAAAAAAAAAAAAAAAATTACAATAAATTACATGGAGTTGAAACAGCAAGAATATAATCATAGGATCATAGAGTCGTTTGGTTTGGAGGGGACTTTAAATACCAGCGAGTCCAACCCCCTGCAATGACAGATGAGCTCAGGGACATCTTCATCATGATCAGGTTGCACAAAGCCCCTTCAATCTGCCCTTGAATGTTTCCAGGATGGGGACATCTGCCACCATTCTGGGCAGCCTGTGTCAGTGTTTCACCACCCTCACTGTAAAAAATTTCTTCCTTACTTCCAGTCTGAATCTATCTTCTTTTAGTTTAAACATATCATCCCTTGCCTGATTGTAAGTCACCACAAAGAAAGGTCTGCCCTCATCTTTATTTCTCATAAACCCATTTCCAATACTGAATGACTGCAATGAGGTCTCCCCAGAGCTTTCTTTTCCCCAGGCTGAACTACTCCACCTCTCTCAGCCTGTCTTTGTGGGAGAGGTACTGCAGCTCTCCAACCATCTTCATGGCCCTCATCTAGACCTGATCCAACAAGTACACATCTTTCTTGTGCTGAGGACTCCTGAGTTGGATGCAGCCCTCCAGGTGAAGTCTCACCAGAGCAGAGCAGAGGGGCAGAATCCCCTCCCTTGCCCTGCTGGCTGCACTACTTTGGATGCAGCCCAGGATACAGTAGGTTTTCTTGGCTGCAAATGAACATTGCTGGGTCATGTCCCTCTTCATCCATCAGCACCCCCAAGTCTTTCATTGCAGAGCTGCTCTCAAACCATTCAATGCTGAGCAGGTATTTTTGCTTGGAATTGCCCCTCCCAAAGTATCACACCTTGCATTTGGCCTTGTTGAACCTCATGAAGTTCCCATGGGCCTGCTTCTGAAGCTTGTCCAAGTCCTTCTGGATGAAATCCTATCCCTCGGGCATGTCAACTGCACCACACAGCTTGGTGTCATTCTGCAAACTTGCTGAGGGTGCAATCAATCCTGCTGTCTATGTCATTGATGAAGACATTAAACTCTACTTGTGCCAGTACAGACCCCTGAGGGACACCACAAGTCACAGTAATTTTAACACTATGCTTGGTTTTGCAATGTTTCATTGTGATATAATAGAAATAAGAGACATAACTGAGTCCTGATGGTGCAATATCACGGCATAAATCTGACTCTGACAAGTAGTTATGGTAAAATAATTATATAGTCTTTAAGTTATTCAGCTGCAATGTTGCAGTGTGCTTTGAAGAGTCACAAAAGTGCATAAATAATTATTATTTGTGTTTAATAAAATAACAATGAGCTGTGAGTTGTTTAAAATAGTATTTATGTCTAAAACAATGAAAATGAAACAAATTATGTTTTTAAAAATTATTTAGAAATGCACCTTTGAGTAGTTTCATATTTTCACTTCCTGCCTGCTTAGCTTTGTTGTGTTTCATAAATGGTGTCTTGTCTGTATACAGTTGTTTGCATCTGTGTGTGGGGGAGGGAGTAGGCTTGTGTGCAATATTCTTTAATATTTTTCAGGGAATAGTTTGCTCACTTTTGTAATAATATGAATGAAGAAAAATAAAATGTGCTAGTTTTTTCAGCTGGTTCTATTAGATTGATTCCTGTAGCTTACTGAGATCAGTAGATTTCCTTTTCTATTTCAAAACTAAGTATTAAGTGCTTTGCTGGATACGGTCCTAATCACTTAGCAGTGTCTCAGTAGACATAAACACAGACTGTTGAAACCAGTATTGGGTATCAGTGAGGAAAAACAAAAAAAAACCAAACCTCCCTCCCTCATCCCCTAATAATTTTTTGTTTTAATATAAATCTGTAAAGTAATCATTTTGGGAAGATTTCTGATGTGTGGAGTAAAAGAATGTTTGTTGTTCATTCACTGATTAGGTAGTTTCCTAATTAATATACCAAATGTAGATGACTGCCAATACAATAGATCTTGTGTGCTTCTCACTAAGGGAAAATATGTGTAACCCAAAAGGGAAATGGAGCAGAAATGAAATGCTAGTGTTAATTTTAATACATTTTAACAAACTTAGGAGATGGCAGTCTTCAGTCTATACCATTCTTTTAAGATTTCAAATGAAGCTTTAACATAGCATTAGTTTAAACTCTAGCATAAAGGTGAATATATAAGTAAATCTAGAGCAGATTTAAAATATTATAATTGATGTGATTTATAATTCTTTTTCTTTTTATATTTCTTACCAAATCCCATTGGTCAATTTTGTACTTCAAAAAGTCAATTTCTCTCATAATAAATTTATTGAGATCATGCTCTGTCTTACCTCTTTGAAGGGTAAGTGCCTAATAAAAAAATACTGGTTTTGCCAAAAGGATAAAGGAAGACAGAAACTTCTTGATGTGGTAATAATTAATCAATCACCAAAGGGAAAATACTATTTGCACTGAATTGAATGTATTGCAGTATTGGTATTATATCCTTGAAACACATATCTTAAGGACATTGATAAAATCTAAGTTCAGAATTAACTAATAAAAAAGATCATTATTTAGACCTTTGATCTTCAGTATGTTTCTACACATGTTCTTCCACTGAGATGTAACCAAGAAGAGCTTCAAATAATATTCCTTACCTTCAGAAAGCTTTTTGCTCTCTGGAAATTTATATTAATATGGTCATTTACTGGGACTGTGCTGCTGCACCTGGAAATTCATAATCAAGTTTCCTTTGCCTGCAGGTGAAAAAGCATATGCCTTTTTTTATTTCTGGCTTTTGTTTTACTATATCGCTTTATTTATTTTTCTTTTCTACTCACATATTTGTTACTTTTCTGCACAGTATGTACGTGTTTCCAACAGCATGGAAATCTATTGCCATTTCCTCCTTATAAGTTTTGTTGGATTGCTGGGAAATGGTTGTTTGAGCTTCTGTCATGAAGTATTTGGGAATCAAACCCAGGTTGTTTGTCAGATAAAAAATCTAACATTTCAGAGTCTGTTAGTTTATAGGTGACAGGTGAAGTTCTGTACTTTTTTTTTCTATTTAATGTTTGTCTTCTTAAGAGGATGCTTGATAGGATGCTGTTGGGCCCCACTAATACAATACATTTATATTGGCTTAGAAATTGAAATTTCTGAGCCTTTTTAAAAACCAAATTGATAGTTCGAATAACTTCCAGGTATTGATTGTAAACTCATCCTTTAAAACTGTTAATGTAATTCTTACTGATTTCATTTGAAGAATACTGACTACAATTCTTGATGTGATTCATACTTTTGCACAAAAAAGGACAGACCAGTATGAAACAGGAAATATTTTAAATAAATAATAAAAAAAAAGCAGAAAGAATAAACTTTTTTAATAGGAGTATTGTCAGAAAACACAATATTATTGTAAACTATTCTCTTTAGTGCAATTTTATTTTCTCACCCAGTAAATGCGATATCTACATATTAGATGCTTGCATTATGTCAGCATGTATATGTGTATCTCTCTCAGCCATAACTGTTTTGTTCTTCTACCAAATCCCTGTGTACACACACAATTACCTTTAATATTTTCTCTATTCTAGGAGGTACTGCTATCTAGTAAGATTTTGGAAAATAGACTTTAATGTAAAAGTAAGGTTATTCTGTGTTCCTCATGGAGCAGAAGTCTATAGCATATGATTGTCAGAACTCAGGATATGCCTTGAAACATGCTAAATAACGTTTTTATTTTTCTCCAAGCAAGCAATGTGCACTTCCTCATTAAATCTGGAAGCAAGAAAAATCAGGACCACATTATGCTAAATAGTGTTCTTAAGTTTGCATAAAAATTGTTGAAAACAAATAATTATATAAAGTCTTAGGTAGTGATTGTGGAGACAGAATCTTTTGAAGAAGAATCTCTGCCCATGCTTTGTATTAATTAAAGAATTTTAACTATAGTCTGACATCAGTAACAATATAGAACACAAGCAGAATAAATATTCAGTAGATTTACATTTTTCATTTGGAATGTCACTTATTTCTCATCAGAATGAGAAAGTTCTATATCTGCCTTGCAAAGCCATAGATTATGACTGTAAAACATATATAAACAAACTCATAACAGCTTCAAACCCAGTTTTGGTTTAATTAAAGGCAGTTCAAAGTAACTGGTCCAGTCCTGTAGTTGCCTTGAGGTTTTGCATTTCTCTAAGTGCCCAGACTTACTGAGACCCCCAAAACAAGCATTGCTATGTCTGTAGTAAGTGAGTTTTGCTTTATGGCTGGTCAGTTACATTAGGAACAGCAAGGGAAATGAAAATCTGTCGTGCACCATGGGAGGTGGACAGCTCGTTTCCATAATCTCTTGACCTCCCAATCTGATCTTGTTTTCAGCCTTTTCAGAGCAATTTATGTTTTCAAGGCATTTGCATAGCTGCTTTCCCTGCAGAGCCGCTATCCCTGGTTTCTGATCTGGATGTGTTCAGCTAGTTCAAGCACTAAACATTTTAAAATGTCTGAATTCTGACAAGCAACTGGTGACATTATGATAGAAAGTATATTTTTAAAGCTATTAAGTACTTACTGCGTATATATGCTGTATTTCACTTACCATTTGACAGCAGAGTAATTGCAAAATGAACATTTAGATTGGATTGAGGACACCATAAGCTGCAACAGCTGTGGGTATGAAGAAAGACTTGGTTGTACATGCTTTTGCAGTATGTCAAAGTAAATAAATAAATAAAGTTTGCCATGCTGACAGAATGCACAAGGTACCATTTGTAGTTTCTTGATAAATCTTCATGACTGAACTTTTACAACACTTTCTATATAGGAGGTTCATTTCCAAATCTTGGGTGAGTGAAATTGGCTTTTGGAGTGTGAGTTAGAATATGTGCAATTCATTTACAATGGAGTAGACTGGAAAATATTTGTATCCCTACATTGCTAAATTCAGTTTCTAAGGTTGGTATTGGTTAGATAATTTACTTAAGCACAAGCCTCAATATTTTGCTGTATCAGCAGCACACATATTTATCAGTTATATTTTATTATATAATAGGATTTCACAAATATTTACAAATAATATTTGCTCCATTTAATAGCTGTTCTGGATACATGTTCATTATATAGCCAGCTGTATTTTCAGAAACCTTGGTCAGGAAATGTTGTTGGGACTGTGCCAAAAAAAGAGATTTGTGAACAATCCTTTGAGTTTCCTAGGAAAGAAGACTCAAAAATCTCTATGAACAGTCAGTCCCTGGCTTGTTTTTTAGCTTTGATATTAGATTTTGCACAAGATATTTTAAAATTGAAGTGTATTGAAATTACTGTAACTAAAACATAGGTATATAATTTAAGTATTTCTTACCTTAATTTAAATTTTCTTGTTTTGCCAGGTTTAAAGTCAGACATAAGCTTAAAAACTATTATTTCTTCTAATTTTGGGATCTGACTAATTAAGCTACTTCTAATAACGTGGGCTATTTACCTCATTAATGTAATTTCATTGTTATTCTCTGTTATTATACTCAGTACTAGACTGTTTTTCAGCAACAATTGCTATACAGTCATACTAATTTGTACGGTTTCACTGCCCTAATATTCCACTGAGATACTACTTTAATTAAAACATGACCTTATTATTCATAACTGAATGTGAAGCATAACCTTTTATCCTCAAGGAGTGTCATCAAAGGTTGCATCTTAGTTCTGAATCAGATCAATGGCTGTCATGCAGGATGAAGCTCTTATCGTCTGTGAATGGCACCCGATGGTAATTTATAACAGTACCTGCCAACTCATCGATCTTTAGAGGCACACTGCAGTCATTCTCAGCCTGCTTTGGATGCTTTCATTTAGCACTGCCTAGCCATCACTCCCCAATGATAGTCAGGAGGCAATTCATAAAATCAGAGTGAATTACCGTGTTTATATGTGTCTTAGCATGAAAGGCAGTAAGCAATTCTCTGAAGGCTGAAATAAGTTTGTATATGTTGTACCATCAATTTATTTTGTTATTGTACCTGGAGGGGAGAGACTTTTGTTTTAAAAGGTGAGCAGTTCTGCTTCAGAGTTCAGGGACTGTGAAGCAAAGCTGAATAGTTGTACCTATCTTGGAGAGTGAGTGAATGGAACACCCTGAAATGGAAATAGATAGCCTCAGGTCAGCATAAAAATTAATTACCATGACAATTGAATGTACTGTAAGAAAAGTAGCTAACAAAATAACCAAATGTAGTGAGTGCTGGACTATATGGATGTTAAGTAAGCAATTTTTTCTGTAATAAAGATACTTTTGCAAGAGTTAAAGGCTGTTGATTGGAACCCCCCACACTGTCCATAAAGGATATTGGTACCTGCATCACTGTTCACAGTCCATTCCACAGCTGGTTCTGTAAGACAAAGCATCCTTATGCAAAGTGTATTTATGCCCTGACCTGCATTCCATTTCTCAGTCTCCTGTTCTGCACTTAACCTTGGCATTTGATAGATGCTATTGCGGTGGAAGGGATAAGGGTGATGGAAGAGGAAGAGGAAGGGCTACACAGGAAAATGCAGAAACCATTGTAAGAGAGTTACTGGATTTAGATAACCATTATGATTTTGTTCTTATTGAGTTGGATACCCTTAGAGGGAATTATTTTGGTTTTCTTTTCTGTCACAACCAAGCTAAAACCAAAAATTATCTTTCTTAGCTAACACTGTTTTTAAAAAGGTCATTTAATGAAATATTTTTGTTTGCTCGTTTGCTCATTATTTAGTACCAATTGATTACTCTCATAACATTTAATAGGACTAGGTCTAATCAAAAGGTCAACTGACAATTACTGTTACTCTCTGGTAGTGTTTAACTCAGATGGCAGAACATATACAACTATGGAGCCAAGCACCTTTTGCAGCTCTGAAGGTATTCTAATATTTTTTTCCATTACTTATCATTTTTGTGAGAACTGTCTAGAATAAGACTCTATTTTGCTTTTTCTGTAGCATAATGAAATATTATTGAAATTTCAGATCTATAAATAAAGGTAATAAAGTTTTAATATTAAAGAAATCTTAGTATAATTAGAAGGCTCAGCAAATTGCATACTCTAGAATACCTAATGTTTCTTAAATTGACTAAAACTAGAAAAAGAAAGACAGAGGCACAAAAAAAGAGAAACTAATTTAAAAATCTTTTTTATTGCAAAGTAATATTTTTTTTCCTAAACATCCATTAATTTTGCAGTCAGGATTCAGAAACCACAATGAAAGAGACATTTAATTACAAATAAATAAAATAGTAATAAATAAAGTCTCCTCTCAGAAAAAGGAAAGCAACCCAGTTCAAACCAGTATATTCCATCTTATGCATTGTGCCACCTATGCAAGAAACTATATTGAAAATCTTTCAGAGTATATTTTCCCCTTCTGCATCTATTTTTCTCCAAGTTCAATCATTGCCATTTAATTTCATACATATCCTCCTACTGTTACAAAGCGTACAATTGTATTAGTATAGGATCACTCCCTAAGGAACAACAACAACAAAAAAAATCAAATGAAAACAAAACCAAAGCCCTACATAGACAAGCATTGATAAAAAAGATAAATTATGGTTCTAGTATTTTCATTTGACAGCTTAGTGATGCTTTGTTGAATTCCTTTTACAAAACTTAGAAACAAAAAAAGGTTAATTCTCCTCTGAGAATGATCTGTGGATTAGTGTTACCCACCACAACACTAACCTTTTGTTCTTGCCTTTCCTTAGTTTAATTTTAATCTCCAAAACATAGCTCACCTGGACTGTTTTGCATTCTTTTTATTGAATCTGTTTCATACTAGTCTTCCAGTTAAGAAGAAAACCATTTTTTTCTTCCTTCAAGGCAGAAAGTTTTCTAAATCTTAACAGTATGTCATTTTGACACTGTACTTCAGACAAGAAAAGAAAAATAGTAATGAAGCATGTTCAAGTCCTAAAAACTGACTTTTAAACTTCTGTGCCAAGTTCCATTGATTTTTCTTTTTACTGAAATATGAAATTTACCTAATTTTTGAAACATATGTCTGTATTTCTTTGCTTGTTGGCCTTGAATGTCTGAGCTTTAATTTTGAAGGTGAACTAACATTAACCTTGGGTTCTGTACTTAACTTGCATCCTTGAGAGTGCTGCAGTAAAATAGTAAAGTGGTTTAATAAATATCTACTAAAGTAAGCTTAGTTTCCAGCCCATCAGGATTTACAGATCCTGTTCAGCAGATCTGTACCAGCACAGGGGGTTCTGCCACTGCACATGCACATCTGTGACTTTGTAGTTTTTCAGTTCCCAGCCTCTCACAGAATGAATTCCATTTCTAGGCCATTCCTATTCTTCCAGTAGAAATCCTTCTAAATTATAGCCATGTTCTCCAACATATTGATTACTCCCCCCAGTTTGTTGTCATCCACAAACTTGCTGAGAATACATACCATACTTGTTTGGACTTATTTACCTTTTACAGATATAATCAGGTCATAGACTTATAGAATGAGTTGGATTGGAGGGTACCTTAAAGATCATTTTGTTTAATCTTGCTTGCCATGGGTGTGGGCACATTCCACTAGACCAGGTTGCTCAAAGCCCCATCCAACATGGCCTTGAACACTTCCAGGGATGGGTCACCCACAACTTCTCTGAGCAACCTGTTCCATTGCCTCATCACTCTTACAGTGAAGAATTTTTCCTAATATCTCATCTAAACCTGCCTCTTCAGTTCAAAGCCATTCCCGCTTGTCCTATCGCTACACATCTTTGTCAAATGTCCCTCTCCTGCTTTTTTTGTAGGTCTCCTTTAGGTGCTGGAAGGCTACTGTAAGGTCAAAAAAGCAACATCTAAAGTGGGGTGTGTTATGCTTTTAGAATTCCTTGGTTTTTTGAGATAACTGCAACAGGCATAGAACATTTAGGAAGAAATATTAATTTTATTACATTTTTTTCTTCGATAATTTTTAGAAATTGTAAGGACCATGAGATTTCCAACCATGCTGTTCAACTTGAAGTCACATGTTATAATGCAGTTTCTCCATTTTTGCAGCAGAAATCAGCCATTCTTTTACTAGACTAAGTTATTGGTCTATTAAAGACAGTTGCTGGTGCCTTGTCTAAGCTTTTTGCTGATTTCTTTGAACACAAATTTGTTCATGTTGTTCGTGTTGTTCATTTGCTGATTTGTTTAGAACATGAATCTATGAACATGCAAAATATTTTTTCCTGAGTTACCAGAGAACTCAGGGGCAGGTAATATCCTGTTTTGATAGAAAGTGACTTTGCTGCTTTTTTCTCACTAGATCCTGTCTAAATCCAGTATATCATTGATTTTAACATTTTAGTCATGTAAATCTTCCCATCATGTGTCAGTAATACTAGCTAGGTGATAAAAGAACAATTCCAATTCCAATTTCTCTTTTTTATTATCCAGCTTTCTACCATTCATATACAGGCAACTAGAGTATTTCTGTTCAAGCTTCTTGGTGCCTTGATTAATTTTATTCCTGACATCTTGATTTTGTGTTAAAAGAGTGTTCATCTGTTTCCCCTTAACCCCCTCCTTGGTAGGTGCTCATTTATGTACTTTAACTGGCTGAGTCAGCTGATTCCCCACAAGTTCTGCAAATTCAGATAGATAAATAACACATGTACTAAAATGGACCATCACCAATAAATTCTTGCACAGTGACTAGAGAGACATAAGTAATCCTGTATTTATGTTGTGATTAATATTTATTTAGTAATCTAAGTCAGGCATCTGGTCTAAGCTGCTCCATAGACTTTCTCTGTAGTCCATGGAGAAAGGTATCTCCATTCTCTAAATTTAAAAGCAGTCTTGAAATGACTAATCATCTGCACTTTCTCTGCTGATGGAAGAAACAGCCTAGATAAAGTTTTCCCAAATGGAATACCATCTCTCATGTTCAGGGATAGAACTCATTTAATGATTAGCTGAGTCATCTGGAAATGGTTATTTCTTTTCATTCACTACACATTCCAGCACATAGCTGCCATTCCTAATTGAAGATAATTGAATTTTATCCAATGGGAAAAAAAAACATCCTACTAGCTGTCTGTTGATGCAGAATACTCTTTCTATCCTCAGTAATGAGTCCTTGAAAAATATTTCTTTTTCTTTTTTGAGCTAAGTTCTTTATGTTTGTGAGTAGCCATGATTAACCTGCTAGACCAGCAAAACAACTGTTTTCACCTATTTTCTCTTCTTTTTAATGAAATAGGAATAATTTCCTTTAAAAGGACCTTTTCCACATGTGGAATTTTACCTGGACCTCTAAGCATGTGTTTGTCTTGCCATGTTTATTCTCATCTCTATCCTAACATCTAGAATGTTTCCAGATCTCCTAACCTTTAGCGATTAATTGTCATTCTCTTCCTCTGGTTTCCACTCTTTGTTCAGCATCAAGTGAGCATAATTCTTAATCAGTTTATCAAATTCCCCTCTGTTGTGCTCCTATTTATTAGATGATAGTTACAAACCATAATCTCCGCAAAAATCCTCTTTTTTTTTTTTTTTTTTTTTTAAATAGCCTCTGTGCAAAGAAAGGTTCTTATGACTTCAGAAAAGAACAAATATGGGACACCAAAGTCTCTTCTAGGGCATATCATCCAGGGTTGTTTTGATTTTGCGTTTAAACCACAAAACTTGTTTTTTTCTCTACTGCTTTGTAACATTTATTTTAGGATGTAGAAGACAGGGAGAGTGGGGCATGTACTGTGATTAAAGCTTATAATTTGATTATTACAAGTGGTTATTACAGTTGAGTTCATAGTCAGGAAACATATCTGGAACTCCATTTCTGTGCCTGGACTGGCTGACTTCATTGTATCTATGTTAAAAATCTGGGGAGAAATTTGGTCAGTTTTTAAATGCCCTAGAACAAGACATTTAAAATAGATTCTCTTGTTCTGTACCAGTTCTTAATCAGCTGACAGCATACTGAGAAGAAACCACATTGAGTCAGCAGCCACTACAGGCCTTTGTAACACTTTTGTTTCAATTAAACAGCTGGAGTCTCTTGGAATACAGAATTTATGAAGGAACAAAACTTAATAAACTGGTTTGAAAACACTAAATCCAACCTTTATGTCTCTTCAATACCTCAGTTTCTCCACCCATAAACCAAGAGTAATAATCTCTCCATTTAAAACTTACTGAATTATGTTGATAAAAGAATGCCATAGGACAAGCAAGTATTATTAACATCACTATTATTGTTACATTTATAGACTGTGATGTGCCTAGTGACTCATGATACAAAAGAAATTGCTTTACATATAGTCCTGTGACTGAAAGTACAATATGGTATTAAAGGCAAATGTACAATTATAGATTGCCAGCACACCTGAGGGGAAAAAAAAAGGAAAAATAGGATTACTCACCAGACCCTAGAAAAATCCTTTCTTTGTGGACAATATATGACTCAAAGTCTTCTTTTCCCCTCATAGCTCAATGCTAAGTCTTGTCTCCAGGGGAAAATCAAGATCTGCATTTAAAGAAAGATATTAATAACTAGAGTTTGGTTTTATTTTCCAAGGATGGTAAGTGTTATAAGGTATTAGTATAAGAGAGAATGTGAAATGAATAGTGAATGATATACAAAATATTCTGAAGAGTTCATCTTTTGTCATTTATCACATCTTATAGAGAAAATTATAGGCTATATTGTAGGGAGTCTAATAAATCCATTACTCAGGAGTTATTGGTGGGGTCTGTTAATGCAGTTCAAATTTAGCTTTAGTAGGAGTTCTCAAACACTAAGAGGCAGTATTGCTCATCAAGACCTATCATAATGAAAAGAGATAGGACTTACATAAGAGAGAAACAGATGAGAGGACCCCCATAAAAATACCAAACAAAACAAACAAAAAACCAACAAACCAACAACAACAAAATAAAAACCACCAACAAACAAACCCTGAGAACTAAATAAAATAAACACACAGCAAAACAACTTTATTTGTGGAAACAAACAGCTGTGTAATTTTGTTTTGGAATAAATTTTTAATATGAAATGAGAGTAACAGTGTTCTGAAGATTATGTAAAAGCTGGGTTGAAGAGACTTTTAGGTGTTATAAAAACAAAAATTTGGTTCTGTAACTTTTAGTGTGAGGCACAAGAAAGAGTGGTACAGGACTATAGGATTCTGAGCAGTGTCAGATGCCTTAATATACATCCCTGATTTACTTGATTAGTGGGAAATCCTCCAGTATTATGACATCTTTCTAAATGCTAATAGGAAGTACTAATTTTCAATGGGATGCACTGGGAGAATTACAAACTTCCCACTGTAGGCAATCACATTTGAGACCACCTCAGGAACCTGAAGAGCCATGGGATCTGATCAGATGTATTAAAGGTCATGAGAGAAGTGGCAGATGAAGTGACCAAGCCGTTATCCATCATATTAGAAATTTATAGGAGTTTGGTGAAGTTCTTATTGACCGGAAAAGGGGGAAAAATCCTCCCATTTTTAAAAAGGGAAAAAAACCCAAACCCTGAAGACCCAGGGAACTACAAGCTGATCAGTCTCATCTCAGTGCTCAGCTCAGGCTCAAGTCAAGCCTGACAAACCTGGTGGTCTTCTGTGATGAAGTTAGAACCATGGTGGGTAAGGGAAGAGCAAATGCCATCTCTCTATCTTTGCCATCTCTTTATCTCTATATACAAAGCATTTGACACATGACATCCTTGCCTCTTAAGTGGAAAGACATGGTTTTGACAGATAAATCATTCAGTAGATAAGGATTTGGTTGATTTCAGTAGATAAGGATTTGGTGATTGCTCTCAAAGAGTTGCAGTCAACCGCTTGGTGTCCAAATGGATAACAGCGACAAGCATCATTCCTTAGAGGTTGATTCTGGAACCAGCACTGTTTAACATTTTCATTGGTGACATGGACAGTAGGATCAAGTACATCTTTGGCATTTTTGACAATGACACCAAGTAATGTGGTGCTGTTGAAATTCTGGAGGGAAGGGATGTCATCCAAAGGGACCCTGACAGGCTTGAGAGGTGAGCATGTTCTCACCTCATAAAGGTCAACAAGACCAAGTGCCGAGGGCAATTCTGCAGGTGGAGAATGCATTGAGAGCGGCCCTGCAGAGAAACACCTGGGGGTGTTGGCAAACACTGCACAGAACATGACCTGGCAAGGTGCACTTGCAGCTCAGGAATCTGGGCTGCAGCAAAAGAGGCATTACCAGCAGGTCAAGGGAGGTGATTTTCCTTGCCTCTGCTCTTTTGAGACTCTTCCTGGAGTACTCTGTGTAGCTCTGGAGGCCCCAATACAAGAAGGATATGGAGCAAGTCGAGAGGAGGCCATGAAGATGATCAGAGGGCTGGAGCACCTCTCCCATGAGGACAGGTTGAAGAGCTGAAGTTGTTCAGTCTGGACAAGAGAAAGTTTTGAGGAGAACTTATAGCAACCTTTCAGTACCTAAAAAAGGGAGCCAACAAGGGGACTGGAGAGAGAAATTTTGCAAGGGCATGCAGTGATAACACCAGGGGGAATGGCTTTGAACTAAAGGGTAGATTTAGATTTGGCATTATGAAGAAATTATGAAGCTGGTGAGGCACTGGAGCAGGTTACCCAGAGAAGCTGTGGGGGATCCCTGGAAGTGGTCAAGACCACGTTGGATGGAAGGTGACCCCACCTGTGACACGGGGGAATTGAAACTTAGTGATCTTTAAGGTTCACTCCAAATCGTAACATTCTATGATTCTAGGAAATACTAATTTCTGTCTTTATATCTAATCTCTTTATCTAACGGTGCAGAATATTTTGCTGTGATTGGGCCTTGTCACAAGTTAGCAAAGTAAAGAACCAAAGTTCTCTTTTCTTTTCACTAAATCTTGTGTAATGCTTCATTGCTGACAGCTCTGAAATTCTGCTTTTTTACTGGTCTGGATCTCTAAGTAGTTTTTTTTGTTGTTTTTTTTTTTAACAGTACTTTGAAATCATCATTTTTAAAGGTGGCCATGAAAAATGTAATTTCTACTTTCAGACTGTGTAACTCTCCTCTCTTCCAGCAGAAAGTACTGTTAGGCATTTAATTCTCAAGAAGACACAGTCAGCATATTTCGTCCTAATTTTGCTTACAAATAGTATTTCCATCTGTGTGGACTGGGAAACTGAGAACTGGGAATGATCCAAAATCAAATCATTTATACTCTGTCAACTTACAGTGTCTTTTGATTTTTCATTGTTTAAACTATATAAATCTTTTCAAAGCTTGCTGTTTAAGATTGATTTCTCAAGACAGTGTCCAGCAGTGCAATTATATTGAGATGATTATGCTTCATGCTGGTTTTAATCTCTTTTAGGAAATAAAATAAAAAAAAACAAAGAAAAAGAAGTAGCTGACTCAGCTGCACACTAAATTTTCCTGGCTCTAGCTGGGCTGGCTTGGAAGTCAGCAAGGGTCCTTTTTAATGGCCCAAGATGCCCTCGTGGTGTTTTCACCATCCATCACCTGTGTATCAGGTGAAGGACTAAGGAGATGATGATCTTTGCCTGTGAGTTTCCTCTTCCAGCTGCACAGGTGGATGGAGAAACAGGTTGCTCCCTACCTTCCCACTACAACTTCTACTTGTTTCTGCTGTGGAACTTGGCCAAGAGGAATAAAATGATGCAAATCTTACTGTATTTGAGCTTCAAATCCCATGAGCAGTACCTGAAAAAAATATTGAAAGCAGGGAGTTGTATCATAATCTAAGGAATACATTATGGGAAAATTATTTTAATCAGTATAACAAAATTTCTCAGGATCTTGCTTAATTGCTTAATTGGTGTTTTTTTTTTTTTTTTTCACAGAGGTTGAAATGGACATATACATAAACTAAGGCATATACTAATAGAATTTAGTAGATAAATCTGGTTTCATCTGAGTTTGCCTTATCTACTGTTCCATGTTTGACATCACATATTAGCTGCAGCCACGATGAGTTCCTGAGCTGGCCTAAGATGTCACGTCAGTACATGCAGAAACAGGCCTTGTCTTTGGCCTGCCCTTGTCTTTGGCCCGCCCTTGTTCTGATAAACTTGGCTCTACTGGAGGGAAACTGCAGTAGCAATCAATGGCTTTGGTTTTATTAGTTCTCTCTGATTTTACCACTACTAAAATTGCAAAAAAATGAATTGAAGCACAATATCATTTTAGTGGTTAAAATAATAGCTGGAAGTGGATTAAGACTTATTCATTCACACATGAGTGGGAGGAATTGCTTAATGTATTTGAAACTTCCATGGTTTTTAAGTTATGATCCTTCTCTTCTCTAATTAATCTGTAAATAAAGAATACCATACCCCAGCAACCTCTGATGTGTAGGATTCATTAAAGAAATGACACTAGCAAAAAGATCTTTGTCATATTTTCACTTTATATTATTGTACTCTCAATAGTTGTTTCTGCAGCACTTCCGTTGTGAGACAACATAATGCGTGTTCGTGAAAGCACAATGTTTCTTTGTGCTGAAAACAGGTATATTGCTGTCCTCATTAAACTAAATTATGTTGTCAACGATGACTATATATCTAATTATTTAGTTTGCTGACTTTTTCTAAGGAGACATAGTGAATGCAAATTATATATAAATCTGAGTGAAGTGCTTCTTTCCAGGTTTGTAGTATTTGATATACACTAATGTATGTCCAGGTAAAGACAGTATTTTCTTTCTTGGCTTTTCTTTCTTAGCTTTATTGTTCTCCCTGTTACAGAAAAGACATGAGGTCAGACCTTTTGTTTGCATAAATCAACAGAGCTCAGCTTGCTCTTAGGCTCTAGCTTAAATTTATTGGGCATTTTTTCAATAAACACTACTGGTTGAGATATGTTTCTAGTACAATTTAAAGAACTTTGGAATATTTTCCCAAAAGAGTGAAAGTAGCCTAACTTTTGAACTTTTTACATTGAAAGACCAAACATTTATATTTCTTGTTTTACTTTTTTTTTTTTTTTTGTTCTTTAATTATTATTTAGCTAGAAATGCTCAACAACCAGTGATAACAATACAAAGTTAAAGAGGAGTTTGAACGAAAATGACAAAAAAAAAATTTAAAAAGGAGGAAAATGCTAAGTGGAGCAAAATAGTCTGGAATACAAATACTGAATAGCTTGGAAACAAATAGGGAATAGAGATGTACCATTTCTGTAATGATAAGCTACACTGGGGCAAAAGTTTATGTGCTGAGATCTGGCCCAGTGTGGTCTGCTGTCAAGGCTGATGTTTTTGTTTTCTAGAATACAACTGGGACAGTAAGAATTGATTTTTCAAGAAAGAAGATGGAGGTTTTTGTTAGAAAACTCAAATTCAGCAAAAAGTTCAGAAACATGTCAGTTCCAGTGAAGATTGTCCCAAGAAACATTTCCCACATCCATCGATCTTTTTCAGAAAAGAGAGAGGAAAGCACCTACTCTGCAATATTTGGTGACTGGCATTCCCTGGCATGTACAGTTCATGCCCCTGCTTTGCCTCATTAGTGTAAGGAACTAGGACACAGTCCTTTTGAGGGATGCATGGCTCCAGTCCCTGCCAGCCTCTTCTCTCCCATTGTTTCTCATTCCAGAATGGATGTAGATCTCTCCCTACTCTTGCAGAACTTTGTTTCCTCAATTGTAGAATAAGAAACTTTGTGAAAATTAAAAAATAAATATTCATGGGAAAATAATTTCCTAGGCAGCACTATTTGTGGTCAAGTCTGTTTTACTGCCATGGTATGTCCCTCTCTCAGCTCAGAGCTTGCTCCCAGTAAGTGACTGATTAGACATAAATTCTTTAGAGAAGATGATTAGAATTTTGGATACAATAGGAAAAATATTTATTTCTCTCTGTTATTGCTCTCTGCAATTTTGTGATGTTCTTCTAAATGCAAATTGCTCCTCATTACATTATTTTGGTGGCTTGTTTTCAAATGTTCATCCACATGTTTATTTATAAAGAGATTGCTATATATGATGGCAATTACAGTGTCAGTAAGAATAATAATTCAGCAAAGCAAGGCAAATATTCATTGAAGAGACATGTAGGAAAGTCTTTATTATTTTAAAATTATGGCTAAATAATACCAGAAAAGTGTACTCACACTACAGGGAAAAAAATACTCACTTTAGATACTTTGCTTGTGATGAAGTCTCTAAAACATTAGTAATTACATGCTCACAATGAGAAAATTTTATGGTTGGAGGAAAGAAGTACTAAATACTTATTATTACAGCAATGCATATTATTAATGGACATAATAAAATACGTGAATTAATACACAAAGCAAAATAGTGTATGAGAGAACTCAATGCTAACAGTCTTTTGGAGGAGGAGGTGGAAGCCCCATTGCTTGAGTTATTTAAAAAGGGAGAAAATGCAGCATTTTAAAGAAATAGACTGTGCTGCAGAGTTTTGTGCCAGACCAGATGCTACACTGTACTTGCAAAATCTGACAGAAGTGGATAGTGAATTTAGCAGACGAAGATGACAGCATGAGTCAGCTGCTGAGTGCCTAGTATCACATAGGTAAGCTGATCTTTTGAGAATATCATCAATGAGTCCCAAAGGAACTGCCATCCAGGAGACCTTTTCTATTTTATTTAATCAGTACTAATGAAGAGGCAGTGAAGAAAGACAAACCTTCCCAGTGACTGTACCCATTTCTATTCTGAAATGCCCTTAAGTGATTCTTTTAGTTCAATGACTGTACAGAGAAGGCAGATGAACTTAAATACATTTCTTTAAAATTATCTAAGTGCTTTATGTATCTAGTGTAATTTGGAGCTTGGAAATTACTTGGGGCCCTTTTGAATCTTGGTTGCTTGACAAAGGGAGAAAGGGACAGTACCTGTGGAGGCAGATGTACTATCTTCCTGTTGCTATGTGGAAACAACATAAGAAAGAAAATACTCCATCAGGTTGTGTGGGTTTACAACATACATTTTCTCTCCTTTCATTTGATATTATATTTCATATTATTTCCTAGCTAAAACTAGTATAGAATATTAATTTTTCACAGGTTCTCAGGTAGTATAATGAATAGTATTAGATGGGGCTGGCATACTCAAATATATGCTTACTTTGTAATATAGTCAATTTGTATTAAATTACTAGTTTTCAAAACAATTTTGTTTCAGCTTGAACTGACATTTTCAGAGTCAAGGCAATTTAAATTTAGCAACTTGACTGCACTTCTTAATTCAAGTGCACGATTGAAAAGATTGAAAAAGCTGTTACAATAGCTTAACTGTAGCTCAACAATTTGAGAGCTAAGAATAATGGAGAGTAGAAATCATTCCTCTCTCAACACAGGCTGCTAAAATAATCTGAGGATTAAATCTAGTATTTTGGAGGTACATGAAAAAAATTAGATTTGATACGCCCATCTAATTCTTCAGAGAGACAACTGGGCTTCCAGGTTCTTACAGGAAAATATAAATAAACTCTTTTCCTCCACAGGAAAACTATGGGTAGTTTTGTTTTGTTTGGTGCTTTGGTTTCTTTTCAGGGGAGAAAGGGTTGGGTGTTTTTAGTTCAGTCCTTTAGGAGAAAGAATGAAAATCAGAATTGAAAATACCAAATATTTCTCTTAGCGCCATACTTTTCTGGAGTGTCCTGATTACATTCAGATGGGATTTTTGTGAAGGAATTTGAGAAGAGGTATATTTGAAATTGTTGTGTTGTAGCATCATTCGATGCCTGTAGACTTCTAGATGTAAAAATATATACATTATGTTTTTGGTTTAATATTAAAATCAGGAAATCAGGGAAAGTCTATCAGATTCCATTTTTCAGGTTTTACTTCTTGATACTATTTCTGATCCGATAGGCAGTGTTCTCAGTCACAGAATCACAGAATCACAGAATCATTAGGGCTGGAAAAGACCTCAGAGGTCACCGAGTCCATGGTTTGACCTTATCAGCTAGACCATTGTACTCAGTGCCACATCCAGTCCTTTCTTGAACCCCTCCAGGGACAGTGACTCTGCCACCTTTCTGGAGAATCCAGTCCAATGCTTAATGGCCCTTTCAGTGAAGAAATTCTTCCTGATGTGCAATGTGAACCTTCCATGGCATGCTTTGAGGCTATGTCTTCTTGTCCTGTTGCTGGTTTCCTGGTTGGAAAATGCTGAACCCCACCTGTTACAATCTCCTTTCAGGTAATTGTAGAAAGCTAAAAGGTCTCCCCTGAGGCTCCATTTCTCCCGGCTAAACAACCCCATCTCCCTCATCCGCTTCTCACAGAACTTATTCTCCAGAACCTTCACCAGCTTTGTTGCCCTTCTTTGGACATGCTCCAGCACACCAATATTTTGTGGACAAAGTACCAAAAGTGCTGAGTAAAGAAGGACAATCACTTCCCTGGTCTGTGATACACAGGGAATATCTTGTTTTTAACAGATTTCACACTTGCTGAATATTGATAAAATAAACTGGGACACAAGAGAAAGAACATAATTTGAAGTTGCAGATTCTTCTTACAGAATGTAATTTCCCATGGACCCATGGACCTGCTCAAGGGCACACGATAGCTTTAAGATTGATGCCAGTCCATTCTCTTCACTTTCACTTGTTGTAAAGCCTACATATATTAGCTTTTTTATTATTTTAAAATTTTATTTATTATATAAAAAATTAAACTGTCATTTTTTCAAAGTCTCTGCTTGATGATTTTAAAATTTCATTTCAACCCAAATAAAAGTGAGATTTACTGATAAATGAGGTGTGAGTGACTTCATAGTGAATTATTCATTGATATACGTGAAGTAAGACGTCCTGACTAGTTTTCAGAATTTTGGGTCTTGCATCAAGATCAAAGCAAACATTATTGAAATTATGCTAACAATGCTGTAAAATATAGAAAACTGAGAGATGGTGGCCCTAGTCTCTTTGGGTTGCAGCAGAACAAATCTTGAAAAATAAGTGCTTTCACAGCTACCTAAAAATCAAATAGAGGAATCTCTGTGGAATATTTTGACAGACTATTATCAGAAATTCACTATGTCTGAGAGAAATTGAGGAAGTCTGTTTACATTCCTGTTAACTTTAATACAGTGAAGCTTTGCAATATATAAACACCACTGTGGTGACAAAAGTTCTGCAGTTTAATTGTGGCTCAAATTCTTTTACTCTACACTTATGTGTTTTTGACGCAAAATTAATTTGGAGAATTAATTTGGAGTTATTATCTTCTGAAATACTTTTTGTTGGCTTCTAGCCTTCTGTTTTGGAATCCAGAAGTGTTAATGAACTTACTTGTGAAATCTTCATGAGACATTGTTAGTGATTTTGCAGCAGGTATCACCCATATTAACAAAATATTTGAGTACATATTTTTTTTAATGTGAATTGCAAGAAAGCCTATGAAATCTACCCAAGAAAACATGGGAACTTAGTGGAAACATAGACCCATGTTTCTATTCCCTCTCTGAAGAGAAATATATGCCTTAGGTTGTTTCAACATTGAGACACAATACAACATTGAATGCCATTTTATGGGTGAGGCTACATACTTCAGTTTCGTCCTGAGTTTATTTCTAGGAGGAATCTTGAGCTACTCACTCCTATTTCTTGATCAGTAGACCTGTGTCTCTCGGTTAAAATAAAGTGTGGTCCTCTCTTTCATGTTCCCTTAGAGGGAGGATTGGGAAATCAAGTATTTACCATTGTTGAAGAACATGCCATCTAGAGTGTAACATCTATGTATGCTTCTTCACTTCTGTGATTAATTTTATTTTTCTTTTTGTTCTTCATAGAATGTAAGCCAAGAAACATATTGTCAAACTTGCTCTATGTAGAAAAAGGCTGAAGTGTTTCATGGTATCTTTCACTTTGATGTTGTCACTAATGTAAGGTTAAATGCATTTGTGTGTTATTTCGAGAAAGAAAACTCTCTACAAATCTATTAGAAGACAGAAATTCCTTTGGGAAAACAGTAAGGGTTGAAGTAAAATTAATGAGTCAGAGGCTGTGGTCTTTCAAGTCTCTGGACACTAAATCATTCCTGAGATGCACATCAGGGGACAGAATTTCACCCTTAGCCACAAATCTGAATAAATACAGAGGATGTGAGAGTGTTCAGTTACTTTCTTCTCCAATTATGGCTGGGTTTTTTGAAATTAAAAACAGGGAGAATAAAAAATCTATTTCAAAGTATTTAGGGATTAAGTAAGGACTTGTACAAAAAAACTCAAACAAAACCAACCAACCAACCAAACAAATAAACAAAAAAACCCCCCAAAAAACAACAAAAAAAAAAAAAAAAAAAACCAAACCAAACAAACAAAAAAAAACCACCAAAAAAAACCCCAAAAAAAGGCAGCAACAAGCCTCCACATTTGGATTCAGGTTCAACGTATAAGTGGTTTAAGTAATATGGTTTAACCAAATATGTTGCAGGATCTTAGAATTTCTGTCTTTTTTTTTTTTTTTTAATTCTTTGTCATTCTTCAGTGATTTACTTCCACTGTAATATAGGAAGAGAGAGTGCTTCTTTTCAATTAAAAAAAAATACATAAATCCTCTTTTCTTTTGTTTGTACAGCAAAAAAAAAAAAAAGCATAATCCTGCAAACAAAAAAAGTCTTCCACTTAAAAATTCATTCATTCACTAAAAACTATTACTTTAAAAATATTTACAGTACATACTTGCCTAAAATACCTTCCCTTATGATTCAATTCTGTATCTTCTATTGTCTGCAGCTTAGATATTTCTTGGTTCTAACAAGGTAGTATAAAAACATTTTTTGTCTTTTGCTTTACTCCTTTGCAGCTCTAACAGGAGCTCTAGCATAATGCCAGCGTAAATTGATGCCTGGCTTTACCCATCTGAGTCAAGACAGCTACCTGAAGCACTAAAGTTAATTTTGGTGCTCTTAAAAGCTCTAAAATAAGAGTCAAAATTACTGGGTATTTCTCTGTGAAGAAACAGGCATTTCCAAAGGATGACTCATTCATCTGTGAGTCTGTCTTTTCACAGAGGTCTATATAAACCTACTGTGCTCTCTGTAATTACCTGAAGTTAAGCTGACTAAACTGAGCCCTCATCATTATGCAAAGTGACCATGGATGGGCAGATTTTGAGATTTAGTTTGAAAAGGGAAATAGCAATGTGAGTTCCTCTGCAGTGCCCAGCCAGCGTGCAGCAATCCTGAGGCCACGGCTGTGCATGAGGCCGTGCCTACGCATGGCTGAGCACTGAATGCCTGCTCACTCGCCGCTTGGCACTGCTGCTCACACTGCCAGGGAGTGTCACAGCTCCCGTGGATGTTCTGCACTGAAGGACAGGCTGAGCCACAAGGAAGTTAACTAAGACAACTCCATTTTCACGATGAGAGAAAAAGGAAGCATCAAGAAATTAACTTTGGTCCAATGAATAGTGGAGTATTGCTAAGCCAATTAAAAGGGCAACTTCTGCACCAGAATTGTTTAATTAGGATGTGTGCATTCAATTAGTTTACTGCTACTGTGTTTTGTAAAATGCCCAAGAAAAATCTTGTGAAAGCGGATGGGTGAAGAAAGAATTTGAGAAGACATGATCAGGCAGTTGTTTGGGAAACAGCACTGAGATTTTAAGGGAAGGGAAGGGAAGGGAAGGGAAGGGAAGGGAAGGGAAGGGAAGGGAAGGGAAGGGAAGGGAAGGGAAGGGAAGGGAAGGGAAGGGAAGGGAAGGGAAGGGAAGGGAAGGGAAGGGAAGGGAAGGGAAGGGAAGGGAAGGGAAGGGAAGGGAAGGGAAGGGAAGGGAAGGGAAGGGAAGGGAAGGGAAGGGAAGGGAAGGGAAGGGAAGGGGTGTTATGTCATCTGTCTTCAGTCATAATAACACTTTTAGGAGAAAGTTCTTGGTCTGACTTGATCTTTAAATAGAGTAGCCAAGGCTTGTCTTTTAAGGAAAAATGTGAATATTCATTTTGTTTAAAATGTTCAAGAAGGAAGTATTAGGCTCAATTATTAACAAAAGTCTGGTTTTAGTTAATACCCTCAATATGTGGAAGACAATAATTAAAATACCATGTTTTATTTCTAATTCTGAATTTAAAATGTGTATCTCTGAATTTTACCAGTGTTAACATACATCTTAAATATAGCTGTGCATTACAGCATGACACTGGAACATTGAAGGATGCTGTTGCATAGCTTAAGGCTAGGTCCATAAAGAGAGAATGGTTTACTCAAAGAATTCTTATTCCCTGAGAATGTAAATATTCTTTGGATGTTTAGTGCATCACCTATGCAGCAGTAAGAATAAGATTTTAAACAGTGTGATTCAGAAGATATTAAATATATAAAGGTTTTTATTTATTTAGTAGTTGATTTCCACTTGACATTTTTTACTGAGCAGCTTAAGTGCATGGATTTACATGGGGAAAGAGGAGAGAGGAACAAAAAACTCAGACTCTTATTCAGATTGGAGTTGCAATGAGCACTGAGAAGAGTGTCATGCCCTGCCTTTGCAAGAGTATTCTCTTTCTTGTTGGATTCATTGGTGAACATAATCTGGAAATTGGGATTCAAGGTCAACCTCTTCCCACAAAATAGAGAAAAACACATTTCTGTACAGTTTCTGTAACATTCCACTGATTAAGAAAATATTAACATACAAGAACCTTATGCCTAGATCTTTTTAGTATTTGATGAAACTTTAATGTGTGTTTCCTAAAAGATTGTATCAAGTACAGGGCTATATGTGTATTCTTACTCGAGACTTTCTCAATGTCTTTTCATCTTTCTCTGCTGTGCTTGTATGATCAATTGAAATAGTTTTTGAATGAAAATAAAGAAACATGAGTCAGGATCTTATTTCATAAATTGAAAGTGCTGAAGATCCACAACAATGGGATATATAGTTTACAATAATTTTCTCTTTTTCTCCTGAAAATGATAGATAGAAATAGTTAGGAATGCAGAATTGGAAAGATGACAAAATATAAAAAACATTATTCCAGTCCCAGCTCCTGGGACTGGAGTCTGAAGTCAATTTTTTTTGTATAGAGCACATAAACACTCCTGGAGGCTGTGACAAAAATGTTAAACATTCTGAACAGACCAGCAAATTCTGTCAAGTCATTAATCCTGCCTGTGATGACAGCCATTTGAAACCAAAATTTCATCTTCTCCTTCTGGACCATGACTACCTTTTTCTCTCCCTTTTGGGCCTTTCATTATTCCTTCAGGCCTAGTCACACAGAAACGTCATTTATAGCAGGCCTAAGCCCTGTTTTATAATGTCTTTCCCCTGCAATCCAGAAATAAAATTGTAACATTCTTTGTGGAAATGGCTTTATTTGTTGTTTGTGCTGAATGTGGTAGATACTTCTAAATCTGATGAAAGAGAAGCTGAGCAAAAGGCCACAAATACCATATGGTATCTGATATGCTTTCACATTTTTTCTGTGGTGGTGAATTAATATGGTGCAATGGCCCAGCTTCTGAATATCTTGTGGGACCCCACTTGGCAATGCCAGGAATTATAATTGTAACTCAATGTTCTGATTGGTTTGGCACCAGCAGTAGCACTGGGGCACCCTACACAGTTCCTGTTCCATTGCTGGCATTCCAGGACAGGCTTTGAGCACAGGCTTTCATGATTTCAAAGTGTAAGGGAAGGCTGAATCAATGGGAGATACTCCTTAACTTCCTATTTCTGCAGTAGTTTGGGCAGCTACAGCGTCCAAAGAGAGGTGTTGATGTAAGGTTTGTGCTTTCAGGATTGGACAAAGGCATTTCTAAGTCCTGTCTTCAGCACCAAGTAAGGAGTTTAGTACTTCTTCCCCGAGACATACTTTGGATATAGTTTTTTTTATTCTTATATAACTGATAGAATTATTCTCAGCTGAAGATCTACATTATTTTGGCTTGTACCACTGCATGCTTTCATAATAAATGTTCACCTAAGCATCGTACCTTACTCTGGCTCATGGAAAAATATGGACCCTGACATTAATTGCTCACTATTAAATGATTTTAGTAATAATTACACAAACTGTGGGTGTAATTGAGTGAAAGTGACAGCTGTACCTGTCTAGCTACTGTATAATTTTGGGTTAAACTTGATCACTAAAGCAGATCTTAATGCAAGAACAGTGCATTTACAGTTTGCTCCCACATGCCTTGAGGGCTACCACTCAAGCAAACAGAATATTGAGGTTTGTAACACTAGCAATAGAACAAGTTTTAAATGGGATGGAAATGATGGCATGAGTAAAGGGAGCTTCCAGGAGGGGCATGTTTTTGTTGGAATGCAGAACAGAAAAATAGGGTTGAAGCAGGAGGGGATGCTGGCTTTCCTTTCTAAGCTGGCAACACTTCAGTTAACAAATTTACCCTGAGAATTTCTCATTCTGACCTCAGCTTAACTATCAGAACTGAATTTTTCTTTTTCCTGAGCTTGTTTTCCTAACTCTACCCAACATCATCTCTTCCAATCACTAGTTCAGAATGGTAATCTATATTGGAAAACTATAGATTAGTCTTCTGAGATAGAATCACTTTAGGTAGGTAAGGCCTTTCAGGTGTTCCTACCAGTTAGAAAAACTGGGTCCTATAATTAATTCTTATTACCATGTAGCAATTCACCTTTTCCTGTCTCTTTCTTCACATTGTGTTCAGTTCTTTTTAGACAACATAGATTTTATTGCTCATGATTATATCTAGTTCTTGGCTTTTGATTTGGGGAATTTTTTGTTGTTTGCTTGCATTCTTTTCCCTTTTTGGTGTGGAGTTTTTTAATTGATGGATCTCCTATACAAATGTTTAAAAAATGAACTTTGAAATTTTTGTATGGCTGACAGTATGCAGTTCACCAAGTCTCCAGAAATATAGAATTTGAGCATAGTAAAAAAAGTCGACACAACACAATAAAGTAATTTGGATTGAAAAACTCTAAAAAATATCTAATTTTTTGGGAAGATTATTTTTCAGACTAACCGATTTTTTGAAAACTGCAACATATATACTATTGCAGTGAGGCTTTCAGGAAAATTTAAAGTCAGTCAGAATGCATTTGCATTACATTTTGAAAAAAATATAGCATCAGAAGATGCACATTTCTACTTTCTTTATTTCTTTTCTATATCTTCCATGGGTTTGTGCAATGTTTTTATATCTGAAGATATCACTGTTTGACCCTCAATGTGTGTACTGAGTTTAAATTGAAATGCAACAGGAACATATTTATTTACTAGTTGCTTCAGTACTAACCATCAGAATATCTGAAAGAGTTTTTTGCTAGATAGCATTGTGATGAAAACTAGAGAGCATGATCTTGCAAAGAAACTGCTGGATAGTGAAACAGTAAATTAATTTAAATTGTTTTGACACCCATCTATGCATGCATGTATTAATTCTATTAATGTGAATGATAGCCTTTTTTTATAGTTTTACTGAGCTTACTCCTGACTTTTATACTCAGAAGAGCAGCTGTCAGAACTATAATAATGTCTGAACAAATATACTCTAAATGTTTCTTGAGTTTCTTTGTAAATACAGAGCTTTTGATCATGTCACACTTCATCACTATGAATACCTATGGAAGTCTCACCAAAAAGTAAAGTATTTTGTCTTCAAGTCACACAGAATACTATTAATTGTTTTATTTGCCTTTTCATCCATTCCTCTCTGTTCTTATGTACTTGCTGACAGCTGTACTTAGTGGCATGACTCACAACCTTCCCTGGAGCAGAGCTCTTTGAGCATGTGCATCATTGTGTTGCTCAGCTGGATGGAATCTATTGCCCTAGGTTAGCCCATCATGTAGGCAGCCACTTAAAGGAGACTGATTCACTTTTACACAGAATGTGTAGCAAAACCCTAAATTTGCACTGGCAGCCTTGTCTGTACAACTCAGAGAAATTTCTGCAGTTAAAAATGGTGTGAAGATCAGGATGCTCTCCTGCTTCTGTTTACTAATTATTAACTACAAGGATTGAGAAAAAATGCTTTGGTTTCATATTCTGCTACTGTATCTGTGTAAATAAAATGTTGGGTTTTTGGCAGTAGGTGTTACAAGTTAATCTAGTGAAATACAGACTGTTCAGATATTGTTGGAAGTTTGGAGATTTCTTTTGGCAATTATTATCCTGGACCGAGTATTATTTACATAAGAGACTGTGTTCTGGGTGAGTTCTTCACAAGCTGATCTAAGAAAGGCAGTCCTAGTGCAAATAAACCCTGCCACTCTTAGGAGGAGGATACATTTTCATATGCTGCACTAATGGAGTTGTGCTTCTGGCAAGTCACAGTGTACTCATTGCAAATGGTTTTCAATTAATATTCCAGAAAGGAGAGAAGTTTTGCCATATTTTTATACTGATGCACTTTTATTTTTTTCAACTGGCTTTTCAATTCAGATGAGATAATATTTATTCATTTTTCTAAATTTATTTATTTATTCATTTTTCCTCCTCTTCACCATGAGGGTGACCAAACTGCTGAAATCAAGAGTATGTTTTCTATTGCAATTTATAAACAAAGAAATAGGAGTCTATCTAAAATGAATAGCTCTATCTAAAATGAATAATCCTATTTTTATGCTTACATCAGTTTTTCAGAGGCAGTAAAGCAGGCTAACAAGCAATGATTCTCTCTTTCTGTGATATTAAAGCTTAAATATCTCATTGCTTCTTTCTAATGCCACAAACAAAATTTTGAACAAGACATGATTAAACCATTTCTGTTTCTGTATGGTAATCTACAGGAAGAGTTAGTAAAGTTTCAAGAACAAGTTAAAAGCTGATTACTTATCTTCAACATCAGTTTTTTGTAAAGTCTTACTGAAATATTAGGGAGAGGTCAGAGATGATGTATTCATTCTGTAGTGTCTGCTCGTTGCCAGAACTTAGAAAAAAATGTTCTCCTTCATGTCAGTACTTTTTAAAAGATATTCTTCATTTGAGAATGGTGGATATTCTGCAAGTCCTGCGTCTTCCTCTGTGTCATAAAGAAACAACATGATAGTCCTTAAGAAGCCAAACATCACAAGCCATTTGGAAATTTATTAGAAAATGTGTACTTTAAGAATTGTACTAAATGAAGACAAAATAGAAAAGATCCAAGAAGTTTCTGTGGAGTACTCTATTGACTGCCAGCAAAATGGTATTTAATAATGGATAAATGCCATAAAAGTGGATTTTCAGCTTTCTGTGACTCTGGCAGATGAGCACAAATTAATTTATGCCATAAGCATGCAAGCTTCTGAACCCTTCACTGAATTTCACCAAGGGCAAATAAATGCTATAAAAGTATTTTTATTATGCTTCTGTGGCTGTGCAACTAAAAAGAACCCTTTCACAATATTAGCTAATGCAAATCAAAATTGTCAATATTCTGTAAGTAGAAGAAAAAGATATAATTGGTCTCTGTGTTTGAGTGAATCCATGTGTGAGTCAGTATTGCAAAGGCATTTGATTTTCTTACTCAACCTTGTGTTTCTTTCAGTAAATCAATGACTTCACATATGCAATAATCAGAAATTTCTAAATGATCAATTTCTTTTCATACTCATGGCTATTCACTTTGGTTTTATAGTTTTTTTATCAACAGAAGAATGAGGTTTGTGAATGCTTTATTTTCCTAACAGTCAACGCTTCCTTTTGATCCTGCAGTGCCTGCTCAAGCAAAACATCCATTCTCACTAAAATAAGGGCTACAGAGCCCACTGCCCTTGCTAACTTGTTGTTTGGTTTTTTTTTTCCTGGTGAGTAGGACTGGTTGCGCAATGTAAAGCCTCTGAGTTATGACTAAGAAATCTAGAATTCTCTTCATAAATCTGCCACTGACTGTTATAGGACTAAGAACAATTCTCTCTGTTCCCATCTATCTTTACATTCTTTCTCTGTTTTGTGTATAAAGGTAATTTTAGCCAATGTCTGGTCTCCTCAGAAGCCTGCAAAAAATTTTTAGAAATGTGATATCAGTTAAGAATCTACGGGAGGCTTGATAAATGACCAGCATTTATTTTGTGTGTGTGTGTGTGTATGTGAAAAAATTCTTGCAGTCCACTTGGAGAAATCTTCATGAAAACAAGTGACTTTTGCTTGTGAGCTCTTTGTCTTTAATTTCCACTCTTTTTTTAAAAAAAATTTGTTTTTCTGCTTAAGAAATACAGGGATTTTATCCATTCATTTCCACCTGCAGTTACACAAAGATTGAGGAAAAGTTGCTTAATGCTGCACTTAACTATCCTTCCAGCAGCACATATCCTTTAAGTCCTGTGTTTACTGACAACACAGCAAGCAAATGCTGTGAAGGTTAAGCGCAGTAGTTAAACAAAAAGTAATCCTCCTACGCTTTCTTCCAAGGGCATTGCCAGCAGATTATTAGGACAGGAGGATGGGAGTCTGACATTAAGTGTTATCTGGTTCATTCAAACTGAAAGATACAAAAAAAATATCTTTTTCCTCTCATCTCAAGTATGCCCAAGGTTTTTATTGGAATTTTGCATATGTAATTATTTGTCTCTAACAAACAATTCTCAAGGTTTGTTTTCTCTATGGAAACTAACTATTGATTGAATTCTGTCTTATGGCATAGTATATTTACCTCTGATGTTAATCAGAGAGCAAAAATATAATTCTTTTATATAAATTCATGATCACAAAACACAGATCATAGGATTAATTAGCCAGATGACCCATGCAGCTTTCATTCATCAAGTTCTTTAGTGGAATAAGACACTCTTCCATAGTAATACCATGGTGTGAAGGTTCAGTTACAGAATTTCTTAATGTAATACAGCAGGAGAGAGTATATTTCGAGGAAAATCACAAACTTGTGTTTGTAGTTTGGCCTTAACTAGTTAAATATGTAGGTCAAAATTGCTTTTGTAAAAATTCGGGACTATACAAAAGACAAGAACATTTATTAAGAAAGAAATGTAAGTTTTTACCCATTTCATTACTAAAATTCGTGGTGAATATTTACAGCAAGATACCTCCTGCCTTGAGGACACTTTTAAAGTGCCCATGTTAAAATAACTTTTTAGCATACTTAGTCCTTATGATTATAATTCTGCTAAGGACTGCACTGCAAAACAATAGGACCTTCAGCTAAAGTTCTTCATAATAACCAATATCCAGAGACAAAGTACTTTGTCTGTTTCTAGGAAATTAGTAAACAGGCCACTGTTAACCAAGGAAGAGGAAATTATTTCAGCAACTAGGGAAATTGCACCACTGCCACTGAATCCCAAAGAAATGAATCCAGATGCATTAGTAAAATTATGCATTTTTAAGTCAGCTATAACAACATATGAAAATGCTTTAACAAAGAGGAAGGAAAAAGGGGATTGAATACCTTAACAGTTATTTCTAAATATGATTTTTCTTATAATTATTTACAAAGGCTTCCATTGATGCCTTTTGAATCTCTTTTTCTACCTCTAATTGCTTGATCTTAATTACTACCCAAATCAGTCCAGCACTTACTTATGAAATTTAAGTTAAATCTACACTTTTAGAAAAGTATAACATTTAAATATTTGCATTAATTTTAAAATAATGTTAAACTACTGTTTTTCAAAGAAAAGGGTCTTGGTATTAACCTTGTGATGAATCTCTGTGTAAGTGGTAATTCAGATACTGTGTAGTGGTAACAAAGTATATTAACATTCACAGCTATTAGAATGAATTTACTCTAAATATCTCTAATATTCCTGAGTCTCCTTTTGGTATAGAAGTCCACCTTTCTTTAAGCAAAACCTATGCAAGTGAACTGTGAGACAGCAGAATATAGAAAATAAAATCATCATCATATATTAAAAAAAAAAATTATCTTGCCCTTGATTCAAGCAACTACAAGAGTGTTATTCAATAAACCTTTTCTCACTGGCAGTTCTATTATATTTAACAGGGTTTTCGTCTAGGTGACACCTTTTTCTGTAATACTGTTTTGTATCATCACCATATCATCTCATGCAAGAGTGGGTAATGGAAATTAATATTGTAGTGATACCAGTGACACTAATTGGACTAGCTTACTTTACTATTATTGAGGAAAGAGGATTGTCTAAAATGTATTTAGAAGTCTTGCAGGAGAAACAAATACAATGCATCATGAATGCATTTGTCTAAGTTACTAATAATTTCCTTTCTGGCTTTGCAGAATGTCATTAAAATATCTTAGTATATGGTGCATAAAATTGCATATTTTTAATAGAATTGATGACAAATGTGAAAAACAAAATATTACTGAGGAAAGCAAAAAGTGTGGGCATAGGAAGATGAGTGTGTGATCACCACATGAGGAAATAAAAATTCAACAACAGCTTGAGTGACATACACTTAAAAGTAACTTTTCTCATTGTAATTGCTGTCTAGAAAATGCTGGCCAATTTACAGGAGATTTACCAGTTATATTTGTATTTTCCATTTATCATAGTCAAGAATAAAATAATCTTCCCTGGATACAGCTAAAGGGATAACCTAATAAGATACTAGATAGACCATTTTATTTGCTATTGATTTTATTGTCAGCTAAATCATGGCTGCAGACCATTCAGCTGAATTATAGTTTGTGCAAAGTAAACATTTCTTCAGCCACTGATACCCATATGGTCATTTAAGTGGGTTTCTGGGACTTGAAATGGTACTTAAGATAATATATTTCTTTTAAATATATATGTACCTATAGTATATTCAAATTTAGCCTCAAACTGCTAAAAGGATCTTTCATTTGTTCATAGCCTTTTCAGAAAAAAAATCTATTATGTATTTGCTACAAGACAGGTATTGGGAATACTTGTATGTGTAATGGCATATAATATTATTTTTTCATAGGGTGTGAGTGAAATAGCTCCAGGCTTTTTTTACCCAGAGGTTTTTTCTAAAAGTACAGTAACTATTTTATTCCTCACTGAGATGATAGCAATGTTAATGGGGAGTGAGATACCTCCCACTTCCCAAACTCCAGATCCTCCAAATCTGTATTGGGGTTTTTCATTTGGTGCCTTTCAGGAAATAATGTCTATTTCCAAGTTACTTTTTTTGGGGTTTTTTTCTTTCTTTTTTTTTTTTTAGTTTCTGGGTCCCCTGATTTTGTTTTGTTTTAATGACTTTGTGATTCTTCCAGCCTTTACCTCTTGTAACTGAGCTTTGGGAAAGCTAGTATTTTATTTTGTTCTGAGTTTATGCTTGAACTAAAGAGGATGAGAGATTGTTCATCTATCCACTCCATTGCACAGCCTCTAGGAAACTTGCATAAAAGTAAAGTTACTGGAACTTGGAGTAAATAAAAAATCAGAAAACCAGATTAACCGCCTGTGACTGCTAAGCCTGAGGGAACCAGGTCACAAAGAGGCAGAGCCATTATAATTGAAGTAATTGTGTTACATACTATAAGCATAGACCAATGGGTCTGTAAAAATGATTGTCCATTCGAAATATCCCCTGTACTGCAACTGTGAGGAGGTTAGAGGTAGAGTTTCCTTTTGACCTGACTGCATAAATATATATACAACATGGTTGGAGTTGATCAAATTGAGCACAAAAGATGATTTGTAGCTCACTGTTCATGCATTTTGAAGTTTTTATGTGTGAAAGAGAAGCTGCCACTTTCTAAATGTTAAGCATACAAGCAAGGGCTAAATGAACTGGTACTCTAGCATTTTGGGAAGCAGTAGCTGGAAACATCTGCTCTGTTTGTCTTAGGATGAGAATGCCACGAGCCATTCTTGCAATGCCAGTGCTGAGACTGTCACTCTGCATAGAGCTAAAGGACCATGTCGTGGCAGGAAGGATGATAGACACAAAAAACATCACATGTACATTATCTTTTGAACTTACTGATTTCCTGTCAATGAACTAACACCTCGTGGATTTGGAACTGCTTTTAAATTGAGTTCATATGCTTATCAGAGTTGACAAAGTGGCAAGGGAAACAAAAATAATTCCCTGCTGTTTCCTTGATTTGCTTTCCTATCCCTTGCATTAAGATTTTATAGGTTCAACTAGGAAATAGGGCTTTCTTTGAGACTTCAAACAAATCAACAGACACTGAAAGAATGAAAACTATTGCTTTCAGTAAAATATTTTCTTTCTTTTAATAAAATACTTAACTTCATTTTACTTTTAGTACCAGTTAGTTTTAACATTATTTATGCTTAATTATTCTGCAGAAAATATACTCCTAACCTGCTAACCTATCAAGCATTTTGTATTGGACAATTGGCTATTACTTGCTGCAAATATGCTTGAGTGATACATGAATATTGCAGGCTCTCCATATCACTGTGCTCAGCATCTGGGGTGGGGCAGATTCACTTCTAGTTATTCCTCAAATCATTTCCCTACTGAATAATTTTATATATTTATATATATATATATATATATATATAAAATTTGGTATAACTGTTTCTCAGCTTAATCACTTGATATAGAAACCTTATAAATGCCCCAGATAAAGCCTTAGAAAAACACATTTAAGAATAGCATGACATTATGTGTATTTACAGAGTCAGTTTTTTCTTTTCAGGAGTGAATGATTAGGTGGGAAAATAAAACATTTTGAAGTCTGATTAAAATACTGACCCTAAGAATGTCCTGCTATAGATTGTAAGTCTTTACTTTACTGTGGGTATTGTTACCCTGCAAAGAGAAAGGTGAATGCACTGTATAATTTTATTTTTGCAACATATAGGTAAGTAATGGATCAGGCTTTTCTTACTACACAAAAATAAGTCTTCTCCATTCCTGAAATTATTGTTGAGTAAAATTCATATAATTTATTTTGGACAGCTGTCTCAAAATTAAAGAATTTTCCTCTGGAAATACCCTTCTGGATGTAGAGTGAGTCTGAGGCAGTAGTTTATAGTAGATACTCAGCTTTTAGGTTGATAAAGCTAAGGGAGATGAACCTCACTCTTGATTTTCTTACACAAAATGTCACAGCAACTGTGGTTTAAACAAAAAAATAAACCAAAACCAAACTTGCCTCTTCTTTATGATATGCTGATAGTTCAAAAGCTTCAAATTTGACTATCTCAGGTGATGAGTGGTAAATCAAGCTGAAGTTATTTAGGTATATCTTGAGTTTTCCCTTCTCATTCCTTCCTTTTGCTTCCCTCCTCTTCGGAAAAAGGGCTGCTGTACTTCTCATGCCTACTTGATAATTTCCCTATCAAAAATAATTGAACACAAAACTAACCAAAGAAAAAACATTGGTCAGGAGCTGCCTCTGCAGTGAACTCAGCTGTGTCCACCTATCAGACTTACCTATCAGATAAAGTGCCTTATCAGGTGCCGGTCCATTTCTGACTTTCAATGGGCTTCAAGTGTGAAACATACCAAAATACACAGTTTAACTCAGGTAGCCTCTCTGGAGTTGTCTCTAGGTCTATACAACAGCAGAAATTGTGGCAACTGTAAGATTTCTTGGCAAAACTTATCAGTACCTGGACATTAATCACACATATTTTCTCTTCCTAATCAGATTTCCTGAACTCTTCCATGCACAACCTGTTTGGTCTGTCTTTGCCTCAATTCTCCACCTTTTGAAATGCTTCACTACAAAAACAGATATTGCCAGGCTTAAATTATTTAGAAGTCTAAAGCTATCTGGGTCTGTGATGAAAGAAATCAGCTGTTTATTAGCTGAATATCTGGTTTTAAAAAAGCATTTTTGTTTTGTTTTGCCTTAGCTGCATGAAAGGAAAACTCTTCATGTGACCTCAGGTACTTTCTCTAGTGACCTCACTAAAAAACACTGATATGAAGGCTAGAGTTTTTGCAGAAGCAGTTACAAATACAACATCTTCATTGATTCAGTACTTTTCCAACAATAAAAATGTCATTAATTGAATTCTTTTGAGGATTGAAGGCCAATTCTTCACAAACTGCTTTGCAATTTATGCTCCTGTTTCACTAAAGCTGTGTCCTTGTTGATATTTGTGAGCTATTTCAGGAAAGACTCGAGTGATAAACCAAGAACAAGTACTTTTGCACTGTACCTCTCTGTTGGGCATAGGAATGTTTGTTCCTACAGGCTTATATTTAGAACATAAAGAGCCAGCCTTCTGGTCTAAAAAAGAGAAATTATATGCAGAGTTAGCATGCAGAAGTGAAATTTAATGATATATATATACACATGTTAGATATACTATATTACTAAGAGCAAAAGAGTCAAAATCATAGCAACTGGAGAAGCAATTCTTGAAAGAAAGGGAAAGAAAGAGAAGGAAAGAGATAGGAAATAAGATGTACTTGGCTGGTATAATTTTTTTCATAGCAGTTCATATGGTGTGTGGTTTAAATTCATAACCAAAACAATACTCAAATAATAGTTGATAAGAAACAGGTGCTAGCAAGAAGGCCTTCTCTGAGTCTCACTGTGGCACACAATTGTGTGGCACACAACTTGTACCATGGGTTGGGAGCTGACACAATCCTGCAGACATCCTGAACCAACCAGAGATACTCCATACCATATAAAGTCATGATTAGCAATAAAAGGCAAAAAAAGCTTTGAAAACATTATGTGGGTTTGGTTTTGGTTTTGTTTTTTTTTTTTTTGAAAACTTACTGCAACATGGTGAATGATTGTCTTTGCATCACTTCTTTCATTCTGTTTGCATCTCTCTTCTTCATTTCCTTCAGGGTTTTTGTCTGCTTTTTCTTTTTATGCTTTCATTCTTCCCTTCCTCTTTTTTCTTCCCACTGACTGAGCATCTCTGTGGTGCTTAGTTGCCCATTAGGATTTACCAATAACAAAAGGCAGTGGTAAAGGTAAGAAAAAAATCGTACTGATTTCTGATGCTCTTTATGTTAGGGTATATAGATTTTTCATTTGTAGCATATTATTTAAAATGTGAATGAGAAAAAATTTAAGAGGCATTGAATTACACTGGTTGTTAGCAGATACTTCAAGATTACAATTTCAGGGAAGAAAAGTCTTAGCATAGCTTTGTATTCAGAGTTATATAGACCTATATTAATCTTAAAACTGTAGCTGTTCCATTGTGTAAAGGATTGAATTATGAAACTCCTTTTACAAGCCTTACTATTTTGTTGTTCTTTTGAATACTTAATACCACCACAAAGCAGTTACTTTTGAAATTACTGAGCTCCATGGCCATCCAGTTGTTAGAAAAGCAGATCATATTCCTATTCAAAGCCTAGTGTCCCTTTTATGTGTAAACTAAACTCAGGAGGTTTCACAGAGAAGAACAGATGCTCATGCAGCTTATCCCTAATATACGAACACACATTTCTTTCTGAACTGCATTAAAGAGATTGTCATCATGGTTTAATTTTCTCATATTAGGCTCCTGTCCTCTGACAGGAAGCTGGATGGATGACAGAAGCTGATAATAGTCCTCTATGGTAGACCAAACAAGAGTCACCTTCAGTGGCAGCCTGCAAGACAAGATTTTCGAGTATTTTTCTATAAGCAGTGTTACCTTAGACTGTGTACTTCTAGATGAAATTGGTTGGCTTATTTGCAGTGGACAACTACTTTAAAACAAAATCACACAGGAACTAATGCCTTCTAATATATTGCTGACCCCACCAAGAGCTCTTGCAATGCCTCTATTTGCTACTTCTTCAGATAACTGATTTATTTTTCATAACTCTATATCCAGACATTGATTTCCCTTTGGCTACCATAATCCACTGGTTCCTTAAGTCTTGATCAAGTCTCTTTAAGTGACTTCTTTGAAGTGCCCTTATCTGAACTAAATATGATTTTTTTGGCATTGCTGAGAGCCAGCATATAGAATACGTACTTTTCTATTTACTTTTTATGTATTTTTCCTTTTATTTAAGATTTTTAAACAGTCTACCCAACTCTTTCTCTGTAACCCAGAGGCAGGCCTGACTAGGATTTCATCTTGCACTTATGCTTCTGTCAGATGTAGGAAACAGTGAAAATCTTAATGGCTTTCTCTGTCTTCAGAAGCAAGAGAGTACTTAACCAGAGCCAGAACTTCCCATTCTCCAATTTGTGTCCGTTGACTCTAGACCAGTCACAATGTAACTCCAAGAAGACTGGCTCCATCTTCTCTGTGCTCTCCCAAAAGGTATGTGAGGTCTTCTCTAAGCCTTCTCTTAAGCCTAGAAGGACCTTGCAGCCTCTCACAGCCTCTCCTTGCACACCATGTGTTCCATTCCCCTCATCTCACCAGCCTGAGGACCTTTGCTGTGCCCACTCAGTTCCAGTATAATTTGTGTGCTGGGGAGCCCAAAACTGGACACAGCACCTGAGATGTAGTCTCACAACTATAGAGAAAGATTGCTTCCCTAGACCTGGTGAGTACACTTCTGCTAATGCATCCAGGTTGTCAGTTTTTGTCTGGGCTTCAAGGGTGCACATGATTCCTGTCCAGTTCTTTCATAAGAATGTTCAGACCTTTTTTTTTGTCAAGCTGCTTTCTCTCCATCCAGGACCCAGCCTATAGCATTGCATGGGATTATTTGCTCCCAGATGCAGGATTTTACACATTGCTGAACTTTGTGATGTTGCTGTCAGCCTGTTCCTCACACCTGTCCAGGTTCCTCCAAATAACAGTCCTGCCCTGAAGCATATCATCTGTTCCTCCTAATTTTGTATCATCTGCAAATATGTTCAAAGTGTCCTCTCTCTCATCCTCCAAGTTTTTAAGAGTCATTGGACAATATTTTCCCCAATAGTATTAAAAGTTGGCTTTTTGACTGCCAATCACTGCTCTTTAAGACCAACAACAATCCAGCCTATTTTTCTCCCACTTAATTGTGCAGTTATCCAGTTCACAGCTCATGAATTTGACTGTAAGAGTACAGTGTGAGACTGCCAGAGATGCCTTGCTAAAGTCAAAGAATGTCACATGCACCATTCTTCTTTCCATGCATACAGCCAGTTCTCCCATTGTAGGGGACAGGTTGGTCAGGCACAACTTGCCCCTAAAGGGGCAAGGGGTACATCTGAGGCTGCTCTGTTGAAGGCTAAATTGTGAGAAGGAATGTTCTGCAAAAAGAGCACAGAGGTGAAAGAGGTCTTTGGTCCCCAACATTTCTGTGTGAATAAAGAAGGATCACTTGTCAAATCTCAGTCCATGATACTTTTGAGACAGGTCATGATAGAGGCTTTTATTAATTAAAGTCTTCAGTCCCCACTCCCAGATTTTCAGTAGTGATTAACCAACCTAATGAAGGATTAGTGCTCCTACTCTAAACCCCATGATGCAGTTTCCCTCTCCCCCCATTTCTAGTTACTTATCTTGTGAGACTCACTCAGCTTCACCTTTTACTTAGACTACCTCATTAGTTACTGAAAAGAAGGGGGCCTTTCTAGGATATGAGTCAATTTATTACTAACAGCTACCTGGCAATAAATGAGGATCATATTCTAAAAATAATAGTTCATCTTACTGTGTATAAAAAACTCTGTCTTAGTTGTAGATTTAGTAAGATAAATCTGGCATGGAAACATTTCTTTCAAATTTCCCCAGGATATTTCCATTACAATTCAATTATTATTAAGTGGATAGGAGGAAAGTATAAATCTGGATTTACCTCTCACCTGAAATATTCCCACTTAAAGGTCCTCAAAGATTTTTGCATAGCTTATGGTACATTATGTCTCACACTAATACATATATGATTGAGTTCCTTCTGGTGCTATTAGTTGTATTCTATTTGAAATGTCTGAACAATCTGTTTCCTTTTGCTGCTGCTAGAATGAGTTGTTTAGGTATTTTGGAAACATGACAGTTTTTTAAGGGATTCAATCTCGCCTGAGTCAAATATAATGGAGTTTTGCTATTGCTTTCAACACATGCAGGATCAGGTCTTCAGTCTTTTCATTCTAATGTGCTTCTAATTATGTTACACTTTTGTCCTTCTTCTGTGCTTTTCCTTGCAACATTAAACTTAATTTGTTAATTACCCAGCATTTGCAAATTACGAGGCAAATCTGGAACTCATTTCCTTTGCTGCTCGCTCTCTGTCCTCCCTCTTAAACAAATGGAGTGATAAGCATATGACTACTTTTGCTAAGCTTTTTGTCCTTTTATTAAAATCTAGTACACAGTGGTCCCCCCTTACAGCCTTACCAGTTTATCTTATACAAATTATTTTACTTTAGGTTTGCCCTGATTCAAAAAGACACTTAGAGTTTCAACTATCTGCAGTTGTGTTAGGAATAATAATGAATTTAATGAGACTTCTCATGATGAAAGTTTGTCTGTAATTACTATTTGGCAGTCGGGGCTGATTTCAGAATAAATTATTATAAGGATAAAGGCATTTATGAAATTCTGTAAATACTGGAATAGCTGTTTACCTAATTCAAAAATGCCATGTCCAAAAGAAGTCAGTTTTGAATAATGAGAGTAATTTAAATGCAGAATCCCATCCTTTACATGTGTTTCTTGAAACACTGTTGAGCACCATATTTCTGCTGGGGTAATCACTTATGCCAGTCTGAGATTAGCTATGAAGAGTGTCTTCTGAAAGATTATTCAAAGATTTATATTGAATAGAGAAGAACCAACCAAAGAACCAACCAAAAAACTTTTTGTAAGAAATTAAAATCTCTTGAAAGGTTTTCTCCACTTGAGTTCTATTCATGGAGCTCTTGATACCGTCAAGGAGCATGCCAATTGGAATACAGATATCTGTCCAACAGAAAGTGTCCTGCAATCATAGGATCAATTTTCATAAGCAATTGAATAACCATCAGTCACAGTGATGCTTCATTTGGATGTTTTAATGAACTGAATCACATGCAAACTAATGATCTGTCAGAAGTTGAAAAGTCATGGTCCCCTTTAGTAGTATCAGTCTTTATGCCCTTTAGTACTCCAAAGTGTTCTATCTAATTTTCCTTCTTTTTTTTATCTCATTTCTTTTTCATAGTCATTCTGTTTTAACTGTTTTCCAAGCCTTGTCCTAAAGCCTTATTTTTCACAAAATTACAAAATATTTTTTTCCAAGTTTATATTTTATCAGGCACATTTGGGTCCTTAAATTTGACTGTATCTCTTGGGCATTGAATTAATAACACTAACAGTAAATAACAACTTCACCTCCAGGCAAAATTAGACCTGCAAAATGAAGGCAGCCATGCTTGGTTCCCCATAATCATCAGAATGGTTCTTTAGCTGTTATAGCTTCTTGATGTACCATCCTGGGGGTTCAGGTCTCATATGAAATTTGGAAGATTTCCAGGTTTAGAGTCTTGTCTCTGCAGCAGGAGTTTTCTGGTGCTCCAAGAATCCTTACCGCAAGTGCAGATCTGAAGAGCTTTTAAGCCCAGGACTGGGGGCTCCTTCCTCCAAGAACAGAGAGCAGTGACAATCTGGCAGCCCTGCAGCCACAAGTCTGGGATTCAAGGAATCTGGCTGTGGGGCCTTCCACATGCCAGCATCTGCCTGCAGCTCTGCAGCTCAAACCTCTGCCCACCACCTGGTATCTCCTGGCTGCAGAGCATGTTCATAGTGTGCATTCACTGAGCATTTATGCTCCATGAACTAGAATAATGTTTAGTAGTATTTTTAGGAAGCTGACTTCTAACTGTGTTATGGCACACTCCATAATTTATTGCACAAATTTTAGTAGCCTTAAGCTTTTCATAATATCAAACATGAAAAATTACAGATTGGCAATATTTTGATGTCTTTCCTCTGTCGTTTAATAACAATGTCGACAGTCGTTACTAGAAGGAAAAGATGCATTATCATTCCCTTTTGTAATTTCCTGTCATTGACTACATGCCTTAGTGCAAGGGTTATGGTTTTAAAGATGGATGTCTGATTTTTGGTACAGCTATAGCGGTCCATGTAATAAAAATACTTTCAATCAGGTGTGTGTACGCAAGGGCCTATAGGGTGAAAATTCAAATCTGAGCCAAAGCTGCAAATTAATTATCCTAGAGACTCATCAAAAAATGCATTTTTCCCTCCATTCAGATTATTTCATGTCTTTCTCATTTGCAAAATAAACACTGTGCTATTTATGACCTCTTGGTTATTCCCTTCCCCCCTTCTTTCACTCCTAAGTCCATCTAGAGCTTCTAGGAGTACTTACTGTAAATATGCCACCATCTTTTCAATTAAGCTGTTATGTGATAAATGTAAGCATATATACTAATTTTCATCTGCCTTTTTTCAAGTTTTATTAATATTCTAAACATGCATCAATCAATTCTAAACATGCATCAACCAACTCTTGGGTTTGCCACTAAAATAAGGATTAAGTATTCATTTGGCATGCTTATCATACACAGACTACTGCTATACCAGGGGAACCAGATGGAATAAAAAATGTCAAACTGAATTTTTCCAAGGACTTTTTCTTTAAAAAAAAAAAATGGAAAATCGGTAAGCAAATAATAATAATAACAATAGAAATGTTTACAACATGGATTGGAAAATGCATTTGTCCTTGCTGCTGGAATTACCTATCCTCACACTTAAACCTACTGTTTTTGAAGGTGCTTGATCATCTCTGACATGAAATTTCTGAGACCTGCAGCAGTTTAGTTGCTCCCATTAGCATATGGAACAATGACTAAAAGTCTCAGTGTTATACAGTAAGTTCATTTTAATTGTTCTTCATCATATTTCATTCCTTTTGTAAAAATCCTCTAATTCACAACATTCTTACCAGAATACAAATAAACCTTAAGACCAAGCAGCCAAAGAAAAGAAATTTCACCAAAAACCAAAACCACCATTCCAAAACATCTCCAAGAGCACCAGCTATTAGGAGAGGTCATGGAAGTTTCTTTCCTTATGGAAGCCTTTTCATAGTTAAAACTATCTTCTTTTTATGCTTCTGAGCTACAGTATGCAAAAGTCAGTCCTAAGATATAATCAGAAGTGTAGGATAATTCTAATGCTGTTTTACAGCTGATGAAATCGGCTCCAGCTCTGTGTACCACCTGATAACCATGGAAACCATTCTGGCCAAAAGAGTAATACTGATCAAAATGAATTATTATTAATCTTACCAGTCAAGAGTGGATGGAGGTCTGAACAGCCTATGTTAAAGTTTCTGGTACAGGCTGAAAGGTTCAGTAAGGGTAAATATTATTTCCTAGACTGTTAGAGAGCAAGAGTACATAGTTATGAGATCACTACAATCCACTGCCCAAAATTCAGGTGCTAGCAGATTGCAATATGAGCATCCAGGAGTTGGGCATAAACAAAGGTAGTTTTCTGGATGGTAAGGAGTTACAAGAAAAACTGACATGAGAAAATTAACTGTCTGTTTCAAGGATAGTCAAATGGTGCTTCTAAACCAAATGCTGGAAGGGAAAATAGTAAGAATGTTGTACACAGTTTAGTATTTAGACAGGTAAATAGTTATTCTTGCCAAAATATACTCAAGTTAGAAAAAATTCTTCTGTTTTTCAAGGAGAGACAACACTCACGGTGTGTAATAAACATTGAAATCTACATATTTTAAAGAGATTAGAGAGGATGAGATAGAATCTGAATTCAAACTTCTGCTCTTTGAACAGCATTTGTTTTTTATAGCAAGACTGTGGAAGCAAAAGAGGGGCCACCATTCTCCAAGAGTTTCCTGTCTCTTGAAACATGTACAAATGCTGAGCATTTGGTGTTTCTGGACTTGAGAAATTTTCCATGTCACAAAATTTTTGTTTATAGCAGACAACACTCACATAGGAGCCAATAAAGGTGACCAAGTCCAACCCATTGCAATGAGCTAGGACATCTTTAACTAGACCTTAAACTTGAATGTTTCCAGAGATGGAACATCCACCACCTCCATGGGCAACCTGCATTAGTGTTTCAACACTTTCATTGTAAACAAACTTTCTTATATCTAATATAAGTTGACTAATGCCATGAAAAGCATGATATTTGTACATCAAAACTGTAGAATTTCCATTTTCTTGTGGTTCATATTTAAAAGGATTTGAAAGAGAGGTTTTAAAAGCAGAAAGTGTCACAAGCTTAGGGTGAGGAAAGAATGAATGAGGAATCTATACTGAAAAAATTGTTATTGCAATAATTTTGTTCTGCTTTAGGTAGAAAAAAAAGATATTTTTACTTTTTAATCAGTAGATGTGTCATTTTACTTGTTTCTCGTTTAGTGGAAGAACAAAAATTGTACAGTTCCTAGTGAATTCACTTACAAGACATACATAGATAACTAGCAATTATTTCTCTCAGTCAAACTGTTCTCCCAGGCTATTTCTGTATGCAGTGGGTTAAGGTACCTTCAGACAATGGTTTAACTCCATCTTAAAATGGTGTTACTAACCTAAATTTCAAAGTGGCCTTTTATTTCTTTTAACTATAAAGGCAGCATAGACTGTATGTTCAATTTGATTTTTGAAGACTAACCTAGGTGAATGAATCTTGCACCTGAGGATCCTCCCAAATGACTGAGTGATTTGGTGGTTAACTACTTGTTCTCTTTGTCTCAGCTATTGCCCTGCTGACTTTAAAAAAAAACAGTCCACACTGGTATAAGTTTTCTCTGTAGAACAGATTGCAAGATTAATAGCAGGCTGGGGTAGAAAGCTATTGGGAATGACAGGGAATGGATCATTTTTAGTATAGTAACATACTAAGGCAGTGGTGACAGAAGGGCTGGTTTTAGGTTTGCTTTCTGGTTTTATTTTGTGTGTGTGTGACTGGATTAATACTGACTATCTAAACATAGTTATTTTCCTATCTTTTGTATAAATAAAAAATGAAGGAAACATTCTGCCTACTCTAGTGATTTGGAACTGGTATGTTGGAAGCCAAAAACATGGAAGGACTCTGTACCTCATCATTGTACTTTATAATATCAGACTTTCAGTTTCCCAATGGGAAATAAAACAGGACTTCTTTCTTACTGTCTTCACCCTTGGTGGCCAATTAAAAGCTTTTTTGGTTCCAGCTGAAGACTTGGCAGGTCGACTGTTTTGGCCACAATGTGATGAGAAGTATAATGAAAGTTAAAGTTAAATTACAGTTCAACACCTGTGGCTGGCTTGGCTCTGTATTCATGTTTGACATCAAGCCAAGGCAAAGCCAGAGTGAGAATCTTCTAATGTTGTTTCTTGGCAGTCAAAGTCACCTTAAATATCAGTTAATACATTTATCTTTTCTCATTTATATAGCTAGCTCCAGTGCTTTGACTTCCATCCTGCTCAAAGGGACAAACTAGGACCTTGGCATTATTCCATTACTGCAGGTTTGGCTGAAGGAGATATTCAAATGTAAGGTACATTTATTTTCTGAATGGAAAAGATGAAGCACAGCAGTTACTGAACTTTATTGTGAGGCACATTGTTGTTTTCTCAAAATCTGATTTGAACTTCTGTTTGAATGGGTATTTTGGTTTTATCCCCACCAGTAACTGAGCCCCATAGAACCACTTGCTCACTTTTCCCCCAGTGGGGTGGAAGGGAGATTTGGAAGAGTAAAAGTATGAAAATTTATAAATTGAGATGAAGACTCTTTAGTAAGTAAAGCAAAAGCTACATGCACAAGCAAAGCAAAACAAGTAATTAATTCACCACTTCCCATGGGCAGACAGGGGTTCAGCCCTCTCCAGGAAAGCAGGGCTCAATCGTCCACAATGGTTACTTGGAAAGAGGGAGGATATCAATTCCCCTGCTTCCTTCTTCCTTCCTCAGGGGTATATGCTGAGCACAGTCCCATATAATCTAGAATGTTCCTTTGGTCAGTTGGGGTCAGCTGTCCTGGCTCCTTGTGCACCCCTGCGCTCCTCACTGATGGAGTGAAAAGGCCTGGCCTCAGCGTAAGCACTGCTCATTCATAACACACTCCTTGTGTTATCAACCCTGTTTTCAGCACAAAACATAGCCCCATACCATCTAATGTGAAGAAAATTATCTCTGTCCAAGCCAAACCCAGAACAATGGCAAATGATTTTTCTATTCTGTGAAGTCTTCTGAGATTTTTACATTTTGTGGTCTGCATTTAATAAAACTAAGACTTCTGAAAATCTACAAGGGAATAGCAAGACCTGTTTACCACATAACAGCCATTTTTCTGAGAACTACTTTACTTTCAGAGAATGGGTAATAAATTGTTTTTGAAAATTGACATGAATGTGGCAAAGCAGGCACTTGGAACTGGCTCTTTGGAGTAAGTAAAACAGATCCATTTATTGACTCTTTTGGGCTGTTTCTCTCAGTCTCATTGTGGTTGTCCCTCTTTGAACTTTTTATTAAATAGGCACATGAACAGGATCTTTGTTCTTTATCAGGAGTGAGTACTCTAAATTCACCCTTTTATGTAAATCAACATGCCAAAGAATGGAGTAGGGACACAGAGCAAAAAAAAGAATGGCATTTATCTTACAGGCAGCACCCATGTGTATGAACTACCTATCTAGACTCTGATTACAGGCTACAAAAGAGAAAGGAAGTTCTAGGAGTAATTAATCCTAAAGCAGGTATCTAATAGATCAAATAAATTCTAGGCTAGCAGCACTTATTTCTCTCCATTGATTCTGAGGGAAACTGAACTGATTCGTTTGTTGCCGACATTGTGGTTTTGCATCAAGGAGATAAGATTAATTGTACCCATGTTGTCACTATGGTTTAATGTTTTGACTATTTGTCTGAAAACAGATGAGGAGACTCAGCCCCCATAGAAATATGGTAGTTGGTTGCCAATATGTTGCTGGTTCTTCACAGGGATGTTAGATTAGTGATAGAAAATGACTGGGGTAGGCAAGTGTACTATACTTGAGCAAGGTGTGATACTGAAGGCAGGTGTTCAGAGATCAGTTTTAGGAAAAGAGAAGACCTTTATTTTTCTTATCAGAGAAATACTTGTAGGTCTTGAAAGTGCTCCTAAATCTAAAACCATACTATATAATTACTTACTATCTTAACTATTACTCTTGAGTTTCTTACTTGTGTATACAAGATGTATTAAAATAAAGGTAGTTAAATTTTTGTTCATTCTCTACCTCTATTGCTTTTAATGTTAATGATGATTAAATTGCAGAAGTATGTGAACACTGACAGATTTATACTATATTGTTCTTTGACTATATCAATATAAACCATTGGCATTGATGAAGTATGTAAATGTAAGTATTTATGAATGCAAACATACAGCCACAAAATACATAGGTAATTCTTATGCATTCTTATGTAGGCATGCACATACATTTTTTTAGATGTTATCTGTTCTTAGAAATGAAATTTACACAAGGAACCAAGAAAAGGTTCTTATATCACAGTAGAAAGATTAGGTCAAATGTTTGTTTTTCATAATAGACAATTTTAGTCTCCATCTTAACTCTTTTCTAACTGTATCTCAATAAATATATATTGGAAAAATTGCCCTTTTTTTTCTATTTGATTTCTTGGCATTGTTGATTTTGGTTATGTGTTGAATGGTTTGGTAGGGGATTCTGTACTGATTTTTTTGATCCACTGATTTCCAGGTTGCTGCTAAAAATATTATATAACGTCTGTTGCATCTCCTACTACAAGGCATTTTTCTAGAAAAATAAATGCTACGCCAAAAAATTAACAAACCCAATCTTAACTAGAAGAAACAAGAGCTATCTAAACTTAGATAAATAGAAAATCTGGGCCACTATAATGTAAGTCATTCCTTAAATATGTGTTGAGGTACACTTCTGTTTTCATTCATATGCAAATATTATGTATTTGAAAGGGAGGGATTCATAGTTGGCTTATTGTCTATAAAGATTTGTCTGTCCTATTTTTGCTACAGTCCAGAGGGTGAATGCTACAGAGAAGACCTCTTAAGAGAACTGACTAAATAAAAGAAATAAATTTAGAGCTGAAACTTTAGATAATGGGTCACTGCCACAGTTTTCAAGACTATAGTTCAATCTTCAAGACTGCACTGCTATTGCAGCTTCTGATAAAGAAATACTGCTGTGAAATTTTGCCTCTAGAAAAACGAAGTGCAATTCTTGCTGTTCAGAAGTTGAGAGCTGAGACCAGATTGTGCTTTAGAAAATCATAGCTGTCATTTTTTCTACTCTTGTTCCTAAAGGAAAGTAAACTATGTCAGTTGTGTATATCTGACTCATTGCCTCTTTCTGCAGTATCTCATCCATGCTAGCCATTCCAGGGTGACAGCTGAGTAAAAGCCCTGCCTGTGTCTCCATCTACATGTTCCCACCTCTCTCTCTTTTGAGAAAAAGTTGCACCCCACAGAGATACCTGTTATAAATTCCTTTGGGTTAATTTTATCCTTTTGTTACCTGCATTTTAATACAGGTAATAGCAGAGAGTAGACAAGTCTGAAGATTCAAAAGGGCTTCAGATCATAACGTTTATACAGTCACAGGTAAAGCTCTGTGCTGAGCTTACATTTAGCTAAATAAATGTTTTGTACACACTAAATACAATAAGTATTCTACAGAAAATTTTTATGTGGACACATGCCATCCCCTGTGAATTTTGTGTTGACTGAGGAATGCACCTTATGAAGCACCAGGAACTTGCTGATTGCTTAATCAATATTAGTACTGCCTAGTCAAAACAAAAGTAAGTTTTAAGCCTTTCTGAGTTGGAGTTTGGAGAATGCTCTCAGGCACATCCTGTGACTCTTGGGTCACTAGTCCTGTACAAGGCTAGGATTTGGACTTGATGATCCTGATGGGTCCCTTCCAGCTCAGCATATTCTCTCATTTTGTGATACTATAATAACTATTAGTTAAATTGCAGTGCTGATAACACCTATAGACAGTTTTGTTAAAATCTTGTTAATACTCAGTAACATAACAGTAAGCACAAATGCATTCAAAGTTTCTCATATCCATCTGCTTTTGCTGATCTTATGGTGACCCTCCCAGTGCTCTGGTGGATCCCAAGGCAAATGAACCATTATCATTGCAGAACAACGTAATGCATCTTGCCAATCCAGTTACAAGAACTCCATCTTTGGCAATTTCCCCTTAACTTTCTTAAAGCCTAGAGATGTGTTTCTGTGAGAACATTTGGCATCTCTTTTTCAGAAATTTTGTTTCATGTTAACTTTATGGTAATTCAACTTGGAATATTTTTCTTATCCAAATTACTAAAAGGCAGCTATAAAGCCCCATTTCTACCCTTTGTCAGTGATTGCATCTGCTCCAATGCATTCCTTAATTTTACTGCCATCCTCGTATGGTGGTCAGTTATCAGAGAGCAACTAGCTGGAAATACAGGGAAAGGACTGTGGATATTATCAGCTCTCAATGCTACAGTCATACATATCAACAGAGGCATTCCAGGAACCCAAGTTATTATTGTGGCTGCACTGTGAAGAGAGCATGCTAAGGCTGCCCTTTGTTTGACTGTTGTATGATTGTATGAAACATAATAATCTATCATATGAGTTATGAAACCCTCTCTGTGATCTCATGTATATACTTAGGAAGTTGCCTAAACAGTGAGACTTTTATGTCACTGGCCTGCCTCTTGCCTTAATGATTTCATTTAAACTAATGCCTATGAAAGGTGCTTGACATTGTATGATCTGAGCTCTTGTGAAAAAAGAAGCAGCTAATCTCATGAAAGTCGTTAATAAGTCTTAAAGTATTATCAATGTTTTAACACATTATTCACTTTTGTATGGTATTAGGGAGAGGGGAGTTGGCTGATGTGATAAGAAACCAATTAATATGATACAGAAGCAAGTGTAAGATAAGACCTTTGTACAGAATATTGCTGGCTTTGGTAAAACCTCCCACACAGTCATTCAATAGATTCTTCATTGCAATTGTGACAGGCTTTTTTAATGTCCACCCTAGGAGAACATAGGGATGGGATTTGTTTATTGCTATTTGTACAGCTTGGAGCATTATCAGCAATGAAGTAGCAACTTGGAAATCATCAGACTACCTCTTTTTTTGAAAAACATCTCTATTACCAGCCCACAACTCAAACTCATGAGTAACTGACACTTTTTAATTTCATCTGAGTATTCAACTCAAACATTATCCCTTCCATTTGAAATATTACAGTTATCATCCCACTAAAATACAGATATTTTATAATTTAACCTGGAGTGAAAGAGCTTCTCTTATGAACCTCAGGATAATCTTGTGTTTGAGAAATGTGGAACTCAAGTTTAAATAATATGCACATTTATAGGCTGAGTGTGCTTTGGTGAACATGTGAGCTTGAACACATATTTTAAATACAACTCCTAAAAAATTTTATGTTTTCTACAGGTTCTTACATGCATGTTCAGCACTCTAGCTTTTCCATAAATAAGAGAAATTATTGAATATGTTTCATTTTTATTGATGCTGTTGTCCTGTGCAGTATGGTGTTTCAATGATTGCTAAGGGCATCATTGCTGTTCCTACTAGAGTTTAACAGTGGTGAGATTTAAATGATTACACTGTTAGATTTCCCTTTGTTTTTTAGTCTCTTTCATGGGCTGTTGCTTAACATTTTATTATATGTAATGGTTAATTTCTCCTTACTATAGATACTGTTTTACTTGTAATTGTTAAGTCATAATGGAGTCCTGTGTTTTTAAACTATGCAATAAATCTTACTTTGAAGCAATGCTGAAACTATTTTGACAGAGATTTGTAATTTTGGATTGTGATTTGCCTGGGATCTCCAGAAATTAGTTGTGCTGTGGCATTGTAAAACTGTAATATTTCAGACACTACATATTTCCATTTCTGGTTATTTTTTTCTATTAAGGCAAGGCTGTTAATGGCTGCAATAAAAAAGTGGATTTTTAAAAAGAGATAGTTAAAGATGAAGCAAGCAGCATAGAGCAGGTGAATAAGGAAGCTTAATTCTATCTCATAAACAGATAGGCAAGACATTAAAAAGAAATGAACAGTGAAAAGTCTAAAATTAATGAAAGAAAGTTAAAATTATTCTTTCCATATACAAAGTTCATTTTCTTTAATTTCATTCTGATCATAAGTTTGGCACCCTGTGCTGGAAAAGAGTGAGGCCAGCAGATGTTGCCTTCTAAGGCATGCTCAAATATGCTCTCAGCTTGAATTCAGAAGACACAGCTGACTTCATTTTAAAACTGGGGTAAGAAGACGAATGCAAGATTTAAGATCTGGGTGGCAGCAGTTAAAGAAAGCTAATCATATTTTTAGTTAACTGTTTTTTTGAATTTGTTGCCAAAAGGAAGTTGTTAAACACTCATTTGCTTTTTCAAAGTGGAAAATTAAACCCTTCACCAATGTGCTTCTTTTTCTAGTTCTCTCCCAATAAATGAGATGAATTTGCCCTTTCTAAAATAGATATTGAACTCAGTAGCTTTGAGATTAAAGCATTGCTATGTGTATTTTAATTCTATTTTCATTACATTACCTTAAATATTTTCTTTTAAATTATTCTTTTGCATTTTATTTAAATATTTTCAGTAAACTATGTTCTATTCTAAACATCACCAAGCTTGTAATTGTCTCAGGCACAAATAATAAAAGCTAATTTGTTGACATTTCCTGAAACAGCAAAAAATCCTACTGATACTTAATGGATTTCTCTATCCCTTCCTTAAGAGGCAGTTTCTAGTTTAATTCCTTCTCTGGCAAAGATTGTTTCATTGAAGCATAAATTCAGAGATCTAAATGTTGTGAATATAGCTATTTGCTATCCTATTTATTCATTTGGGGTCATGATAGTTCAGCCTGAGATACCAATCCCTTTCTAAGACAAAAATAGAAATACACTAAACAGAATGAATTATTTTCTCTATGTAAATAGCAAACATATTAAGTAATGTTATTCACTACTTTTCAAAAATTGATAGATACTATGAGCAGGGCCTCTCAAATAAAAATTCCTAACTATTGTCATAATAAATCTGCAAAATGTGAAAAGCTTATCTAAATGAAGTTCTTCCTTGGATCTTCCAAAAAGCTGTACTTTTTTGAGGATGTTGCTGTGGATATTCTTAAAAAAATGTTTCCTTGATAAATGCTTACATTATTTAGCTCTCGAGCTGCTTAATTCTATTATCCAACAATATAATTGCTGATTCTTATTGCTATAAAGATATTTCACCCTGGATTGTCTCAGAGTCATTTACTCATTTCAGTTATTGTGCTTCATAGTGCTCTAAATTTCTAAGTATGAAGTGAATTGGGAAAAAAAAAAGAAAGTACTAGATGGGACTGATGAAATTGTAAGAGAAATCTGGAAGAGAATATAGTGATGTCTGGGTGACTTTAAATCCTTTCAATCACTGACACTATAATTATCATTGCGATTTTTGGGATTCCTATTAAACACGTAAATTTTATATTACATTTAAGAAATGCTACTTTTAACTGTGGTAGTGTTCCTCTATCATATCTTTATGCAAAAGGTGACAGTCAATAACATTCTGGATATAAATGAGGAATATGGTGTCTTTAAGGGAACAAGCTTGAAGGGTCATCATTCTTAAAATGATGACCAAGAGCAGGAGTGCTGAAACCAGTTGAAGAGTGGAAATGTTTCACACAATCCTTGATCCCATATTGCTGCTGCCAGCAGAACCGAGGATAAAGTTTTGAGGGGTGAACCCAAAAAATACAAAGAGAAATAGAAACACTTAAAGGTATATATACACAGAGAAAACACTAAGTACTTTAAATTTGACACCCACATCCTAGGGAGGTGTGAAAGCTCCTGGTGTAGTTCGTGATTGCTTAGTCACAGTAACTAAGTATTTAAGGCTTGGTTTAGCTGCTCACACGAATGTGCATGATACTATGTACCATAAAAATCTGCTAAGGTCAAGCAAGACAGATAGCTCTGCCAGCTTTGATGGTAACTTTGATGAATTCCACTAAAATAAAAAGTTTAAAAATCACACTTTAGTTTATTCATTGCTTAATACTCTCTTGCTTAGCAGTAATCAATTTCCACACTGACATAAAGCCCTTGGCTTTTACTCCCTAATTTATTCTCTTAGGAGCCACACAAGTGCCCTGCAAAGCTAAAAGTTCATTTCATCTTTCTTTAATTGCACATTAATTTCATGTAACTTTTACAAGAACATCATTGAAAAGCAAGATAATTTGACCTATTCTTTTATAATTGAAGAACTACAAAAGCAGGGGGAAAAAAAGAGTTGCTGAAATTCTCCTTATATTAATGAATTAGGCTTTTAATTGATTATACATTTAACTTTCTGTTTTAAACTATGATAATTATAGGTTGGCTTTTCAATTTAGTTGGTAATCTGTTAATTCTTATTTAATAAATGTATTAATTAAAATAAATAGGCTTTATCTTTATTTCTGTGTGACAGCTATCAGACTTAGTAGAAAACTTATGCAGTGCAATATCAGAGAGCACTCATAATTATATCATTCCATGCATAGTTTAAAGCCATCAGAAAGAAAGGCTAGATGGCATAATTGCTAAGAGTAGAATATTTAAATGCAGTTCTTTCAGTAATTTATTAATCTGTAAAAATTAAACCTGAAAAATTATTTTTACTTGTTACAGTTTTTCCGTGTCTCCAGAGTTTTCTTTCCTCCCCGCCTCCCAGCACCTCACAAAAATGATAACCTCAGTTTGAATTCAGCTTCTTTTAAAATATGGAAGGAGATGGAAAGTTTGTAAAATACAGCCTCAATACCCCTGCTTAAAATCATAGCTGTACTGATTTTGAAAGGAAATACCCAATAAAATCTTCTAAAATTAAAATTAATTTACCTGTTAATAACTTTTGATATTGCAAATGTGCTGGGATGTGTATTTTGATATTGTGTATGTGCTAGACCTGGCTGGGATGGAGTTCATTTTCTTTGCAGCAACTCCTATGATGCTGTGTTAAATATTTCTGACCAAAACAGTAATGATAAGACACTAATAATCTATCTTTTGCTAAGTACTGTTTTCAAAGGCATCTCTGCTTTTCACTCTGATTCCTTTTCCCCACCTTCCCCCCATGAATAGATTGGTCACTGCTCAATAGCTTATAAATTCAAAAATCTGTGCAGATCACCTGAATTTACCACAGAGATTCTCCATACCATGCAACATCATGCTCAGCAATAAAAAGGGAGAGATGAAGTTTTAGGTTAGCCATCTTTTTCCTCAGGCCTGGCCAAACATTTATCTACCCTTTGAACACGGTGAGTGAGTGCTGTTGCTTAATTTTTATTTTATTTTCTTTTTGTCTCTTCTTCTGCTTATTAAATAATCCCTTCTATATTCTTCTTTTCCTTAATAATTTATTTATTTTTAAAAATCTTGATATAAAGGAGTTTATTTTTCTTTTATTTTTTCCTTTCCTCTTCCTCTATCCCAGGGAAGGCTGGATGGGGAAAGTGAGTGAGCAGATGTGTGGTGTTTAGCTGCCCACCAGGGTTAGCCCACAACACTAGGACAACTTTTATTTCTTCTGTTCCCAAGAAAAAATAACTCATGGCTATATGTTCACATCTGCTTAGATCACCATGATTAAAAACAGAGAAGAAATGCAGTATGTATTAATTCCTTTATAATTTTTTTTCAGTAAAGGTGAAGAAAAATCTGTCCAACTCACCTTGTGATCAGTTTTCTAAAGAAGATTTGAGACACTTCCTTGATTAAATTGTGGGAAACAGATTATAGACTACACAATATTGTGCAGGTTTGTTCTAATAATGGCAAGCAGTTCTGAAATGAAACATGCAGCATGTGTGTGAGGAAAAAAACATTCTAAGTAGAATCAAGAGGAATAGTAACTATGAAAGACATGAAGTAGGTTTCTTTACCAAGCTTGCAAATGAGATCACACATCTAGCCAAGACTTCAGTCTTGGCACTTCCAAGACTTGGTAAGATTCTGTCTTGTTCTTGGTTATTGGTTGCTCCAGTATCTAGTTCACAATTCTTCTTCTTCTTCTAAACCTCTTTATGCTTTTTTCCTACCTAAGCTGTTTATTTCAGTTTGCAGCAGTGCCCTACTATTTTCCCATCAAAATAATTTTTGCAATTAATTAAAACACCTTTTTGAGATTAGAACCTTATATGTGTTTAGCCAAAACATTTAAACTATTAAGTCCATGTGAAAGCTGACAGACTACAGATGCTCTTGTCTGGTGTCCTTGTGTGCTGTAATCTCTTTGGTGTACATCTGTCCAAGTTGCTGAGAACTCTGAATAACATTTTCAGTGCTGTTTTTCCCCAGTGTTAGATGGAGCTGTGCACATGAAGGAGTATATATCAGGCAACACAGCACAGGTATGAGATGACAGAAGCCATTTTGAGCCTGTTATATTGAAGGAAAAAACATGCTTTAGAATATCAAATATATGCAATAGTGTTTTTTCTTCTAGAAGATGTATCTGAAACAACAAAACAGAAAAAACAGCAAAATAATTAAAATAAATCAACAAACAAACAAACACCAAAAAAACCAAACAACCAAAAAAGGCAAAAAACCCCAAAACACTCACATTCTAAATTAATCACTAACTAGAATCAGCAATCCTAGTTCATTTTTTCAGCACACATTCACTTAAGGTAAATCTCCATCATGTAATGGAAACAACAATACTTATTAACATTACTCTTCAACAGCACATTTTAATTTCACAGATTTGTTTTAAGTCACAAATTTACCATATCCAGGATATATTATTTATTTCTAGTGTCTAGGTTCCATGTACTTTTGTTTACATTAATTTGTATTAAATTTCTAAAATATATTTAGGAAAATAGATGGCAACAAATGTTTTCTTTGACACCAAGTTAATGTTTTACACCTGTAAAAATTATCTGGACCATATAAAGACACAAATATGGTTTAACCACAAACATGCCCACCTCCCCCACCCCAGTGGAATAGGAAAGAGAATCAAAGTAAAACTTTTATGATGAGATAAGAACAGCTTAATAATGGAAAAAAAAAAGTAAAATACAATAATAATGTTAAATAAGAATAATGATAATGATAACAAAAGTAAATAAAGAAATGATGAACAGTGAAATTGTTCACAACCTGCTGAATGATGCCAGAGCTGCTCATCCCAAACCCAGACTGGCTGTCTTTCTGGGCAACTACCCCCAGTTCATTGAGTGGACATGGTGTTCTTTGATATGGATTATCCCTTTGATCACTTCAGGTCACCTGTGCCAGCTGTGCTTTCTCCCAGCTTCTTTTGCATTCCTCCTCACTGGCAGAGCATGAGACAAGTCCTTGACTTGGTATAAACACCACTCAGCAAAAACCAAAACATCAGTGTGTTATCGACACCATTCTCATTCCAAATCCAAAACACAGCACTGTAAGAGCCACTGAGAAGAAATTTAATCGACCTTAACTGCAACCAGGATACAAACATTGAAACCTGATTCAAGGTTAAAGAGTATGATACTTGTTTGCAAGTGTACACAAAGAGCATAACAAATCAAATTTTCTTTCAGCTAACATTATTTAGAGTAACAACTACTTAAGCATAAGTTTTGGGGACAATTATTTTCCTACATGGTCATACAGGTCTTCCTACATGACCTTGTTGCTGAGAAGTGATCATAATGTATTATTTCAAAGGATAAAAAATTAATTCTTGCTGTATTCTGATAGTGCATCATGAGAGAAGTGGTGAAGAAAATATTGCTTTGAAGGCAATGTAACCCCACGTTTAGTAGAAAGAAAGCAAACCTCATCTATCATCTTTATGAAAAGTACCAAAATATGGTCTTTGATGATCCTAGCTAGCCCAATGGCATTGTGCTGCTAGTTATTAGCTGCTTGTACCAGGTCTTTACAGGCTCTGGAGTCTGTAAATAAGTTTTACTCTCATACTGACACAGCCCAGTTACAGTCCAAGCAGTTGTGTTACCTTTATGGTTGTGTGATAATGGCTTGGCATGTGGACACTTTCATGTGATCCCTATTCCATGTCCTTTCTTATCACTATAACCAAGAACATGCACTTGAAATTACAGTTTCTGCAAAAGAATGCACAACACTTAAATGTCAGTTAGATCTGCTTAATAGCCTATTAAACACAAAAGATTTAGTTGTTACTAGGAGCATAAATTCATAGCATTGCACAATCTGGTTTTTGTTTATTTAATCCTATAATTTTGATCTGTACACTGGCAGGACATTATGTTCATTAGATTTAATGAAATACTGGTCTTGTTAGTGTTGAAGGAATTTTGTGATTGTCTTTTAAGAATAAGAATTTCATATATGTTTATCAAGACTTAGTGGATTTAGATTTCCCTTTTGTTTCATTCAAAAAATTGTTCCTGAAGTAAAGGCTCATCTATAAAGTTTTATCCATAAATAAGGAAAATTGTTTCCTTCTTAACGGTTGTTTTTCAACAGTTTATACTTCTATAGACATTATTTGCCTCTTCTCAGAAGCATTAAAAAAACCACAAACTCTTTCCAAAGATAGGAAATTCATAAGAAATAGACATGCTCTGAAAAAGTTACTTTAAAACAATGAAATTTGTGGTTATCATCTAGCTGGTGTTGATAAACAGTTCAATCCTGGGGCATAGCAAGCTGGTGTAAAATTAGAGTCTCAGTAATATTTCAATGAAATGCTACAAATATACATAAAATCTTGGGATGTTAAAATCATAAGCAGCTGGACATGGAAATTAATGGTATCTCTCCTATCTCTGGTGTTTTTTAGACCTGCTTTACAAACAAATTATGAAACCTAGGGGCAAGTGAGCTGTATCTATGATATTATCTGTGTGATAATAATGCTAAAAACCATCAGACTGGGCAGTTCCTCAGCCCCTTGCAGAACCATGTCACATCATTGCAAGTAATGATTTATCCTTTGTAATAGCATCTGCAGTAATAGTGCCTTGACCAAATGCCCTTAAGGAACTTATTTCTGCAACAAATTGATCTTTACGTTAATACCCTTTTCTTATTTACTTCTACCACTTTTCTGTTCTTTGCTTTTGGCCAATCCTTATAATTTTCGAGACTAAATAAATCCCTTCTTTCTTTTCTATAGTATTATCCCGTAGGTACTTGAAGAGACTGATCATGTACCTAGTATTTTCTGTTTGGTAGATGGCACTAGATCATTTAGTGCTCCTTCATATGGTTTATTTTCTGGTTGTTGTGTTTCATTTTGTTATTGATCCTTGTAGTCCTGTAGTTTGTTCTGTCCAACTTATTATCATCTGTGAGAAATAACATTGCAGACACTGGGCAATGGGCTCACAGTGAAGACATGCAGCTTCTCTGCCCAAAGTGGAGCAGTGAAAGTGCTTCTGTTGGTGCTGAATGTGCTCACTGTCCTGGGGGTGCTACCATAAGAGTTGGCTCCTTGGGGTATCCACATAGCGCAGTCCTTATTGGTGGGTGAGGCACAAAAGCAAGTAGAGCTTGAGGCTCCATTTTCACTTGGACAATTGTTTTGTGATCTTTGCCATGGTCTACACTGAGACATGAAATGAAAGCTGTCCCGTAGAGGTGTAGACGTGTTGAGGAACAGCAAGGGAAAAGTCTAGTTGGGTTGTTCATACTACAAAATGTCAGACAGTTTTTGTTTGCAGATTCAGATTATTATCAGACACACTCTGTAAGATTTCATCTTTTTAATTCTGTTCTGATACTCTTCCATAGCCAACTATGCATCCAACTGTATGCATACACTGTATGCTTCTGAGGGTATAAATTTATGTCTTACCGTCTTTTAACATTCCTTTAGTGATGAGCTTTTCACTCCTCCTAAAAGTGAATGGGCCAGGAGAAACCAGGGCTGATTATACTTCATACCCCACTCATCTGATAGCTTTATAGGTACCTTCAGGATGAGATGGGTAAGTTTACACCGTCTCTTTGTGCACATGTATATGCTTATAGCACACTCATGTATCATTCCAATGTAGACGACAGCACTGTAATTACATCAAGTTGTCTTAGAAATCTCAGCTGCAGAGCAATATGGTAGACTTTGTTTCTTTATGTGCCTTTTCTGGTTTTATTTTTTTGTTTGTTTATTTTTCTAAGTGTGTGGACTATTTTCTGAGGTGTGGACTATAGTGATGTTGAGTACAGACGTGAATATTTACATCCAAAGAGAAAATGTCCAGAATTGCAAGGAGATGGAAGTCTTTCATGATAGCATTACAAACAGAGCAGGTAGCAGAAGTCTTGTTTTCAGCTGCCACACTTTGTAGTGCTGCTTTCACCTTGGATTCATTTCTAGCAGTTGGCTGCACCTGCACTCACCCCAAGGGGCTGATCCCATGCCAAGCAGTGCAGAATGGCTCATGTGCAGGGCATCACTCACGGCTACCAGACCAGACTTGCCATGCTGCATAGCACAGGGTTCTGGCTCTCTGCAATGCCTATGCCACCCTAAGACAAAGGAATCATTTTTTGTGTGCTTTCTCAGGTTGGGGTGTTGGAAATACAGTGTACTGCAGTCCTCAGCATGAAAATTTTAAAGCACAAAAGGGAGTGTGAGGTTGGCTTCCCCTTAAGAGGGTCCTGAGGGCAGGCAGGAGTGTTTGCAAGCAGACTACTTGTGTAAAGTGTGTTAGAGGACTGAGCAGAGCAAAGAAAACAAATCTGATATAGTCATGTATTTAGAAATGATCCCTGGACAAAGCTCTGCTCAGAACCATACACAGGTTTTCTTTTGGAAAGAACAGGTTTAGAGAGATTTGTATGACAATAAAAATTAAGGAAGGAGGATATGAGTAAACTTGACAACAAAGCCATTTAGCTTACATAAAGGTGTTTGTTGAATATAGTTTAAGACATTATTCTTCACTCCTTATCTCATAAAATTGTATTCCATAGCTTTCTCATTTGTAGATTGGTTGCAAAGCATAGTTGCACAAGTATCAAATTGTTTTACCATGCAGATAAGGCAACAATGTATTTTGTCCTGGCTATCTCTGAGTAGTGGTATTTAATGATCTGACAGCCGTGTTCAAATGAAGAATCCATTACTTTAACAGCAGATACAGAATTCCAGAGAAAAATAATATTTTAAACAAAAAGTGATCTATGTGTGGGTGTGCCTCACTCAGCATTTATTACTCTTTATGGCAACTCAAACAATTTAAGAGACACTTCTTCCTACTCCAGTGTGTCAGCCTGGTTCTTCTGAAGAATGTGCCTTCTCTGCAGAAAAAGCAGCCATTAATCCCATCATAGTTCTTGCATTTTTATATATTTTGCATGCAACTCCTGCACAGATTTAAAATAAGTTTGTGATGCTGGTATTAGGAAGAATTACATTGATAGTTTCATCGTTGTCCCTTGCAAATCTTTAGCTGCTTACTTTTTTATGCTTGATCTTGAATCATTGATTTTCTTTCTTCTTGTGATGCAATTTAATACAGCAGAATTTTACTGAGACAGTTTAAATGTTATAATGATATGTATATATTGAAGCTCATTTATTTTTATTGCTTGCCAAAAAGAATTTGTGCTGAGATTTTGGGGTTCTTGTTGAGATTGAGTGTGGGGAAAGATACCTTAAACATGTGGTTTTTATTTCATTATAAGAATCATACCAAGGGTAAAGTGAATCTTCTATTAGAATATTTCTGACTGTATTTGCTCACTTCACACTCATCTCTTCTGCCCCGTGTCTAAATAAACTCTCTGAAACCAAAGTTTTCAGACATGATAAAAAAGATGAGAATAAAAAAGGTAAAGGATGACAAAAGTCATTCCTATGGGAACCAGTTTTCCAAGCTCCATGGATTCTTCTAGTTCATCAGATATGCCTGAGGCAAAGGGCAATGTCCTGCATCAATTTGCCTGTCCAGAATCACACCAATATTGCAGGTCACAAGAAAACTTCCAAGTCTGACGTACTATGCAAATTGGATATAGACTTAGGATGATGTGAAGATACATTCCTCAACATTGAAATGTGCACTCACTGATATCAGTTGAAGACTTTCTTAGAAAACAAAGAAAGAAAGAATATGACCTGTGATTTACTCTAAAAATATTGAAATTTTTTAGACTAATAGAATCATTCAGGTTGGAAAAGTTACAGAGTCCAATGTTAGACCAAACATCACCATGCCAACTAGTGCATAGCACTAAGTACCACATCCTGGGGTTTCTTGGATACTCCCATGGATGGTCATACACTTCCCTGTACAGCCCATTCCAATGCCTAACTACCCTCTCAATGAAGAAATTCTTCCTGATGTCCAACTTGAACCTCCTCTGGTAAGTTTAAGGCTATATCCTCTAAGTCCTGTCTTTTGTTGCCTGGGAGAAGAGACCAACCCACACCTGGCTACACCCTCCTTTCGGGGAGCTGTAGAGAGCAATAAGCTCTCCCCTGAGTCTCCTCCTTTTGGGGAGCTGTAGAGAGCAATAAGCTCTCCCCTGAGTCTCCTCCTTTCCAGGCTCAACAGACACAGCTCCCTCAGCGGCTCCTCATAGAATCACTCTCTAAACCATTTTCTAGACAAGCTCCAGCACCTCAAGGTTTTTTTTGAGTTGAGAAGCCCAGAACTGCACACATTACAATACTCAGGGTGTGACCAGCACTGAATGCAGAGGAATAATCACTTCCCTGGTCCCACTAGCCACATTGTTTTTTATACATTATTATTTGCACAATTTTTTTTTTACACAGGTCAGGATTTCTTCGATGATCTTAGCCACCTGGTCATATTGCTGGCTCAGAACCAGCTAGTTCTATCTAATATGGTATATATTTTATTTTTATTATATAAATATTTATAATGAGTTTGATTATTCATGAAAAATTACTGAGAACTTAGAAAAAATAATAGTTCTACCAGACTACAGGAAAATATCAGAAAGGCTGGAAAGTATTGTTAATTTCATCATAGCACAGTCAAAAATATTCTATCTAAGCAGAGAAAAAAAATCACCAAAACTGGATTTTGTTTTTCTTCTTCTACACACTTCTTTTCCATTAATTTTCTTCTCACTGAGAGCCATTTTTTCTTCTTCCTCAGAGAAACTTCTCAGTCTTACTTCCTGCTAGCTACAGAAGTCAAAAGTAATGACCACTTTAAAGTTTTATGTATTGGTTTCAAGCTCAATGGATCCAATAAATTAATGAGTACTATGGATCTCCTCTCTTTGACTTACTGCTTAGGGCCATCTTCAGACAAAAAAAAAGGTTTTGCTTCCTAACTGGAAAGATTCTTTTAAAGTCAAAGAGAATAGAAAGATGATAAGTAATTCTGAACCTTTCAAGTAAATGACAAAACTTTTCAATTGACATCAGCAAAGGCCAGGTTCACCCTCCATTCTTTGTGAGGTTTGAACAAAGCATGAAGATAACAAGCTACAGGAAACAAGCCTGGGCTGTCTTCTCACTTCTATTTGTTGCCCATAAGTTCCCATGTCCCAGTTGGGAAACTGCAACTATAACTGCTATGCTTCCTTATCCATAAGATATCTGTAGTGATAATACTGATTCAGCAGTGCTTTAACACTTATAAATGTCTCTCTCCCACTGACTTAGAATTTTTATAGGTTCTTCATTGTGACTTGGAATTTGAGCAGATGTGCAGAAAGAAAAATATATCATTTCTTGATTCTGAGGGATTTTTCACATCACTGCATTCTAAACTGTTTAACTAAGTGGCTTTTTTTTTTCTCAAAAAATAAAAAGAAGGAAAAAGAGATTATGAAGTATAAGCATAGAAAATCCATCATACCTGTACTGATATATCTGATATATCTATTCTTTCAGCCTGTAAAACTGGAGTATTATAAATATAATTTTATTTCAAGGGAAATGTAGAGGTTCTACACCCGAGACATAAGATAAATATAACAGGGTGAAAGTCATCTTTGGACTAAGTATGCCTTGAACTCTGGAGAATGACATCTGTCCTTATCACAAGGTTTAAACACAAAAGGAAATTATAATTAAAGGACTGTAAATACACATAGTACCTTAGTCGCAAATTGTAAATCAAGGTTACCTTCTCCAGTCAGCCTTTCATGTATCAGGAGACTTAGTTACAAAAGTGAGTTTCCCCCTTCGGATGACTAAAGGCAGCACAAAATCATCCTTTTCCACTGTTCATTCCTAACCTCCTTTACAATCAACTCTTCTTAGTGAAAAAAAAGGAATTTTTTAAAAGGTTCCAAACATTTACAAGATAAAGAGAGATGCACTACATTTGCATATATAGAGCCGTGCCTCATTTTACATGTTTCTGCGAAGTGCATCATTGCAACTGAATTGGGACTGAATGATGCCTGGAAAAACCTATAGATTTGTTATAGCAAGGATATAAAAATAGAATGGGAAATCTATTTGTCTATAATATATTCAATAAATCTGTAAAATTAAAAGTATCTTTTGAAGTGCTATAGACTGAAATGCCAAAACAGCATGTCGATTTTTAAGCACGTTCAGTAGAGTGTTAAGTTTATTAACATGTTTGCAGAGGTTCTCAATCATTAACAGTGGCATAATCACTAATCTCTTCTCACCTATTGCAGATGTATATTCTTTGTATATAGCTATCTACAATAGTCTATCACTATTTTAATCTGTCTGAATGCCCAAATCTTCCATTAGACATACCTGAGCAGCTCCCTGAAGCTGAGAAGAGTGAAGCGTGAAAGTGTTTGAGGGCTGCTCAAGCCTAAAGGCTCTTCCTTGAAATTCTTAGAGAAAGTTAAGATTAAAATTGTTGAACTCCATGATACTTCCTTAGCGTACCAAAATGATCATGTGATGCTAGACGTGACAAGTATTTCATCAGAATCCCTATAGTCAGCATTTGGTAATGTTCATGAGGGTTAAACAGAGTTCTAAGTAGTTTGTTGTCACCCTTCCTATTGCAAGTGTCAATCAGCTGTAAGTTTAAAAAAAACAAATTACATCTGGTTGACACTTGTGGGAGTTAGTTGCTTCTTCCAGAAATAAAAGGATAAACATGAAAATCTAATCCCACATGTTCTGAAATGTATGTCTGTATGCATGTAGTGACTATTGCAGAAGAGCATCTACTGTATGTTTTTTATTTGATATCAAATCACTGTGATTGGGAGAAATGATGAAATACAGCTATTTTTACTCTTGTTTTCCACTGAAATACTTCAGTTGTCCTTCACTTACACCCCCTCATCACACCCACAACACGCATTTGTTATATCATGCTTTATTGTTTAGTCATTCATTTAAAAAGGGTATTAAGTGAAGATGTTTAATTTATCAGTTATGTAGGATTCCCTTCCTCCAGCTTTCTTCTTTAAAGTAGGATTCAATACTTCTTGTGCAGTGATGTGAAGGTAAAAACTGAAGTGTTGTTTTATGTATTTCCTTAGGCTCTCCTCTTACATCAAGATTTAATTTTTTTTTAAAATAATTAGAAATATAATCCTTTAAAAGGCTCTATGGTAGAATAGTGTTACCTCTTTTTCCTGTGGAAGCAAACCAAATTCTTTGTACATAAGAATTAATTTCAGTTTCATTGGTCAAGAGGTATCTAAAGGACTGTAGTCAGATTAATATGAAATAAAAAATGTGAAGTAGGTTACAAATAGAGGGATAATAAATCTAAACATAATCTTAAAAGTCAAAATCTTGCATATGTATATGCTCCGTACTTCTTTAGGGATAGTAGTTGTGAGTTTTTTGTTTACTTAAGTTGCAGGGAAAAGAAATAATGTGTAAATATATGGGAATGGCGATAAAACATTCTGGTCTTGAAAGTTTCAAGCAAAAGTAAAAAGAGCAAGTTTATTAGAAAAGTGGATAGAACAAAAACTATTTAAAATTTCGTACAGCATTTCACAAACTTTGCTCTGGTGCTCTTGCTTTCAATTTATCATCTAAACATATATTTTTTTTCTCATATCCAGCTATTGAGAGAAAAAGATCACAGTAGTTCAGTTAGCAGGTTTGTAAGGGTGTTTTTTCTTTCCGCAGGCTATCAACACCCCACTGTATTGTTCAGCATTTCAAACATAAATTTTGCTTCCTCTGCTGTTCTGTTACATTTCTCACATGTTCTCACTGATTTGCTCTTTCAAGCTCTCAGTTCTCCAGAATTCTCAAGCACTTTGCCCAGAAATATGGGGCTGCACAAGAGCTTTTCCACTGCTTAGGATGAATAACTGAAGGCCTCCTATTTTATTTGTCTAAAACTAAGTAGTGATCAGGGTTCTGTTGCCTGAAATTTTGCATGTTTCCATGTTTTTGCTTTTTCTTTTAATACTACTGAGTTGTGCAGTGAATGTAGCAAGTCATACAGAGTAGAACATTTTTATTATTGCTTGTGAACGACAGTATTTTCTATCATATATTCACACAGGAATAAATACATTATTTACACAAAAAAGTCCTGCAGCATGTTCATACATGTGTCATCTTGGACTGTGTCCCTGTGGAGCAGACTGGATCTGTCCACTCCACATGGTGTTGACCTGTGGGTCTCCTTAGAGCCTCATCTGGTACTCCTGTACAATGCATTAGTAACAGTTCGGGATGTTTTGAACTGATCTGAAGGTGTTGCAAACCATCAAAGAAGGGTTTTGTAGCATGAAACAAAGGATGAGTGTTGAATTTCAGGTTGGGCATACCTGGTCCTCAAGAATGCTAAGGCTGTTTTAGGATTCCAGTGTAAGCCTGCTGGAGAAGTGCTGAAAAGGGAACAGCACAGGGCACCACTGTTGTGTTAATTTTAGAAAGGGGCCCTGACATGAACAGCCCTGTGTGCTTCCAAATTCATAGTCCTTGCTGAGTGAGTTCCTTGCCCTGCAACTCCAAATGCACATTTGAGTTTTTTGAACCAATAATATTTTCCTCAGTCTCTCACAGAGCTGTGCTGGAATTGAGTCCTGCTGAGAGCTGGTTAGAATGCTGCAGACACTTCTGCAGTTGCAATGGCTAGTGCTCCAGTTTGCTCCCTAATCTCATTTATTTAACAGTACAGAATTCTGTAAAATAAACTCTGTGTTTCTTTCTTCTTATCTGTGTATCCTTATAGCAATGCTGAACAGTTACATCACTATTTTTATGGCTGATCCAATCTCTGGCATTTAACTGACTTTTTTTCTACATTCTGTACGAAGATATATCTATAAAGTTACACAAACGTGAATCCAGATAAAACTGTTTTCAGTATTTTCAGATATCTTTCAGGAAATAAAATTTGCCTCATTCTCAGCATTTAGAACTACACCAGCATTTCTTTGCACTAGTTACTTGGTTTTTTTCCTTTCACATAAAATTTCCCCCACCAGCTCCAGAAACTTTTGAAGTACTTGCCTAACACTGGAATATTTGTTTGTACTTCTTCCTGACTTCAGTCATCAGGTTTTATAAACCATAAAGCAGAGACTTTATAAACCACAAAGCTAACTACAGTACTGGGTTTATCTTGGCGAAAAGAGCCTTAATGCTCTAACAATTTTTCCTTTATAAGCAATGTCCCTATTGCACTGTGGATGCCAAAAGCATCACACGCTTCTTTTTCTTAATCTCTTTAGTAGGCCCTAAATTTTAGTTGTGATTTATAGCCTCTCAGTAACTAGTTTCTAGTTTCATACTCAGCAGTATCACAGTCCTCAAGCTGCTGACCTGCTCAGCAAGCTGTTTAGGTGAAAATTGTGGCACCTGGATGGTTTCCAAGCATGCCTGGATCTCCATTATTCTGGAATCCCTGTGCTCAGTTATTTCAAACCAAAGCAACTTTTCAAAAAAATTTAAATAATAACTATGAAGAAAAAGAAAAAAAATGAGCTAACTTAAGAAAATTTAAAAAACCCAACCCAGTAAATGGTTAAGTATATTGACCAGGGTTTGGTGTACTGGGAATCAAAGCATCCTTGGTATCCTTGTCTCATCAAAGTCAAAGCTGACTTGAAGAAAAACATGTGAATAATCTGTTTTTTTGAAAAACCAACTATGCCATTCATAATTTTTGGCCTTACTATTTTTAGTATTAATGTAACTTAGAAATAAAATAATGATTTTCATCTGGTGCCTTACAACTCCATTACAAGGAGAACAAACACTAAGGAAAAATGCCTTCTTCTCATTACTGCTTTTTGAAATCCTTCACCTGATCAGGGCCTAAAGCTGAAATTTAATACTGATTGCCCAGATGTGCTGAGTTTAGTCTCCTTGAAAGAGATGGTATGTGTAAAAATGCTTGTTATTTACTGAATATCTATTTTATTGCTTCATTTTTTGAACATCTCTACCCAGCTCTAGGAAAACCCTTCACCCAGGAGTTTTCTATTTCTCTGAAATGACCATGAAGGACCCTAACCTGTCCCCAGATAGGCGCCTCTGTAGCATAGATAGGTTATTTGGTAAAAAATACTACCCCTTCAGTTTGCTAGAGCCTTCAATCTATAATTGAAAAATGTTATTTCATCTGTGAAAAAAACTGGTATAGATTTAGCATTCAAATGGTATTCAAAAATGCCAGCATAGTAACTGAAAGTTCCAAAAATAATACACGGTTCTAACTTTATTTTAAAGATCTGTGCAAGTAGTTTACTTACTTAATAGAAACCAAGCTGTGATTAATATCTACTGGCAGCAGTTCCAGCAACCTCAATGAAACTGCTTTTTCTACTACCAAATCTGGAAAACTTAGTGGCTTCTCACAAGAACACGTTAGATAGTTTTTTGTTTGTGAGTCTTTGCCTCCCAAACAAAGGCATTGCCTGCCTCTTGTGCCCATTGCTCTTTACTGCAACATCACCTTTCCCATAGGTGAACAAACTGGACCAGTGAGGGGAAAGCTCAGCTTCTGGTTTGTTCTTGCTCCCTCTTTTTGTGTTTTCTTTTTATGAGGGGGTTGTCTGTATTTGGTTTTCTTGTTGGTTTTATTTTTTTCCTTAACCATGCCCTTTAAATCAACTAATTTCTCTCCATTGCACAAAAGACAAGTAACTACATTAAAAGACTTCATGCCAAACCAGTGTATAATTTATGGGTTTTATGAACTTGACCACAGGAATCAATGGTCACTAGAGATTAGAGGGTTTTTAAACAACAAAAGCATGAACTCAAGAATTGCATGAATGACCCTTTTGTATGATGCAGTTGTTTGAAGGTTTTCTTGTTTATTTTTCACTGGAGTAAGGAAACATTGCTTACTGTCCTGAAAAATAATAGTTGCAAATGCTAGCATATAAACTGCAATATATGGTCAGGAGGTTCAGATAAGTAAAGTTCTGCTCTGACAGCCAATAAATGCAAATATTGTAAGCTTCTCTTTTATTTCTAAATATCAGCATGAATCTTGTTAGCGATTCAACCCGAAATGTTTTCCTGAAATTAGTCAAGCTAAATCTTTCATGTAAAAATCAGCTATGACTGTAGGGAGTTTATACTTTGTTACTTTGGAATGAGGCACAATGAAAATAAGGGGTTTTTTTCTGTGAAATTGGTAAGTTATTAAGAAATGGTTAAGGCTGTGAGGTGTGGCAAATCCTGAACTATGTTTTTCTGAGATTGGGATCACATGTGGGGCAGCATCAGACTTTTGCATGGCCGTTTGCTTTAGATGAATGCTGCTTGAGGGCATGGCAGTGGAATTGGCTTCCACTGCTTACACAGTTACATAATGCACTTGGAATAAAGAAAGGGTGCTTCTCCATTAGAGAATCCAGAAAGCTGTGTCCCTTACTGAACCCACTGTTTAATATGCAGGAGAGAGCACTGAGAGGGGGAAGGCAGGGAGAGAGTGAGCTGTAACATAGGGCTCTTACACAGCTCCATAGCAGTTTGGGTGTTTGTTATTTCATTGGCTTTTGTTAGTTTGTTTTTTTTCTCTTCCTATCTGTGCCTGAGCATACTAATTGCTTCTTTTGCTCTTCCTTGTTAGTTCTGTTAGTTCTTCAAATGCTGTACTGTGCATAATGCCTTACACTGAGGGGGAAAGTGTGAAGGTCAGCTGGTAGTATGGCATCTCTTTCGCAAGAAGGTTTTACTCTCTAGTATTCTTTACACATGGTCTTTTCACTTATAGCAGTGCTTTGTATTTAATTTTTTACTTGAATGGATGGTCTGTTTCCGAGGGATATTGTTTCTTTTTGGTGCTTTGTTAGGCAGTCTTTTTTTCTTTCTTCACTGTGTTTGTGTAGGTCATGTGAATTATGGCCAGAAGCTTTCCTTGGAAACCTCGGCTTGAATTTATTTGAATGAGGGGCCCAGGTACTGTTCTGTAAGAATGCCTTTATGAAAGGCCCATTGTTGAAATTTTGGAACAGGGAAGAATGTATTAGTGCAGTCCTGAAAGTGACTGCAAAAATGATAGTATGACACTATGTACTTCTGTTTCCTTAACTCTTTCTCAAATGGGTTCTGTTGCCAGTCAGGAAAAAAGAAATTTTCCAAATGCCAGATCAATGAAATCAGCCTAGAATCCAACAGCCAAGCTAATATGTGTTTTCTGGTGATACATACTTTGGGCTTGTAACCTAATTAAAATCTTTGTTGCGGTTTGAATTTTTAAATAAATCAAACTCATTTGCTTGTATGTGAACAGTAAGAGTGACAAATTCACTTTTCCAGAGTAAAAAATGAGTGTGAGAAATAATCATTAATAAGATCCAAGTTTATCTTTGTCATTGGGCTGACCTTTAATCCACTTAGAGTTGATATTCCTGGTGTGCCTTGTAAAAGAATTTAATTCACGAGACAGACATAAAACCTGATGACTGTTGGGTATTGAAGAAGATCAAGCATTTGCACTTATTATTTTGATCTATTAGCTGTCAATGATATACAAGTGTCTTGAATAGATATAGGTACATTCTATAATAGTTATAAAGAATGCTTGTAAATATTCTGCCTATAAATCACCTGGTGTGCCTCAGCTGCATCAAGGCAGTGTGATCTGGATGATACAAAATCATGAGTGAATGCATGAGTGCTTTAGAAAGTCAATTTGTACTTAGTTTCTTACAATTTATTTTTTATATGATATTAATATTGCCAAGTTTGAAATATAAGTGGTTTTCTCTTACTTTAACATTTGGTATTATCATAGTGTATTTTGTAAGATTAAATCAAAACATGATATTGATTTAAGGTTCTAGGAGTGAAGAATTTTAGTGTAGGTGAATTTAGCATATTACATTTCTTTGCAGTGTGTCAGGATTAATAGGAATTCCATAAAAACATGAATAGTGACATCTGTGCACTATTCATTAAGAATATTTAATAAATCAAAAATCCAGGTCAAACAGCAGAATTGCAAGTAATTATAACTTTCAAATACTAAAATAAGTGAAATGAATTTTAATGGCTAAAGCAAATTGCAGTGGCACAAACAGTGTCTCAGTACGAAGTACAACAGGAAAATCTGCCTTTGTAAAAACTCAAAATATTGGATGTTTTTTAACCTCAATGGAAAGTTTTGGCATACTTAATTTATAGTAGCTGAACTGTTGAGTAACTATTGTAACTTTACTTGCCCAGAATTTTTGGTTCACAATTTTGATCTTGAGATCTAAAGTTTCTTCTCAGGTGAAGCAATTTTCACGTATGTAGTAAAAAAGAGTGCAATTAATTTATTGTAAGTGTCTCTTACTAAACAGATGCTCACTGGGTATTAGACATAGGCTCACAGACAGCATCCTTTAGATGGTTTCTAGTTCTGCAGTATGCTAGCTGCTTATCTTTATTATCAACTATCCATTACCTTTTTTCCACTCTGCATGTAACATTTGGATTTGGAATATGGCTTGTTTTTGCAACAGCTAGCCTATGTAACAAAATACTATGAACAGGTGTATAATCATAAATATTTATGCTTTTCTTTATGCAGAAATTCTTGTGTGTCAAAATTATGTAAGGGTTATTTACTGATTTTATATCAGAATATTAATAATTAAATGATTCATGAAACATATGCACATTTCTTAACACTGTAGTTTTATAGCAATATATATCCCTCTGTACAACCATCTGGCATCAGTTAGTAATAGGTAAATTACTGTACTTTTAGTACAAAAGAAATAAATATGTCAACTCTGGACTGCATAATATTACTCTATCCACTTACCTTTCACCACAGATTTCATACACAGAGCTATACTAAATGTAACAAGCTTTATTTTTCCTCGTATTTTGTTTTCTTAGCATAGATCTAATAACTGTTTTGATCATTATATACGTATATATATACATATCCACATATATAATCAATGAAAACTTAGACACACTTATGTATGAATTGGCAAAACATTCCTTGTGTTTATATAAAGATATAGGTATGGATATGGAGATACATTCACATATACACCTACAGACACATGTGCATAAAGCAATGTATATATTCAGTAACTCTAAGAATATTCCTCATTTAATCTCAGAAACAGTTGGGTTTTTTGTTCTAAAAAGCCTTTATTTTTAAAAAGTCATCATGTCAATAGAAAATGAGAAGGATATATCAAACAATGGAGTGAGAACTGGTACAGATGGAGATGAAAAGGATTGCCAGTTATTACAGAAGATGTCTTTGGCAATTGAGAAACTGGACTTCGGTATTTATTTCCTTCACATATAGAAAGAATTCACCAAAATTAATTCAGATCAATATATTGTAAATGGGAAATAAATAGATGACATTTTCAATTAATTGAATTAGATTAAATCTTGAGATGGGAGTGGTTTTTATGTTTTGTTTTGTTTTTTTTTCTGAAAACTCATTCATTTCCTATTCACAAAAAAAAAAAAAAAAAATAGAAAATCTTGAACCACCCAAACAACAGTTTTTAGCAAAAAATACCCCATATTCAGATTTGTAAATATCTCCTGTTCAGGAATGGGAAACATGTCAATCAGTAACAGAGACCAGCCCTGATGTGCAGTACCATGAATGGCCCTTTCAGTTCACGATGAGTCAGGAGATGATTAGCTACAGGGGAACATGGATAAGCACTGTGCTCCTGAGGAATGCATTCAAAGCAAGATTTGGTACCTGCGGAACAAAAAATAATTGAATTGTTGTGTTTTGAGGGGAAATATACATGGCATACAAACCAAAAAGAATCTCACATTTGTTTCTGATCTAGCTTGGGATTTTTTCCTAATTTTTTGCTGTAACTACTTTTTAATATCAGTGAAAGGATCAAGGTCTCATCTGGTGCCAAATGCTTTTAAATCCCCCTAGTATTATCTGTGTCTAGAATGTGATTTGCATAGATGGGCCCAAACCTTGTCTAGGCAGGAAAGCCTTTCATATAATTCAAGACTGATATAACAATGATCTTTACATTCCCCTTGTCTTTAGTAGTTCAGATTCCATCCTGGTTTTTGACAGGTATCTTCTCTTCAGTGCTATAGTTTTAGCATGTCTTTTGTGATATAGTTCTATCATTTTTCTAACTTATTTCAGCTCATCTGTTTTTATAATCTTTCAAGCCCTGTTTGAGTTCCAAATTTATTTTGGAAATATGACAATACTTTGTTTTGATATTTTTTCTTCAAGACTGATTTTATTTGAGTATTCAATTTTTCTTAAAACCCTCTTGGTTTGGGTGGGGGCTGTTTATTGGTTGTTTATTGGGGTTATTTGACAAATAAGGAAATATAACACTCTTGAAAGTAAATATATTAACACAATATAATATGTTTCATGATAATTTGCAAAAGGGTTGTTTAAAGTTTATTTACAAACAGTTAATTGCATCCATAGCATGTACACAGTACCTGAATAGAATTGTAATTTTTACCTATGCAATAGATGCACAAATGTGTTACTATTTTGTCACCATAAATTTTTGCATTGGATCCACTAAAATGAATTCATCTTTTCTAACGTACAGTCTCACTGGTGCAAGAAGTTATAATTTTTTTGTTAGTGTTAGTTTAACATTTTAATTTTTTAATCAATATTATTATATATTCAGGAATTCTTACTATGTTTTTCTCAGACAACAGCAAGATATGAAAGAACTTGATCAGTCAGCATGCAAGATCAGGAGAGTAGAAAAAGTCTGTTCAGACATATAGATTTAATTATTTAAATACTTAAATAATAAATACATATGGTTGTTGAATAATAAATAATTCTAAAATATTCAATAAGCAATATATTACTATTAGGTTTTCATTCTGCATACTTTCTTAGTCTTCATCACCACAATATCTAATCACCTAATTTATTTCCCACATATGGTTTCACCAGGGTAAAGCAAATTAATTTTGGTTATTTAATGTCATTTTGCAGTCTTCATTCCCTTCTATTGAGCCTGTATTATTATATATATATAAGGACAGTGAATTACTGTGTTTCTGGGCTATTGTTTTGCCTGCTTCTTTACTAGCTTCTGAGAAAAAAGTAGAGTTGTGTAATAATTCAAATCTAAAAAAAAATTTTATTTTTATTAGAAATGTTTTGTACCCTGTCTGTCTGAATTTACTGATAAAATTTTCCATTTTTTGGTCATCCCTATTTCTGTTTGTCCATGTATCACATTGGCATTATCTTTAGGGCATCTGTAAGCAACTGTTTTATATGAATTCTTCATATTTTTATTTTAGTAGAATCTCTGTCCAAGTGACTACCACAGGCTATCCTTACAGAATTTTTTTAGCACTCATACATAATCCTGCACAGTGAGCTCCTGGCAAAAACCAGAAACCACGTGAACCTAATGGAATCAGAGACAGCAAAGCATACTTTTGCACTTGTGTGTCGTCGCATGCACAACCAGTGTTCATTCCTTTCCTGGAAGCCACAAGTCAAAATAACTCAATATGCTAAGGAAAAGAACAAAAGAGAGCTGGTTTAATATAAATACGGCTTCTATCTAGAAAGCCTAAGGGGCTCACTTGTTCCTAGCTAATATAATAAATATGTTTTCTGAATGTCCAGGCTAGCTGTGTGCTTCCCAAACAATTATGCACATACTCCAGGACTGGAAGCAAGAGTATTTGTATGCAGGCTGCTGTCTCGTTGGCAAGGCTGGACTCCTAAAATGTGTTCCTACCCAGTACATGATGAATTATTCTGCAGGCTAATTCTGTTGTTTATAGGTTGCTGTAGGCCACTTACGAGCGTGGTCATTCAAATACAGAACACTTATAAATTCTGGCTTTAAAGAATACATATAAACTTCTTGCCATGCAACACTAACTTGAATCACCCAACCTGAATAATAATGTCAGTACCAGGTGTTGTGGAATAAGTTGGGTTTTTTTTATGAAAGCAGTGGAACGTTACTGTACCTGAGTGTTCTTGTGGCCTCTGATGTTCTTGAAACATTGTTCCCATAACCAAAGAAATTATGGCAATTTTATGATCTAGGAAAATTCTTAAAATAAAACATAATTTTAGCTTAAAGAAATCACACGTGGTGAAAATTGTGGTCTCTTGTAGAAGATAACAAAGTTTTGAACTGCTCATATCTTCATCATTTAATGAAATTTGATCTTCAAAATTCTGGCAGATTTTTGTTTGTAATTTTAATTTTAAATGCTATAAAGATATGATCTTCAGTTTTAGAATATTGAGTGCTCTCTTTAGCCCACAGTGATTGCTTATGAGTAATAATGCCCTGACAAGAGTGGAAGTCCTGGAGAACCCTTGATTAAAGTAGGATGAAGATTGTGGCTATTAAACAAGGTTTTACTTAAAGTAGGAGTCGCTTTGCATGTGACTGTGATGCCTCTAAGAGCAGAGAGATGCTGGGGTGTCTTGTGCCTGGGCAGGAGTGGGTGCTGAGAATTTAAAAAGGAACTGCTGCATGGAAGCACAACACTTCAAGAGAAAATTTGAAGCATATTTATCAAAGCCTCTAGTAATAGGCTTGGATTTAGGCTTGGTCTGTAAATGAATTGTGAATTAAATTTTATTCTAATGTGGATAAAATGTTTTTGGTTTTTTTTTTTCTGACATGGAGTCTGTTGTAATTTCAAATCCAGCTTTAACAAACCTTTTCAGCCCATTATTTCTAGCCACCTTTTAAATAGTTATGTATTTTCTACAGAACAAGGAACACTTACACAGCAAGAATAGAGAAGGAAGCAAATAAACAGGCCATCCAGAAAGTACCTATGCTGCTCTCCCAGCAGGATCTCAATAATGGTATTTGAATGCAGTGATTGAAGTAGTGAGATCTCCTAGCAATGAACTCATATGCACTTAGTGATTCACTTTTAAAAATCCATTTGTAATAAATTATTTCATGACATTCCTTTAATTATTTATGATACCAAATGGTCATTCAACATTCTGACTCATGGCTTGATCCTCTTACATAAACATAGCTATTCACTGCATGACTTTCAAGGGTGCTAGGCATTTTTACTTTACTCCAGCCTGGTTTAAAATGATATTCAAACTGCAAACAGAGGCCAAAATTGATTAGCTGTTTTAAAATCTAAGCCATAACTTGCAATTGTGGCATTGAAAGCCTTGTCTATATCATAGATCTGTATATATCTATATGATAGATCTGTGTATATCTAAAAGTATACTGCATTCAGAATAAGCTTGTTTTAAATAAGTATGTAAATATATTAATACACTTCTGAGGGTTTTTTGTTGGTTTTCAAATTTTTATTGAAAATAAGTACTTGATTTAAATTCTCTACCATGATTTAAAACATAAAACAATGAGTCAATGGCAATCTCTGTACTGCTAGTCTAACTAGCGGGGTTGTATCTCAGATATTTATCTCCTCTTGGGAATTAAGCTATGGAGAGTTACCAGGACAATCTTCTGCAGGGTAATAAACCCTCCAGTAAGTGGTGGTCCTTTTGAGGAAATTGTGCATTCAGAATGGAAATGAACCTGCTTGCAAAACTCAAATGCATACTGAGATAGGCAGCTTTGAGCTGAAGAAATCCCATTTTTCTGTTATGTCGAAAGCTGGCTGGTATCATTAGAGTCTTCAAATATGACATTGACAATTGAGATGAGCATCTGGTAGCATTTGATAATGGTCTACCACTGGAAATAAGGTAATAAATTTCCCTGTAATGGTTCACTGCCAACAGTGCTCATTTATGAGTGAAACAAGATGACCATTTATTTTCCCAGTAGGGCAATGCTGCAGATTTGTGTTCTGTTCCTTTTGGTGAAGATCTGAAAGGGCTATTAAAGATATATTATTGCAAACTAAGTGCATTGCTTTCAAATGCTCTGTGTGACAATTCCTTGTTGTAATTATGTTTTAATGTCAAACACTTTGCAGATATATTCACGCAGGAATATATCTGAATGTGCAGAATCCAGCTCTTTCCTCTTTACTACAAATACATGGTTTCTGCATTCAAAGAGTAAAAGCATAAATTTTCTGTTGTAGGCTGGAGGAAATCTGTAAATTGTGCTATTTTAACAATGCAAAAATCAGCATAAAGCTGATTCATATGCACTTAAAACAGCCTTTGTTTCTGCCACCTCTGAAATAGAAAATGCTCCAGGGCCTGGATTCACAACCAAGCTTATCCAAGGGAATTTTTCACACTTGCTGAAGTATGCACATTTAGGAGGTATTCTTAATTACGAATCCAATGTTGGATTTTTGTTTTGCTTTCATTAGCTGTGCTGTGTTTCTGGGTATAGCAGAAATTCTGTGCTATTTGGGCAAATATCTAATGTCAGTGTAGGCTGAGATCCTGTGCCTTTAGACTTCTGATATAACTGCTGGAGAACACAGGCACGCTTCTACACTGCAGGAGTAGCTGGGTTAGCACTCAGCTTCCTTGTGTTGTCATAAGATTATGACAGCTTTGTTAAAAGCTTTCTCCTCTTGTCTCATTGCTAGTGTGTCGAGAGGAGAAGCTAGGTAACTCCAGTTCTCTGTAAAAACATCTGTGCTGAAGCACCAGCCAGAACCGAGACTGTGTGTCAAAAAAGACTAGCAACTAGCACCCGTTTGTCAGTGCAGTAGTCTGGATTTGATGATTTGGAAGATCACTTCTGCTGTGCTTTTCTTGTTAAGATGCTGAGCAGACATCTGGGGACGTTTTATGCTCACTGAGAGTGTAGCGTACTTTGCTGAACGAAGTCACAGTGTATGCTGCTCCTGCTTTTTCAGTTAAAAAGATCTTTTTCTTTTTTTAAGCCTTTGTACCTGGGGAGGGTGAAGGGTGAAGGACAGTAAGCTTGTTCATGATAAATGAGCTGCTGCAGTAAAAGGCATTGTATTGCTTACTGTGTGTACTTGTCGTTAAGGAGAAATACAGTTGTAACAGCATTTCAGTTTCTGCATTACATGCATTTAAGTGCCTGTCCACTAAGGACGCCTGCTTCCACTGATTCAAGTAGGAAAGTTGGCACATTATTCCCCAGTGCACTAAACTCTATGTTGGCTTCCATTAAACACTGCCAGACAGGCAGAACAATATTTGAAACAAGACTGTTTGAACAGAAATGTAATTGGACTCATTTAAAGTCTTATTACAATGAAATCTGACTTCCTCCTTGTAATTTGACTTGTAGAAACCTCTCAAAAAACATTACCTTTTGCCACAGGCTGTAAATTTAAATTCTGCACTAGGTAAGCATAATGAGAAAAGAAAGTTCTGACATGGCTGGAGATCATATCAGGTCTGGCTTGATTAATTATTTCCACACGATCAATCAGCACCTTATTTAGATAACTGGAGGCACTCACTAGTTAATTTGTGGGAGTAGAACAATGGGGGCAAGCATTTATATGGTCAGTCAATACTCCAATTAGTGTTAGAAAGTCAAATAAAGGCTTGAAAATAGCTAGGAGAAGAAAAGGGACTGAAATAACACAGCAGCTTCTCTGGTTTTAGATAGACTTTTTCTGATTACACTGCAGTGACTCCACTCACCCTCTCCAAAAGTATTTGCCTAATCTTTCTAATCATCTGCTTCATTAAATATAAATACATATATATATATAAAATTTTCTCTATACTTTTAAAGCTAGCTAAAATAAATACCAACAGTGTATTCATATAACATCCCTAAAATTTGCAGCCCTGTATCTACTCATTGCTTTTCTACCTTAACAGAACTTGCTTTCACCTGCAAAAGAGACATTAGATCTAGGGAGTAAAAAAATGCAAAACTTTGTAAGGCAGAATTCATAGAAAAGATCAATTGCTGCTCCATTTACTGCCTGCTGCAGGGATTATTTTGCCTGAAATATGTGGTGGCCAAATCTGAACACTGACTCCTGCATTCATAATAAAATCTCTGGCCACAGTGTCGTGGGATAACCTGGCAGAGGTTTATGACAAAACCTCTCCAAAATTAAATTGCTGTTGTTCCCCACAGCATTTAAACATCGGCAAATGCTGATATATGAGGAAAAGAGAAATAATAATTTTAGATAACATTATAATTCTCTGCCTTCTGCTTGTAAAAGGAAAGAAGCTAAATTCACAATCTGAGATTTCAGTTAAACCATTTTTATCTACATAAGACTGGTTTCAACAGAATCTTCTGTGTGGAAAAAAAGTTCAGAAAATTAAAAATATTTTTAAAAGAAAAATTTTGAAATTTTAGCATATTTAAACCTGCATAGTATCAGTTAATCAACTCAATGTGTCATAAAACTATCAATGAAGTAATTTTATTATGTTTTTATTTTATATTAAGTAAGAAATTTTGGAAGGAGAATTTTGGCTTTGTGTCTGATAAAAGAGAAAGGAAGTCCTTTTGCACACACCTTTATTTGATGAAAATATCATTACTTTTCTTAAATTTTTTTAAAAGTTTGATCACTAGCTTATTCTATTACTTTTATACTTGATATGTCTTTTTTATCCTTAAAATCATAACTTCTCCATAACATCAAGCAGAGGTTAACTTAGATGAGAAGCCATCACAAAAATCACCAGCACAGTTGCAATTCTTAGGTTCTGCAGAAATGTAAGTACAAGGATCAAATTGGGAAAATAAATGAGTGTGTTATTTGAAAAAACCCCAGTTATACAACTCAAAGAGTATCTGAGGTACCTTATTGTTAGACAATTGACTTGACTTCCACAGCAATGACTTTTGTTATTGTGTTCCTGATTTTGTCAGCCCTTCAGGGAGAAAAATTACTTATTTTAAGGTATGCAAGTAAACATATAAACAAAAAATATTTGCATACTTCTGTAGCATAAAAAATAAATTGGTTTATTGCTTGCTTGGTACTGCTTCCCAATAGAAATTCTCTCAGTTTCTTGGACAATTTTTGAATCAGTTTCTAAATAAAATCTTCAGCAATCCACTTGTAGGCACTCTAAAATGCAATCTAGTTTACAAGTCCTTGGTCTTGTATGACCTTATTGGGCATAAGTTAAGTAGGTGATAGGTTGGAATTATTTTGATATTTTTAACATAGGTGTAATTATTCTAAATTATAAGTGCAGCAAATGTGGCAAGAAATAATTTCTCTGCTTACTTAGGCTAAACCAAATCAAAGTGGTTTAAGGATTTTTGAATCCTGTGTAATTAACAGGCCAGTTGGATAAACTGTATGTTTGGCATCAATACCAGCAATACAACAGATAAATCATGATATTGTACACACATAAAGTGTACCCCCACACATCTCTAAGTGCCCTCCAATGACTCCAGGAGGCTCTAGCTGCACACATACAACTATGTGCTTCCGTGCACATGCAAACTGGAGTCTGCTGGGGTTACAAGTGTGCTGGCTCTGTGTGCGACCTGTGCCTGTGCTTCTCCCTACAGCCCGTGGTGGGTGTGGAAGCTCCCCTGGGCTCACACCGTGGTCCAAGGTGAGGTCCCCAGCGTGTGCCCACCTTGTCATGCCATGCCTCAGCTGGAGTGCAGCTGCCTGTACTGTCAAATGAGGCAGAGACACCATTAGACCCACAAGGAGGTCAGGACAGTGGTGAGGTGACTTGAGGCAGGGTAACACAAGGGTTGGAGTGCTGCCGTGTTACTTCTCTCCCCCATCACAAAATGTCGCGCCTCTTTATTCTTCCAACCAAAATGATTTGTTTCTCATAAGTCCCTTGCAATTATCTGATTATTGCCTAGTCCAAGTGATGACAATTTCATGCAAGGCTTGTCATTGGTAATTTCCTCTTTAGGGGTCTCTGGTTTGGGGCAACATTGTCTCAGAATAGTATATTCTATTTACACACACTATTAAAACTCACTCTACTATCCATTGCCATAATCTGTTTTCAGCCTGAGCATGTTAAAAGGAGGAATCTTTGCAGGTTCCGCTATGGCGAATCATCTCACAAGGTTTAAGGATAAGAGCTTCCAAAGAAAGTAAAAGAATGTGAGGGAAGGGAGTGTGTTAGTAACTGTATTTGATCTTGCACCCTACTACTGGCTTTCTTTGGTCTGTTAGCATGGCTATACCTTGAAAAAGAAGCATATGAAAGAGAATTTACTTAAGCTTCCTCTGACAAAGTAAACATTGTTTTACAAGAGAAAAAATATTTAAAGGGGCATGGCAAAATAAGAAAAGGTGGTTGTGTCTTTTACTGTGTGTCATCGGTATCCTGTCCAGCCTGACACTTTTCCAGCAGCTCCTGCAGAAACCATAGAAGTGGTAATGTATGCCCTTTACACATGGCTGTATGCCAAGCCATAGGATTTTGTTATAATTCTCCTTTCCCACACCTCTTACCATATTGAATTTGTCCTTGGAATGGACGACATCATTAGAAGTGAAGACTTAATTATAGCCACTTAGAGACAATTTAAGAACTGTTGTTTAATTTACTGCAATTTTTAAGTGGAAGCTAGATGGTAGTTTGGAACTTCATCAGTTTTAAAACACTGACGCATAAGACACTTAGTCAAAGGTTTGTGTAGCACAAATTCATTCTCAAGGAGAAGTGAAAGCAGTAAGGGCTCTCAAACTAATTTTTTTAAAGCACCAGTACCGAGGAGTATTCTGACCAAATCTTTTCAATTTAGTGGATTTTTATAGTTGCTTTAACAAGTCTGGGGTTTATCTTGCCAAACTTTAGACATTTACAGGATGCACATCTGCACCGGACATGGTTAACCTTTTAGAGAAAGATGTCCATTTTAGGGTATAACTCATTCATCTATTTTGGTTCACTTCTTTATGTAGAAACGAATCTTATACTAGATAAACTTGTTTTTCATTCATTACAAAAGGTGACTAGGGTGATTACCTCAGATGTGGATATTTAGTCTTATTATAATGAATTCCATTCCAGTTGCCTTATAAACCATAAAACATTTGCTTCCATTCCAAATGCATGTGTATGAGGTTTTTGATGGATTTGTTTTTCATATCTGACAGTATTTAATTTAATCTTATTACTTTACCGTCTGTAATTCTGGGCTCTCTTTTCTAGTCCCTATACATGTGAATTTGAAAATACATATCATCTGTCATACTCCTGAAAACATGGTAAACTCATGATAACTCTGTTAGTCTGTGACAACTTTGTATCCAGATTGAGGAAAATTAAATTTGCCTGGTTATTTTTCAAAATTGTTGTTGATGTTTTTCTCTTTATTAAGAGACCCTGCTGGGGAGTCAGATACCACCAGGGATTTTGATTACTTGTTCAGTAACTCAAATATACAGCAAGTTCTCCATTTCCCTTTGAATACGAAAGGTAGTGTGGTATAAAACAATCCTTAAACCCTTTCTTAAAACAGAGTAAAACAGAGTAAAATTTCCAGACTGCAGTTGGGTGAGGATGGGTTTGTCCATTTGAAATTACTGAATAATCCTTAGCAGTTTTAGGAATATTGTCCCAATAAATGGATGATTTCCAATTCTAAAATATTCAACACAGTGTAAGAAAATAAAATAAAATCAAATCCCTGCAGATTGGAAATGAAGAGTTGAATTTTAACTGGCACATACAATATGTCTTACTTCTGTAGGTAAGATTTGTCTGATAAATGTGCTTCAATTTTTGGTTACATTCCACGTAATTTTCTAATTCAGTCATTTATTCCTACAAAGAAAAGAAAATACATTTCCATTTAGAAGAAATACATTTTTTAACAGCTGACCTTGCATTAAATTGTTGGTTTCTGTAAGTGAACATTACTGATGGTTTGGCACTGGTAGTTTGTTTCTAGTTTCCTCCAGTAGAAGAGTAGCACAGAAATGGCTTCCCCAGCTTTCCTGAAAGCTTGTAAGTGGGCATGCCAGATAGGAAAGTATGTAAAATCAGATCCTAAGTCCCATGAAGGAAACATTATAATGCAGATTACAGAATTTTTCCAGTTGGCTTATTTGTTTCAGTATGTTTTTTATAACAGGACACTGCACTATCTTTGGGTTACAAGGCTAGATTCAGCCAGCAAATTAATATGGTGGGGGAATATGAACCTCTTTTCATGCTTTACCGCCGATTAAAAGACAAAAAAATATGTTTCATGGCTTTGCACTGCATTTTACCTTCTCTATAATTTTCTACAGTTCTGAGGTCCTGAATAACACTACCTGCTGGAATTGTAGAAAGTCTGACATGAGAATCTCACAGGAAATAGAGTTCTCTAGTAGGAACATGTGCTACCTCTGTGGCTGGGGAGATGAGTGTGAGTGGCGGGCAGAATGTTGTATCCTTCTTCACTTAAGTTGCTGCCCCTGCCCTGCTTAGCATAATGGTGACATTAAATAAAGTTTAAATCAAGTTGCTGGATACTTTAAAAAAAGGTATTTTAAGTTTTTGGTGAGCTACTCAATATTTGGCTGGTGTGAGTGGTCAGAGAAACTTTGCAAATGTTCCTTAATGACACCTAGAAGAAAGTAATAACTATATACATAATGTTACAAAAAATAAAATAGTCTTCGACCATACTACTTTCTCCCTTTTACTTGAAAACCATTTTTCAACAACAACACTACTGACTATAAAAAAATGTTTTATTTTAAAGGATAAAGGAAGAAAATTAGCATTTCCCTTACCAGCGGATGTATTTTTTTCTCTTGTGTATAAATGCACACAGCTCTCATAATCCTCAATGCTGTCAATTATTTTTAGCTTTGACTTAATATTAAGTGGTGAATATTATCAATTTCAATGTATTTCAATACATCATTTCTTTCTGAATTTCAGTTCATAATTTTTTATGCATATAATTGAAATGAATTTTAATCTCTGCCTTAACAGAAGCCCATATTTAATGGACTTCTACAGTATGCCCAGTCAGTTTGAACAATAAAAATATTTTTTCACTTGATGTAGAAATGGATGAAGGAAAGATTGCAAGTTTTAAAAAAGTTCAAAAATATGGAACTTTAAGATAAAATATTAAATTATTTATACTATTTCTTAGCAAGATTTCTGAAGCATTCAAACACATAACCCAGTGTTAGCTACATGACATTCCTCAGATAGTTAGATTTTTTTTTCCCTCCAAACATTTCCATTTCTGCAGAATCTATAAAATTTTGAAAATGCATTTTATTTTTTTCCCCTGCCCCAAAAAGAAAGTATCAGAATTCAAATTTTATTCCTCAAAATAGGACTTAGAATTAGGTTATTGCAAATGATTGTGCCTTTACAATTATTTTTCATTTTTCTTCTGCTTTACCCTGGGGTGTTTTTAGATAAAAGTTATGTTTATGAGCAAATTAGTTGTCATGACTTCTTTGTTGTCAGGTAATCTTTCATTGATGCTGGAAACCTAAGCACGTAGATGATCACATTTCTCTAATTTAGAAGCTGTATCATAAATAGTTTTAGTACATGCTAAAATACTTGGAAGTAGCACTTTGTTGCTGACAAGCTCTTTCTGTCATCTATAAAGAACTTAAAAATTACAACTGAACAGACAGCCTCTCTTTACAAGAGTAACTTTTCACGGCTAGAAAAATTGCAAACATTCTTTCAAGTGTAAGTTACAAAGAAACTGGGACTCTGCTTCAATATCCCTGTGTATTCACATCTGAAAAAGTGATATTTCTTTTCTCTTAAACTAATTTGGTAGATGAGAATAAGTTGTTTGCTATTTTCACTACATAGCCCTAAGGAGGACATGATAGCTCACATGTGGTCATGACTGCTGTGTTATATTGTCATGGTTTGACCCGGAAGGAGTGGGAATTCTGGGAAGCTGTGGTCAAACCAATGAAGGTTTTGAGTTTCATACTGACACCTGGTGTAGCCAGTGGGGTTTGGACACACCTCCGAGAATACACAGGGGTTAAAAGCAGGGCACTGCCCTGGCATTTCCTCTTTTTGGACATCGCGGCCGAGGAGTTCAGACCTCTCTCCCTCGCCCGGCCCGCTGCTGCTGGGCGGGGGAGGGGCCAGCCATGCGGTGAGGCCTGGGGGCCTGGACAGAGATGGTGTTGAAGGGGCTTCGAGGATGGAAGGGTGGGGGAGCCCCAAGAGACATCGGGCAGCCAGCCACCCCCCTCCCCCCTCTTCCCCCCCCCCAGGAGAGCAGGAGAGCAGCCAGCGAGAAGGGGGAGGAGGACTGCCCGGCCGCAGCGGCAGCGTGTGGGCAGCGTGCGTGGGAGCCGTCCGACAGACAGAGACTGAAAACTTTTAACCCTTTCTTGCATGATTGGGGCCTTACAAAAATGCTAATCCTCCTCGAAGCTGAATAAGAAGGGAGATGAGAGATGATATGAGATAAGGACCTTGGCCCGGAGTTTGTGGAGATGATTGGATGGGGAGAGATGATTTGGAGTGGCCTTTGGGCTGGACGTTTTCTTGTAGCCATGGACTCAGTTGTTCCTGTGACACAGACTGCATTTAGGGGGAGGCAGTGCCTCAAAACCAGGAGGGTTCATTTGTGAGGACCCCCCGGCCCCAGGGGGTTGGAAATATATGGGGGGGACAGTTGTCCCAAAAGCAGAGACTGTGCCTTTTTGGAGTGAGACAAGGCATCCTTGAAAGACCACCCTAAAAGCAGCTCTGATCCATGTCTCGGTGGTGAGAGCACTGAGCATGGAAGGAACGTGTCACAAGCGGCAAATGGACTTTCCGGGCGGTGCCGGAGTGACAGGGAAGCACACGAGGGTCTCAGTGTGTCTCCACGAGAAGCCTATGGAACAAGAAGGACTCCTTTCCCTCTTCATGAACTGATGTTTGAGTATACTAAAGTGTCGTGCCGGACTGGGCAGTTGGTATTTTTGAGAGAATGTATTGGATTGGGAAAGTCAGGGAGTGGGGAGGAGGAAAAGTGGTTTTTGTAAGGTTTTCAATTTTTTTTCTCTTTTCCTTATAGTCTTTCCTATTTTTTCCTGTAGTTTTAGGTAATAAAGTGTTATTTATGTTTAAGTTGGAGCCTGTTTTGCTTATTCCTGGTCACATCTCACAGCAGACACCAGGGTGGGGCATTTTCATGGGGGCACTGGCTCTGTGCCAGGCTCAAACCATGACATTTTTTGGTTCCCTGGACCGGGAAATCGAATCACGGGAGAATGATGAGGTAAAGCTGTGAGATGAGACCAAGAAGAATAAGGAAAGCATGTACTAAGTTAAGGTAGATGAATAGTCATAGTGAATCTAAGGTATTGTTGTGTAGAAGTGTTTTGTAGTCCTGTTGATAATTTTAGAAAGTGTATTCTCGGAGGTGAAGGGTGGATTGTCATGGTTTGACCCGGAAGGAGTGGGAATTCTGGGAAGCTGTGGTCAAACCAATGAAGGTTTTGAGTTTCATACTGACACCTGGTGTAGCCAGTGGGGTTTGGACACACCTCCGAGAATACACAGGGGTTAAAAGCAGGGCACTGCCCTGGCATTTCCTCTTTTTGGACATCGCGGCCGAGGAGTTCAGACCTCTCTCCCTCGCCCGGCCCGCTGCTGCTGGGCGGGGGAGGGGCCAGCCATGCGGTGAGGCCTGGGGGCCTGGACAGAGATGGTGTTGAAGGGGCTTCGAGGATGGAAGGGTGGGGGAGCCCCAAGAGACATCGGGCAGCCAGCCACCCCCCCCCCCCCTCTTCCCCCCCCCCCAGGAGAGCAGGAGAGCAGCCAGCGAGAAGGGGGAGGAGGACTGCCCGGCCGCAGCGGCAGCGTGTGGGCAGCGTGCGTGGGAGCCGTCCGACAGACAGAGACTGAAAACTTTTAACCCTTTCTTGCATGATTGGGGCCTTACAAAAATGCTAATCCTCCTCGAAGCTGAATAAGAAGGGAGATGAGAGATGATATGAGATAAGGACCTTGGCCCGGAGTTTGTGGAGATGATTGGATGGGGAGAGATGATTTGGAGTGGCCTTTGGGCTGGACGTTTTCTTGTAGCCATGGACTCAGTTGTTCCTGTGACACAGACTGCATTTAGGGGGAGGCAGTGCCTCAAAACCAGGAGGGTTCATTTGTGAGGACCCCCCGGCCCCAGGGGGTTGGAAATATATGGGGGGGACAGTTGTCCCAAAAGCAGAGACTGTGCCTTTTTGGAGTGAGACAAGGCATCCTTGAAAGACCACCCTAAAAGCAGCTCTGATCCATGTCTCGGTGGTGAGAGCACTGAGCATGGAAGGAACGTGTCACAAGCGGCAAATGGACTTTCCGGGCGGTGCCGGAGTGACAGGGAAGCACACGAGGGTCTCAGTGTGTCTCCACGAGAAGCCTATGGAACAAGAAGGACTCCTTTCCCTCTTCATGAACTGATGTTTGAGTATACTAAAGTGTCGTGCCGGACTGGGCAGTTGGTATTTTTGAGAGAATGTATTGGATTGGGAAAGTCAGGGAGTGGGGAGGAGGAAAAGTGGTTTTTGTAAGGTTTTCAATTTTTTTTTTCTTTTCCTTATAGTCTTTCCTATTTTTTCCTGTAGTTTTAGGTAATAAAGTGTTATTTATGTTTAAGTTGGAGCCTGTTTTGCTTATTCCTGGTCACATCTCACAGCAGACACCAGGGTGGGGCATTTTCATGGGGGCACTGGCTCTGTGCCAGGCTCAAACCATGACATATATTAAGAGCTGACCAGCTTTGTAGAAGCAAATTTTAATTTTTTTTCCCATTTGTGTATAATCACAGTAGTATCTCCTAAAGGTGACAACATTAAGAGTTGCAGATAATGGTATCTTCGATCACTGTGTGAAGTATATTTATGGATTTTCATACTCTATATTTTTGACAAAGGATTATTTTTTTTACACCTAAGATGTCAAGAGATGAGCACATGAGAGCCCAGCTAGTAGTGATGTCACACCACTCGTGCTGTTCACATGATGCATGGTTTGTCTGCATGCATACCAGTAAGATTATTTTACTAAGCAAATGGTATAAGATTATCTCTGCATACTTGGCAGTGATTATAGATGGGAGAAACTTTTTCACTCTGAAGATAGTCAAGCACAGGAATAGTATCCCTGGAGGTCTCTGAAGTCTCCATCTCTAGAGGTTCTCGTGGATGGAAAGAGCCCTGAGCGATCTTTGCTAATCCTAAGGGTGATGCTACTTTGAGCACACAGGGGACCAGCGACCTCCTGAGATTCTCTCTCAATTTAAACTCTTTGCTTTCCCCATTCTTTTGGGCAGCAGCTGTGGTGTGCCCAGGACCCGTTTCCTACCATGACTTAGATGTCCATAGTAGTTCTGGTCACTACAGGCAAAACTAAATTTACCTATTAATATTGAAATATCTGATCGAAAGGGGATATTTGCCAGCTCAAGCGTGTTGTTGGTTGGGGGGACATCCAGGAGTGCCTGTTTAGCTCTGGAAGTCATTGTGTGCATCCTCATGACCTCATTTCACTGCTTTCCAGCTAGCAGCTGCAGATTTGAGGGGGAAGCCTCAGGTAATATAATCACTTTGATTGAACATGTGCTGTCCCATTTATTTTCTGGAAGTTAAAAGAGGTCAAAACAGAATTTCTGCATATCCTATAGCACAGCTACAAGAGAACAACTTGGCCAAGAACTTGTTTCTATTCTTTATTCTTCAAATAGAAGAAAATTTGCTTGCAAAATTTTTTCTTTTTTTTTTTTTTTTTAATACATGAAACATTTATATGGAAGGAGATTTAGATTGTTTGGGAGATTTTTTGGGAAAAGGGAATGAGCGGAATGGGATTTTCCAGATTTGGACCTATTTGTCCAAATAATAGGATTTTTTTTTTTTTGTCCTGAAAATAAGGATAAAAGAAGGCAATTTTTAAAAATATAAATATTCTGCTTATAATGCCATTCCACAATTAATCAAGTTACCTTTCTTCGTTTTTAGTTTTGTGACCTTGTTATTTATTAGGGCCTTGTATTGTACAATGTTGAGTGTGTTACTTTTATTAGATTTATGTTCCTATTTTTTCATCAACTTAGATGTTTCCTTATAAATAAAAAAGGGTTTCACAGTTGATTGAAATCTTAGTAAGGTTTTGTATTTGGTGCACAAATTCTCTCATAAATAGAAGTCTATGAGGTTTTCTTTTTTAATAATTTGAAAAAAATTTGTACTTAGTATATTTCACTGTGGACATGTCTGAGAAGTCTACAGACTAGCCTGAGAACACAGAGATGTTAGTATGTTTGGTAATATTGCTGTCAATATGTCACTTTATACCTTAAGGTGGTTGCCTCTGACACTAGAGGAGGGTTGTTGTTGTTGTTTCTAAAAAGAGCTTAGGATATCTTAAATTCAAAAAATGTTGCTTAAAGGCATAATTCTAAATTAAAGTTGATTATTTCAATTATATAATCAATATAAAAATATGTTAATGTGCTATCTAAAATATTCTATTTTTTCCCCACTGTGTAATTTAACAAACCTTGAAAGATCTATTTTTTACATTTTGTATTAGAGGCTTCAAGTATCTTTTCCTGATTGAATTCTCTAAAGAGCTATTGCTCCATAGGAAATGAAATCTGTTCAATGCTTGTCTTTTATATTAGGGCTTTTTATTGTCATTCATAAACATGTCATTGAAATACCTTCCACATAACTTGACTATCAATAGCAAATCTCCAGTGACAACATAGGATATATATATCCTGCATAAAACAGCTTCAAGGAATGTTTCCAGCCACTGGAACCAAATTGTCTACCAAATTGTCTACACTGTTAACTTGTTAGATTTGTCCCTCGTGTGGTTTTGGCCCAGACCAAGTGAGACTGTTCCAAGCAGCTCCTGGGCACAGTCCGGCAGCCAGAACAGACCAGAGACCATCCCCAGCAGGCAATTCTGATATGCCTCATCCTGACCTGATTGTTTTGGAGAGCAAAAGAGTTAACAGCAGCAGCACAAGCTCTACATGCTGCTGATCTCAATGCCAAAATACAGTCCCAGGATGTGTAAGTCACAGCCTTGGTGGCTTGTTCTCCTCTCTTTCCTGTATCAAAAATGTCCCAGGGAAGACATTTTATTCCTCTATGTTTGTTTGTAATATGTTTTGCTTATTCTTTTGGATGTCTTTTAGCTACCGTTTTCCTCACCATTGTACGTTCCATCTTGAGCTTTGTGGACCATTTTGTTCCAGAGATACCAGTACCAAGGTGTTTCACATTAAAGTATTTGAGCCAGTGATCACTATGTAGGTTTAAATCCTTAATGGAGTGTAGGAAACCAGCACAAGTGAAACTTTGATGCTGTATATGATGCTTGTAGAGTCATGTAGTAAATCATGGCAGTAAAGCATAATACACAGCATGGGTTTATGTTTTAATATCACACTATAAAGTGGGTAAATGCCAGGGAACATAGTTCATTTTTAATGTGCAAGTTATTTTTTCCTTTGCTGACTTATTTATTTGAATATATTTAGATTAATTGCAGCAGGACATGTATACTTGAGTTGTAATAAAGTTATTACATGAAGGAAAGATAGAGATTGCACAGATCTTAAAGCTGGGTGCAATTATATTGCTTCTTGGTGCCAGAAATGAGAGAAAAGGAGCACAGTATACTTACATCTGAACGCTACGAGCTACCAGATGTTATGTGAATCAGAAACAACTTATTCTTTTACTAGAGTATCTGAAAAACCCTTATAAAATATTATTATGTTGTGAAAGTGTTGAATTAAAACAATTGCAATATTTCATGTTTAAATCCATTTTCATTTAAACACATAGTTTTGCACTCTACTTTCTCCTTCGGGCTTTCCAGCAAAGGGATTTCCATAATCATTCCCATAAAGAGGAGTTCAAAATGTAGCCTAGAAACACATTTTGAATGAGTATTTCTATTTCTGTGTAATTCAGCTTTCTTGGGAAGTATATTTTTAATATCTGACCACTTTTGCTTATACAGAGAGAAAGAATGTAATATCATTTACAGTTTTGTTCCCAGGAAGGTCCATTTTCAGTCTCCCTCCAGCAGCAATTACTTATAGAACTATTAATATTGCTTTGAAACAACTTCTGAAGCACTTGCAAGTGTCTGGAGAAAGAGGGAGTTTCATGCAATTTAATTTTCCTGAAAACTGTAAGATTTTTTTGCTACCAATTACTGTATTTTTCTGCTATAAGTTTGCCATAAATTAGTCATATGTGAAACTTGAGGAATGCAAAATTAGATTAATGCAGACTATTTTCCAGATTTTTTTCCCCCATAGGTTTTGACAGAAATAGCCAGTTTGTTAGAAAGACTTATTAATAGATCCCTAATAATCTCCTAATTCCATGCATTGGCCTTAGGAGAATTCTCAGTACAGTTTTCATACGTCGTTTTTTAAATCTTTTTCTGAAATGTGATTTATTTAGGATTTTCTGTGTCATTTCATTTTAAGTCATTGTCAGTACCAAGTAGCCCCTACTTCTCAGACCTCTGAAGGATCTACTGTTTTTTCACCAAATTATTGGTTCTGTTAGCTGCTGTTTAAGAGTGTATGGTCCATAAATATTTGCATATTGATTACACTGTACCTGTTGTCATTTGTAAGACAGTAACTTAAAAGTGAACATGTTTACATACATTTCCACATTTAGCCTAAAGCCCTTCACAAGCCTTGATATTGTTAATGTGTATTTGAGATATTTGCAGCCTCAAGTACACTCTGAGATTTTTTTTAAAATTTTCTTTCCATATGATATGCATGCTGTTGTCTTTTGGGATTGTTTTTTTGGTTTTTTTGTTTGTTTGTTTTGGTTTGGTTTTTTTTTTGAGCTGAATAACATTTAAATACATACTAGGCAGTGAAGAATATATGTGCTTATGTGTGACATTTTAAAGATCTACTTCCATGAACATTCAAAAGACATAATTGAAAATAGAGGTGTTCAGAGGTGGTATTAAAATGAGCAATCATACACAGATGATTTCTGTTCAAAAATAATGTCTAATCTAAGACCAGATAAAACAACTGGTTGTGATGAATGAGGACATGGTGGAGGAAGGATCAGCATGCCAAAGCAAACAACAGATGATGGATGCTACTTTCTATGCCTAGGACTTCACTGAAAATGCATTTGTGGCAGAGTAAAGCAAAATATGAAAATATCCCCAGAATAGCCAGCAGAAGCAACTGATTTAGAAAGAAGTTGGGAGAACAATTCAGTGGAGAATTCTTGAAAATAGAAATCCAGAGCTATGCTCTCGTTGATCTTATATAAAACTTCATGTTACAATATATCTATTGTTGCAGGTAGTTGTATATTGTATAAGCTCGCCAGTAATATGTTGCAGATAGTTTGTTTTGTTTTGTTTAGATTTTTTTTTGCAAAGTTCTGCAGAAGGTTCTGATGAGTTTCCTACAGGTTTTAAGATTACTTTCTAGACTATAGAATTTTATGTTCTTGTGAATAAGCAAGTTTGAGAAGTAATTTTACAAATATGCAAGATATTAAGCAGTGGAAATTAGTGCATCCAGGTTTTGTAAAAAATTCTGCTGGACTCAAAGGTATCCATTATTTCTAGCTAAATGTTGATATGCAGTAAATGCTTTGTGCATCTTGTTACACTCTCCAGCAGGGAAAATGAAAGGTCCTTTGCATGATTTTTGAATTGTGTTTTAAGCATCAGGCAAAAGATCTCTACCTTCAAGTGAAATTCCAATGCTAGAGCAAATTAACTACTGGGGAACAGCTTCTTCATTAGGTCACATATTTTTAGTGTTCTATGTAAAATGCTATTCATTGCCAGAGGAGATTTTGTGACGAGAAATGGGAAAAAGAGCAAAAGGGTGAAAATAATTAGGAGATGCAGATTAGAAAGCAGCACAGTTGGGAATATATGTGATGATGAATGCATTATGGTATTTTAGGCGGATTAATGTCAGTGCTAACTTTGGAATACAGTGAAATGAGTGAATGTTTGGTACCTCCCTAGGAATATTTAGAAGTGAAAGTATTTGGCCATAGACAAAATGTTTTGGTTTTCTCTCTCTGTTACTCTTGCTGGATATTACTAATTTAAAATGGCTTCTTTCTCCATTCCATGGTTCAGTTTGTCTCTAACCTTCTCAGTTTTGGTTTCTACTTAATTTACTTTTGTGTTTTGGGGCATGGGTGTCAGCAGGCATGATAACAGCCTACTTTCTACTAGAAAGCTTAGCAGATAGTATATTTCGGTCTTTTACTGACCAGAATTTGCCATTATATGTTGCAGAGAAAGATTACCTTGTTTGATATCTAAGAACTTGTTATTTAAACATCTTATTAGGCTGCAAACTGGGAATTAACTGAATTCAAAACTAAACTAATTCAGACTCCTTTAATCTATGGGATGCTCTTGGTCATGTTTCTATTGTATGCAGGAAGAATTTCAAAAGGCTGAAAAACTTGCTTTTCAGAATGAAAATTTTGTTTACTATAAAAGACAACAAATGGATGTTGATGATTCTTTCACTTTGAGGAAAAGATAATGTGAATAGTAGTAAAGCACAACTGAGGTAATTGTGAATGCTGACAATAAATTGCGCTAGTTCCAAATGATGCCTTTGAGTAAACTGGAAATGTCACAACAGTTTCTTTACATTTTGATGTTCTTCTCACATATTTCATAATAATGATTTTTCTATATTTGAAGTTGGGAATACCTATTTTTCATTAAATACCCCAGATTAATTATTCTAGTTTAGCTGGGTTTTTTACCCTGTTTCGGCTTTACCAAAATTCTTCTGTTAAAAAAGGAAAATGTCTAATCTGAAGCCCTTGCTCATAATTCTTCCAGAGAATCCTAGGAAATGAATGTGAACCAGATGATCCAGTTCAGTGTTCTTCCCTAATTCAGTAAAGTTCTATTTCTGATTTTCACTTTATTGCAAGTTTAACTTGATTTTCAGATAAGGCCTGAAACTTCGAAAAACCAAAACAAAATAAACAAACAAACAAACAAAAAAAAAAAAGAAAGAAAGAAAGGACTTCTTAACCAATCAATTTTAAAGGACACCATAAGTCTTTTAGAAATCCTAATGAAAAATTGTATGGAGCAAATGCATTACAAAACACATATATAGGAGGTAAGTTTTGAAATAGCAATTCTTGCAAGACAGTATCAGGAAAGTACATTCTCATTTAATCAGGGAATGAGGTGCTGAAGAACTAATATTTTTAGAGAAGGAAAATTAAGTTTGTGGTTAGCCTATTTCCAGGAAAGCTTCTTAGTGGATTAGAGGTTGTCTACAGATGGGATTGTCTATATAATTAGGCTTAGATTTATCCTATTACTTGATACCTTGTCAGGTGCCTCACTGGAAGTTTATTAACTGCTAGCATGCTGTTTTTAAGGGAAGAAATATCTCCAGGGAGTGATTCAGGTATAAGGTGTGCTATGACCACTCTTGCTCTTGCATGGGTCTCTTGACTAAAGTGTTGGTGTTGTGAGTACAGCCACCAGATTATGGATTGGGGAATGATATAAATTTCTTCAGTAACAATATTCATGATTACAAGTAATAGATTTCAGAGCTATTTTGATATTTAAAAGCATTTCTGGATAGCACAGGGTTTGCTGGGATGTTTTAATCTGCCTTCCTACAAAACTGTGCAATGTTCCTTGTTGAGCCCTAGTTCTAATTTTGCTGCCTGTCTTTGAAAATAATTTTAGAAAGGAAGGAGCTGCCATTTGAAGGTGTAGTGATTATCCATTCCCTGGTGTCACTGTTACACACATAAGGGTAGGTGAGATGAATCCCATTGATACTTAAAATTCTGAATTACTGTATTCTGATGTTGGTCAGACCCTCTCACATTAATCTGCACAGAGCAACATGTGATCAGAAAGTTCAAGTCTGTCAGTTTCCAAACATTAATTTTCTGCATTTGTTTTTAGTTTTGATTTGGGGTTGTAAATATGTTTTCTGACACTCAGCCTAATCTTCTTCCTAATATTTCAAAAGTTGTTTCTAGAAACTGTGCACATAATTTATCTTCTGAATTTTTTGGTTCACTTAGCAAAGCCATTCCCTTGTAAAATCTAACTTTTAACCAAGGTTTGTTTTTTTTTCTTTTTTTAACTTTTACCATTACAATTAATGCCTGCTGTTCTTTTAACGGTTTTATTTTCTTCATCTTTGCTTTTGGTTTCTAGTATTTGCATTTGTATGAAGTCTTACTAATTTAATTTAATTTAGTTCAGTCTTTGCAGTTAACTTGGGATTATATTTGTGTACATTAATTTTCCTTCTTCACTTAGATTCCCAGTGCCACATCGGGCAAATAATTTTTATTTTGTCAATTCATTCCTTTTTGCTTGCCAGAGGACAAATCCATTAGCTTTCTGAAGATCTCATACAAAACTCCATTATGACAAAAATGCTAATCATGACTGGCTAGTCATGTCTTGCTAAAGTTTCATTCTGAACTTTGCTGTTTTGAAAGCCACTGGACATTCTTCTCATAATCTTCATGACTCTTGTGTCGTTTCCAGCTGGAAAACTTTTTGGTTGAGAAATGGGAAGCTGCAAAGCTTCTGTGTGTTTTTTCAAGGACATAGACAATAAATTTGCCAGGTTTGTTCTTTCCTGAGAGTCTTTAGGAAACCACAGTGTAGGCAGACTACAGACTACAGAAGTGGAAGAATAATTTTATTTCTGCCTGGGCTAACTGATGAATCAAATCTCATGGACTCAGGAAACAGAAAACACTTATTTAAGAACCTTGCACAGCAAAACAGGGGAAGCTTCTTCCTAACCATAACTATTTCAGAAATATGGTTAAGGCAAAATTTGCACACCTGAATATGCAAAAAATATGCAATAAATTATAAGTAGCTGCTGTTTTCTTTCTATTCTGCTTTTTAAGTATTAATGTTCCAATACCATTTAAATTCTACACTCTAATTTCTAGAATTCTTTCAATTTAACCACTTGAAGGTACATGGCAAAGGTTCTCTTACACTGAAGAATCTTTATTCAATATAGAGCTTTAATTGCATGATCACATTTTTAAGCTTGTGTTTAAGTTTTATTCACAGAGGTCAATGGCTCCTAAAGCTCATGCTTGAAGATGTGCTAAAGTACTTCTCTAAATGGAGATAATTTTAACACATGCTGAAGTGCTTTCCTACTCTGGACCAAATTACATCCAGGGCTAAACTTGGATATCTCTAGTGAGATTAATCTAGCATATACAAATTTTAATTTTATTTCATTCTCTATATCTTCCTTGTTCTTTTCTCTGATGTTTCCCATTTGATACTTTGATATTATTTATGCTCTTTTGAAATGAAGATTGCATGAGTTTGCATTTTTTTTTATTAATAGCACTTTGCTGAAAGTGTGTATCTCAGCATGTTATCTCACTCTCTGAATTCTCATAACTCTGTCATGTAGAGCTGTCTTTCACTTCTATCTCACACAGTGTAAGCAAGATCTGCTAATGGCAACCACTCTGGAGCTTCATGCCTTATTACAAAATAAATGAATCAGATAGTGTATCTACATCCCTTAAAGTGTGCTTGGTCGTAGAAATAGGTGGAGAGAGAGGAATGGAGATGGTGAAAAAGTTGAAACTTGTGTTGGATGTTTTCAAGAGAAGGAAAGCAGGAAAGAAGGTTTGAGAGTCTAGACATTAAAAAATTTTCTTTTATTCTGGAGCAAACATGAACTTATTTCACTTGTATCTAGGGGAATACTACTTGAATCCATGTGCAGCTAAGACTAACAGTAAAGTCTAAGCATTTTGGAATGCCTTATGCTTTGCACTCACTAAAAATATTTCATCACATTGCCTCCCTCTGTACAAATGATTAACTCTGCTCCCGCCAATCCAAGCCATTCACAAAACAGGGACTTTGTTAACAGTATATTTTTAAAAACCTGGTTGCCGGCCAGTATTTATAAGTTTTTGCCAGAAATGATTTTTATAAAAACTGCACTGTTGGAAAGAAAAACTTTTGGGGTTCTGTTTATTTTTGTGCTGTAAGGGAAGCTACTCATCTGTTTAGAGATCACCTTTGAAAATTCAAAGCTTAGTACTTCACATGAGACTTTTCAGTCATATTCAGTGCCTCTGGCTTACAAGCAAGTGTCATATGGTTGCAATTAAAACGATGTCACAAAAACTTCATTGTAAGTAGGGTAACATATGCTCTTAAGGGGTTTGTTTCAATTTCCAGTGCTTTGAGTCTTGCTGGGGTTGGGAGTCACATCTTTCACAGCTAGTCAGCCTTCCTGCCTTAGATATGTCAGCTGATGGAGTGCCAGTTAAAACATCTTCCGGAAATTTTGACAAGTATCTGAAGGGAGAAAGCCGACTTCCCCAAAATAAACAGAGATGACTGAAGAATAGGGGTGGCAAGTTTTGCTCCAGAGGTGGTGCATCTATCAGTTAAGCAGACTATGTGTGGCACTTGAGAAATATTTCTTGAGGGATGGAGAAGGGTTTCAGTATTTCTACCTTCTGCTGTGGGAACAGCTACAGACTTGCCAAATGTGAGCCAGAAATAGGGAAAACAAGTAATTAAAAAGCCCCAACCAAGCAGCACTGAGAGCACAGAAATGTGAGAAATATAAGATATTTGACATTCATGCTTATCATAAAAGGCTAAAGCTGCACAAAGTCAGTCCTGTTGCAAGAATGATCTAAATTAGTGAGAGTGACCCATCTTGCATGCCTGCACTCTTAAAATGCATAGCTGCAAAATTTGTTGGATGTGTTTACAAAGAAATGCCTTGCAGAGCTGTTTTCTCATTATGAATTTCTTAGAACAGGGGCAGGCATTTGACTCAAGTTCTCAATTCACGTTGGCACATGTACAATCAAATTTTCCTAGATTTCAGCATAATCTTTGCATCTACTATGCAAAGAGAGCAGGGCAATCAATCTGCAAATTGCACATTCGAACGCTATAACAACATTTTCCTTCATGCTTTTTTTTTACCCTGACAGAGATTTCCCCACACACACTTTCATTTTAATCCTTTATTTGGCAATTGCATTTCCCTTCCCATACGGTTCATGTCTCAGTGTACACTAGTAATTCAGCTCTGGCTGTCAAAAAAATTAGCAGTCTAATGTGCTGGGCGGAAAGTAGCCATTCTTAATTATTTTCCCATACAGCCCAAGTATATCCTTTCAGTCATGAACATTGGGGGAAAAAATCCTGCTTCAAACAAGATCCTATTTCAGTCTGTTGTATGACTGAACTCATCATTACTTCCATAAAATCCTTAAACATATTCCTTTTGCCATCTGTGTTAAACTTCTTACAAGGAGGGAGATGCTAAACTTCAGTTGATGTTCATAGAAGCTAATATTTTATCTTTGCTGCAAAATCCTTATTTGGTTTCTTGGCCATTTACCAAAGCAGGGTTATGACAATAGTATCTCCACTATTACTATTATTATTGATAGTAATAATTTAAAATAAAAATCAAATTAAATTATTTCGCAATTCATTAAAATGGAAAGAAAATATTTTTCTGTCGCTAACAATCTCGCTCAGCAGTGAATTCTGCTGTTATACTAGGGTGAATCTGTTTAGAATGGCAGAATTTAGCAATGCATCTGCTTTACTGTATATCTTAAAGGCGACAGTATTGAAATGTTGAAGGTGTTAACTGTGCATGCAGTACCAAGGGTATTTTAAAATTCTGGGTGATGTACCAGTTGTTTTTTTTCTGAATCTAGCTGACACTTTTACAAATTTATTTTGTCCTTTTAATTGATGTCACCTAAGTTGTTTGATTGCACTTTGCCTAAACCATATTCATTCTTTTTTTTTAGCATATCCTTAAAATATCATAGCCAGCTCTAGTTACACTAATTTAATTTTACAAAGAAAACAAATACACACAAAAGAAAAAAAACCAACCCCAAAACAGAAAAGCAAAAATCACCTCCTCACCCCTGCTGAAATTAGTAGAGAAACATATATCTGAGAAAGATTTAGAATGGGAAAGTTCAAAACGTGACCATATAGATATGATTTTATAAACAGCATTTATATTCATTAACAAAAGCATTGTTTCCTCAATGGGGTGAGCTTTAACAAGTTAAGAGCAGAGCAATTTTGAGTAGTCCAAGAGCAGTGACAACATTTGGCATGTGATGCCTTAGTCAGAAGAGGGGGCCCTCCTCACACTCTATTTGGTGGCTTGCTGTGCTTTGTGAGGGTTTGACCACATCAGACATTTAGGCCAGGGGGGAGATTAGGACTCACTGTGTGTAATGTATGAAATTATGGGACAAGGGCCTGATCTGATTTAGGACATGACATTAAGCCTGTGATAATCTACTTCCTTTCGCAACAAAATCTAGCGCAGCATTGCTACATTTGTATTACATTAAATGCAATGAGCAAAAAAAAAAAAAAAAAAAGAAAAAAAATTATGAGACCTACCTGTCAAAATTGTACTTTGTGTGTACAATTAAGACTTGCAAAACTATGTGTATTCCATTTGTGTTCACCTCAAATTAAGTTTGTTTTTTTTTAAGTCTTCTTGGGATGTTTTTGTGGTTTCCTGACAGCAGTACCAATGGTTACAGCTGAAAGATGTCTGTATTTCTAAGCTATGTGTTATACTGACAGTACTATGAAATATGACAAAGAGAAAAAAAGCATATTATATTGAATAAATAAAATTTTTTGTTTTCTCTTGATAAGGTGTTCTGATTAATCATGTCAGACTGAATAGTTGCTCAGACGTAGCATTCAATTTTTAATGCTACTACACAGGACCAAAAACTTAGAAGTGGCTTACAATGCCTGCTGTCAGTGTTGTTATTCTTTTTCATCTTCCCCTGTGTGAATGAGGAAAAAACATTACAGTGATTATCTAGTGGTATATCTGCATTAGTATTTTTGGTTTGTATCCATTGTCCTGCCCTAAAAAAAAATTTCTCGTTTTCTCTTTCCTCTGTTGTTTTGTTCTGCAGAGCAGTTTTGATGTACTGATTCAGTTTTTATGTAGACTTCTTTCAGAGAGAGCTGAATTCTGGCAGGTACAAGCCAAATCCTTCTTCTTCTACACACCAATTGCCTTCTTTGGCATCTGAACCAAACACTGACTTCAAGTAGATACACACATGGTAGGGATCTTAGTCCACAAAGCCAGATAAGATAAAATTCAAAGCAAAAGTCCTCCCCCTGAGAAGAGGAAGAGGTGAAGAGGGAGGTTAGGTTTTTGAGTAAAATGATTTAGTAAACCACCCCAAAATTGTTGCTATTGTGCCCACAACTTATTACGCCATCAGGATCCTGAAAGCTAAGGGATATACTCCATCCATTACAACAAAATAAGCCAAGCTATGAAAGGATGGAAAGTTACATATTATGTCAGTGAAAATTCGGCACAGAAGGCATGCAGATTAGACTAGATTTACAAATTTCTTTAGGAAGTATAAATTTTCTGGGGAGATTACAGAACTGTAATTATCCATTGTGAAAGGGTGGTGAGGCACTGGAGCAGGTTGCCCAGAGAAGCCGAGTGTGGCCCATTCCTGAAAGTGTTCAAGGCAAGGCTGGGCAGAGCTTTGAGCAACCTCGCCTCGTGAAAGGGGTCCCTGTGTGGGGAAGTGAGTAGGAACTAGAGGATCTTTAAGGTCCATTCCAACCTAAACCCTTCTGTGATTCTATGAATTCAAAGTTTTGAATCCTGTTTGAGCACTGAGGAACCTTCAGTAACATAGCTACAATGTGTAGTTATTATTTTCAAGCTCTAGGTGGATATCTTCTCAGATCTGGAATTGTGAAGTGGTATTCTTAATACCTTAAATGAAAAAGCATGTGTTCTGGTATGGAAAAGTCATCTGCATAATTCTCATTCATCTCTTCAATTCAAACCATTGTATTCTATACAGCAAATTTCAATTTACATAGAAGAATGACTAGTTTGAATTATACAAGTTTTCTGTTAAAATGCAGAACTTGAAACAGATGGAGGACTCAAGGAGTGAATTTATAAGATTAACATACAGCTCTTCACATCAGTTGGGAAACTCTTTGTGAGAGTGCAGGTAGTATGTACTTAATACATTCTGGTGTTGCTTTTGTGTAGATTGAGAGTTGTATTGATTCAGTAGAAAGACACAGTGGGGGTATGTTTTTATGTAGATTATCTCATTGGTTAGCCAGTATAGGAATAGAGAAGATCTAACTTGAGTATTTGAGAAAACAGAGTGGTACCCCATTTTAATAAATTACCTTCAGCTTGCTCTCAAAGACTTTCTCTGATCAGAGATTGTATCAAAATGTTGGCTTACCTTTTGTGTCTCTTACAAGTAAAGATTTCTTCAGCTTCAAAGAAAAAAATAGTTTGATAGAGCTGGGATAATTGTTTGATGTGCCTGGATCAAGCTGCCTGAAAATACAAATAAAACATATATGTTTGTATGGTATTCATTAGAGAGGATGATTTCAGGTTCTAAAATTCATATTTATCACTATTACCTCAGATTTTTCCTATGTGATGTTAAGTACTGTTCAAGTACTTGACTTCAGGCTGTTTTCAGTGTATTTTCAAATCACCCAGGGTTGCTAGTCTGAAATATATATTTTAAATTTTTGAAAGATTGGGTTTGTCCTCATTCCTTTGTGTTAGAATTGCAAGCTGCCTGTGGAAACCACTGCTTTGAAAATAGTGTCAGACGCATGTCAAGTACAATGACAACGCACATTTTGCAATGAGCATTTGCTCAACACAAAGAGATCTGTGATCTACTCTATGGCAGTAGTGAAGGTGATAACCCCTTACAAACAGCACATCTTGAGATTAATAAACACCACCTTGGTTTCAGCATCTGGAGTGCGAGTTCCATTTTGCATAGAGTGACCTTGGTGGAAGCACTGAAACAGAGATGTGTGTTTGTGTGCATGTGCGTGTGTGTGACTGAATTTATGACTTGCTTTTAATACCAGCTACAAGGAAATAACATCCCTCACTATTTCCTTCTTTCTTACTTTATCATTATTAGTTCACAGCTTTATTTATCCAGGAGATATACAAAAGAACATCTTTACCTCTGTTGTTATCAATGTTGTTTCCTTTAAGATAATAAAAGAAAATATCTCTGAAATATGCCCTCATACATTTTTGTTCGAGCACCAAATTCAATAGCTGCTGATGTCAGATGAAAGATTGATATTGAATTAATTGCGTGTCTAGCCTTTATTAACCTTTATACAATGTGAGATAAATAGTCACTGCAGATAACCTATTGCAATAGACAGCTGGCAAAAGGTGGTGTACTTGTACCTTCTCTTGACTGTAGATGTCGGATTCTGAGTTTGTATCCTTCCACACTGGATCTTCTGGCTGCTTTCTTTAGAATGCCATTCATCTTCATCAGTTCTCTACTGAAAGAACAGAACCTACGATCAGTTTTACAGCCAGCAACACTTTTCATTGTTGTTGCAAAAAGCTTCCAATGGCAGAACCATTTTTTTTTTAAGGAAACATTGCATGTTTACACTATTATACATTATGACTTTGCTATGTGAGTGGAAAAATTTTAGTTGACATGTTTTTTTATGGACCGACCCAGCATTTTGATTTACTTTACTAGTGATTTTTAAAATGTCCTGAAGAAGGACAGGGTGGTATCCATTCCATTCCCGTATTTCTTAGCTGCTGTTCATTCGGTTCTCCAGAACTGGCTGACCTACAGGCATCAACATTAAGGAAATGCTGTTCGCATCAACATATTTTCTTCTACTTTTGAATTTCAGTTTTATTTTTCTGAGGCAATAAACAGTGTTGGAATGTCTATGAAGAAGCTTTTTACTAAGCCAGAGGTGGGAGAGCTTTAGAATTTGCAACCAGAGGTTATAAAAGCAAGATTCTGAAGAGTCAAAATTGATGCTGGTTTAGATCACATGATAAAGTCACACACACACACACACACACACTTACATTTTCAATGAAAAAATGAGCAAAAGAAGCATAATGACATGAATAGCCATTTTCAGATTATTTCTTAGTGAAGTTTTTCTTTAAATATTTTGTACCCAGTGAGTGCCTTCTGACTCATAACATACCTTAGAGAATTTAAGTATTCTACATGGTAAGTTTGATAAAAAAGCTGAGTAGCACACTTTAGAACCTAGTCACATAGTAAAGTCACATGGCTCTGCATTTTGAGACCATCTGTATTGTGAATGTAGCAACAAGTCATTCACATCATTTGCCATACAATAATAGTCAGGGAGCTATTTTAGGAGCAATGGTCCTTACATTGCAGACGTCTAGCAAGACACTACAAAATACAATTTATTTACTTCAGTGCTTCACAAAGATTAACTTTATCCTTGGGAGGCTAATAACCCTAGGCTCCCTTAATAGTCCATGGAAAGAAATAAGCTCTCTCAGTTGATTCTGAGCAGACCCCTAACTTGAAGGATGCAGACCATTTGGAAAGAGTACAGAAGAAATCAAGAAGAGATTTCAAAACAGTGATCTGCTTGTAAAGATTGTAGAAATTTGACTTGTCAAGAAGAGAGGGAATGAAAGAAGCATGTTATAATTTTAAAATATGTACCAGACTGCTGCAAAGTCTGTTGTCCATATAGACAGTGAATAAGATAAAACAATAATATAGTAAGGAAAATTTATATTAAACAGTAGAAAAATCTTCCAGCAGTATAGATATGGAAGCATATTATTTTAAAACTACCTCAAGAATAGTTCTATTTTATGGAATGAGTTAAGGAGATTTCTGTTTTGAAATGAACTCTAATTTTTGCAACCAATGTCCTTCTTTAATGTGCTAGAATATCCACTGAAAGGTTATCAGCTGCTGTGTTCCTTTCAATAGGAGATAATCAGCTCATGGATTCCATAATCGATTCCCTGCCTATGAGCAGCACTTCATACATCATTCACTTGACACTATGTTGTGTTCTTACAATTCACATGCGTATTAAGGCATTTTATGTTATTACCTTCAGTATTGTCTTAGCTCTACTGAGAGATTTGATTCCCTAGTGATCCTATTTTTCCTGTGATAATTCAGTTTACTGATAAAGATTCCTGAACTGTGAGTCAAGATTTATATCCAGTTTTCATTCTAGTACTTAAAGCTTTTTCAGTCATCTCTTAATTCACTTCCCCTACTGAACAAGTGGACTTCACTGATATCTTTTCAATGCAACAAATTTTTTGTCATGGATATACTTATGTAATAGAGGAAATATTTGGCTTATTTCTCTTTTCATTTTTACAAATGAAGAAGAAAATAATTATCACAAACCAAGTTTACTCATTATAGACTTGTAATTCAATACTATTTGTCTCTGTGTTCTTGTAAACAATTCAGTGGGTTTGGTCCTACAGGGTATGTCAATATGTGCACTTTAGATGAAAACAGTAATAAATTTGACAAAAGGTAAGAGACTAAGGTTTCAAATGGGCTGTCTTTATATTTTAAATTTATATTAACAGCAATATCTTCTTTAATCAGTAATTTATTGAAATGAAAGTCCTTCAGTATTGTCCTCAATTTGAAATTCTCAAGAAGTATTAAGGATTGAGATCTTACGTTGTCATTTCCTAATGTTTCAATTGAATCCATAATTTTTGTGAGCACTCTAATTACCATTCATAAGATTAAAATTTTGGGTTAGTTAAACTTTTAATGGTGACAACACCAAGTATGTTGGTGGTTAACTCTTTTTCAGTGGGTACAAACTCAATTAATTTCTGTCCAACACCACCTTTTTCCTTTTCTTATAATGTTTAATAATCTCTCCCAGGCATTTTATTAAAGTATTTTACCAAAGTTTATCTGGTTAGAAAAAAGAAATACAAGCACTATAAACATTGCCAAATGAGTTGAACTACAGAAGTATTAAATACAAAAATATTTAAATGGTCACATACTTGTGAATCTAACCCTACAATCACATATTCAATTAAAAAACCGATTAATAACACAAAAATGTGAATGTGGCTTATAGGCAATTTAACACCTACAACAACTACAATAACTTCCTACAATAGTAGTTCAAGATTATCCTAATCTTAATTTTACTTCCTTCTACTTTAAATTGTGCTTGGCAAAACTATATAGAAGTTTTAAGCAGCATGTTATTCTACTTTTTTTAAATTTCATTTATTCTCTTTCTGTAAATTAAGTGGAGCAGTTAATCTTTTTATTTCCTCTTCTCCAGTAGTACAATTTAAAGAGATTGCACATCCCCCAAGTGAACTCAGATGTTATTTTGCTGTTGGAAACACACAGCATTTATACATTGCATAACAGCTAAATCAAGTTATTTAAAAAAAAGGATGATTATATGGTAAAGCCATTTACTAGACGATCTGGTATATGTTCTCAATAGTAATAGGGAGGCCAGCATATAAGTATACCAAAATATTTTCATGTAAAATATTATGAAGTTTTGTGACCTCTAGTAGCACAAAGGTCAAAAATCAGCAGTAGAATGGGCAAGACAATATAAAATATCATGACACTGTGTAAAGGAAAAGCAAGCCTATCTTCACTGTCATTTTGCTCAGTTTTTCTCTGCCAAGAAATGCTGGATGGCCTGAATTCAGGCTACAGAGTGTAAATCAGCAAAATGTTGAAGAGATTTCTACTTTTAAAAATCTTTTGTCTGATGGAAATTTTCCTGTACAAATTATTTCTGGGTGTTTTCTATATGAGGAGACCAGTGCAAGTTCTTTAAGCTTACATGTTCATGCCATTGGAACCTCCTTATTTTAGAAGTTCAGAATTATGGAAATATGTTTGAACATATTTTTTTATTAGAAAAGTAAATAAATGCCTATTACTTATGATCCAGAGAAGAAACCTGGAAATAAAATATTGTTTTAAGACCTGCAGTAAAGGAGAATGCATATCTGAGCAATCAAATGTAATCTTTATTTTTCTGTAAACTGCCTTGAATTTTGATCCTTGACTCAGAATTTTAAGTGGTTGAGATTGGCAGTGCTTCATGTGAGTAGTCTTCTTGGGAGATATTTTCCTTCAGCTAGTAGATGAACCATGAAATTGCTGAAATCAAATGGAGTCTCAGGATTGCACAGAGAGCACAGGCAGTTTTTCTTTGTTTACAGCAGTGGATAAAACAATGTGCCTGATGAGCTAAGCCAAGGAGAGGCATTTCTGCAGAGATACATTGTGAGTTTTTTCTCTTGGATTGAATCAGTGAAGCAAATTCTCTGCTGCTATAAATTGTTGCAGATTACAGTTTTGTTAAAGGATTGCTGCTGCCCATTCTGTGCATCTTCCATTTACTTTCCTTGCTTGCTGTTCCAGCCAGGGTTCTCACAGAACACATTTACTACTTATGTATCTGATTCCCTCGACAAAGTCAATTTTGCACCACTTCAGAATTAGCATTGGACTACACAATGAATATAGGAAAGGAACAAAATTTATTTTGTGTGCATTCCTCTAAAGGGAGCAATTGGAGGAGCAGGAGGGTAGTGGTTTGAATTGGTTTGGTATAGAAAGATGTATCTGATAGAAAAGTTAACTCTTTTTATCTGTCAGAAGGACATGGACAGTCTTTCTGAAGAATTAACTGATGTTGAACTATGACTCGAGTGGGATAATTGTATCTTGTAAATTATTACTTTCTGAATCCCCATAAACAATAATAATCCACTGTAGCTTTTGTAATGCTAATGATAATTGTATAAAAAGAGTATTGAAATTGCAATTCTTAGATCTTTTTCTTTCTTAAGGTGCTTATTCTGTTGTGTTAATTCAATTTAATTAAATTACCACAGGTTAGAAGGTATTTTTTTAAGCAACTTTGTTAAATGACTCTGGCACTTCAAGCAGTAAGAACTATCAAGGTCATCCCTTTTTTTTTCCTCATCATATCCTGCAGAATGAGTTTCTTAAAGCCGCTAACCATTTAATAGAGAGGTAATAGGCAATGTACTTAGGGCACATGATAAGGGGATTTTTCTTGGGGAGAATTTGTAGAAGCAAATAGTTGGGCTTTTTTGCCTTTTTTTTTTTTTTTTTTTTTTTTTTTTCAGATCAACTCACTAGAATTCACATGAAAATCAGACAATGTTTTGGTGGGTATAAAGAGCTGTCCTCTGAACAAAAGTAAAATGGGTCTGTTAGATCTGGGATCCTTATACCACAGATTTAGGAGACCCAAAATGAAGCAGTCTCACAAACTAGAGTGCATTAACTCACACATTCATTAAGATGATAAATAATTAGTAAGAACTTGCATGTACACTATTTTAATTTTTTTTATATTTAGATTTTTTTTTTAACTAATCAAAAGTACTTGCTCTTTAATTTCATGTACAAGTCTTTTCAGAGATGGCTTCTGACTGCAAGTGCTACAGTATAACGTTAGGTGTCCATACAAAAATGAGCATAATGTGGTGGAAAAAAAAGAACATGGAGTTTTTGCAGTTGGATTTCCTTTAAAGGCAAGAAACCAAACAAAGAGATGCTTGACAGGTGCTCAGAGATTTGGAACATTCAAAGTGGTCCCAGTAGAACAGAATTTGTGGACCAAGCACAGGTGAGATGCAGCACAGTAAATGCAGTCCAATGTTACACTTGCAGAGTTTATTACATGCATCTCATCACATCAAATTTAGTTGTAGTACCTTCTCCTTTGACTTGATACTTGATATTCTGTTTCCTGCAGATCATCCCTCCTTGTCATATTTAAGGCTGTCAGCCTGAACTATCCCACTGCCATGGCATTGGACTTGAAACAAGCATGGGGAGAGGGTAACACACTGTAGGACTTCGGCAGAATTTTTCACATGTGGTGCTCCTCAGTGTCACATCAGATAAAATCTCTAACATAAGACTACAGTTGTGATGGCATGACATGTTTGTTGATCTCAACTTAATTTTCCTCATTCGTATGCTTTTGTGTTAAGACAAGAAGGAGAAAAATGGTAAATATTAAAAGTCAATCAAGTATTTCTAAAAAGAGGGATTTGGAAGAATAAATGGGACCTTTTTTTGGGCAAAAAAATTCCAAACCAAATAATTTCTAGCCAAGGATAAAGTACTTCAATTCAGAAATATGGGCTTGTACACCAAAAATCTTTAATGCAGGTTCTTTATGCACCTTTCCGTAGCATGACCTTCCTGGATTTTCATCTGCAATAACCTTTTAGAAATGGCAGACATTTACATCATGAAAAGTTCTATTTTCCACTAGAAAAAGGCCCACATTTTTATGGGAAATTTTCAATTAAGTCTCCCTAATCTGCTACAAAATTTATGCTTTGTTTCTGCTAGCTCAGGTAATTGGTTTCTCACTTCTGTTTCTGTTTGACCTATAGAGAAGCCTGTCACGGACACAGAGGCAGGTGGGACGCATATGTCATAGGAACAGGTCACGTCAAAGGACATCACTGGACTTGAGAAGCTCTGATAGCTTCTATTTCATACTGAGCTGAAAGTAAACTTTAAAAGTACTATGTAAAGGTATTATCTGTGTTGGTCTCTGTAGTCCCATGAAAAGTACCAGTGTCTTCTTCAATAAAAACTTTCCTTCTTCTTCTTCTTTTGTTGTTTGTTGGGGAAAAAAACCCCCACAAATGAACAAATAAAGAAAGTAGAATCATCAGACAAATAATTATAATGCAATAACAGATTGCATTACTGAGCCAAGGAAAAATAGGGAAATTGTTAAACACCATCAAAGCCTAACCTAAGACAAATATTTTGGTTCTCTCTTAAATGTGGTAGTCACATGCACTGCGGGGTTCTAATGAGTAGATTTTCTATTGAGCCAGTTGTTTCTCTTCGCAATATCCAGCCACCCAGTGACTGCTTTTTGCCAGATGGCATTTCTCCAAATATGTGGTATTTCCATGTCTCTGTTCACAGCTTTCTGGATACAGACAGATAAAAATACACCAGAATATCATTCTACCTGTGGATGAATGAAAATGCACATGACACTGATACTTATTTAATAGCAGTCTAAAAAGACAGTCAAAGCAGAAGTTTATTAATGAGTTTAGGGTAAATGAAAATGTTATTAGAAAGCTAGAGAAAAGCTAAGAGAGCATGATAAGTGTATTTGAAAAACGAAAACATGCATACCAGAAGTATGGATCTATACCAAATATAAATTACTGTATTGTAGAAGCTTAAAATAATCACTGTAATCTCCTGATCATCAGTGTTTATAGCACTATATATATACAGTGTTTATAGCCTATGATGAACTTTAAATACCTATTGCATAAGTCAGGTGCTTGGAGTAAAAAAGGAAACTAGATGACTGTCAGATTGGCAGAGCTCTCTGGCTTGTTTGGAATCACAGAACCCAGAGGGCTGCTGTAGTGCACATTTAGTCCCTACCAGTTTGGTGCTTCAAAGGTAGGTCTCCCCCACAGAACTGCAAAGAAATCAAGGTTTCCATTTCCTTCTCTGTGCTGAAGACTCCCATTCAGGAACTTGATGTAGGGCATATCTGGCCAGTGTGAAACTTCATCAAAGGCACTTTGTTCTCAGAAAGAAAGTCTTAGAAGAAGAAAAAAAGCTTGGAGGTGGTCTCCTTACCAACTGAGAAGGAATATTTTCACTCCCTTCTTTTCGTGAGTCTAAAATAGAAACCACATGTTGGTGATATGAAAAAGTTTCTGGAAGGGAAGATGAAAGACATTAACTGCTTTGCGGACAAGATATCCCAGAAGGGTATATGAAACAAAGGATTTTTAAAAAAATGGGGATTTTTTGTGAGTTTGTCCAAGATTAAAAGAGTGAGAAAAATGATTAACAATAAAAGGGATTTTTATTGCAAAATGTTTTGCATCTGAGTAATTTTTTTAGTACTTTATATTTCTTTTTTCCAAACTTTGAAATCTGTATCTTCTCACTGATGATTTTAAAGCAGCAAAAGAACAAGAGAAGAAAAGAGCAATGCATTGTTTATATAAACTGTAGTTGTTATATTGGACTTATGCTCGCATATATTAGAAGAATAGGACCAGACTGTAGCAGAGCATTACAGTGTTCATGAGACAGAAATGTATTCATCAAGAACGCCTTACTCCTGATCCTTATAGCATTTTAGACTCTCTCTCCACTGTCCACAGAAGAAAAATTAAATTAGCTATTGTAAGCATTTCCCAATTATTAAAATATGGTCATCTGATAGTTTTTAGAAAAGTTCATGGGATTGTCGAACCCTGCTGTTTAAAAGCTGTAGAAGTTCGAACATTAGTGGGTTTTGAAAAATATGTTTTCCTTTTTATTTCTCTGTCTCCGAGGTTCTTTCGCAGTATTGATCTTCAAGTCAATGCATCATTATGTTGTTCTGTGAAGCCACTCATATCCTATTGCTATGTAAGTGCAGCCACTGGGGAAAAAATGAAAATGTATTTTCAAGGAAATAATACTTGGATTAAAAGCAAAGCCAAGAAAAGGAAAAGTAACAAAAGGAATTTCACTTGAATCTAAGATCAATAATATTTGACCTTATCTGGTGCTTAATTGGTTGGTTCTTCAAGTGTTTAGAATGGTGGATTACTTACCCTGGTTAGTGGAGCTGTTTTACAGCAACTATGTACCTCTGTATTGATCAGGGCTGTGTGCTTGGTCATGATTACACCATAATGGATCGTTCAATGGAAAGAATTTACTTGAGCGCTGTTAGCTCTTAATAAGTCACCACATGTTCACAGAACAGTGTGATTATTCTCTTCTGTTCCAGAACTGAAAGATGCTGAAGCAATAATATTAGGAGACAATTTATAAAGCACTGTTATCAAACTGGAAAGATTAAAGTTGAAGTAGAAAGCATTTGTGAGCTGTGAAGAGTTATCAATACTTTTGACTAGTTTTGGTTTTAACTATAAATTTATTCAATCATTTCTAAATGGAAGTATATATGTGTAGAAAGACATGCTTATCCATACAATGTCCCTACACAAGGTTGGAAGTGTCCTGAAGGTAGAGCTATGATTAAGCAATTATATAAACACATCCTTGTGCTCCAGGTGGTCTTCAGTAAAGAAGGACTTGTTTTTCCTTTCTTATTCTAATTCTTATACTAGTTTTGATTTTATGCCCATTAAAATACTTTGTTCAAAAGGACTAAGAAATTTATTACCTGTAGTTGTGTTCCTTTTCTTTACTGCACTAAATTTAAGTATATGTCTTCCATTTCTATGAAATACAATAATTTTAATTAGAATCTCTTTAGACTTCAGGCATGGAGTTTTAATTATTGTCATTAACAGGAATTCCTCTGCTTACTAAACCTCCAGTTTCATGTAGATTTCAGTAATGTGACAGCCAAGCATAGAAACCCTAAAAAGAACTCATTATCTAAATTGTGTGTCCCTGTGTAATTATGCAAGTCATTCAGCAAAACATTTCTGTTATCATTAAACAGCCAGTTGGCTCCTGTATGTTGATATGCAACCACAATAACTTCAGTTTGTGTTGCAGTGCATAAAATAAACACAGAACTGTTGACATGACATATTTAGGACAAAAGAAGCATACATACAGTAGTTAGGAAAAAAAAAAAAAACAACAAAAATCCAGCATGCTGAATATTTTTGGTTTGGAGACACTGTGCAATTTGTTCATATAAATCCTTTGCAGAGTTTCTTTTTCAGTTATGAATTCAGAGCATACCCTACAGCATTTTCTCATGCAGCAGCAACTAATTGAGGGAATTCTCTCTATTATTTATGGACTTTACATTAGCTTAAAGTTCCTCATATTTCACAAACAGTTTCTTTAGGATGGAGGAGCATAACCTTGATCTAGATTCGCCAGTTAGATCCCATTAAATTCATGTAGCCTTATTGCTTCCCAGCCTATGTCCCAACGCTGGTTTTATCTGAAGAAAATGTTCTTCTTGAGCTGAAAGAGCATGATGCATCTTTTAATAGAATTATTTTTCACTGAAAACATGTCAGGACAGCATTTGCAGCAAAGAATTTCTATAATGCAGTATGGAATGCAAAGCATCTGAGACAAAGGCAGAGAAAGCTTTAAAGATAGCAGGTTGTTCAAGACTGTTTTGGAGATTGTACATTCAGACCCTAATCAGTGTTCACTGTCTGATTGAGTAGCTTTAACTGGAAAACTTCTGTTGTCTTAAGTAAAAAAAAAGAAATTATTTACCGCAAAATCTGGTTATATGTGTTTGTACATGTAAAAGAAGGAAATAAGACATTTATGTGTGGATTTTTCTTCCATCAGAAAGAACAGTGTGTTTAAGAGTGAAATCTGTGTATTTGACCAGTAAAACATCTTTTTTTTTTTTTTTTTTTCTTAATGTAAGTAATAAGAATAGCATTTTTATTTCTTTTTGTCCTACAAGTGTGATTTTCTTTACCAGACAGGCATTTTTGGTTTTTAGGACATTTTTCATCTGGGTGACCTTTCAAACAATCATCTGTGCGCAGACAAGTGTAATGAATCTTCTTCTGTTTTCTCTTTTCAATTCCACTAGGTATTTGTGACAGGGTAGTTCATTATGGTTTTTTCTTCTGGAAGTTGCCTCAAACTTTTTTTGAATGAAAGGCATTTTTGCCCTCTTTTAAAAAGAAGATAAAAATAAAATCAAGTGTTTTTGAAAAAGTCTTGACAGAACAGTGAAATGCAAGCAGTAATTCCAAGGACTAGGTAAAATGTGAGACAGACCAGGATATTTTTTGTGGCAGTAACAATAATGTAAGAAATATATTTACATGGGTTTGGAAAAGTGGACTGAAATCTCTGGAGGGGAAAAAAAGGCACAGTAGTTCTTCCCCTTGCTCCAAGTTTATTTTTATAAACTGAGTAGGTTTATTGGTTTACTCACACACATAACTTCCAGAAAACCAAAATTCCATTTCTATTTTTATTAGCAGAAGATCACACAAGTTACAAAATATGTTTTATGTACTTTCGTTGGATTTGCTACAGAGTCTGCCTATACCACAAATACTCCTGGGACATGTCAAGGCATTGAGGCCAGCTGGGCACCCTGAACCTCTGTGCAGTCTCAGGAGCAGCGTGGCTGGATGCTGGGAACAACCCCTGCCCCATGCTCTCCTCCCCACACTGTGACTGGGAGAGGTTGCTCCAGGAGAAAACCATTCTAAGCCCCATCTCACTTGGGCACTGGTGTTCTTTTCCTTTAATGATGGCGAGACACTGAAGTAATTGAGAAGTTACCCTTAGTGGTTTAGCCTTCTGGGTTCTTTGGCTGGTTTGCCTAAAATAAAAATGAGAAAAAAAAATCCCAACCCTAAAATAATCACTGTTAGAAACGTGTGTGTCTTGGCATGCACTTACACCTCTTTCCAATCCCACTCACTTCTCTCATATAAAAAATGTCATCAAGTGATTCATAAAGGCTAATTAATTGAAGTTTCTCCATAGCAAAGTGCACATATCAGTGATGTAGAAAGCAAGCTAATGCTAGAAACGATTCCTCCACTCATCAACATTGTGACTAAAACAACAAAAAAGCAAAGCTATACTTTTTTTATAGGTAGAATAACAATTCAAAGGTGAATTTTTAGCAGAATATAGCGGAAGAAATTATTTGGGAAAAATTCAGAAGAAAAATATCTGAAATCTAGAATATATTCCAGTGATTAGTTTTAAAATTTGGTCTGAAATATCTTCACTAGCAAACATTTAATTTTCTATATTTATTACTGGAGTTTGCAGTGAAAAATATCATGGCATTAAGCAGAAAGAATTATTATATCATATGTTAATTGGGAACTAAAAGCAAGAATTCTGATATTATTTACTCCACTAAACTTGAAACAATGTTAGTTCTCACCAATTTAAGTTCAATGTCAGTTTTTGACTGGGAATAGGCAGTAACTCAGATAAGAATCTCAGATTTTTAAATCAGTTTTTCATGAAAGTTTCAAAGGGGACAAGCAAAGAAGGGGGCCAGATGCAACTTTCTTCAAATAGCACAGAGTAGGAAAAGTGCCATTCTCATTCTTTGTTCATTATTTAACCCCTGTGATTTCATCTTTGCTTCTTAAAAAGATCTGTATAACCAGTTACTTTGAAAAATACAAGAATTTCAAACCTTTTGATTATAGATTGCCATGAGTGTAGCCTTCCTTTTGTCTATTTTAAATGCCTAAATTGACCTTAGGGAATCTAGAGAAGCACTTCACAGATCTTTTTGATTAGCATTCATAGTATTTGAAAGAGTTGATTTTTTTCTCTTCTTTGAACACCACAAGCTCATCTGGATAAAAGAGGAGTTCTGTAAATTTAGGGACAGTGGAAATTCTCCAAGGAAATCCTGTGGTTCAGTGAAAAATTTCATCCATACGAGAGCTGTATAAAGCTGACCCTCATGACTGCAGTACCAGTAATTCAAATAAAATCATATATAAAGCGGCATTGGGTCACAGCACAAGATACAGTGGTTATTGCTGTGCAGTGATGGATGGGCATATAATAATGTCAAAAACCGATACTGATTCATGAAGGGTCTTCTACTTTCAAAATAAGCAACCTTCACCTTGCCTTCGAAATCTTGCTGGGGGAGGGAACCATTTCCCTTTCTTGGCCTAGATAGATATTTCAAAAGCTTATTCCCTGATACTTTTTATATTCACCAACTATTTGTGCTAGCTGTTTGCATGATTTACAGCAGAAGGGATTCACTCTACATGAGAAATCATTGTCTGGAATAAATAGTACAGAGATGGTATGCACAGCATAGAAGACAACCTGAGGTGAATGGCAGCCAAGAGGGTGTGATGGGAGTTAAGTTATGTAGGTTTTACTTATAACTGTTCTACACCCCTTTGAGATGTATAGGCAGCATGATCCACACTGTGAATCTGAAACATTTCTATTTCTGTTTCAGCTTTGAGGGGGGAGAAATACTGTGCTCTGTATTAATTGGATAACTTTGGCTCAAGCTTTTAAGTGTGACAAATGGAGATGTGCCAAACTGCCTGAAAGTAATTCTGGTTGTCAGTGAACCACAGTGGCTGCCAGTCTGCAGACAATTTCTAGTCTTCTTGAGTCTGTCACATCTCTTTCACACTACCTATTTACCATCTGAATAGAAAGCCAGCACTGTGAGACATAAATAAATGTATTTGTCTTTAATATGACAGTGTTTCTTTGAGGGACTTGTGCTACACTGAGCTACACATCGTGAGCCAACCTGAACTTCTGCAATGACACAAATTGCAGACAGGTCTCCTGAAGCAAGCAACAATTAAAGTGCTGTGGGAAGCCAAAGAATGTAATTAATAACGAGGTGACTTTGTGGTTACCATGTAATTTTCTTATGTTGGAAGGATGTTTGTGTTAGGTTAGCTCATTCTCCCCAGGACACCTGAAAGGATATTTGTGATAGTACAAACAACCTACCCCTGCGGATGTGACAGCAGAAGGCTTTGTTGCTTTATGAGTCTGATCCAAAGATGCCTTCTGTTCCTTAGTTTACAGGAAATCCAGGGTAAACCTTTTATTTACAGATAGGGAACACTTGCCAGAACAGAATAAAAAAGCAGCCGATTAATCAGCATGCAGCCTTCATCTTGTAGGGCCTAGCTGCCTGGACCTTTTTAACATTTGGAAGATTAGCCTTGGTGAGAGAAATGTTGTGTGGAAATGGCTTTGATAGCTCTGTGTTTTAGTCTGTGCTTTGCAAAGGGGATGGCTCAGGGTTTGAAAAAGTCTGCATGTTAGAACAGGGGATGCTCATGGCTGGGAAAAAAAAATTACCTCGTACTAGTTCTGTACTGCAGCCCTTTGAAGCAAAATGAGAGGAAAGCTTGCTCTGCAATTTCAGTTGATAAAACCTGTTTTCTGGAACATTACCAAGTTCCAACATATATCATCTATATAAGAGAAATAAGGCAGACAAAGGACTGTATTCCTAAATAGCCTTGGAACACCCAGGCAACTAAGAAAACAAAAATAAGGAACAGGTCCCTGCTAGTTCGACCCTTAAATTATGCAGCTGTTCATTACCAGAATTATATATCTCATGCTGCCCTTTGGAAGGAAAGCATGGTGCACAGAGCTGGAACAATTACTGAATTATAGTACAATAAGAAAGGCCTCCTAAAGTGTCACAGGCATGTAGAGGAAGATAAGAAAGGCCAGCTTAAGTTCTTGGCATTTTAAAGAAGGCAATCAAGAAACCCTTTGAATTCCTTGGTGTTCTTTCATTGCAGTTCATCTACATTTTTATGCAAGTCTGACAAAGCATCCCATTCATGTGTCAGCACTCTCGTCTGTGGATGCATTAGTGTTTATTACAGGCTGAATTTGCAGATGCTGCCATTTGAAAACAGTAATGGAGCCAGTTGTGTGGCCTTAATATTTATATAATTAATAGTGATTTCATGCTTCCCTCCCCAGTGCTTCTGAAATAAAACCAGCTGCATTAGCATGGTCAAGCATAACAGGGCTCAATACAATCCTATAAGACTAAATTGTTTTGCCACAACAGGCTTTGCATTTTACTCTGAAATAAAATGTGTTGTGTTAATCAGCTTACTGTTAATGAATGATTTGGGTGACATATTTGGCACATTTTTGCACGTTTAGCTGTGAGATTATTTTTTTTATTTTGATCACACATAAAATGGATACTCTGAAGAATGGCCTACAATGTCTTGAATATTTTGTATTTGAAAATAATAACGCACATTTTGCATCTCCCAAAAGTTTATATGTGACTATGGTCTGGAAATTAGCCTAAATAAACTTTTTTTTTTTTTTTTATAATCCTTGCAGTTATATTTCCAGATAGTGTTTCTCTTCATGCATTTGGATTGTACAGAGAGTACGTTATTCACACACAGACTTTCAAGGAAAGAAAAGTTATACAATTTTTCTTGTTGATATATTACTTATCCAGAAAAAGAGTCTTTTCATTAAAAAAAAAAATTACAGTCTTCTAGTATATTTAGTGAAAAAATATTTTGTGTGACTGCATGTTATATGTTTCCACATGTTGACAAAAGTAAAATCATAAGTAAAATTAATAATACATCAGGCTCTCTATTCTATTTCTTTTATTGGGAGTAGAAGATTTTTGTTATTTCTACATGTTGAAATGAAAAAAAAGAAAAATTTGGCAGACTAGCAGAGCATTTAAAGATGTATGAGGGTTTTTTTCATCTGTTTGTTTTTGGTTTTTTATTCTATTGATTTATCCGGAGTTTTGAACATGATTGATTCAGTAAATTATCTGTCAATCAGGATCAAATTCTAAGCAAATATTCTATAAAAAACTGACAAAAGACAGTAAAAATTTTAGAGTACATCCTTCTGTTTTGCAAATGTTACAAAACTTTAGAAAAATTAAAAGCAAAGCAAACCCTTTTGATTGCAAAGATGAAAAAACTAATTACTTGCCTCTTAGACAATCCAGCTAACAGAGTTTATATGTCTGGGGCTTTGGACTGATGAGCAGATACAGAGAGAGCTCTATAGGCTTACTGTGTGGCTATGCCTAAGGAACAGCATCCCTATTGTCAGAGCTGAAAGACACTTTTATTGCTTTTGTCTCAGATGCTCTTTAACTGTGCTCACAGAATAGCTTTACCAGAACTTGCAAGGATTGTGTGTGACAGTTCTTGTATCTTTTGTCTTCTATTCCATTTACTTTGCTCTGCTGTAAGCTAGTCACTAAAAGCTTGCATCACTCCTAATTTCAATAATATGTCTACTGCGTAGATGAGGCAAAAGCCACTTCTCCCGCTGCTCCTTTCTCAGTGACCCAAGAGTAGGACGCTTGAGAAGGAAAATAATTAACAAAGTCATCAATGCTTTTTGCTGTCTCTTTGTACAAGTACCTCAAGCAGTAAAGTACTTACAGTACAAGGGAAATTGTAACTGCCTTATGCAGTAACAGTTCAGAAGTCTTTCAGAGCCAAAGACTTTTAAGTCTTCAAGACGTGTTTGTCTTTTACACTTAAGCTTCCAAAACTTAAGCGGACTGTAATCAGAAGCAATATGCCATGTGAAGCACAAAACCCTTTGGAAATCCATTGCTGAGAAAATTCCCTCTTTGCCCAAATCAGTCAGTGGTGGAGAAGGCTCTGAAGAGAGATTGTCTGTGGGGTTCTCAGATCCACATGCTCACAGTGCAAATTACCATGTGGCACCACTGTGCCTGCATAACTCATTTTCCCATGGGTGTTGGGCATCATGTTTATTATTTGCTCATATTATTTGTTTGTGGTCAAGAGATGAGGTCAGAAGGGGAACTTCAGGACAAGAAAGTGGGTTTTACAATTTTTCTGTGTAATAGAGAGTTTCCAAGAGGAAACACGATATCAAAACTAATGGGGTTAATAGAGTAGAACAGAGGATCCTTAGCCCCATGTAAAAATACAAAGATCATAGGCATTATTTTAAAACTAGAATTTGTATGTTGATAGGAACTTGACAATTAGATTTGAATGATCTTTACCATTGCAAATGAAGGCCATTACTAGGACAGTCTCTTAGATTGCCCACTGAAAATTAAACTGTGAAAACTTGCCATTGCACTGTTTTAGCAATATGTTTGCTCTCATGGAAGTTTTGTTTTTGAATAGGAGAATTGCCAGACTGAAGTAAAGTGATACCTTTCAATTGATAATGTTACTAGATTTTAAGATTAGGAGCTCTGTTTTTGATGTTTCAGGATATAGTCTGAATAATATGGTTTGAGTTATTTAGAGTTGCAATTTACTATAACACGTAAAACGCTGTGCAAATCCTTTGAGAGAAAGAAAATTTTCCAATTAAAATACAATAGGGCAGTAGGGCATAATTTTTTCTATCTTGTCCTGACATTGGTCTGGTTAGCAATAATATTTGTTGCAAATTTATATTTACAAGTGAACAGACCTTATTTCACTGTTTTTTACATGGCTGATATTGAATAGTATTGGTTTGTTCTTATGTCTCTCTTACAAGAACAGATACTGGGGGTGACACTCTCTGACTTTAGTGCTGCTGTAACAGCTGATACAGCTGGGGATTAGGTTTATGATGTCTGTGAGCAGTTCTGCCTTGAGAGAAAATAAAAAGAGGAAAGGATTTACATTTGTTTTGTGATTCTTTGTTCCTATGGAAATTGAAGACACCTTTTTTTTTCTATGAGATGAATTTCAACTTTTCATATCTCTTGAGAATGAATTTCAGGCACCAGGGAGAACAAAAGAGAGCATTTCTAAGTAGGAAGAGTGCTTTCAGCCCAGATACAAAAACACATGACACCCCCCCACCGGTCTGGCTTGCTGGAGGGGTTACTAGTCTGTCATCTCTAGCACAGTTATCTCAGTACTTCTTTTGAGTGATATAAGAAGACTCAAATTTGGGCCTGTGAGCTGCAGATAGCTTTTCCTGAGATCAAACAGAGAAAAGAATGTCTATTTTGGCTTTAAACACTGGATTGCAAATATAGGGCTGTTGTTCTTACTATTGACAAGTACTTCTTTGTACCTCCTTCTCTGCACTCTTCAAATTCCATCAACAGCCATTAGGTCCAAACAATGTAACAGGGGGTATTTTTTCTTTTTTCTTTTTTTTTATAAGTAGCAACTTTGAATGCTTGCCTTCTCTTTATTGCTGTCAAAATATTCATATACTTGATTTTAAATAAACAAGGGCTCTACGTTTCTCTAAATCAATGTGATTTTAAAAAACCTTTCTCCCAGGGAATTCTGGGTGAATGCCAATTTATCCTTACAATAAAAAGGCATTTTCCCACTGGAGATTTGTAAGCTCTGGCTGAAATATAAGGATGATTCTGACGGCAATCCTAGGGTAAAATAGGAGTCATTTAGCTGAAGCCAACTGGCATTGGTGTAAACAAGATTAAAATCATCCTTTGCATATGTGAGACTCACGTGTATCTTAGCATAAGTCCAGTTGTTACTCTAGAAATGTTTTGGAATGAATGCTTCAGTAAATATTTCAATACTGGAAAACATTTCCCTGGTACCCATCTTAAAATAGGGCACAGACATTTTAAAAGGATGTATAATGTGTCAGCAGGCTATAGACATAAAGTACTATTTTCTTGATGCAGCATGTTTTTAACTAAGTTATGAGACAAATGGACCAGCTTGTGACAAAAGAGAAACACATATTCAGTCTGAATTCTCTTATTCAGGAGGGAGGGATACCACCTCTTTCAAAAACATTGCTCTTAGTGTTATGATTAACAGGATGCTTTACAGGAATCCCATCTTTCAATGGTGCATTGCTTCAGGGAGGTATCAAACAGATCTCTTTGCAAATAAATTAATTTGAAAGTTTAACTTTTTATTCTTCTTGGCTTCCTCATTTAACAGTCCAGAATAGGCCTGAGTACTTATAGGGCATCCATTGCCATGGTATTAGAGAGCTATGTAATCCACAATCCCATGTGTTACCCTGTAAGATATGGAAATTCTATTATCTTCATTTTATAGATGAGCATAAAGACACAGAGGAACCAAATGACACTGCTGAGGTCGTGCACATTGTCTTTGATTTAATAGATATCTTGAAAAATATGTCTTCTGTTGCTTCAGCTGTAGAAGCTGAGGATGCCATGTACACACCTGAACTCGGCACTTTGGGTAATTTAGTGGTCAGCAGGGAGAGGTAGACACTTCCAGGGCACAATTCATCTCATCATAAAGTAAAACCTAGAGGAGTTCAGAAAAATCACATTGTGAAAAAGCCTGTTTAAAGAATTTAGTTGATTAGCTGAAAGATATTTTTCAATTAGAAATGCCAGTATTTCATCACATTATTCCTTCTTCTAGTACCCTCCTTTACTAGATGAGATTTTTCAGAAGCATTCATACTGAAATATCACACCTTCTTGCTAAAAGTTTTATCCTTAATGCTGCAAATTCTCTTTGTAAGGAATTATAAATACTTTTATCTGTCTTGTATTAGAAACAGTACACTGTGACTATAGTTTCTTAATACTTTTCTGCTGCACAAGCTTCTATTGTACATCAGATACCTTGACTGTAGTCAGACATTAGGCAATTAAATACAAGACTAAAAACTTCCAATAATTTGCAAAATAAAGTCTGCTGGTTTTATTGTGGGATAATATAAGAATCTAAATGTTGAGGTGGAGTCCAGTAGTGTCTTATCATAGACACTGTGTGGTGAGATTTATTCTCATGACAGCACTTTCTCTTACTTTACAAAGTCATTTAATGTCTCTATTTGTTTATCAATAGTTTTCACCTTTTCATCTGTCTGGGTTTATTCTTCTAAATGAGAAAAGCTAAAACCTCCTAGTCTTCTCTAATCTGAAACATTCCTGCCTTTTATTTTTCTCTTTCTTTAATTCTTCTGATAACTTGGTTTTCACTGAAAGTACTTTCCAGTTTTATGTCAGCACGCATTGCATCAGCCCTTTCCCTATAAGTCTATATTAAGGGCATTACTGAAAATATTCAGGATTAGTTCTGATATTGAATTATGTGGGATGTCTCTCCACCTCCATCTATTCCCTCTTTGAATCAACTTACAGGTTCCATTAGCCCATATTCTTTCTAAACTAAAATAATTTACCAAATGGAACTTCATCACATGCTCTGCTGAAGTCCAGAGAGATGATATTGACTCAATTTCCTTTGATTCTAAAAATTAAATAATTTACCATGATTTACCATTATCTATCATTCTTAAAATATTTGAGTCAGAATTCCCCATTTATCAGTTGTCATGGTGTTATACTTTTCCTTTTAGTTCTGTTTTATTCTTCCAGATCAATTCTTATGGATTTGTGGAAACTTGTGCCTGCTTTTCTCCCCTCCAAGTTTCGGTATATATTTATGAGACTCCAGATAGGTGGCGCTCATTCTGTACATCATTTATTTATAAAATGGGCTGGTGTTGAATGTGGATTTTCCCTCCGATTTATTTTACCCATTTGTCTGTAGTAAATGCCTCCCATTTACTGCAGCAGGTGCCAGACAAAAGTACGGAAAGCACAGACAGGGAAACTTAGGTGATATGCAACAGACTTTAAGCAACTGCTTGTAGTTGGTGCTGTGCCTGCTGCAGCCCGTGCTGAGGGGGCATTTGTGCAAACAAGTGTTGCAGTCTTACTTAATCAGCCTTGTCAACAAGGAGATCTCACTAACTCCATCTTTTAGCAGTGAAATAGTAGGACTCCAAAGGTTTGCTAAGACAAAAACTAAGCAAAGAGACACAGAGAATACATTCTTAATGCACCACACTCAGAAAAAAGAATGCTTTTAATGCTACTGCCTTCTAGGAAAGGCAGGTGCAAGACAGCACTGGACAATTTACCAAGAGGTTTATGTCATTCCCATGCTCTTTGACAGCACGGGTATAGAAATTGACAGAGCATAAAGTTCCTTTGAAAGTCAGGCTACTGAGAAGTTGCAAAGTGATTACCTGAGACTGTGAAATAGATTAATTAACAAAGAAAAAATGCAGTGCTTAATAAAAAGTTCCAAATTCAAGGTGTCTGCCAGGTGTGTTTTGCTTTCAGTGCTATTTTTCTCCTCACAGCAGGGAACAAAATTTTCCATTATAATCAGGAATACTGCTAGCACTTAATGCCTGAATGGGGGACCAAAGACAAATTACAATGTAATCAATCTTTTCAAACTTTTGTGAAGGGTTTCTCCTCTCACCTTGCACTCAAAAATTATATTAGCTTTAGTGGAACTTTCAGTTGTTCCTTTTTCAGTTTTGTTGGCCTGGCCCACTGTCCTACAGCTAAAGCTTTGGCCCCTTAATACTGCAGAAATCCATACTGCTATGGTGAGTGAAATCTGAAATACTCTGAAAGTGAAATTCAGAAATGAAATTCCATTCTAATTTTTGTATCACAATGCAGCAAAGCCAAAAAAAGAAAAAAAAAAGCCTCATCATGTGCTTTGAGAATGATCTGAAAGCCTTGGTAGAATAGAGGCTCTGTCCAGATGGAATCCACTCACAAGTGACACAGCTCAAAGGTATTAATTTTGCAAGTAAAAAATCTCAGGTTTTTGATGCAGCAATTCGTTTTAAGGAAAAAAATTAACTGTTTAAGGAACATTTCCTAATCTGTGTATACACATTAAAAGATCAAAGTGATGAAGTGTTATGGCAAAGCCAAAGGTGAGACATAGCTCCAGATTCAAATGCTAAATCTAGCTATCTACAATGAAGCTGTGTACATAATGGGTGCTATAACTTCTCATTGTTTTTAAGGGAGTTTTAATCAAAGCAGTATAATTGCAAGAGCTGTTCAGATTCATTTCTATACATTAAGTTTGGTGATTTACTATATTTTACTGACTAGACCAACTGACAAGATGAACAGGATATCTGTTAATCAAAAGGAGGAATTAGAAAATACATGTACCTGTGATTCCCATGTAGGTATATACATCACAAACATTTAAAATTTTATTTCAGTCCTATCTTTGTCTTCTCTGTAGCAACCACCTTGATCCTTTAAGCAGCAAATATGCAAGACATTTTCTCATAATTGGTTCAGATCACAGGACCATCAAGGCTGGAAGAAATATTCAAGATTATTTATTCCAGCCATCAAACTGGCACTACCATAATCCCCTCTAAACCATATCCCCAAATGTCACATCCAGATGCTTCTTGAACACTTCCAGATGAATGTTTCTAAAGCTGAACCACAGGTTGGAATTAATCCAACCTTACCTAGCATTCTGTCTTTAATAACCTTAAGTTTTAAACCTAAATTAATTATAAGAAGATGCCCCATCAATCATTTAAAGTGAAATCTCCTAACTACATTCAGTGATATAAATTTATAGGAGAAGGATTTGTCATCCAGGCATCTGAGAAGATGGTGAGAGGAATGTTTTGTTTTTTTTTTAAAAATACAGGAATACAGATGAGAACTGAGTTGAAAACATGTAAAAAAAGACAGTAAGCATGACTATAAAGGGACAGCTTGGAATAAAAGTAGAATCCTGATCTGGGGAACTTGTAAAGGAAGAATTGATATAGTATGTAGGTAAGCTAAATGCTAAAGAAATGGCTTGCAGATCACAAGGGAATTAATCTGTTTCCTTTAGTGCATCCTTTCCTAAATCAGGCCTACCTGTAAAATTCATTTTATGTTCTGTAGTGACAGAAGACCAAGTTTTACACCCAATGAGGACAGTAGCAAAACTCCAACCTATTTCAAGTGGGAGGATGTATGTGACCAATGAATGTGTGGGAAAACAGCTCCCTGTCTCTGCTGTCCCACTAAATACATTGACCTGAAATACATCTTTTTGTCTATCAGCAAAGAATTCTGGTATCTCAGCTCATCATGATTTTAAGCATTTGACATTGCTTTTAAAAAACTTGCTGCCTCCAAAGTTGCCATTAAATAACTCACTTGATACAAGGGTAATAATCATCTTAAAATTAACTGTTATTTCCCTCATGAATACAGTTTTATAATAGTTTCTCTTCCAAAGCTAAATTGTTGGCACAAAGCCATGCATTATTTGCAGGTGTTTACAGGGAAAGACAGGGTGTCCTAACCAAGTGTCAGTGATCCTTTTCAGCGTTCTTGGTCTGAAATCAGCCATTGAACCCAAGCACAGGACAAAGTCATTAACAGAACAATAATTCTTAGGTGTTTTGACAAGACATTCTATGAACAGTAATTAACATCTGCACTGCCATTCTTGTCAGGGAGATGAATGGAAATGTTAAGTGAGCTAAATCTAGTGACTGCTTTTCCCATTTTGGTAAATCAGCTTTTAGTTTGTTTGTTTGTTTGTTTTATAATACAAGAAGAAAAATTCATTTCTCTCAGGTTGTTCATCTGCTTCATATGTTTTTATTTTTACAAGTTCAATAAACACAAATGTGTTCATACTACCCATTATTTTCAGAAGCTTGAAACTGATGAGCCTATATTATACATCATTAATTTTGAGTCCAAGATTATATCCCGCATTATATCCCGTTTGTTTTTTTTTTTTTCTTAATTTATTGTTACCCTGTGGAAAATAAAACCAGTTTACTTTTACATCTAAAACTGGAACCAAGAAAACAGATGCAGTGTATTGCCAAGTATTCACAACTCTCATGTCATAGAAATTTTCAGATTCTTATGTGACTGGACAAGAAATATCTCTTTCTAGCCACATTTTATAACAACAAAATTAATTCTCTGGATGTAAGCAAGCCTTCCATTTTGTCTTTGGGTATTATAAAAACCCAGTGGTTTGAGGAAATCAAACTAACTGTTTTTCTTGGCATGTTCCTTCCCAAATTTTTCTTTGCATATGAATCCATTATTTTTTTAATGCTTGAGAAACCAGAATGTGTACAGATATAAAGGAGAATATAAAGAGCTTGTAGCTTGTTGTGTGTGTAAATGTTCATGGTCTATGCTCATAGTAACAATTTTTCTTCAAACATCTTGCTTAATCCATTTTAACCTATTCAAAAATAAAAATAAATTATAATATTCTCTTTAAAAAAGTCCAGGCATCTGGAGATGACATGCAGAATATTCACTTAAATGTGTTAGTTTAGACCTACTCTATGTGCATTTTGTGCACTAATTTCCGACAATCCTTTTATGTTGTACTTAGATTTGAATGCAATTTAAAGTAGCCTACTTTAAAGCTATTCTTTCATGAATAAATAAAATATAATAAAAAAGAGGTGTTACATGTTTAGAAGGGCTCGTTTGCTGAGATATTTCATCAAATAGGAAGAAGAAAAAATAAGGTTATCAAAAAATAACATTTCCTCCGTTAAATGTGGATTCATAATTCATGTGAAATATTATTTGGATTCCTCTTCAGAATCACAAAGATAATTTTTTCTGCAGTCTTCCACGTGAGATTTGGAAGCTTGGAAGTATAGCTCTTTGTAAACATCCAAACTGGATTGTATGACTAACCAAAAGTATTCGGTGCATACAGATGTTACTTCCAAATTGATTTTCAGTACATTGAATGTAATGACTAAATCCAGCACAGGTTAATTTTCAGGCATGGTTTAATAAAATGCAAGTGTTTTGACTCAGGAACATTTGTTTAATGGGAGTTTTACTGTAAACTATATGAGCTCATTAAGAGAGTTATGGATATCTCTTCTGAAAAATAATGTAAATGAACATAGTTTTTAAAGAAATAGAAGAAATTGTAGCATGGGTATAGCTCAGGCATAATAAAAGAAAGCACTTTCTAGTATTCTCTGTGTAATATGCCTGCAGTTCTGACAACTGAACTGGCACTGAACTAAATTTTACAAAATTATCTCAATGAGATGCTGTTATGCAAACAGAATTAGGAAATGGTGCTTTTGTCTCTGGATTAGTTTAATGACATCTCTGACATCTGTGTCCTGTGATATTTATCAAGGATGTATTTTTGTGTAGAATGGAAGACAAAATCAACAATATAATCAAGCTTAGTATTTAAGCTTAATTTATTGTTATTTAAGCACTTTTTCCTGTCACATTTTGCAATTATTTGGAGTCAAGAAGCTTAAGTTAGGAGAACAAGTATCCAGATTTAGGTCCAAATTCTGCTAAGAGAAATGTACTTCAAAAGTATTTTCAAATCAGTTAAACTACTGGTTTACATAATAACATGTACACATAAGGCATCTGCCACAAATTTGCAACAAATTCAGTTTAAGCTAAATTTGACTTGGGTCTGATTTGTACTGAAGGAAAATAGAAAAACACACAAGTGGCAAGAAGCATACTTTAGAAACAGGGATTCATTAAAAGATGCATTTCAACCTAAATTGAATGTTTATTGAGATAGTTGTAATTAACGTAATTACAGAATGAATTTATACTTTTATACAAAAATAGTCTTAATTATATTTCTTAATTGACAGTGTGTTTTAAACACCATAGCATAAATGCTCATTTTCATTGTCCTTAGATGAGCTGCTTTCTTGAGTGTAACAAGTTTGTAGCTTTTTGATATTGTCTGATTTTCCCCCTTGAATTCCTTGGAGAAAATAATTTTTCCCTTCCCTTCCCTTCCCTTCCCTTCCCTTCCCTTCCCTTCCCTTCCCTTCCCTTCCCTTCCCTTCCCTTCCCTTCCCTTCCCTTCCCTTCCCTTCCCTTCCCTTCCCTTCCCTTCCCTTCCCTTCCCTTCCCTTCCCTTCCCTTCCCTTCCCTTCCCTCAAATTAATGTTTAAATGAAAATGTTTATTTTGACACTTTCTGCTTTACAGAGGTCAATCTAATGCTAGGAATATAATACTTAGGAAATAAGTCCCAGTTGTAATACACAGATTCCTTATTTATCAATGGACAGAAATACATATAAAAGATAGAATAAAAATATATAGATATACAAATCAAAAAATAATATATAATTTAGTAGAACAATTCATCCTATATATATGTAGATGATGCTGATTATGAATTTTGCCTTTATTCTGTTATTGCTCAATAAAGTCAATATCCTTTTTTTAATATATCCCAGGTTACCATGCCCGTGCTCCGGGAGCCAGGATATGTATTTATCACAAGTCATAAGGTCAGGATTTTACTGTAAGTTAGAAAATGATCAGGAAAACAAATTATTTTAGCCTTTTTTAACAATCATAAAAAATGAAATTAAATTCAACCTGAATGGTTTTGTTTTTTCCTGCTCTAAATGAGTTAATGGCCAGGCATCTAAAACCAGCACAACGCTGTGCAGAGTAGGAATAACCATTGTTCAGCTCAGTTTCACAACATTCTGCCAGTTCTTGTTTTGACTACCTTTTTCCACATTGAATCCTACCTCTTCTCAAAGAGAATTTAGAGAAATTACTAACCAAAATTTGATTTTATGTTAAATAGTTGACTGAATCTTCCAAATAGAGACTTCAGTTTTTTTAGACTGACAGCAGGTCCATGTTTGGGGCATATTAATAGATCAGAAAATGTGACCATGTCAAAAGTGGTGCTGTCTCAGCATGTTGCCTGTAAATCAATTCAACAAAATATTTTGATCAAGTATCATAAATATTTAGGTGTGTTAGAAAAAAAGATAGTAAATTATTGTGACCATGGGATGCTTTATGAATATTTTATTATCACCATCCATCATCACCTTTTGGGAACAAAGACTTTTTTTAGGCAGCAAAATGAAGATCCACATAATGAAAAAGATAAATGTTGAAAATAATATTATTCCAAATATTTGTACACTGGTCTCATTAAGTGATACAATCAAATTTAAAAGGTTCATTTGAATCCTCTGAGGAGTTCTTATGCATTAGATTGTCCTGCTAAAATTAAATGTATGGCAGGAAAAAACTGCCAATTTTGAGGAAATAAAATTAGATGACATAGCATTCTTCAGAGGAGTAGCTTGAGCACACGAAAAGATGGATGAGTTCCATGCCATACTGAAGATGGTTGCAAATTTATAAAGATATGCTGTCTGCTCTTTGTGTGCCATGAAGTCTGTCTAAATAACAATATCCTCTCAGGGAGAGAATCTGCTGTTCTGGCTGCCCATGTATTGTTTAATTTGGACTATCTCCATTTGCAAATGTTGACTTTTCATCTGTGCCCAAAGAATGAAATCTGTATGAGAGATGGGTAAAGCTTTTAATCTTTATTTATTTGTTAACAAACGGGTTTTCTTTTGCCAAATACTGTTTGCATTTCTTTTCTCCTGCTCTTCCTGCAAGGTGACTGTCTGCATCCACAATGTGACACTTCAGCTAAGAATACAAATTGCAGTCATTTGTGTGCCTTTGTTTGTTTGTTTATTCACTTGTTTGTTTGTTTTTAATGACAGAATGCATTAAGTCAGAATAAAAATCCTAGATATTATTTTGTCTTCTGTATTTCTAAAGGGTATGCTAGAACTGGCTTCATTTGTCAGTGAAAGCATATACAAAATGCAGCTTTATGTTAATGGTTGCTGATACATAGATTTTTTTAGACCAGAAAGAACCACTAGATTATCTAGTGAACACACTCTTTACTTCCTTTTTTTAAAACAATAAATTGTAAAGTTTCACCCAGTTAAGTTAAAAAAGAAAAATAAGTATTGGCATAAAGATCCGAATATAGGCAATATGCAACCCATGATAAGTAATGGAGCTGGATTTGTATGACCAGTGAAGAATCATTCAGGTTTGAGCTGCCAGTTGCAGCTCAGCACCACTCCAGACCACGGCACTTTGTGACACCTCCTGTGGCATCTCCCCACACTGTTGTTGCAAGGAGAGTGCCCTTGTGATTTCAGATTGTTGCAACTTGCCTGCAGAATGGTCACAGGCTTCATGCTGGTTCATATGTCTGTTTGTTGGTAAAGACTAGGCAGCACTAAGTAAAATTGGCCCCTAATATCTTACAAGCTTAGCAGACACAGGAATTATATGTGCACTTTCTGACCATGCACACATGGAAATGCAGAGAGGTTTATGTACGTGCATGTCAATGCAGAAATAGTAGTTGGAAATAGGAACAGAAAGTAGGGTCAGGTAAAAAGAGCATCCTTACAGTAGAGCCACTACTGATGGAGGTGTACCTTCTAAGTAGTAATGGTATTGAATTTCTAGTAAATACATCAGAAAAAAAAATATAACAAAGGAACAGCTGTTCATTATAAATTTTATGATAGAGAAGGTGTAGGGGAAAGGAACTTGATATAAATGCAGAGTACTTTCTTAACTTCTACTTTGTTCATTTTCTTAGCTCTGAAAAGATAAAGATGTGATGAAACTTCAGTCATCACACAACTGGTTAGAAACAAAATTTCGAGCAGTTGAATATTGTTGCCTTCAAAATTTAGCTGCCCAAGGAATCAAAGTCACGCAGAGTTTTTGTACAGAGTCATGTACATGATATAGAACCCATCTGGGTCACTTAATTATTTCACAGAATAATGTAGAAAATCTTACTGTGCGAGGTTTTCCTGCCTTTTCAGAAAATACTTTTGTTCCTGCTTTTCTGTATCCTGGGCAGTCCCTCCCACACACCCCTTCTTCCCCTGCTTCCTGCCCCTTCTCTCATTGTGCTAATTAAGGATTCTCACAGCTAATCTCTGCTAAGTAATGCAGATATAAGCTAACCTTACAGTGTTATTTATTTCAACCTTGATGAAAGAGGTTTCAGCCAAGACAGGGAGCAGAGAGTAGCAGGGGTTTCTTGATCTGTACCTTAGTACAGAGGATGGAACACCAGGAAAGCAAGAGAGAAGCAGCAGGGTAGAAGGTGTTACTGATAAGTCTACCAAAACTGGCAGCAGTGATAGGAGGAATCCAGGGACCTTTGAACAAGGTAATTTGAGGATGCAATGTGAATTCACTGTGCCAGGTAGAATGACCATGGAATAAGTCACTAAAAATATATATTTTTAATAGACACTGAATGTTTCTTTTAATTAATAATGGCAAGGAAGCACATCCTACACAGCATGTGTATGATTTTTTGGTCTTGGGTTATTTTTTTAACAGACTAGAAATAAAGAACAGTGTTCCCCATTTATTTGTTTGATACTTAAGAGCAAAAAAAGGCAAAAGAATCTTCATAACTATAAACTTTTTTCCAGCTTTTATGTTTAATATATGACTAGTTGCAAAAGCTCTGTGAAATGGAATAATGTCATTTCAGTTCCATGAATATTCCATATGTGGGGAAGGCTGTAAAGTCATGAGGTCTCAGAGAAGGTTATTTAGTAAAGTGGCCCATGAAAGCTCAAAAAAACCCCAAAACCTTTCTGTATTTGGGGATAAATAGAGCTGAAAACGTTGCTGTTGTTTTCTTTTTCATTTTAAGATGCAATATGAAAAGTTAAATAAATATGATTGTCTGAAACACAACTGTGGCCGTGTTCAAATCCACTGTACTTCATGTTAGCACCCTCGGGCAAAGAGTGCTTATTCATTTTGCTTGAGACCAAAAAGTCTCACTAAGTGGAAATAATCTTGTGGCCTCAACTCTTTCAGAAATGAAGAATGAATTTTCTGGCTGTAAGCAAGAGAGTTTTAAAGAAGCAGGTTGAAAAGCAGCTGGTCATCACACCAGAAGCTAGTTGCTAATTGCAGCAGTAAGTTAATCAATGAAATAGCTGTTTAGCTTCTGGGTATAATAAAAAGAGATAAAAGACCACACAGAAATTCCAGCATTAGGGTATGACCAGCTCTTGAGTGGCGTACATTATTTTCCTTCTTACACCTGTCTGCTTTTGAGTAGGCAAGTCATGCATCTGCTTGACAGCTATTAACAGAATAAAATAACAACAAAAAAGCATTTTTGGGTAAGATCTGATATAAATATTTACAAAGACAATTTAAGGGAGTGTTTGTTATGCACTTTTGTGTTTGCTTTCAAAACATTTAACTCCAGAGACAGATGGCTTGTACAGTTTTATCAGCACTTGTGTCATTATATATTCAAGCAGCCAAGACTGATAACCAGCCGCACGGATTATGGATTGTTCAGAGAACAAATACTTTGAAAAAAAAATCCCCCATATATCAATAAAGTACTTCAGCATGGAAAAGCTTGATATAGAAATTGCAGTGACATTCTTGTGAAGAGAAAGGAAACAAATTAATGCACTTATAAAATTAAAGCAGCAGGAGCAGGTTTTTAAGTGGTGTCATTGTATGTGGCAATGAAACAACTTCAGAAAATTGGGTGAAAACTATTGTTCAGCTGTGGTGGAGGAGAAAGATAATTACCATTAAGGCAACATTATGGCTTTCTCAATACATAGCAGCCAACTCTTCAGTCACACTATCCCCAGAAGATCTCTCTCTTATCATATTGCTTATGATCATTACATTTTATGCTGCTAAATAGCAACCTGAATGATAAAGAGTCTTAGAAAAGAACAAATTTTTTGATTGAGAATATAATAAAACAAAACAGAAACTCAAAAACCTAATTGCGAAAACAGTCTTTTTTTTTTTTTTGTAGGTGAGATCCTTTCTTTTTTCCTTTTCATCTTTTTCTTTTATCTCACTGTAGAAAATTTGTAGAATCCCCTAAATCATGATTATCACCATTATTAGCAACAATATTTACCAAGTAATTATGGTTTATCTAAAGGCCTTAACTGGAGATAGCTATGGCAGGCACCACACGTGTTATGAATGAAGCGGCCTTTTCCTCAATAAGTAAACATGACCATTCCCTTTAGTAGCTTAAGAGTAAAATTATTCTAACAATTTGCATTTCTAAAAAAATCACTTTGTGTATTTCTTTTTCTCTTGTGATGGCTCAAACCAAAAGTGAATAAAAATATAATTCTAAGTTATATATTAGATGTAGCCTTGAAAGGCATTTTTTAACTTAAACCTCACAATATTTTAGTAAGTCAAGTAAATATTCCCTGCATTTTACAGATTGGAAGGCATGAGACAGAGGACTGGATAATATGCATACACCTTTCAGTAGGGGTCTGAACCTCTTCTCAATTCTGGGCATTCTTACATACAGGCAAATATAGAGGTGTGTGCAGACTGTAACATACCTCACAGCTGTTTGAACAGTTATACAGCTAAAAGAAGTGTCCTTCAGGTGTTCCCTGAGATTCCCAATCCTCTCCTAAAAGGAGAGTGTCTCAGTCTGTCTACAGCTGTCACTTGTTGTGACCAACATCCATATCAAAATTGTAATTGGCTGCTATAAGGACTGCATGGTCTTGCCTTTGATTGACATCTTTGCACAGGGAAGGTTGATCGGGGGAAGACTCTCACACAACAATTAATTTTCCAGGTCTAAGTTGGACAGTGGTATTTTGTTAAACTGAAAAACACCCAAGGAACAATTCTTGCGCTGGCAATCATCTCAGCATTGTTACCCCGTTCCTGTCTGCTGCTCACAGTAGTAGCAGATATCTGAATATTCCAGTGCTCTCCGGAAAGTCTATCAGCTTAGAGATGGCTAAAGCAAAGGATGCTTAAAATTCATTCCAAGTTGAACAGCATTAACTGCCTACCACTGTTACTACAGAAAGCAAAATACATGAAGTAAATCTTCCAAAGAGTTTGTCATGTAGCTTATAGGGCTGCATGTATATTTATTCTTAAGTAAAATCAGCTGATTGGTCATTTAAATTTTAAATGGAAATGATAGTCTTATCTCAACATTTATTTAACTAAACAGAAAACTAACTTATCCCCTGCAGAACTATCATACTGAAGGCTCTCCTGTTATTCTTTTGTTCCACTGCATATTGGAAGCGCAGAGTAGATGCACCATCCTTCTTGAAAAGTGTCATTCTGTGGCAAAATGTTTTCTTTCTATTTTGAATGTTTTAATGTCTGCAAAACGTTTTTTTTCTTTCTTGTTCAATAAAATAGTAGTTTACTGGGAGAGTAGGCAGGTTGAAAATAGTTCTGCCACTTCTCACCTTTTTTTCTCTGAAATGGGAAAAAAACTAATTAAAACTGAACTTTAGTTGGCAGCTAAAAAAAACTAGAAGTCAGCTTTTAACACGTGGATTAATTTTTGGAAAAGTGAACAATGTACTGTGAGTCCTTTTTTTACTTATAATTGTTTTGGTTTGAATTTATTTCTCTCTAAGTAACTGCCTCAGTTTGTTTAGAACTTCATAATACAGGATCACAAGAGTTTTATAGGAAAAAAAAAGAAAAAAAACCACCTCTCTTTCAGGTCTCATTTTAGAATTGTGGTTCATGGTTCTCATTGAAATCTCTGCTTAGATCCTATTTTACAGTTGCATTTTTCTTTTTTCCTAATGATTTTGGTTTAATTATATCACCTTGTATTGATTTAAATGGAAGGAAGCATTGATTCTATACATTTTGCATGTTCTAGTTTTCAGCAATAGGACACTTTCTTATGTGGGGAATTCAGTAGCAACTTTTATTATTGCTTATTTTATTATAGCTTATTATATTCTGTCACATCAACAGAGGACCCCATATTCTCTAGTTATTCAAAAAGAGTTGTTGCTCAGAGATAAGAAGATTAGCTAATTACTAATATAACATGTGGAAATACACCTGATGTTTTCTTTTTTTATATATCTGTGTTTAAAAGCAGTTGGAAATGAATAGGAGCTTCCATTAAATTAATTGATTTAATTTCAGTGTTCAGAAAAAGATGTTAGTAAGCGTAATTTATTGTATATGCATGGAGTACAAGAGAACAAAAATATTCTTTGGCATTTTAACAGAAAAATCTTTGTTAGACTGTCTTCACTTATCATTTTGAGTCTCAATTAGATTATTATTAAGATGCATTTTTTTCTCCTGATACAGTGCTGACATTTTTCTTCTGATTAGTAACTTTGCTATTCATGACTACTTTCTAATGTTCTTTCTCAAAAATCAATCTATAATTTCCTTCCTGTCACTGGGCTGGTTAATCAAGGAAATATGTCTCCTTAACTCTTCAAATGTTTTCACTACTAGCCCATTGATTTAGTCTGAAGTCAAGAAAAGACATCTCAAAATTCTTGCTCAAAATTACAACACAGCAATGACTTCTGGCAAAGAATATCCCAGATACTGAGAAATATCTAACAAAAATAGACAAAGTGATTTTTCTGCCTTTTTCCTGGCTTGCCTATCCTTATACAACCAGCCTGAGCAGATGAGCAAATTAAGTAATTTAAAAATGCAGTAAGACTGAGAGGAATTCAGTGTTGCTGAAGGCATGGGTGACCCGTCTGCTTGATTGCGAGAGGCCTGCAGCTAGCCCGCTGTGTCCTCAACAGTGTGTGAAAAGTTATGTAGATATTTAATATGCATAGTACTTCAACAACCTTCATTTCTGTCTCCTGTGGTCTTATATTTCTAGCTTACAAAGAATTATGAGAACATTTCTTTTTAAAGTGCCAGATTTATATAAGAATTTTTTTCCCCCTTGGCTTTTATGGTTGTATCTGTGTAGCATCTGAGATGTGTTGAATGGTCAGAAAAGTTACAGATTTTTTTCTCTCTCCTGATGCAATGTTTTGAATTGCTTACTGGTTTCATATTAAATCAAGAAAATTTAACTTGTCTCTTACTTGTTGAGACTATACATTGGAGTGTGCATCCACTGGGTAGATACCTAGAACTGTGCCTCAAGCTGTGTTTGTAAAGCAGTAAATATTAGAATAATCCTGTGCACAGCTCATTCCTTTGAGCAATGTTGGTTTTGGATAGTACAGATGTTTCTCAGTTTGCAGTAGGCTGTTAATTCACCAAGGTTCTTCAGGAGTAAATTGAATTGAAAGCAGAACAGAATACATCCAAATAACAGGCCCTAAAAAGCATTAATTCTCACTCAGAATCTGTAAGGGTAAGTTTACTTCCTTGGGCGTTTTCACTTACCTAGCTCTATTTTTTTGATATGACTTAGAATAAAGGAGTTAAGTTTATTCATAGTAGGATCCGAGATCAATAGCATAGGGGTAATTGAACAGTTTCTCCACTTCTGGAAACTAGGCAGGTACCATATACAGGGAGTATATGCCCTACAAAGCAACTAATCTCTAACAGTATGAAATTGTATGTAGAATTTACCAGCACAATATTTGGTTCGGGATCATTGTCAGTTTTCTCCTGAGGTATATGCATATTTGTTTATATATGTTTATATTTGTTTAATGACAAATATCAAAATCTAATAATATGTCCTTTTTTTTTCCCCTCTTTCTCCCCCTTTTTTCTTTTTCTGTTTGTCTTCTACAGATGGGCCTCTTGGTCCACGAGGATTAGCTGAAGCTACAGAGATGTGTACTCAAGAATGCCTGGTTTTGGGTCACTCAGACAACTGTTGGATGCCTCCTAGCTTGGGCCCATACCAACAGCCAAAGTCTCCTCTCTCCACCTTTGCACCTCAGAAGGAATGGGTTAAGAAGGACAAACTAGTTAATGGACACACATTGACCAGGACCTGGAAAGAAGATAGCAACAGAAACCAGTTCAATGATCGAAAGCAGTATGGTTCCAGTGAGGGCCACTTCAACACTGGCAACCACATCACTGACATTCCTTTGGCCAACTTGAAGTCTTATAAACAGGCCCCAGGATCTGTGGAGAGTCCAAAGGAGCACCAGCTATAAGAAATGGTTACTTTGGACCAATGACTTTAGCTTACTTAGACTTGCTAATACTATGTGTGTGTCAGAGCTTTATGTACTGGGTAGACCTCTAGAACTATGCTTCACCTAGCAGAGATATGCATATCTTTATGTTAGCACCGTGGAAGGTATGATGTCCTGCAACATGAAAGAGTGTTTCTACTAGTTGTGTGGTTTTGTTAAATAGACATGATTAAAGTCTGCAGAGATCTCTCCAGTTTGAAAATATACTTTTTTGTTTCTTTGTTTTTTTGACCCTGGACTGCTGCTATGAACAAAAGAAGATGCATTTGGAGCGTGAGAGAGTGCGAAAGCTCAGCGGATTGCAAAGATTGAAAAGCATATCCAGTTAGAAAATTGTGCTTTTGTTGTCATTGATCTATGCTGGGACTGTTATACTTGAGATCATATTGCAAGCAATTGAAGCTGTAAACATTAAACCTATTGTGCTATTAACAATGTTAGTGGACACTTGTAAGTCAATCAGCGTTCAAATACTTGTAAATAGCAACAATTATTACTTACGATTTTTGTGTACTTATAATGTTCACTTGAAAAGATACTGTAGCATATTTCTGTGTTTCACAGTTGCTTTTTAATTTCTTTCATTTGCTTTCTTGTTTTGCTTTTATTTTCAGTGATGGTGTTTCTGTGTTAGTAGTCTGTCTGACACACAATGTTCCAAGAAACTTAAGCCGCTTGTATTAAAAGTGAAAAAAGTGAAAAAAGGAAGAAAGGTTGTTTGTAGAAAAGGAAAAACCCCTTTTTTCTATGTAGTAGCAAATGATGCCAGCATTCAGTTAGAATTTCTTCTTTTTTTCTATTTTTTTTTAAATTTAATATTAAGAAATGAAAGGACTTGTGTAAGGGCTTAAAAGTGTAGCAATTTTTTGTTTAATTTCCATTCTGTTCATAAAACAGGGAAATTGCAAAACAGAAGAATATTTAAATGTGTGGTGGGTGGGCAAGGGAGAAGGCTATTTGTTTGGGATCCTTGAGCAAATTACTTATAGTCCGTCATTTAATGAGTGGTAGCTGATGTTGATCCCAGCTGAAATACGTGGGGGAAATTCTGCAGGAGCAAAATACAATAATAATGTTTTTCCAGTTGGGCAGGTGTGTGTCTATATCTAAGACAGTTTGTATTGCTGAAACAGCAGCATTTGTGTTGATCTTCATCTGCGTTAACGTTGTAGTAACACGAGTGTTTTTAGACCATAGCCACAGAATATTTAATGTGTTGTGCCTTCATGATGTAACAGAGCATTCTCCTGGTAGGCTAGTTGGGGGAACTAAAGGGTTAAATCTCTAATTATTGCTGTTTAGCTGTTTGTTATCATAGTTGGTCAATGCCTGGCAGGTACCAGTATCATGTCACCTCAGCCAAATCAGCAGAGTGACTCCTAATGTTAGTAAGATCTAAGTTGCACGCAAAGCAAATCCAAATCCAAAACATTTTTAGATGGTTTTTGTTAAGGCATGAAAGATGATTTACACAAATAAATAGCATGCAAAAAAGTCCTTACAGAAAAAAAGCAAGTTACTTATGCCACAGTGAAACATCAGTCTTAAAGTAACATAAAGTAACAAATTTAGCTAATCTGAAGGTGATTTTATTTTTAACAAAAAAACAGAATCTTTTTGTTTCTTTCTTTATTATTTTGTATATAGCAATTTGCATTTATTTTTATCTCCACAGTACAAAAGGCTTAAAAATGGGTTAGGGGTGCATTGCTTATTGCAGTACTTATGTCAGTTTGTGAGGGGTGTTTGATGACTTTGACAGAATAAATATCTAACCAGTTATCCTTGTTACTGCTTTGCCAGTTCAACATTATTTAGTTATTCAGCTTTTGCAATAAATGTTCTGAATTTCTGATTGTGTTGTGTTAGTTCTTGGGCAGATTCCTAAGGGACTTTATTCCTGCTAATTTCTCTTTCCTTTTGTTATTTTTGGTTGATTTGTTTCTTTGCTTCATTCTGAATTTCTGAGTTATTTTTTGAAGCATACCATGGTCCATTAAGTTCATATGTATCTATATGTGTAGGACTGGAGTATACAGCAAATGATAAAACCTGAGGGCTATATTCTGGCATTCCTGTGTAAGTAGGCACTTATTAAAAATTAGTTATTTGACTTGAGTAAAGTTTTATTTACTCAGTTCAAGGATGACAGAATCTAGCCTGCATTTGTTAGGCCTACATAGGCATATGGAATTAGCATCCTTGCATGAATCTCTGTAAAAGTACAGGAGTAGCATATAGGAAGTACAGCACTTGCCACACTTTGATCTTTCTTTTGAAAGTAGAATTAAGTCATATCAAAATACAGTAAATTCTTTCCTACAAGGAAAATTTGAGTAGTTGCATAATAATTTTTGTTGCAGCACAGGTAAAAAAACAAACAAAACAAAAGAAAATGCTGAACAACCTTGAAAAATATGTATTAATAAGAGCACCTATTTTTGAACATGCTGAGTTTCAAAGCAGAGATGCACTGAGTTCTATATTAAAACCAAAAATACAACAATTATTTGAAAACTCAAATAGCCCCAACCGGTTTAAATTACAAATGCCTTTTTAAACAGAATATATTTGAAAATATTTCTATCATGTGTAGAAAATAAAATAAGTGATTGTTGCTGCAAAAAGAGAACTATAGTCTGTTTCAACCTTCAATACTTTGTCCTATTATCAACCTGTGCAGGAGCTAAAACAAATTGGTTCAATTGCTAGGCAGGTGAAAATTTTCTTATCTAATTTTCTCAAATTCTGTGCAATTTTAGAATTTTAAGACCTTACCCAGCTTTGAAAAGGTTATTAAATAAAAAAGACGGGAGAAATAGAAAGTTGAGAAAGAAAAAAAAAAAGAGAGCAAGAGAGAAAGAAACAGGAGGGAAGGAGAGAAGGAGAGAAGGAGAGAAGGAGAGAAGGAGAGAAGGAGAGAAGGAAGGAGGGAAGGAGGGAAGGAGGGAAGGAGGGAAGGAAGGAAGGAAGGAAGGAAGGAAGGAAGGAAGGAAGGAAGGAAGGAAGGAAGGAAGGAAGGAAGGAAGGAAGGAAGGAAGGAAGGAAGGAAGGAAGGAAATATCTGCAGCACTGAGAACTGCATCTTAATTCCATTTAAGCTAAATTAATGTTTCCCAGATGTTTCCACAGAATTTAAATTTGGCCCTAAACATGTATTTAGTAAGTGCCATTCATTTGCAACCATTTGGTTGGCTCAATCAGTAGTAGTACTACTATTGTCTAAGACTCAGGAAAAAAAAAAAGGAAAAAAAAAGAAAAAAATAAAAACCCTTCAGGAATTCTGTGATATCTCAGATGAGGACCTTTAAAAAAAATTAAAATCCCACTGCACCCAAAGAGATGACAGCTGAGTATTGGTGACTATTCAATTTTACTATCTTTGAGGCTAAATATTGCTTAAAATTATTCATAACCTGTCATGTTACAGATGCCTCTCTGAAGTGAGCTCTGCCTTTTTTGCTTTCCTTCAGACAGTGTCCTTTATTTATTTATTTAGTAATGCACACACTTAAAAGGCTGCTAAAAATGTTTGCCAGATATTTTTTTCATTTTTCATATTTTTGTTGTCACTGACCAAATCCCTTAGTCCAAACAGAAAATTGAAAGTATGCATAGGCATAGTTACTTAGTCCTACTTATTCTGATGCTGTGCCAATTCTTACTAAAGACAGAACCACTTAAAAATAATCAACAAAAAACCATAAAAACAACAGAGAGTTTAGACTTGAACTGTGAAACATTTTCTAATGGTTTAAGTAGTGATGTACTAGAACAGATTGCCTAGAGATGGGCTTGGTACTTTGAGGAATAGAAAGGAAAAGTAGCTAACAACAATACATGGGGATTTTTTGTCAGAGGGAGCAGATGGATTAGATGCCTTCTTGAGATCCTTAACAGATGATTTGACTTGCAGAAAATGTCACATCATGGTATGACTGAGCCCCACAGCATGATAAGGTCATATAAAAGAAAAATCTTATACTGTATTTTCTTAGAGAAATAGGTTAATAAATTGCCTACTCAATGCCCTTTGTTGGAGTTCACTTGGAACTCTGTGGAGCACTGTGTGAATGCTGACAAAGAAATAAATGAAGTAGAATTAGGAGTATGCAGTATACATCAATTTTAACAAATATATATAAAGAAAATTATATTCACAATCCTTGCTTAATGTGGTTATTACCTTAATGAGTTATTATTAAGATTCAAGATCAGAAAAAAATCTTAAGGACTTTATCATAGAGTACAGTAAAATAATGGAGAAACTTAGGAAACTTTGGATACATAAATGGCACAAATGCAGGAGATATGTATCTGTGTTAAACAGCCTGAGTGATAAAGACTAATGTAGCTGACATGAGAAAACAAAGAAATGGGGAAAAGAAGATTGCAATATTGATCAGAAGTTGAATCATGGGAAGTTTTAAGCAAAGGGAAACATTAGTTGCTTTAATGAAATAGAAGATATAGTGCAAATCATGGAATGTGGCAGTAGGAGACCCACAGGCCATAGACTTATGGCGTCCCAAAGCACACAGGGGTGGGATCCAGCAGCCTTAGTCTGTACCTCAAAGTATGTTACAAAAGTATGCTACAGGCATGAGAGCACAGCAGTGGAGTCATATCCAATTCAGACAGAATGACAAGTTTTGACTCCCTATGACCACAAAATATTTACCTGATTCAGATTATAAAACTTTTTATGGCATGTATCCTTGCCATAAAAACGAACAAATAAGCAGTAAGAGTTCTCTACAGGACATGTCCCCACATGAGCCAGTTAAGACTCTAAAAGCAACTCAGCACTCACAGCTCCTTTTTTCCCATTTAATGCACTTCTTTTGTGGAACTGTGTTCCAAAGTCTTGACTTTAATTAATTAACATGCTTGAAATAATTTCTGCTGTGATGAAAAACTCCAAAAAAGGGATGAGCTCTAGAGCACAGAAAAGCATTTTAATATACAGAGAACATGATACAACACAACCCAGAGGTGTAAATCAGCTCAGTGTACTACAAATAGTTGAGCTGTAATGCAATTAATGTTAGTTTTATTAACCTGCATTGCTCACCCCCTTAGTGGACACATCCATCAAATATAATTACCCTCTAATCTAAAACCACCTCTGACTTTTCCTCTTGTTCCAAAAAGAGACTCTCATTGGTAGATGCTTACTTGCAAAAATTATGAGATACAATGAGATATTATGAGATACATGATACAATATTTGTTTCAGTTTAAGTTCTCTAAAATGTAATACTTTATTTAACACATCTGCTTCTGTTATAAAATACTTTAGCAATATATATGTATATATAAATGATGAGAATCCATTCTATACTTTGTTTTCAACCAGTTGAGTTGAAAGTAAGATTATAACATAGAGGGCCAGGCTCTGATCCTTCAGGGTTTATTGTACCTCTTACAAACAAAAATGTCAGGACCCGTACAATAATTATTAACAGAAATGTCAAGTCCTTTAGTATATTATGGCCAATAGAGCAGAGCAGTATATAATGCTTTAGAAGAGGTAAACGTGCCATTTCCAGATTTTTAAAGCACAATGTAGTTCACTTATAAACTGAAAAAAATGCCAATAAATGAAGAATTACAAGTTTGGGTGGGGGGTGGTTTTGGCTTTTTTGTTGTTGCTGTTTTGTTTTGTTTTGTTTTGTTTTTTACGTTGATGCAGACACATCACTTTGCTGGATAGTAATAGAACTTATGTGCTGACATGTACCCTCATCCTGCCAAATAATCTGCAGCTCTTTTGAGACATTGAATGCACTTAATTTCTTTAGAACACAGCAGTAAGCCTCCTCTTACTGCAGCAGCTCAGAATTTCACAGAACTGGGTCTGCAGTGAGAAGAGTATCACAGACATGTGTGTCATATGCTATGTTTTGAAGCAAGAATGCTTTTTCTAACTGCAGCATCTCATGGTTAGGTAGCAGTTTATACTTCTACCTAACTGTGCAATAGCAAAAATGAGGATGTTTTTAGCTATCAGAAAGTATCTGAAATTCTCACTGTATATTATGAAAAGAAAGGACTTAAAGAAAGTAATGTCCCTCATGTTCAAAAATAAGTTGTTGTTCTTTCTTTCTTTCTTTTTTTTTTTTTTTGCCACAGCCATTCTTAAGTCCACCTGTTGTGCCTAGGTATTGCAACACATTCTAATATTGCATGGCATGTAAATAGATACCTTAATTACTCATAATGAAATGATTATATACACATATATATATATATATATTATATATATATACATAAATATTATCAGTCACATAATTACTCAGTATTATTTAATGGAATTTTGGGACTATGGATTTTGTTGTTTGATGTACTTTAAACTGTATGAAGCAGCATATTATTAAGACTATCCTCACCAATGCTTTTGATTATTTATTCATTAAATAAAGTGCTTTCTTTTGCTTGTTATAATCCTGTTTGTACAACCATGTGATAATGTTAAAATGGGTAAGTACTGTACGGGAATTATAACTGTTTCTTTTCTTGTCTAAATATATACCTAAACCAATATTTATTAGTGAACTGAGTTTTATCAATGTGTCTTTTTATGTGTTTACTATCTCTTTACACATAGTGCAAATTTAAAGGGAAGCTGAGATAAAATTTCTTCATACAATTGAGAATGCCCCAATAGCTTTGAAATTAGTTTTTGCCTTTATCTACGAGTGATATTAAGATGAGATCTGTACTTTAAATCAGATAAAAAATTAATCCATAGTACAGTAGTTAAGTTTCGTTCACTGTAGCAATCAGAAGTTAACATACATTCCTAATTTCTCAGGTAAAGATATAATAAGTCTTGGACAAGATAGGGAGAAACTCTATACTCTAAGGATAATAATTATAACAGCTGATTTAACAGAACAGCTGATTTAGTCAGAAATCTGGTACACTATTCAGCATTTTTTAATGTATCATAGCTTTCACCTTCGTATAGTAGAAAGGATTAACAAAACTGGGAACTGGTTTTGGTAAAACCTTATATATACCAAATTCAATGGGAATTTCCTAGGTTATTTTTAAAAGCTAGTAGCCAGTATTTTACTGGCATTTAAAGCTCTTTTTGTTCAAAGGAAACTCATCTTCTGCTGTCATTTCACTCACTGCAATATTCCATAGGACCCTTCCCTTCCCTTCCCTTCCCTTCCCTTCCCTTCCCTTCCCTTCCCTTCCCTTCCCTTCCCTTCCCTTCCCTTCCCTTCCCTTCCCTTCCCTTCCCTTCCCTTCCCTTCCCTTCCCTTCCCTTCCCTTCCCTTCCCTTCCCTTCCCTTCCCTTCCCTTCCCTTCCCTTCCCTTCCCTTCCCTTCCCTTCCCTTCCCTTCCCTTCCCTTCCCTTCCCTTCCCTTCCCTTCCCTTCCCTTCTTTTTCTGTTCCTTCACAGGAAGGAAATTGGAGGTGGGGTCTGTGCGTGGCTCTGCAGCTACGTGACATTTTTGACATTTTCTCCTATGGGTGCTAATAGAGATGAAGGCTGTTGACCTCATTGCTCTCAGTGGAGAGCAGGAGAGAGAGTGTAGCAGAAAGACAGGAAAGAAATGGGATAGGAGAAGGCTGCATGCATTAGGGAAGCAGTAAATTGTTGTAACAATGAAGAGAGTAGTTTTGAGCCTTCATATCTCTCTAGCACCATAAAAAATGACCCTCCTATGTGCATAGGTTTGTGTACACAGCATTTAATACAATTTTCTTGTGGAAAAGGGGTATCCAGAATTGTAGCAAAGCTGTTCCATTCCTTTTTTTTTTTTTCTATATGAATATAGAGATCACAAGCAATGCCATGGGGTTTAAGTAACTGAGCATTGAGTTTGACTATTAAATGTATTAAATTCTCAATATCAAATGCTTATAAAATCTTTATCTGTAGGTAATTTGCAAATAATCTGTAGGCCTAAATGATCAAGAAATTGTGTGTTACCAACCAGGAAAGAAAAGAAAAAAAGACCCTACACAAAGAATTACATTCCAGATAAAAAATCCAGACTGTCTTTGCCCTCACAAAAGGGCACAGAGGGTAAAGATACCAATGTAATGCCATAAAGCAATTGGTGAATTTTTTTTCATGTGCAACATTCTACAGAAAGGTCTGGGTTATTATTATGTCTGAAGTTTAAATTAATTCAATGTAAGGATAAATAAATCCAGTCACATAAAATCAAAATTCAATACCACGTTAATAGAATTCTCTTTTTTTCTATTGCAAGTCACTATTTCATTATCATGTAACAAGCACTGCATATATCTTAGTACTGTGTAAGGAAGAGAGCTTTCTTTAAATTTATGTATTACTTTGTGGCTTTTAATTCAAGTGTAGAGTTTGTTTTCTTTTGGGAAGAGAAAGTTTGAATTCTGTTTACAGTGTTCATACTTTTAATTTGGGAGAGGTTTAGATTTTTTCTTCAGGAGTATTATTTACCATAGGGAATGACATAGTCCTGTGCTTTTTCTGCATGATCTTGCACTCTTAGGACACTTAAGCTATCTTCAATAGGAAGTTCTTCTACATTATTGATAAAGATCATGCATAATTACTGTCTACCATGTGGTGTTCAGACCCTCAGAGGAAAAAAAAATTAAAAGGAGGCAGTCAGATAAAGAGAATTGTTTTATTCACTAAAAAAATCCAAAACAAACCAGGCAAACAAACAAAAAACAATAAAACAACCTGTACTGTGTTATGAAAGCAAAATTTATGAGCGTCTATTCATTCAGTCAGAACTACCTACTTGCTGAGTCAACACACTGCTTACTTCCTTCTTTTAGGAGCAACACTGAATGAAACTGTGAACAGTTGTGCGTCACAATGAGCCTAAACCTCATTCTTAAAACAATGTGAAAAAATGGCTCTGGAGCCCCTAGATGTATGGTTTTGAGGGAAATGAAATACTGGGTAGGTCTCTGGCTCCTTAGATTAGTTGAGCAGCCCTTTGAAATAATCTCAAGTCCCCTAACAGGTTAAGAGCTATTTTTGAGGAGCTCCAGAAAGAATCCTTTTATTCCCAAGTTTAGCCACATTAGATCTCTGCTTTATGGAGAATCATAGTGCAGAAGCTGTTCCAAACTTTGCAGCTGACAGCTGCAAAGTCTCTGGATGGTCTACCATGTCAAATTACTCATCACTAATATTGGAAACCTGACAACCTATAGGCAGGACAACAGGGAAAAAGAAAGATTGAAGCTCAACCGATTCAAGCACCCTATGGTTCAAAAAGAAACTTTGTGGAAGAATGAGTGAAAGATGCATTTAAGATTTTTAGATTCTTATTTTCTTTATGAAATAGGTAGCTGCAGGGAAGTATATTGCTAATATTGCATTTTCTTTGGATGCCCTACTGTGTTTGGTTCAATTACCATACTAAAGGCTAGATTCAATAATTTTGCAGGCAATAATTCCATATAAATACACATTCAATCAATATATGGTTATTGTATGAAAAGTAGTAAGAAATTGAGTTTTTCTGCACTTCTAGAGTATCAAATGCATAATTACTATTTATAATAAGCTTTCAGTCACAGACTCTGTAATTCCTTAGTCCTGAACAATTGCATAATTACTAATTCAACTACATTAGCATTGGGAATAGATATGGATGATTTCAAAAGGGATACTACTGATTTAATGAGGTCTCTGTACATTTCCAAAATTATACAAATTCTGTTTAACAGCCAGCCACTGAAGCTTTTGGGTATTTGAACCAATAAGTCAACCAACTGCCAACCAAAAGAATTATTAGAAATTAAAACAAACAGAAATGAGAATGAAATTGCATTTTTCACAATGTGAGGCTACCAAAACTCTATTTCCTGACTAGTTTCCAACAGTCTGTCTAGCTTTACTGGAGAGTAGCTGCTGCTGGATCTACGGAATACATAAAGCTGCCATTTGTGACAGTGTTTTTGTATTTTGAATATTTGTGGCATTGTGATTATGCTAGGATAAATATGACAATAGACCATAGTCACAGAAGGGTTATTCTGAATTCATTGCCCTTCTCTTGCATTCACCACCTCCTTTTTTCTGTGTGTGATAGACAGCAAATTATCAGATCTTGAGATTGTGGAGCTGGTATTTTGCCAAAAGTAAATAGTTGTCAGGTCTGTCTAGAAAGGAATTTGTAAAATTTTGTAATACTTGCATTTTTTTTTTTCTTGAAGGTATCTTTTATTCTACAAAGGTCCCTGCATTAAAATCTGCCTTTGATTTCAGTGGGAGACAGATTAGCTCAAGCAGTAGTTTTCATGTTGGCGGTCATTACACCAAATAAGGATGAAAGGATATGTCAGTCAGAGACACCACAAAATCCCTAAACTCGTAGGGGCCCGAGTAATCCTGCTGTGCTACCGACAATAACTATACGCAGAGGAGGAAAGGGGAAGAAAGATTTTAATGTAAAAAGATTTAGACTGCATGGTAGTTGCAGATCTATCACACAGTACTCAATTGTATATCAGCACTTCCCATGGTGGACATCCATCAGTTTTAATGTATATTTTTAGTGATTATAGTGTACATGTGAACATCTGCACATGTTCATTAATTTCTCACACATCTCCATCCAACAAGCTGCTCTTGAAATTAGTTAGATGTTGGCTTCATCAATATGTTCACTGGATAAAATAAATTAAATTCCTATCGTCAAAACAGGACACCTGAGCCTGAACTACAGGTGAATGGGGTCATCTTCGTCTCTTCCTGAGAAGTGGAGGATGGCGAGAGCTAAATCACCACATTTGCCTTCCAGCCAACAGACCTTCTAACGATCAGGCTGAGTGCTATGAACTGAGCTAGTGTCCTTAGATTGCTGAGCCCTGCCTAGAGCAAGCAGAGGTAATATGGGAGGCAAGAACTACCTCCAACTTTCTTTAGCATTCCAAAGAGGAGTTATGCCATATTAATCCCCAAATGGTCAGCCTACAACAGGCTGTTTTGCCACACAAGCTCCTGCTGGAGGGGGCTGAATGCAGTTAGGGGGAACACCTAACTTCTCCTAGCCCATCCTCAAAAATCAACACAGCTGTGCTGAGAGAGCTCTCAACACTTCACAGCTACTTCTGGGGACAACTGAACCCTACAGACAACCACAGAGAGCCCTATAATGAAAAGGATGAACATCAGAGTGCAGACCAGTGTGCAGGCTCCTCCAAGCCAGAGCATTCTGCTTCCATGAAGTATGCATATAATACTTCTCCACTAGAGAATGAAAAAATAAAATAAAAATTAGTGAAAGGTTCACCTGAGATACTTTCTCAGACAGGAAATGTATTTCTTTACAGGCTTTAATTTCTGCTGCTTGAATTCTGTATGAAAAAAGAACATTTTCCTTCTTATACAATCTGCCCTCTTTTTTCCCACTTTTATTCCAGTAGCATTTCAGCCTTCTGGCTGCAAGGAAAAGATGTCAATGTTCCTGTGTAATCTTTCCCTGTTCCTACCTATCTTTGCTCTATTGCAAAATCTCCCAGGATGCCCAGGGTAAGCGACACATTTTAGAAAATCATCAGCTTTTTAATCCTACATGACCTCTTTTTCTTCAGATTAAGACCTCTGAATCTTTTTAACTTTAAGGGAAGGACCACTTCTTTTTCCTCCTTTAGACCCTCACGTAAATCAGATTTTCCATGAATTCAGTTTTACACAACAAACTATGTCCCAAAGACGATGTTGACCTGCTTCAACACTTGCTGTGAATTACCTTTGTGGACAGTGCCCCCACATTTTGAGGGGAAATTCTACTTTACAAGGGTGTTAAAGAGTGTACACTTGTAGGTAATTGTGTACAGCAGCTACTTCCACAAAATTTGAGGGTTTTAGAAAGGAGACAGAAAATGGAACTGTTGGATAGGATAGGATAGGATAGGATAGGATAGGATAGGATAGGATAGGATAGGATAGGATAGGATAGGATAGGATGAGCTTAACTGTCTGTAGAGAAAGGAAGAAAAGGGAATGGGAAAATAAAGATGTAAGACTTAATGTTTGTGATTTCTGTAGCCAAAATCAGGACGGATAGTTTCTATGATGTCTGACAGTATGATGCAACAGTTGGAAAGTTGTTCTGGATCATGGAAATTTTGATGCAGAAAGGTGAGGAAGAGTAGGGAAGTAACGCCAAAGAAGAAGGAATATGCAGTCCAGGTTTTAGGCTGCCAGACCCCTGTGCAGGTGGCTTGCTGTGTGCATGCTGTAAGAGAAGCTTTTCCCCAGACCTCCCAAATTCCATTGGAATTTGAGGAGGCTTGAGTGTCTTAAATATAACAATGCTCCAACACATAAACAATCAAGCAGGATGAAATACAACCTGATACACTTAGATAGTACCTTCTTCAAACTCTGAGAAATGTAACAGCCTCTCCACCCTTGTCCGTAAGCAGCAGCTCCTCATTTCCCCATTCAAACTTTGCCCTGTCTGGCTGTAGATTCTCACACAAATTCCTGTCTAACTGATCATATGAGCATCATGTTGCTAGACTGAGCCCTGAATTTTCATTAAAGCCTGTCATCTGAATGTAGTCTTCTTCTAATATGTGCCTCTTTTCTATCAGTCAGCTCCACTTCCCCCCAAGCCCATAGTCTTTGTTAAGGTTTTTAAAATATCACTATGATTCAGTTATCAAGATAGGCATGCATGGTAGTGACTGAGAACAGAATGTGAGTGTCTCTCAAAGTTTATTTTGACAGTCTTAACTGGTACTCACAATCCTGGCAAAACTGATGTAAAGAATGCATAACCAGTGAGAGCATTTTATCAACAAATCTAGAAGCAGGATGTTATTTGTAATATATGTGAGAGGGCTGTATTGCGGATGTTGATGTTTTTTAAATCTCAGTGAATAGCTGCATATCCCTTCTGACTACAGACATTTATCTTTGTGCATGTGTGCACGGGAATCTGGGGAAGATGCAGTTATTACAACTCTGATGAGTGCTAAGAGTTTTATAACTTTTAATCAGATGAGCTACACCTATTGTGACAGCCATTTTGAAAGAAAAATAAGATAAAGTTGTTGTTGTTTGGTTTTTTTTTATTCATAGGGCTAATAATTTGCCTATATTTCTACAAATTTCTGATAATTTATTTCATAATGAGAAATTCCAAGTCATAAAATAAAGACATTAAACCACCAAATAAATAAATAGCATATAGTGAAAATAATATATATTAATTCCTGTACTGAATAATTTCCGTTGAATGCTTTTAAATGCCCATTTTCTAAAATTTTGTTTGTTATATTGAAGAGTTTTATTCTCAATTCAGAATGCAATTGAGGGTGTACATAAACATATAATTTAGTTCCATGAATTCAAAGGTACTGAAAGCCTGATCTGAAATCTATTGAAGTTAATTAAGCCTTTTCTATCTTCACTTAGAAATTAAAACAATTTTGTACAATAAGTAATTAGTTAGAGTATTTAAAAAACAAAATTTGAAACTAGTGTTATTAATTAAATTGAGGCTTTGAAATCAGTTAAAAATATTTAACTCCAACTGCAATTAATGCAGAAACTTAAAACAGTTTCTCATCAACTCAAGTGTGAGACAATGCTTATGAGCTGGTTTTCATAATAGAATCCTTTCTCTGTATTTACCAATTATTTTTGTTATATTGTTCTTCAGGAATGAAGCAAATATCTCTCATGGTATTTTCTTCAAACATTGTAGCAGGTAGAAAAGAAAAAATCAATCAAACAAAAAGACACAAATAACAGAAGGAAGAAAAAAACCCAAACCATGATGGTCATCCCAACGTATTACTGGGATGTGTTTTTTTAACTCCTTCATGAGTAGTGCTATGGGTTGCTGTAGTCCTAAAGGTTTCTGTTGATATTTAATAATTTTCATTCTTTTTTTTTGCTATGGATTCTATAATTTGATCAGGTGCACAGGATCGTGGACATCAGAAGTGCCTCTGAATTGTCGGCATCAGATTTGTGTTCTGCTGCCTCAGGGGAATCAGATCCAGCAATATTAGCATCCCTTGCCTGCACTCCATAGGAAAACAGAGGTGGGAGGGGCACTCTTTGCTGGCTTAAGAACAGGCTGGATCAGGCCCAGAGTGTGGTGGTGAACGGTCCTGCACTCATTTAGTGCCTGGTCACTCGTGGTGTTCCTCAGGGCTCAGTGGTAGAATCAGTCCTGTTTATTGTCTTTATTGATGATCTGGGTGACGAGGGGATCAAAGACAGCCCCTCTGAGTACACAGGCAACATCAATTTGTGTGTGACTGTCAATCTGCTGGAAGGTAGGAAGACTCTGCAGAGGAATCTGGAAAAGCTGAATCAAGGGGCTGAGACCAAGAATATGAGGTTCAACAAGAGCAATTACTGGGTCCTACACTTTGGACACAACAACCCCATGCACCACTATAGGCTGGGGCAGAGTGGCTGGAAGGCTGCCCAGTAGAAAAGGACCCCAGGGTGCTGAACATGAGCCATGAGTGTGCTCAGGTGATGAAGAAGTCCAATGGCATCCTGGCCCGTTTCAGAAATAGTGTGGTCAAAACGACCAGAATAGTGATTATCTCCCTGCATGCACCCCTGGTGAAGCCATACTTTGAATGTTGTGTCCAGTTTTGGGCCCCTTAATTCAGGAAGGACCCTGAGGTGCTGGGGTGTGTCCACAGCAGGGCAGAGGAGATGATGAATGGTTTGGAGCACAAGTCCTGTGAGGAGTGGCTGAAGGAGCTGGGCTTGTTTAGTGGGGAAAAAAAGAGGTCTTCAAGGAAGACCTTATTGCTTTCTGCAAGTTCCTGAAAGGTTGTAGCCACCTGTAGTGGGGGTCAGTCTCTTCTGCCAGGCAACAGCAACAGGACAAGAGGGCTAATCCTTAAGGTGTGCCAGAGGAGGTTTAGGTTGAACATTAGGAGGAAAGGTTGATTAAACATTGAAAATTCTTCACAGAAAAGGTGATTAAACATTGAAATAGGCTGCCCAGGGAGGTGGTGGAGTCCCCATCCCTGGAGGCATTTAAGGAAAGACTTAGGGCCATAATCTAGTTGACATGATGTTCAGTAAAAAGTTGGACTCAATGATCTCAGATCCTTTCCAGACTAATTGATTCTGTGATCCCCTAAAAACCAAACACAGAGACCAGCAGAGACAAAAATGACCTTTTATCTGGAGACTTCTGTCCTTGACAACAGATTAGCAAGACCATGTAAGCTTCTGCTAGTATGTTTAGATTCAACTGACTCCCTACAACCAGGACTGTGATGTAATCAGTCTTACCTGGTTGAACAATTTTTATCACTTGGAGTTTTATTTGTGTGTCCTTGAAGTGTTACATTTGTCTTTCCTGCTTACATGTTATTTCTTTAAAGTCCAGCGCTCACCAGCTGCTGCAGGATGCCAGTGTCTTCTATCCTAGATGTGTGAGCAGCCCAGCGCAGCCTTTTTATAATGATCATGGCTACAGTCCCTGGAACATAACTGTGCTCTGAAACTTTTTTATTGAAAATTTTATCCTGCCATCTGATGCACAATATGGTCCACAGATGGTGCAGATGACATTTGTCTAGGAGTCATGTATGTCGTCACTAGCCCATGTCTTCAAACCATTCAGCAAATTGGATAACAGAGCTGCTTTATAGACTTTTAATGTGACCTACCAATTAATGTTGAGCTGCTGTTTGACCTCAGAGTAGCCTGCATCCACAGCCTCATGGTGCAGTACAAAAAGCAGTACTTTTTCTTGAAATTTTTAGAAAAAAAAGAGAATTATAGAAGAATGGAGGATATATTCCTGATTTCTTCTAAAGGTTTTTTTTTTTTTTAAAGTCTAGTTTCCATTGTTCTAAACTGGAAGCATTCCAGTTGCTGACACATGTCTGTTAAGAGTCAATACCTCTCAGTTTATAGTTCACTTATGTTTCTCATTTATTGCTATAAATACCTATGTGCCTCATGGAAGGGCCAGACTTTGATCACAGCAGGCAGCAGGGAGTTAAATGTCTTATAAATCTGAGTGTACAGATAAACAGCTAGTCTGATGCTTACAGGAGATCTGCTGATATATAACAAATACTATATGTGACTAAGGTTATAGAGTTTGTCTCTTACATTCCTATTGTTCAGGACAACTAAGAATAAAAAGGGAAAATTTAAAACAAAACAAATCAAAAAACCTCCCACCGCATCTGCTAACTGATCAGATTTCCCCTCTTTTCTTTGTCTATAGAGAAAACTCAGAATGTAAGTGGAAATTTCATCTCAACAGCAGCTTTTCTTTTTTGTTCCACAGAATCACAGAATGGTTTATATTATCCCACTGAGGGAGTTATTCCTTTTTATTTGTTTTTTTTTTTTGTTTTAAATTTAAAAACATGTAAAAGAGAAAAGAGAGTTCAAATTATGTTGTACTAATGCGTAACTGCTATAGAGGGTACATTTTCCCTCCAGATCTACTGTAAATTATAAAATACTAGGCTTTTAACTTTTCCATATGGAAAATTTCTTCTGAGTAGCTGTGTTGTCTTCTTCTGGACTATATATATCTCCTTTGTGGTTTTTTTCCCTCTGTTTATAATCTATTTGTGGATAACCACAGCTGATTTCTGTTTTAGGTGATGACATAATTAAATCACATGCTTCTTACATCATACTTTTCCTTTTGCAATATTTTCTGTTTTAATGTTCCTTTCTTTTAAAAAAAATTAAATTCTAAATTACAACGTGAACATATGTTTCCAGTGAGCTTCCCAGGTGTTTAGCCTCGGTGACTACAGTTAATTTGAATCCAGAAACATAGATGAATAATTCAACTGAAATTATTCCTTTTGATGTGTTTTGCCTATAAAACACCTTATCTTTTATTCAATGGATTTCCTCCTCGTTTGTCTGCATTTATTACCTTGCAGTGAAGCTCTTGTTTTTTGTTTTCTTCTCAGAGAATGTAGGAATATAATTCAATGTATTTTATTAAACAGACTTAATGAGTATATGGGGTCAATTAAGTTTGCAATGTTTTTCATACTTGGTTTATTACTTTGAATGGTAATATGTTGCTTCCAGTTCTTTCCTTGGATATGACTTTGGAATAGTCTTAACAGTCTGTATGTGTCTCTCAGATGCTGACATCAGGTTGTTTAGGGTCTTGTCCACACTGGTTAATAACGCCAGTGCTAGTAATGCTCAGAGTAAACCTATTCCCAGTCTAACAATGGATTTTTTTCCCCTCACCTTAGAGGTTTTTTCTCCTAAAGAGCACATTATCCACATCATTCCTCATCGTAATCATGACTCCCTGAAGGCTACATAGAAAGTTCACAGTACGGTGTCTTGAAACCCCAGAGGAAATGTAGGTACTGGTTGAGAGGGGGGAGCTTGGATAGAAGCATTTTAGTCACTTTCTCATCTCTAGAAAACTTAAAGTGAGTTTTCAGAAAAAAAGGAAGAAACAAGATACTTGCTAAAATGTAAGCTAAATCATTAACTGTGCAGAAACCACATCAAGCTCTTTCTCCTTCTGTGGTTGCACAAACAACATTACAAACTATCCTCTGCATTCTTCTCTCCATTAAATATTGCTATTAATAGTGAGTCCACTTCTTATAAGTAATTAATTAAAGTGTTTGTAAACACCATTTCCCTTTCCCTTTTTTTCTTATACATTCTCCAAGGATCAAAATCAGCAGTGAGTGAAAGGACTTCCAAACACAAATATTTCAAATTAATTTAAACTCTTTCTCTAAATATGTAACAAGTCTGTTTTTCTCCCTAGTGATTTATTAATTTTAAATATCTCTGTATATAGTTGTCTCCTTCTAATTTTAAAATACCCTCAGAGGCTGTGCCAGAAATTTACAGCACAAATAGAATGTGTTAGAGAGGAACTGCACTGTTAACTGTAAAAGATCACAGGTCATCTACATACATTTAACAAATAAATTTCAGATGCTCTGTATGTGTCAAGAAAAAGCCAGAGCTTAATCACTTAATGGCATGTCTATGTAGACATAAGCAAAGGTCTAGTTGATCCTGCTTCAGGGTATTATGACTGACTCTCTCAGCCAAAATTCTTTAAATGTTATTTTCTAAGCTTTCCTTTCAGAGCAAGGATTAAGTTTTAAAGCTAAAAATACAGCATAGCTGTTCAAAAGTCACAGTCACTGTAGTACTAATTCAGCTTTGTCACAAATTACTGTTGATTTGTTTCTATTTAACTTGTTTATATTACATTAAACGATATAAATGGATTATATCTATTTTTCAAAGAATACAACTTCAGGTCTCAAGTTCAAAACTATATTTTTCCTCCAGAAACCAAGAAAAATTGCACCCTTGGAAAATGAAACTCTTGTTCCACAAGACAGGGAGATACTGAAACCTAATCCTTCACAGATTTGCATCTGTATTTCTCTAAGCCATCTTCCTACATCCGATGTGACAAACCTAGAGAACAAAAGATAGCACATCTGGAACTAAACTTGTGATGGTTGACTATGGAATAGACTCTATGTATCAGCCAGTTTTACATTAAGTTAAGAGAGGCTCCTTGCTTTGGAGAGGGGAGGAGCTCCCTAAATTTAAATAAGCTAAAATTATGTTTACTTATAAGTGAATATTAAGCATATTTTCTAGGTCTCAACAGACTTTCTAAGTCGATTGGAGATGGACTTTTTTTCCCAATCATATTTTTGACATCAAGATTTTCAGAGAAGGCGGATACAGTATACATTTAAACAACCTTCAAGGCTTAGGCAATTCAAATGAAGAAAATTTCAAATGTGTCATCAAGGCACTTTGCCAAGTCTTTCATTGCAAGAAGATGATAAAAATCCTGACTCATTTGATGTTCATTTTTAAGGCACTTTTCAAAAGTATGATGATAGTTTACTGTCATTGCATAATATTTCTAGAGGTTTACTGATTTGATTTGTGTCTTATTGGGTAAGACTGCTGCATTTTTATATTTATTGACAATTTGGAGTGGTGGTGGTTTTTTCTCCCTCCCTCTGTTTGCAGATTCAGTATCTGAAGTTTTCTGTAGGGCTTTTGCAGAGGTAGTTTTGTGGGACAGGGGGGTTGTGGGGCAGGCTTTTCCATGTGGTTGGGTTTTAGTTTGATAGGGTGTTATGTTTATTTTCTATAAATAATGGATACATTCTTTTAACACTTTCATCCCTGAAAAGCCTTTTCCTATGATTTTAATCTGCTCTTTTGGAGAGAAGTAGATTCACATGAACAAAAATTAATTATATAAATAAAAAATTAAACACCAGTTTGTTTTTGGTATGATGCAAGTACATTATTTTTTAATGATTTTTTTGAGAGAAAGATCCCAGAAAGTTGCATTACTAGTAGAAATAAGAGGGACAGTTTTATTAGGGTAATTCTTATTTGCACTGACTGCCAAAAATGCTTAACACCTATAGATTTTTACATAAAATGGTTGCAGTTTAGGAAATGCTGCTACTGAAATGAACTGTTCCCAGATCCAAGAATGGCACGAAAATTTTATTTCCTGTAGGTTGTGTTACAGTGGTCAGTAAATGTTGATACCCTTACCTCACATGACTGTTACAACAAGAATTAAAGGGGTTTTATTGGGCCTGTTCTGACAGCTGGTACACCCCTGAAAATATCCCCTTAAATCAGTCCAGACAACCCAATCACCCCTGAATGATAAAGGTGCATGATGAAGGGTTCTCTTTCCCTGGTGTGTTTACTCCTTTGTTCTGCCTTTTCCTCTTCATCGGGAATAGAGTTTACACTACAGCATGTGTTCAGTCTTACATTGTTGAAAGACATGGAGCCCCAGAAGAGTGCCTGGTTTAACAATTTGGATATTTTTCTCTCTTTTCTGCTCATCTTGTGTACACACACAAACCAACGTGAGACATCCAAGCATGAAATGATCTGCAGCTCTGAACTGTAACATTTAATGCACTGGCTTTGGTGGGAGTGAGATCTTGCTTCCAGGTGAACAAACAGTGTGTTCATTTTACATTCTGTGTTATGTCATAAAATGTTGCAACAGTACTAGAAGCCAAGATCTGAGCTGCACAATTTACTGTTCACATGCAGTGTACAGGTACTAGGTTTGATTCTTTTGTGAGTAGATTAGAACAAGGATTTATGCTTGATCAGTTCAAACATATACTCCTGATTTGCATTACAGAAAAAGCCCAAACAAAAACATCAGGGAAAAAAATACAGGAAAAAAATACAACTGATAGGAATGCTAATTTCTGTTCTGTTCTGCTAAGAACCATACAAATGCTGAGGCTTCAGAAGGGTTAGCAGACTTCTCCAGTCCTCTGCGACATCTTCTGTCACAACTCCTATCTAAAAATTACCCTTTTAGGAAAGGAAAACAAAGTAGAGCCAGGTCAAATCCCTGTTTGTCTGCTGTGACCATCTTCTACAGAGATGCAGAAGAGAGAACAGAAGAGAAAAGTGTGGGCTGCAATGGAAAGACATTTTTGTCTCTTTCACAGGGGTATAAATCCAGCTCCACGTTTTTGTTTCATGTTGCAGAGAAAGAAGCATTCTCATTTTGATGAGTGACACGGAACTGCATATGCACTTTTTTTTAAATGGAATCTCTATCTGTTTAAGATTACACATTAGCATGCCTTGTCATTGAATTTTCTTCAATATCTCTAATTTTTCCTTAAAATATGATATGGCTCAGTTGCATAGGTTTGGGAATATATTTTTCCCAGTGAGCTAGGGTGGGTTAAAAAGTATTGTTGGTGAACCCTGCTCGTGACCTAAACTGGCACTCACAGCAGGAAATATTTGGGATAGAATAACTGTCTCAGCGGGACACATGGTCTGGGGCGCAAACAACAGTGCTGAATCACTCTGAAGTAACTTAACAAAACTGCACAGACAAGCAGGAAATCAGAACATTTTTTCCCCCTTCTGAGATTCATTGCAAAAATTCTGTAACTGAAACTTATGACCTAGCAGGGTAGAACAGGGAGTTTACAACAGCTCTTTTTCAAACAGGAAGTACTTTAATTTCATAAGTGGCAGCACTATGGTTTTCATTGTTGAAGATGAAAGCAGTGTCAGCGTTTCTACATTGCAGTAACTCTGACCATAACTTTGTTAGGAAAAAAAGCTGTAAGACTGCTTGCAATGGCAATCATGCAGAGAGACTCTGCAGGAAAACTTCTGGACTTACTCCAGTCATTACACATTTGGAAAGAGCTTCACACAAAGGTATTTTGTGCATGAATAGTCCAGAGGAATAGGTTTCTGGACCAACTGGTGTGTAGCTAATTTTAAAAAGTCAGTTTACCATAACAATTATTTTATGGGCTGTAGAGCAGATCTCATTAAAGTAGGAAGAGAATAATAAATTAAAGGAGAAGCAAGCATTAATACGTCTAATGTTGCCTCTACTTAATAGGAACATTACAAATGGTAATGAGAACACAGTTCATCTTTGTAGGGGATGGTGGTAAATATGGTAAAAATAGACAAGTTTTATATTCTCAAGCACAATTTTCTCATGTCATTTCCTCTGTCCTTTTTTAAGCATACTACATAGAAGCTTTTTTGTACTCATATCCTTGTATTACTATTCTGATTACTTTTTCAGCTCATTTTCTAATTGTATTACTTTTTCCTTTTTAAAAAAGCCTATGTGTAAGTTAGCTATAGTTTTGTCTCTACTGGATTTAGGAACATTTCATTCCTATGTTATCCTTTTTCTCATCTACCTTGTTTTGGTTTTTTTTTTCCTTTTTCTTTAAGTCTCAAAACACCTGGTCTCATCTTGTGTATGACACATACACATGCATGTGTGTTGGTACACTCCCACACTGCTTAAGCCAATGGATAAAAATGCAATAAACCCCAAAAATTACACATAGGAGGTTTTTTCTCTGAACCTGAATACACACTTCTCTCCAGTTAGGCTCATAAAGTGGAACCAGTGTCCATAAATACTGTAATAATAGGTGAAAATTTAGGGTTCACTCAAATACTATGTAAATGTAGACTGAAGATCATGTGTATCTGTTTCCATGTAGCAAATAACTGAATAATTAGGCATTATTTGTGCATCCTTATTTCCTTAATAAATATATTTCTATAAATTTTTCTATATGCACAATGCTGTTTGTTTAAAATATTAAAAGTTTACCTGCTTTGCCCTTTGGTTTTATTTGCTAAATATATTCCATTTCATTCACTTTTATTTTAAAAAATGTTAATTTTATATATCATTGTATATAAAAGCCAAAGATTTTTTTATGGTGCTTTGTTATTCAACTCTTATTCTTCCAACTTCCACAGTAAGTATCAAAGAACGGCAATAGTAGTCAGCAGGAGTTTTCCTACTGACTTCAATGAAATCATACTTAGATCTGAGCTGAGTATATTTGAAAATCTCAACGACTACTGAGCGATTCTGAGAAACACCACAGGGGTGCCTAAAATTCAACATTTACCATCCAAAAGGGAGAAAACTCTCCTGGAATTTTTTTAGTAATGGTAATAATAACTATTTCTTTCATGGTGCTTTTTTTGTTCAGTCTTGGACCTCACTGCAAAGGAGATTGATACCATACTTCCCACTTCATGGACAGAGAGATGGAGGTAAAGTGAGTGGAATGCCTTGTTCACCTCAGCTTTTGTGCAGGCATTCAGTGCTGTTTGAAGTCCAAGGGGATTTAGGAGAGTTGCCACTCAAAAAAAATCAAAACACTGTTCGGGGAAATAATCACATGAATCATGAAACACACTTAAAACATGGAAATGGTGTCATGGATTTGTGTAAGTGAAGTGGGTTCTGCAATCATAATAGCGCCACTTCCAGTGCCATGCCTCGGAGCTCAGGCTCAGCAGCAAAGGTTCCTCCATGTGCACTGACTGCTGCAGAACCTCACAGCAGTGACTGAGGTGAACACTTCTGACTCTTGACAGACTGGTGATAAAAACAACAGAAGTTCTTAACAAGTCTTAAATTTGTCTAGTTTTCACTTGAGTTCATACGGGTTTCATGCACGCTGGATTTGTTCATGCTTAAGTAGAAAAGTTCAAAAGCAAGAATACACTGTTCAAGTTCAAATGAAACAGCATCGTAGCTTTCATGGTTAGGCTGAGAGCAGTGTCAGATCACTACTTTGCACTGACTCTGAAGGTATGAAATAAAGACTGGAGCTGAGTTCCAAGCACCCACATTTAGGTTTCTGTTTATCTGTGGTCTGCAGACTTAGTGTTGAAGCTTTCATTATTGCCAGTGTAATCCAGAAAGAAATTCATCTTGGGGCTTAATTCAATTGCCTAATCATAGATCTTAAGCACTAATTTGAGACCTACAGAGATGATCAATAAGGTTTCATAGATTTGCATATACAAGACAAGACTTACAGGAATTTCACTTCAGCCTGAAATATCAGACAGACGTCAGCCTAAGTATTCTTACAACTCAAGTGGCAGTGGATAGAAATACAAGGGTACTGAACTGAGCAGATTTTTGACCATAATATGAGTTTATAATTTTAATATATAGACATATAGATACCCTCTTTAAAGTTTCTTAATTAAAAATGCAATTTTATCTTCCATAGTGGATACTTTACATGAGTTTGCAGAAAACTCTGGATTGACAGAAAAGCTCAAGATGTATTCCATAGTTATTTTTTTTATTTTGAGGAAGAAAATTAAGGCTGAATCCGCACTTATAATCTAACCAGTTCACCTGAAAAGAATGCAAACTAGAACTCACTATAAAGCAAAAGAATCAATGAGCTAATATAGCTCAGTCCAGTTCAAGACATCAGCAACTACTGCCATGCTACTTGCCCTATGCAGTCTGCTTTGACTTCCAATGCATTTGCCATAGAGTAAGACACTCCTGTAAATACTATTTTTCATCCCTGTGGGGATATTTCAGGTAACCAAGAGTATTTCAAACAACAGTACTTGTCTTCTCTTTAGGCAACTGAATTAAATGCGTAATGTTCTAGCTGTGAGGGAAAATAATTAATATTGAAGTCTGAGTTTCTTGAGAAATGATGTTAGAAATGGCAGAAAATAAAAGGTATAGTGTAAAAATAAGCATAAACTTGTCTAAGTCTTTGTTAGGAAGTGTAATAAAAACTATTAAAAACAAATAATGCACAGAGGGTGAAGATATTATTTAGGAAAAATGTGTCTGACCAAAAGACAAAGTAAAAATTTCAAGACGTCAATTGCTTCCCGATCAATAAGCATATATATGGCTTGTAACATATATACTGCAACATTTTAAAGAAAATAAAGATAAAAATATTCATAAATGAACCCTTGAAATAAGAAGAATGCTTTGATGTAGAATTATTTCAATCTCTTTTTCTTTCTATATCATAGATACTCATGTCTGTGTAAACAGCTTCGATCCTAATTTATTTTTTGAGGCAGAGGAATAGACATTTTAACAGAGTCAGTAAAGCAGTGTCTTTTAGACATCTGTATTAAGATTAGATGAATCTTGCTTTAGAACTGTTTCTCTTCACTGGGTAAGTTGACAACTTTCTTTTTCTAACTTTCATGAGAAAAAGCAGGTCTCAGACAATGCTGTCATTTGGTATCCTTCATCCAGTAGAGCTGTTATTTGTACAGTCCTGTAGAAATTCTCTCTGTTTTATCTATTTCGTATGTAGGAAAGAATCACTGAAAAACTTGACACTGTAAGTTTAAATTGGCATGAGCATCCCTGAGCATTTCAGACACATATCTTTATCCTCTTAGATGGGGCTGCATCAATAAACAAGTATGTAAGAATCTGAATGAGTGTCAGTCGAATGAACATCAAACTGAGCAAAGTATAAATAATAACAATAGAAAAATGAGGATGTTCATTATGCCTTCTAGTAAAGAAAAACCACTGACTGGTGAAGTCAACTTTAGGAAAAGTGATGTCTACTTCATATGCTTGCAATTTTTCTCAATTATCACTTTTGAATATTGTTCAAAAAAGCATTGTAATTACTTAATAAAAACAGATGCAACATTTGTCTCCAACAAAACGTGTATTTGGCATTGTTCAGAAAAGCAGAGACCAGGGGAAGTTGTATTTGTATCCTCATTAGGGCATCTGGCCACTACAGTGATGAAATATTAAGCCTGTTTAGCTGATAGATGGTAGGCAAAAATGTAAATCCATGCTTTAATGTCAGCTCACAGGAGTCAAAAAGGGGAGGACTGGATGCTGTTCCCAACGGCTTCACTGGCAAAGGGTGTTATACGCAGAGTGTAGTTTGATTAAGATGAGCAGGCTCTTGAGAATTTGGCTCTCAGATCCGTTATCCTTAAATATGTACTCTGATACAGACCTAACATTTAAATACTCTGATAGCCTAAAAAAGAAATAATACATTTAAAAAATTGTGTTTGGGGTTTTCCTTTTGCTTGTTTGATACGATTTTGTTCTGTTTTCTTCTGCTTTTTTCTTTTTTATTTTTTTGTTATGTTCTGGCTATTTTTTGTTGGCTTTTTAAAACATTTTTGTTTGTTTGTTTATTTGCTTGTTTTACTAGAGAACTGATGATCAAAAGAAGAAACTTTAAAGAAGAAAATGCTACATGGTCTAAAACCTAAATGAAAAGACTGCAATTTTTGATGATGGATAAAAAAATCAATAGCAAAATACTAGTTGTCTTCACATGGGCTTGGGTAGTTGGGCAAGATGTCTGGAAAAGAAAATTAATTTGAATTGAAGTTAAAAAAATCACATTTGTAGTTCAAAAATCTATAAGTGGAAAAAAAGGAAATTAAAAAAAAAAATCAGTGTCAACTGGCTTTGTTCTTCCAATCTCACCTTACAAAATAATCATTTAGTGACATTATTTAATTAGTTTTCAGATGTACATCTCATGTTTTGCTGGAGGAATAATTTATTTTTATTATCAGTATTTTCTTAAAAAATAATCTATTATTAAAATATATTTTAATAATCATTATTTTCTTATAAAAGAAAAATATGAGCTTAGTTACACAGATAAAGTCAGAATATTAAATTTCCTAATAAAATTGTATACTCAGACTTAGCCAATATTGTTGTCATGCTGGATGCACTAAGTATAATTGTCATTTCAAAATTACACACTTCTTTCCTTCAACCCTAGGAAAATTTTGTCTGAATAAATGTTAACACATGTTCAATGTCAAAAAATGTCCAAATACTATCATATGTTATTTCTTATAAAGAAAAGAAAATCTTATCATCCATATGGTAAAGGATGAACTGGTTACAGATCTCACTGTTGCATGCCTCTTGAGGATTCATTTATTTAAACTGCAAGAAGCGAGTGAAGCTGAATTTCCTTCCTCTGTGTTGATTGTGTTTGCTGACCTCTGCTAGGGCCAGAAGTACTGCTGTGAGATGCTGTCACTTCCTTCTCAGCTGCAGCTTGGCACTGAGGCCATTGTCCCTTCAGCAGGGATCCCTTGATTCGAGCAAGATCAGAAGGCATCGCCTGTGCCTGGCATATTTATAAACTAACATATGTGATCCTGAATCTTTCCTGTCCAAGGCAACAGAATGAAAAATAACAGACCTTATACATTACTGCATATATATATTTTGTTCTGTCAATAGACTGCTATTTTATGTCTATTGCTTGATTCATTCATATCCCCTTTTTCAAAATCATGTTCAAGCTTGATTTAAATACTGCATTTAAATACTGCAATATGTGGAATGAAGAAAGTATTTTTGCTACTCCTAAACAATTAATATATAATAAAATTATGTATTAAGTGTTTAGGAGTAGCAAAAATACTTTTTTCCTTTAGAAAAAAGATGTTTTGATGCATTGCAGTTTGTTTAGCTTACCTTCAAGAAGCATTTTCTTTTGTTGCAAGATAAAATAATGGTAAAGATTCAAGTATAGTTCTGCTGTTGGCTAAGTTCCTTGAAATGTGCCTGCATGCTATTTATAGGTATATGTTTTTTCAAATTAATGCATAAACAAACTTCCCCTCATGTATGAAGACAATCCTTGAGTTAGTAGCCACACTTAATAGTCAGCATGATGATTTAGTAGTCAGCTGGATCACTTCATGGGTTTATGGTTGAGTCTCAGCTGTTCTTTAGCTGACAATGCTCAAGACACTTGTGAATTTTCATGTCTAACTTGAACACAGTGGGCTACATCAAAAACACTCTCATGCTTACTTCTGTTGTGCTCCTATTTTAGTAATTAATGCATTCACATTCATACATATAGAACATAATTTTATATATATATACATACATATGCATATACATATTTATTCACATATTCATTTCAGTATTCATATATTCCTCACAGTACATATAATACAATCTAAAAAAATGCATAAATGGCACAGTAAAAACACAACTATAATATATGAAGACAAATATGGCATGGCAAATCAGCCTAAAAAATAGACTTGATACTACTGCATGAGATACTTGAAGAGCTGCATTCAAATTATATTTTCTGTTGCAGTCTTTTTTTGAATTTACAATAACTTTCTTGGAATAAATCTGCTGTCTACTATGATTCTAGATGCTTAAAGTAATGCAAATCGAAACAAAATTTGACTGGTAAAATATTTACAACTTTTTTCATTCGCCACATTTATTTTCGTTTAGTCTAGTTCTATCGTTGGAGTTTGCTAAGACACAAAATACATTAGAAAGAAAAAAGTACACTTTGCACTTTTCTTTGTCTATCACACTTCATAATCAAAATTTTAAAAAGTACCCACAAATTAGATGATCACAATTAAATTCTGAACTAACACTTATTATGAGTACAGTATTCATAATTGTCTTTCAGTTTCTTTCTGTTGCACCTCATTATATGTTTGCCCCAAGAAATTAAAATATAGATCTTACTATTCCCAAAGTCTATCATAATGTGAAATATCTTCTCCTAAATTCTAAATAGGATAGGTATTAATTTAATTAGAAATCACTGTTTTAATGCCATGGATGTCAGTAAACTGTAAAATTGCAGGATTGTAACTTCCATAGTATTTTTCTTTTTTTGTGTCAGAAATTGCAATTGCTTGGTAGATGAAAGTATAAAGGTAAGGTAAAATATACCACTGTACTTTTCTCTTATTAGCACTTTTGTGTTCAAAAGTTAGCTAATGAGTCCAGAAAAAAAAACCCAAACAACTAAATATGTATGAGTCTATATGCTTTCAACTTTACAGCAAATCTCATTTTCTGAAATAATGCAGTCAGGTAACCACCTACCCATTTTCACTTTTGCTTTGTAAAAGTCCTATTAAAGGGAATACTGTACTTTAAATTGTAGAATTGTTTTTTTTTAATTCGATTTTTGTTTCTAAAATCAAATTGTCAAAGACTGCTCTATGAGCCTCTTCCAGCTGTCTGACATATTTTTTTCTTGTTTTTGTTTCTCCTTATAAATTGGAAAGGATGTGGAGAAAATGCATTCCTATTCAAATGAATCTGTTTCTACATAATAAAACAAATGCTGCAATGTGATCCCTTTCAGGCAAACATCTCAGGAAAGCAACTGCAAGCTTTTTCTTACCTCACTGCTATGCTTTATTGATGAAGTAAAACACTTCAGGGAGGTATTAAATATGCATGCTATTCTTTTTTCTAATTTTAGTGTGAGAATTACCTACAGAACTGTGTTTATACAGTATGCAGAATATAGCAGATCTGTGGCAGAGTTAAGAAACCCATGAGGAGGTATCAAAGTTTATGCACCTTATTTCAAATTAAATCTCTGGATCAGCAGGGTATTTTCATCTTATCTTTAATAGAGGCAAGGAGATGGGTTGAAAAATGTCTTAAGTGCCTTGTGCTTCGTTGTCATTTTTATCCTTCCCTCTCTAAAACTAAAGAGATCCATTAAAACTATTCATGATAAGCTCTAAAATGTTATTTGGCATCATTTGTTTTTACAGTTCTGTGAGATATTTTGCTTTTTCTAGGAATTTTGTGTTGGAACAATTTTAACTATAAGCATCAACTGAAAACATGACTATGCCTATGTGGCTGACAGATGAGTAGGTGATTACTGATTTTAGGTCAATTTGACATAGGCAGAATAGAAAACCACACTTTTGAGTATTTAAGCTTTCATTTTGGAACTAAAATCTTCAGTCCGAAGTCAATTTATATTTCTCTAGGACTTGGTATTTGGTATTTTGTGGGGTTAATTTACAACAGTCGTACAAATTCCTTTTCTAATGATATATTGACTACTTAATTTTTATTTTAATTTGGAAGATAAAAGTAATATAATTTAAAAAAAATAATCTGAAAGTGAGACAATTAATTCAGGTAAGTATATAAGCACCTTCTTCAAACTGATTACTTAATTTGAGTACCCTCAAAGTCAGTGGGGGTTAAGGACCTCCTTAAAGTTAAATGTGTATTAATATGCCTGGGAATAATGTCTACAACTCCATATTTGGAGGGATGGAACATTCATTTGCTAATTTGATGGCATGGCAGGACTGTGGTGAAATGGGAGCCAGTAAACTCAATGCAACACAGGTCTATGACTTGCTAAAAATGTTTAACTAGGTTGTAGGATACTAATGATTAAGCTTTTGCTTCTAGTTATGGACAACTTTGAGAAAATAAATATTTCACTACTCAGTTAAGTGCTCTGAATTGTAAGTTATTTTTGTGATAATGCTACAAGAAATACCTCTTCTAATCACCAAGTGCAACTGAATGTCTCATTTGGGTTGAAGGTTCTGCTTACATCTCTGTACATAAAAGCTAAGTGCTAAAATACCTAATGGTCATCTCCCTTGAAGGCCTGATGTAAATTCAATTAAAATAATTAGAAAATTTTCCACTGACTTCAATTACCATAGAAGCCCTCTTTTTCAGCTTTTACTCACACAGTGTTCCCAGGGGACTCAGTATGAGTTCTATATGGCCAAAATCTAGATAAAAAGCGAGTGACTTGGGCAGCAGACTTATTAGAATAATTTGATGTATTTTCTAATTTTTTTCATTACAATAGTCTTTCAGAAGGTGAAATTGTGCATAGATGTTTTTTATCCAAACTGAAAGCATTTGAAAAAATAATTCTTTTCCATTATGATTCTTCATAATGTTGTGTACAAACACAGGAAGTGGGAATATATGAGATACACTAAATGTGAAACAGCATAATCAAATATGGAAGTACCACATGACTGCATTAGTAAGAGAAATGCAGGTTATTTTTAGCATTTATTACCAAAAAAGTAAGATTTATATTCAAATACTTGTTAGGTGGAAGAGGAAATGTTTGTAAAATCTTGGATGAGGGCTCTAATTATTTTGTAAATGGTTACCATGATGGAACATTAATTTTGGTTCAACAAATTTTGTCTTTTGTATCTGTTCTTTCTGCTTGTTTTGTGCTTCAGGTGTGTTCTTGTTCAAAGTATATGTATCTATGTTCAAAGTATATCTTCATTTGAACACTAGAACTGGTTGATAAAAAGCAATTGTTTCAATTAAAAATGTCACTAATGTTTTACAAATATGAACAATTTTGCTGAATGTTTGAAAACAATTCTATCTGTCTATAGAAATAGCAGTAAAAATATTCTGGCTTTATAACCAGTAATTGGAAGAGTGGAGCTATGATAATTTTGGACTGAGAGTGGTCTACAAATCTTCTCTTTTCCATGTGATTGAATTCAATCTGGCCTAGGGCTGTGTTAAGTCAAAGCTCTTACTGTGTAAGGACTATTCAGTTGTACACACAGAAATAATCTGTGGTAACAGCCAAAATGAAAATAAAATCCTGACAATAAACAAGATAAAATACACTAATTGCCATTGGTTTGCATTACTGATTAGCTTAAACAAAGAAAAAGGTCATAAAAAGTGGATTTTATTCTCCACACCTTTGAAAAATATATAAGCAAACAAAGCGCAGCCGTCAGCATAGTTCATTTAGTACCAATTACATATCCATTATAGAAAAGACATCTACTATGCTAAAATGAATAATGCTCGGGTTTTATGAGATTAAATTCATTAGAAGACTGGTCATAGGTATGTCCCTGCATCACAACATTTTAAAAAAGCGAAACAAGTCTCTCTATGCTATTTATTTAAATATGCTTCTAGGTTGTAAGTGATATGTCTATAAAATATAGTTTGCATACTAAAATGCATACATATTACAGATGTAGTTTATGTACATTTATATACAATCTATATTGAGATGGTTGTGTGTATTTGCATATGTTATACATGTTTGTGGGATCCAAATGGTAAAAAAAGTTACTAGGCTTCTATATTTAGCCTGATATTTGAAAAAAAAACAAAAGTATTGGTTTGCAAACAGGATTCTTTGTGTGTAGATATCAAAAAGAGATGTAAAAAAATCCTTGATTTCAGCACTTCTCAAATAAGTCAATTATTGATAGTGTACAGAAAACCAAAGTAGCTATACATAAGCTTCACATCTACTCTGGAAGAATTTGTTTACATATATAAATATTTTCATTTTGGAATTAAACAAATTTAAACTATTATTTTTCTTTCCTGAATGGGATTAGAATTTCTAGAGGTGTGAGTTGTTCTCTTATGGAATTAAAGGCTAGGAAATAGCTTCCCACCTACTCATTTCTTTTGAATAATATGCAGTGATGACAAAAGAGAGCTATATAATTAGATCCATTTAATAAACTGATGAGGTTCAGACACATCTTCAAAATCATTCTACATCAATACTCATGTAATTGATAGTGTTTTTCTCCCTTTTTTTTTCCATTGCTCTGTGATGTATGGCTTAGATTTTTTTGAAACTACTTGAAGTTTACCGATAAGATACTCCCTCAAATTTTGTAGGTTACAGGCTTTAGAAGACATCAAGTCTGATTTATCTCCTTCTGTCCATGAGTTGCTGTTCTTAAGTGTAAGATGGATTCTTCTCATTTTGTAGGCAAATGTAAATTTTTTTCAGTTGCTAAAGTAAACTTCTCAATATGTCATCTTGACTGATGTCTCATTGTGAAGTCTTTGTTCATTGATTCAGAACCTATCTCAGAAATCGACTTTAAATATATAGTGATAAGATTCAAGTCTGCATTCATATTTGGCCACTTCTTAGCCAGGAGTACATTGACTTGAAAAGAATGAAGCAACTAAAGTAGCCAGGGAATTAAGCTGATTTGATTTAAGATAAGCAGAGATTAAAAGGATGTTAGCGTGATAATTCCCTGGCTATCACTCAAAGAGGTACATACCAGAGATAGAAATGTAAAGAATCACAGGAAAATTGTATAAGTAGCAGGAAAAAATATAGTAAAGTTAAAATTCAAAGTTGACATGAAAATCAGAAATTTCCAAGTCTTCAATCTGATGTATTAGACTGTAATTGTATTGGGGAAATGCTACATTAGTGGGATTACATAAATCAAATAGGAAAAAAGCATAAATACATGGGACAACTCTGTGCATATGTGAAACACACCAAAAAAAGGGTATTTAAAACCAAAGCACTCCTAATCTCTCAAATTCATGACAAAAATACTAGATATGGAGGAAGAATGAAGCCAAACCCAAATATATGTTGAGGCTGAATCAAATAAGAAATATGGAGTGCTTAAATTGTCTTGCAATTACAAAGAAGAGGACAAGATTGTTGTTGCCATGGAGTTCAATCAAGAAAAACACGCCATAATTAGAATTCACTCCCAATTTGGTATCACACAGCATTTGAGTTTGCCTATGTTCTAGGACTGCTTTACCCTGACATTCATTACTTACTCTTCTTCTTAGCCTGGATGCTCACTGGCCAGTGACAGTTTAATTTGTCATGCCTGCTTACAAGTGTCTGTTTTGGGGAAAAAGGTTCTCCTCTTCTCATTGGGACTCAAATATAACTCAGATGCATGATCCAAGACCACTGAGAAACCCCAAAACCTACATGTATTTGACACTGTCAAATTTGTGTAAACATCATGTCTCATTTGATAGGAGTGATGTAGCTTAAGAATGAAGTAGGAATTTGTAAACTTGTTTTTTTGACCCTGTCAGATAGAATGACTTTGAACTTTCATCTCCTGGAACACTTCAGTGACAAGCAGTCTGAGGGGTATCCTCAGTAGGAGATCTCATATTTTTTTGAAGACAGGTCACTGTGTTGTTGTGGATGGGCTCGTAATGGAGTTAGGAAGAATGCAAACTGACCTTATCCAACAGTTAGGGCTCACACAGAGGGATGGAACTATTTGTAGAGAGATTACAATAAAAAAATGGTGGGTTCAGGTGCTATTTTCAGCTTCTGTTTTGATCCATTTGGGGGTTTGGGATTTTTCCTATTAGAAAGAAAAATCCCTTTTGATTAAGTCTTATCCTCTGAAGGTGATGAGAAAAACTGATTCAGGCAGGTGAACATGATGTTTATGCCTATCATTTCTTATCAGTTCTTATTCAGAAATTAGAATATAATTTTCACTGCTTCTGTAGGGAATTTAATTACTCCTATTCTTTCAGGTATCTAAATTTTTGCAACAAGAGTGCACCTAAATTAGAAGGTCTGGGTTCTACCTGCAGTATTATTTCATTAACTGAAGGAACTGAGGTAAATAAATATGCATGCAAATTAATTTAATAAATTTGTAATCATTGCCTGAGCTGAAAATGCATTAATACATGACACATACATTGACATTTATCAAAACTTGAAAATCACAAAACCAGCTGCATTTTATCTCACATTTAATTTGGTCATATTCAGTCAGAAAGAAAAAAAATTTGTCTCTATGAAACAGGGAAGATGATTTCTTTTTTCTGTTCTTAAATTGTCTCACAAATGAATTGAGTAAAAACTGCATGACAGGTGAAGTAGAGAAAGAGATTATGAAAATATAAAATAAAAGCCTCTTAGTTGTCTTCCATCTTTTTACTGAGTTTGTAAAAAGACCTGTTGTTTGAAAATGAATTATTCATTCCTGAAATTGAAGAAAATAAAGATTTTATTCCATTTTAGATCCTTTTCTTAATTCTGTTAATCTACTTGTAATCTCATTTCAATCTTTTTTAATCAGTAAAGATTCTGCTAACATACAGATTTAGTTATGATATCAGCTGATTGTCTTCAATAAGTAAGGAAAAGAAAACCCAGTACACTGGACATGTTTAAAGGGAATACAAAAGCTACCACACTATGCAAACTATACACTGTGTAAAACAGTGTACCACACTATGTATCTCCCATACTATGCAAAATATCTATATATATATATATTTATACACAGAAGTGTTTAGGTTTTGGGAATAGGACCAGACATTTTTCTTATGGCTGAGAAATTAGTAAAATCCTTTGGTCCACTTGAAAACTGGTTTAGTCAAAGAATTAGTTCATACTATTGAACATCTGGCCTATTTTATGTCTTCTCATGAAGCTCAGGTGCTGGAATCTATTGGAGTACTTGGTAATGTGTTGAGTGCCAACACTTTCCGACCATAGTTCTACTCCTCAAGTCTTTTGGATGCACGTGATATGCACAGGAAAATCTTCTTGGATGCTCTGTAGCTTCTTATAGCAATATTGACAGCTTCCTTATCAGTACTACATTTACTTCCTTTTCTTCAGGAACTTTTGGAGAAGTTCAAGCTAAACAACTAAAAAAAAAGAAAAAGCACTGATATGATTCTGCCCAGTCTGTGTGAGAAAAGCTCCTCTGTAGCTTACTGCTTATGGTACGACAATTCCTTTAGCCTTGCTAAATGGTGGTTTGGCAAGGTTGCAGTGCATGGATTGCTGCTGATTCTGCAAGCCTTAGTTTTGTCTAATATCAGGAATGACCTGTCTCATAAGTTCATCTGCTGATTGCAATCTGTTGCTTTTTTAACTTTCTGGTTTTTTGGGGTTTTTTTCTGACAAGGTTTTTGTAGAAATTGGATGAGATACAAAGGGGATTTCTAGTGAGAAGACACCAGAAACTTCTCCTGGATTCCAGAGACAGCTCCAGCTGGCTCCAAGAGGGACCTGCTGCCAAATCTGATGTTACAGAACCTCTGCCATAACATATTTAAGAAATGGTGAAAAGCGCTATGTACCAACAGCTGGGAGAGAGGAGAAAGAATATGTGAGAGCAAATTCACTGAAGACAGAGGATGAGGAAGCGCTCCAGGTGCTGGAGCAGAGATCTCCCTGTCTTTATTTCAACAATTTTTTTGCTTATTTTCTCTATGTCCTGTTGATGGAGTAGGATTGATAGAGCTGCTTGTTGTGCACCTGGCAGCCACCCAAGGGCAACCCATCACACTTTTCTCATAAAGCACCAGTTGGGAAAAAGTCAGTAGCTACTTGGCTAGGGTCAAACTCATCCCCCAAGAGTGTATCTTGGTCAAACACATCTATGAATATATTATATTTAAAACAAAACAATGTCGTGCCTCATAGAACCTGATCCCAACTAACTTTGAATGTAGAAAATGTATAAGGTATAGAAATTAAATCTTAGCTACATATAAATGTATAAATGGGTTTGTTATTTTCATGTGTGCTCTTTATTGGTGCTGTCTGTGCTAACAGGAGCAGAAGATGAAGTCCAGAGTCAAAGACTTAGAGAAGCATAGGTAAGTATACAGAAGGACAGGAATTAAAAGCAAAAGTTAAAATTCCTGGTGTGTTTTTTCTACATGGTGAAACTCGGTTGCAACAGGAACTGTTTCAAATATTTCATGTCCCTGGGAAGCAGGTTTCAAGTGATAATTCTGAAACATGAACTGCTAGAGACCACTCATATCAGAAGTATTTTCTCTTGAAGAAATAACTATTTTTTTGTCAATTTAAGTATTGTCAAAGCATTAAAAAATATCAAATGTAGTACTAATCAAATACTCCAAGTAGAAATTGTTAAGGTGGCATAAATGTCATATTAATATGTCTTTCTGTTTTTATGTTGCATGTAAGGTATATAGTAGCCCTAACTCCATAGTTCACAGAGCATAATTCCTCTGAATTACAGAGTATTTTGTCCTTGAATTCTTCTTCATATATCTGTCATATTTTTAAAAGTTTTAGAAACTTCTCATCAGGATGAATAATTTATAAATATATGTAATATTTTGAAAAACAGATGTGAAGTCCTTGAGGTGAGAATAACATGAAATAAATGAAACTGTAGTGTTATTGGTGAATATTGATGGATTAATTATGAAATGAAAAGCTGATCAATACTTTGCAAAAGGATAGTTTAATTTCAGCTTCCTATACCTATGTTTATACCCTATTAATCTATCATTCAGCACTTGGTTGCTACTGCTATTTCATTAAAAGTTGCACAAAATCTGGAAGGTCATGTCAGTGACAGAGTTTTGACTGCCCCCATCCTATGCTGTTGATTATTTTTTAGGTTCTGTTTAATTCTCTCTTGTTTTCAAGAAAGTCATGTGTGCTTGCAAATGATGTGCAATGTTTGTTATTTCTGGATGAATGCACTTAATTATCTCTAAAAATCATTTAATCAACAGATGTCTCCTCCTCCTTCCTTTGTACTAATCATTCTCTATATTCCCGAAACTTTTTTTTTTTCTCCTGAGTCCTTGTGTTCCCTTTTTTCTTAGCTCTAAAGGATTTATCCTTCAGGGCAAAGCTCTTTCTCAAAACCAAAAATTGTGTAGCTTCTTAAAGCACACCATGAAAGCTTTGCAAACATTCCCTGGTGTACGTTTGAATACATCCATGAGATCTGTCCAGACAGCTTAAAAGAAAAAAATAGACAAAAAAAAGAATCACATAATTTTAGTAATTACTACAGTGTGTTGTAATGACTATTGCTTCAAAATACTCTATGGTACTAATAGCACTACATGAAAGAAATGAAAATATTTCAGGGTCCACAAATCAGGAAGTGTACAAAGGAGAAATTACCCTCATAAGGTTAATACCACAATTAATAGGGGGCTATGTTTTCTGGTAAATCCTAATGAAAATATGAGTAAAATATTTAGAGTCATCCTTCATACTGGAAATATAAATGAAAAACATTACCTTTGCAAAATGACTGTTAATATTTGTTTTATTGAAGCATAACTTTTTAAGGGCTGATACTGCAATATTTTCATCTACTGCTATTATACTACCTGTGAAACTAATGTAAGTACCAATGATGAAAAACAGGTGTATATTATTTGTGTAGTATGAAAAAAACTAAGAAAATTCTGCTTTTGTGCTTCCAAGAAGTATAAGTCCTTTAACATGACCACTTAGGTCATAAGAAACTCCAGAAAACAGTTACCTAACATTGCTGGAAAAGATGCAATTCTCCAATTTGAAAGAATTCTTTTCATGCTCTTGGCCAAATATAAAGCTGAAATGAGGATCAGTGTGAAAGACAAAACAATGACACAGTTTTCACAACTATACTTTTTAGTCTGTTAATTCACAGAAATACCCTATACACTTGTTGACACAAAATTCAGTCTCTTAAAGAAATACAGACTTTATGTTACAAAAATACATTTTTTTGACACAACATCCTAACAAGTGTTTTTCAGCCCCGTGAACAATAGGATTGCTCCACCTATTTTTCTTTTTTTTTTTTTTTAACTCTAGTGTTTCATTTATCTATTTCTATAAATCCATCTAACAACCTTATGCACTCCTATCAATGAGAACTTCAGACAGCTTGTTACCTTAACATGTGTGGGCTTTTTTTGTCCTAGACCCTTCATTCTAGCATATATTATGGAAGAGAATGCTTTTTTGTACCTATTTATTTTAGTATTAGTTCTTCTTATAACTATATTATTATTGCCTGCAGTGCCTAAAAATATTTGCTGCAACTTAAAACTTTTCATGGCACATATTGAAACAATTGCCAATTCTCTACAGAGTTGACGTTGTAAATACAGGATATGTGCATGTAATGTTTGTTAAGAGGTAGGTACTTCATAGGATAAAGAAAATGCAAGCATTTTTACACCATTATAAATTACTCTGTGGAGTTAGTCTCCCATCATGGTCAATACAGAGAAATAGATACTCTAAGACTGCCTACCTGATTTATAGGTCTGAATCAAATAAGACATAATGCAACATATATATGGCTATTTCCCTTCATTAAGTGCAAGAGGATGGCAGAGATATGACCTCTCACAGAGACTTCTACATTGTACACATTGTAAGCTACATGAAATAAATCCAAGCCGTGAAAGAATGAAACTGCGCTTAAGGACATTGTGAATGTTCCTACAGTAAAAATTTCTATTGAGGAAAAGGAAAAAACAACATCATTTAACATTGCATGGCTTAAATACTTCCATATTTTATATGTTTCTAGTAAAAAAATACCTGTATCATAATCTGTATAGTAAATTCAGACCTGGACTACACTTTATAATTTTGCTAGTATGGGCATTTTGAAGAAAAATGTCTGAGAAATTAAAACCAGATATCTTGTTGGTTAAACTAATATTAGAAAGGGAAATTGTCCTAATTTTTTAATATAAAAAATTCCTTTTTGACATACCATTCTGTACATATGTGTTCTGCTCATATAGCTGTGATGACTATGCATTGTTATTATGGTGCCAGGCTGTGGAATATTTCAGCCTTTTGGGGAAACTATTGCCAAAATCACAAAGGAAATACAATTTGCATGGGCTCCAAGTTCCCCAAACACAGTTGTGTTTAGAGTCAGTTTGAAAGATAATCTAGTGATAGTGAACCTTAAATACAAATGTTATACCTTAAGGAATAACGGCTTCTAACAAAGAATGGATGCAATATATTCATAATGTATTGCAATGTCTGTCTTACATGGTAGTATTCAGGACAATAAAATCCCCATGATTTCAATTATTAACTCTTTGGTAACAATAGTTCTGTCTGAGGCAGAGTTTAAATTACTCTGTATTAATAGAACTATTGTTCATTTGCCTATTGAGACATTAGACAAATGACATTATCCCAGTTTTGAGTCTTTTTTAATGGATCCTAGGGAGATACCACACCTAGAAAACTCTAATTAATAAAAATTCCACTTATTGGAAAGAACAGCTATCTTTAGATATTTAGAGTGGGAATTTTAAGGTTATTCTTGTTGTCACTCACCAGATTTTCATCAGCTAAAGAAAATTCTGTGTACAGTAATCTCATTTACCCTTTTGCACAGTCAACAGAAAAATAATAGAATTTTTACAGAATGTTGACCATCAACTTAAGAAGAAATGTAGGATCAGTAGAGAGGAGAAAATCATCTTGGAGTTAATCTCCTAACTAAGTAGTACTTTTTTGTAGCCATCTTAACAATTTTTCCCAATGTAAGAAAGGTTTGGGGCCCTCCTGAACAGCTTTAAATTGAAGCTGGTTGCAGATCTTGTTGCTCAGGTAATTGTACTGAATATAAGTTCCCAAGCACACTTGAGAAAACATTTCTCCGCCTCTGGTGTCAAGGTTGAAGCACTGGCAAGAAGAAATTGGGCAGAAAAATGATCAAAGAAAGTATAACTTTAATTTACTGGTGAAAACATGGTTACATAAGGAAGGGGACCCTTCCATCTGGCTGTATTAATTGTTGACTAATTTAACATTTACAAACTGATTCCATAGGATTTATTAAAATTACAGCAGTGACCTAATTATAGGTCTAAGAGGGCAACATTCAACCTATACATGCTGTAGGGTGTTTAATTCAATGAGCACACACAACGATGAATGCATATCAAAGTACCAAGGTATACCTGTTAAAAACTCCCCTCAAGTTCATGAAATACATTTAATGTATTGCATTTCTCAGTGAATGGATGTTGAGCCCTAAGAGGGGGTATATCAGCCCAGGCCACATCATTAACTTTCAGTCATAGCCCTCTAAACCTTGCAAACCTGAGAATTTGATTGTATACTGCTCAGGGGGAGGTGATGGACACAGCCTGATGCTGTCCAGGAGAGCTCAAATAACCTCACTCAGGACCACCATTTATAGGGTGTCAAGATGTTTGTCAATTCTGTTCTGACCAAAATCCTAGCAAGTAACTGCTAGAATTTTTTAGAAGTCCAGTAATGATGGTACCATTCCACTTGGGCTACAAATCAGGTAAATAATCTTCCAGCACTGTCAGGGGATGAGTGATGATTTCCCATTCCCCTCCTTGGTCAGGAAGCAGAAGTCTCTGGTGTGGCAATTCCAGCCCCACTTTAGCTATGCAAGAATTCCTGCTACTGTCAAAGGACACCTCACTGCCCAGCTCAGTGCACACAGGCCAATGGCTGGCAGGAATCCCTGAAATCATGGAATGGTCCAAAGAACAGGGCAGTGTAGGCACCACCACAGATATACACACATGGAGATGTGGACATGCACAGCAGACAAGGACACAGCCACAGCTGGGGCTCTGCAGATGTCCACAGACAAGGCACTACCTCCAGCAGCCCTCACATTCAGCAGTCACACAGATGGCTGTGTCTCCTCATCTTCTTAATAATAAGAAGCTTCTTAATAACAAGAAGGGCTGGCAGAGGTAGGACTTCATTAGCGTGGCACACACCCCACATTTCCCAGCTTCACAAACACACACATTTGTGGTTTCCTGAAGCACTGGCACAATCCCTGCCCCAGTGGCTGGATATTAAAGGTGCTGCTGGCTCCTGTAGCTGATGCCAAGACCCCACTGGCTCCAGGAGCAGTCATCAAGGGCCAGGGGTGCTCACAGCCCCAGTCTGAGCACTGGCACCCTCCTTCAGTTGCCCCAGGAGCTGGCACTGAGTCCTTGAAAAACTGGCACATACGGGATAGAGAGTGAGATTCTGCAGAGGTCATTAAGAAAGGATGTAATAAAGCAGGACAGACTGCAGAGATCAGGTGCATAACTCAGCCAGACAGGTGCACTGAAGGGCCCTGTTTTGTACCCTACTGTGCCTTTTCTAAGTTTTTCTCTCCCAGTTTTTTTCAGAGGACATTCTCGGTTTTCAGAGACAGAAGGAAAAAAGGAAAATGCATAGGGGTTTATGGAAAAGACACAGAGACACTTTATACTGTAGTGACATGTCTGTAGTGACAGAACAAGGTAATGACTTCAAAGTGAAAGCAGGCAGCTTTAGACGGATATAAGGAAGAAACTTTTTACAATGAGTATGGTGGCACACTAGAAGAGGTTGTCCAGGGAAGATGTGTATGGCCTGTCACAGGCCATATCCAAAGTCAGCTTGAGTGACTTTGAGAAAAATGGTCCAGTAGAAGTTGTCCCTGCTTTTAGCAGAGGACTAGGAATAGGTGGTCTCTATAGGGCCCTTCTAGCTTAAAACATTGTGCAATTCTGTGATTCTGTGAGATTAATGTTCAACTAGAATTGTAAGATGTAAAGAACTAGCAAATTCATAATGACTTTACACCAGCAATTTTAAGCAGACATTTAAAATAATTTATTTAATTTTATATGAAGAGATATGAGCTGTGCAGAATTAATTCTGAAGGTAAAAACTAGTCTAAACTCTACTTCATGAACCTTTTACTAACATCTATACTATTAACAATTGTTACAGTGCTGGGAATGTGTTTTTATTCATCTTTATTTCCAAAATCCATGACTTTTCTGTACAATTATTAAGCTATTAAAACATAACTTTATATGAAATTTAAGTAATCTCTGAACAGAAGCTTTAGCCTTCCTTTTCTAGGTCTCTGAAACTTTGATCCTCCTAGCACTATGGTCTGTTCGCATTATGTGAGGACAGTAATTGTGAAAATGTCTTTTTTATGTTAGTTTGAATTCACCTTGGACTTATTTCACAATGGTACAAACTATTACACTTGCTGAAAATTGATGGAGAATTGAGCCCAACTGGTTTCATTAACATCTATGTGATGCAAGTGAATATACCACACAGAGTGCAAGACAATTGACTTGAATAGCAAATGCTTGTCCAGGTTTCATAGAATGCATAACAAAGCATATTTTTTTTTCTGTTTTCCTGCCTTCCCTAGCTATGCATGTAAAGACGAATGGAATAAGGAATTTAATGCTGGGTTTTCTCTGTATTAATAAAGCAAGGAAGAAAAAAAAATAAAAAGAAATATAATCTCCAGTGTAATTCATATGAGATATCAATGAAAGAGATGCAGGTCTAATTCTGATTCAAATTATATACTGCCTTGAAAATTTTTGGTCCCCATCCTGAATCTTTTGTATTCATCTTTGGAACTGAGAGCATTATCCTCAGTTGTGCAATAGAAACAATTTGTTCCAGGGTCCTTAGCCACTAATGTTCCAGAAACAAGACGAGCTACAAAGCAATTCTCCCAATACGTTTATCAGAACACTGTGATACAAGCCCAAGTGCAATAGTAGCAACAAAGCACTGATGATATTTCTAAAGCACGACTTAATTAAGTTGTTGTTCATGCAGTAAACACAGCATCAGATTCCCAGGCCTGTCCTACTGTGTTGAGGGACTTAAGAGTTACACAGCAGACATTGGAAACAAGGACATGCTTCAGGCATAATGAGGAAATCTTGGGGGGGAAAAGAATCCATGCAAACGAGGAAACAAAGGGAACCCATGACAGATAATTTAGTACAAGATATTGGATCAAAAGTAGCTTTTTATTTCTTTTCATGCAAATAAAATTTCTAAGGAAAATTACTGGAATAAAAACGAGCGGAATGAATATTCCATACCAAGAGAAAGACACAAACAATAATAAACAAATAAGAATGTGAATAAAAGTGAACTAGGTTACAATAAGCCTTTAATTTTCACTAAAATAAAATAAAATAAAATAAATGAAAATAAAATAAACCTTTCAGTGACAAGTGATGTTCCTCAGGGACTGATCCATATTGGGACAAGTATTATTTAATATTTTCACCAATTACATAGAGGTATTGAGTGAACCCTTAGCAAATTTGACGATGACACCCAGCTGAGTGGCCCTGTTGACACACCTGAAGGACGGGATGCCATCCAGAGGGACCTGGACAAGCCTGAGAAGTGGGTGCACAGGGGGGGATCTCATGCAGTTTAATAGGACCAAGCACAAGGTGCTCCACCTGGGTTGAGGCAACCCCTGGTATCAGCACAGGCTGGAGAGGAGCAGATGGAGGAGCCCTGCTGAGGACTTGAGTGCTGCTGGATGAGAGGCTGGACATGACCCAGCCATGGCACTCATAGCCCAGACACCCAAACCTGTCCTGGGCTGCAACAAAAGCAGTGTGGGCAGCAGGGACAGGACGGGGATTCTGCTCTGCTCTGCTCTGGGGACAGCCCACCTGCAGTGCTGCATCCAGCTCTGGGACCCCAGCACAGGAAGAACATGGACTTGTGGGAGCGAGTCCAGGGAAGGGACTGGCCCTGAGATTAGCTCTGTTAGTTAGAGTACAGTGCTAATTATGTCAGTCATGGGTTTGATCACCGGTCAGGCTGCTCGCTTAAGAGTTAGACTCAATGACCCTTGTGGGGCCCTTCCTACCCAGAATATTCTGTGATTAGGGGGATGGAACATGTCTCCTACAAGGGAAGGCTGAAAGAATTAGGATTGTTCAGCCTGGAGAAGAGAAGGATTTGCCATGACCTAATTTTGGCCTCCCAGTAGCTGAGGGGATCCTACAAGAATGGTAAGGGACTTTTTACAAGGGCAGGTAGTGATAGAAATAATGTTTTTGAAATGAAAGAGAAAAGGTTTAGATGAGATGTTCAGGAGAGATTCTTTAATCTCAGGGTGGCAAAACACTGGAACACATTGACCAAAGTAGTAGTGGCTGCCTGAGAATGTTCAAGGCCAGGTTAGATGGGACTCTGGTCTAGTTTAAATGTCCCTGATAACTGCAAGAGTTTGGACAAGAAGATCTTTAAAGGCCCTTTCCAACCAAAATTGTTCTATTTGTAATGGAAATACTAACAATAATTTTACTTATTGTTAGTATTTTGGTCTTTTAAGGACTAAGTATTATATACTCGAAGAAAAAGTCCATGGAATTTGCAAGGATTTCTCAGATTCCAGGCTTGCCTGTATAAAAACTGCAGCGGCTCCTTCCACAACACTTTCAGAAGATACAGATATGACTTGCTGTCCCTCAACAGTGATGCTAAAGACTGACAAATTCTGAAAAATTCTGGCTCATGTGATTTAGGTAGAAAACCAAGGTATGCCTACCCATCCCTAATTTCCTAACTAGGGATCCTGTGAATGAATGACATTCTTCATTCATCTGAAGGAAATAAGAATCAGAACAGCTGGCTTTAGAAATAAAATTTATTACTATTATTATTATTATTACTATTACTATTACTATTACTAATATTATTAACTCTGACAGTTTAAAGCACTTGATTGCATGGAAACATATCACTTAAATTTGTGGGCTGTATCTTTCATCTGATGCAGTGATGGAAGTGTGTGATCAATGAATGGCATTTTTACATAGAAAAAATTAGATTACAATTTGGAATGTAGAATTGCTAAAATTCAATTTTTTAAAAAATATGCACTTGATATTTCCTTAATGTTATTTTTCATCTATATAAATATTTGGGGTTTTTTTCCTTTTTTTATTTTCCTTACCCCCCTTGTGTGTTTGCAAATTGATTTTTGACGTAATGTTTCTATATTGATGTATAAAAAAAAATTCCATGCACAACCTTCCAGGAAATAATGAGCATACTGTATTTATAAAGCACTGAATAGAATCTTATATTTTAAAAATATTTTCTTTCTTAGTATTGCTTTACCAAGTAGATCCGTAAGCCCTGTAACTAACAAAAAAGAGGTGTCCTATGCACTGCTCAAACCACTTGCAGAGATTTATAAATTTATATATAATGTTAGCACCAAGGTTTTTTGGGTTCAAACCACAATGAAGAGGGACATGCAGTCACACAGTTGGATGTGTAAGCACATCTGTACACCAATTCAGCAAGCTGCATTATAAGCTGGTAAATCCAAGTATTCTAGATATCCACCTGAAGAAACAAGACTTGATTCTCTGATATAGGAGTCTGTAATAATGCTAAAATATAAGTCTGCATTTTCAGCTTGTACAATTTTGATATTAAACCATTAAGATATTAAACAATGAAAAAAGTTTAAATTTTGAAAGTTTACTTTTAGATTTAAGTGGTTTTTGAGGCAGGTTTTATTCTTTTGGATGTTTTGTATATGTGTTAAACAAGATACACTATGGAAAGTCCTTATCTGGGAAACAGTACCAGTCTTTGTAATATCCTTAAGGGCTCTGCAATCTGAGTCATCATGAATAGCATTTCTAACAACAGTATGTTTAATAACCACATTGTTTTACGTGCAACTTAGTGAGTCTTTCAATTAATATTTTATACATTTGCCAGCATTACACTTTCTGTGACTAATGTAATCTCTTAATGTTAAATTCTTAAACCAAGGATTTATGAGAAATTGCAGTGGCTTTTCATCTCATATCTTATCTAGTAACTCCAGCTAAAAGGGCAGTGTTGCACTTACACTTCTTTATAGCTCCTATCTTCTGTAGGAAGTCTGGAACTACTTCATAGAGAACTCTGCAGGATGATTTCAGTTTTTCCTTTGAGGAATTTCAAAGATATTTCCCTTCCAATAGGAAATTGCTATATTTTTGTTACACTTTCACCAGGGGAGCACTGCACCACACAACAGGGGAGCACTGTAATATGCTTACATATGAGATAACAAGGTGCTTTTATTGAGGTTAATCCTATGGTGGTTTTGGAAATAACATTTTTTATTATTGTTTTTATTTAGTTTTTAAATTTATTTTATTATTTAAAATAATAATTTTAGTACTAAAAAATATTAGATTAAAGATCTCATTCTTGTTGCTTTTTCCCAGTGCTTTCAAATAAATCTTCAAAACCTGCATTGGTCTGAAGTAGAACTAATAGCACCTTTTAGATACAGAAGGTAGAAATTTCATTTTTCAATTTTCATTTGTGCTAAATTTTCATTCAGTAACTAAGCTCATCACTACTTTTCCCCAAATATTTAGAACTAGAAGATAGGTAAATTAATATCTGACTAGGAAAATTGTCAAGATCATGCTTTCATGCACTGTGCATCAAGTTGAATCTACTTTCTTTAGCAAGCTTTCGAAACATATAATTGGCTAAATTACTCTCCATTTCTTGTGCATTTACAAATTAAATTGCATCCTGGTTAATAATATATTTCCATTTCTAATGAAGGAAAGTAGTGTTTGTACTGACTAGATCTCAGGTTGCTTAGAACTCTACTCTGCTTAGTCTTGGTTCAGCTAGTTTTATTTTTTAAGAATTCTCTAGTGGAAAGGGAATCCCTGGCTCCCATCTCAGCAGTATAGGCATGGCTTATCAGACAGGCCACAAGAAGTTGAGGGAAACCTGTCTGACAAGCAGGAAAGATAGTGTCTGAACCTTATGGCAAGCCACAGCTGCCAAGGAGAGCAAGGCTAGATTGTGTTCAGCTCAGAATTTTAGAAGGGACATTCTGACTTGTTAGATAAGAAGGATGGGAAGAGAGAAGTGGCTGAAAGGGCAATGGGATAAATTCGGGCTGGAGTAAGGATAGAAGCAATATACAAGGGGATACCCTTTCTATAAGAGGATAAAGAGGTCAATCACGGCATGAAATAGGATCCCAGGTTTATTGGTCCTATAATTTTTCTTATAAAAGGTACTATTGACCCCATAGGATTATAAACCTCATACAAAAAGACAGGGTTTTTTTTAAGGATAAGAATTCATTTTTTGATAACTGTATAGAATGATGAAGCAGAATACTAAAGTAGTCTGTGATGGATTGGCTCTTGTACCACTTCAGTAACAATGACATGAAACATGATAAAGTCAGACTTGGAAATAAGTACATATAACTAATATGTAAAACACACTGATAATTTCTCAACTTCCTGGAGGATAGGAATACATAACAGCTCCAAAGTAAGCAGTCTTAGGACACGCACAGCATCTGCTAACTACTTTTTTAGAAAAAAGTATAGAAATAAAGATGAATCTGAAAGGAGTTGAAACAGAAGCTGAGATTTGCACAAGCTTGATTAAAGCCCACTTTGGAGTTAAATGTTTACATTTACAGAGAACTTAAGATAATACCTTTAAATTTTGATGCATTTGGTTCAATGCATCTTTAAAATATTTAGTACAGGATGCTGCAAGCATTATCAGACGAAATTGACAGAACAACCACATAGATGGCATCAATTACAGGATTTATATTTCTCAGGATATTAATAGTAATGGCAGTAAGTTATTGCTTTCTGTATGGGATAACTCTAGGGGTAGGTACAAAGGGAAAACAGGTGGGATGGAAAAAGTCCTTCATAACTTCATGATTTAGAAGCTAATTATCCAGATTCTTGCTATATTCTGTGATTTAAAATACAACCTTGGAACCAATCTTTCAATAACAGACTTATCCTACAGCCAAACAGAGGAAATGTACTGTGGTGTGTCTTTGTCTAGCTTGAATTAAAGATTACAGATTTAATCACAATGCAAATCTAAGAAATAAAAGATGTTTTACTGGATCTGGCTGGGATCAAGTTAATTCCTTCATCATAGCCTGTATGGTGCTGTGGTTTGGATTTGTGACTAAAATAGTGTTGATAGCACACCAACATTTTTGCTGTTGCTGAAAAACATTTGCACAGCATCAAGGGTTTTTTGGGGGTTTTTTCCACTCTTTTCCAGAAGTGCGAAGGCTACTAGTCAGGTGTAGTGAATAAATTGCTTACATACTCAACTTTTGCTTTACCTGTTGACCACTCTCTGTTCATGAGGCTTCTTCCCTTCCACTTTTTCCCATCTTGCAGGAGAGGAAGGTGAGCAAGCAAGAGGAGGGTATGGGTGCCTAACTGCTGGCAGAAATCAACCTATCACAAATGTAGATATAAAAGAGCAGACAATAAAAGATTATGTATTTATTCAGTGTGAGGCTTCCTTACTTCTGTGATTGTTTTCATAAGCCTGCGCTAGTTGACTGATTGATAATACTGCAGTCATGCTAGATTTCAGTATGTTTTGAAAGAGAACCTGTCTTTAGTTCAAACTGAGTTAGGTATTGACTGAACCAGGAGAAGAAAGCAATGTAAAACTAACAAGGGAGAGAATGGATAGCTGAGATGTTCAGTACAAGGTAGAATGGATAGCTGAAAAGTGTGTTCAGTACAAGGTTGAAAAAAAGCACAAATATTTTATGTTGCAAACTCTTCTACAACAAACAAGGTACAACATCCTTGTTGTCAATAATCATAAGGGAGAGGCAAGTACAAGGTATTACCTGAACAAAAATTACTGAAAACCTGAGGGAAAAATTAACACAAATTTTCTCCTACAACATTTTAAAATAGATATTTTAGGCAGAGTTTTATGCTGAATGAAGGAATGAAGGCCTCATTGCTGCAAATTCCTTAGTGTATTTTGAGATGCTCTTTAGGCATGCTGATTTGTATCAGTCACATATTATGCCCAGTAAGTCAAGTTGCAGACCAGCACTTTGTCGCTGTTTTACCATCAGTCACAAAATCCTTTTTACACATTTTTCATCCTTTTCCCCTTAAGCTATACTAATATTTGAAATTGTCCTAAAGTAGCATTAACCATAAAATTAAAATTATAAACCTAACTGTGAAAAAATGAAAGTGCAAATTGTGCAATTGTGCATACTACAGAGCCATGACTACAGTGTTGTGTAGATAGGTGTGCATGTGTTCCTTCATTCTACTTGGAATTTACAGTTCCATCTGCTTAGATTAATTTTTGGATATTAAATGACTAGCAAGTTTTCACAGGAAAACTTACTCTTTTTTCAATCTTTGAGCTTAAAATTTCAGTCATAGATATTATTCTATAAACTTCCTTCCAGTAAATTTACCAGTATATATATGGAATGTAATTGGATTACCTTCACTCTACCTATCCTCTCTGTGTAACAAAAAGTCATGGAAGGCACCCATGTATTTTTTTATCTATCTATTGTAGTCTCTGTAGACATTTTTTTTCCATTATCTCGAGAAGAATATCTTTGGTGCAATGGAAAACTGCTAGCCCTGCAGCTGGAGCACAGCAGTTTTCAAGACTCTCAGCATTTTCCTTAAATCTTTTCTTCTTTTTTTTTTTTTTTTTTGTATCCCTGTGACCTAAAAATTGCAATACACTAAAAAACTCCTTTTTCTTTAATTATTATTGAAGAATTAAGACAAAAACATTGTTTTTTATTCTAGAACTACATTATTGCTGAAAAATAGTACTGAAACTCTATTTTAGATAAGAACTAGCAAAACAATTCTAAAATATTCTTTATGTATCCAATCTTTTGGGAATTTTATGTCACCTGAAGTACATGGAGGCCATTCTCCACAATCTGTTTCCTCAATTCTTTTCCAGTATCTCAGTGCCTGTGTCAGAGTGTGTTGGAATTGTTCATTCTACAGTTTTAAATAGCTCATCTATTTTCCAGATACCATTTGAAATAGAACCCCTGTAGTCCTGGAAAGCCAGAAGAAAATGTTTTGAACTAGCATGTCGACTCTCAGAGAGTTCTGACAGCAACATGCAAAATAATATACCGACAAAGTCTTTCCCTTTCACCTGTTTCCTCTTGAGGTGATCAGCAAGAACTCATTAACAGAGCTTCCCATACCATTTTGTGAGTGCTGCTCCAACAGGCTATCCTGAGGATTTAATAGGACTTTCATCTAAAAGGAAGAAAAAAAAAAGATGCTTAAAAGATGAATAGCACAAGCTCTCACTTTTTGCAATACAGCTATACTCTATTTCAAGGTTTACGTGACATTAGGGGTAAAAACTGTATGTAATTTAATAACAAGAGTATATCCCTGTGGTGTATCCCTGTACAGTTTACTTATGGGATGGAAATACTTCACTACAACCCGTGTCACTAGTAAACACTCATTTAAAAGCTGTGGGTATTTTAAGAAAATTTAAAGTACACAACCAAGCTGAAGTCCATGTCAAAATATGGGTCAATAAGCTGAATTTTGGACTCAGTTTCTGTTTAAAAGACAGCATGTGTTCAAGGCCAGAATGAGGATAGAATTTCGATGTTGCCAGGTTTTTCAAATTGTTGTCACAACATTGTAACTACAGGGTATAGAAACTTAAAAATAATTACTCTTGTCCTGAGGCTAACAGTACATTGGATTAAAATGTCATTGCTATGGATAATGGCAGTCTGATTTTAATCTTTGAAGAAACAGAAATTTAAGAGAGACTCCAGTCATATTTGGACCTAATCCCAAATCATAAACTGTTTTATGTTTCTGGTGCTGTTTTTGAAATTCATCCCTTTTAGTAAAAAGTTATTAGATTCATCTGTGGATTAGAACTTTTATATCTGATTTACATATTCCTGACTTTTTAAATTAACTTCCCTCAAAAAAGCAACTTTGAAAAGATAATCATCTCAATTTAAAGAAGGTTCTGTGCTTGTTCTTAAAATATTGCAACAACTCAAATGCAACAGAATTTATCTGCTGTATTCAGATGTTACTAGTTCTGAACAAAATACCTGGAATATATATTAAAGACCTTTATGTGTTATTAACAGTGTAAGTAGAGATAATGTAATTTTCTGTTTATTTAAGTCTGGTTACCAGAGCGCTGTGCATTTTTTAAGAGGTTCTTTAGTAGAAAGCAGTGATTTCTCATTCTAACATTGATCTATTAAATAAAAAGACATTCAGAATAAAAAGTTTTCAATTATTGAGATGGAGACTTCTAAAGTTGAGAAGGAGCCATTCAAAATTCTTTGCAAGTACACCCTCTAATAAGAACTTTCCATTCTTAAATAAGATTTGTAACTGCATTCTCCAAGATAAACTCCTGAACACTAGACTGTAGACAAGCATAAGTTATAGGGTTCAAATGAAGAGTAATTGCATGGAATCTTATGCCATATGGAAGGTTGGACTAGATATTTTAGTGATCCTTTCTGGCCTGATAGTCCATGAATAGATGAATTTTTCAGTTTATGTTTCTAGCTAAATGATCTTAGAATTTTATATATTTTAAGGGAAATTCCTTTATTCCCTTTTATTTCTTCCTTCACAAAAGCATTTTGCCTTCCTTCTCAAAATTAGGTTGGCAGTTTTTGCAAGTGCATTAGAGTCTAAGCTCTTTAATGATGCTGGAATGTTTTATGTGATCTTTGAAAGAGGATAATTAACAATATAATACAATTAATATTAGGTAATTGTGTCCTTTGACAAATTCAGGCAAATAATCTGGTATTCAAGTTGCTTAATAATAGCAGATTGCATAATTAGGATTGTGGTTACTCAGATCCCATAATTTGGTTAGCAAATATCAGTAATACGGGAATTAAAGACAGGAATTGGAAAGTTCAAGTGTGTTTGTTATAAGCTTCTATGATCCTGATGCATTTGGGTGGGCATTTCAGGTTTATAGTTTATTGCAAGCTTTGTTATTTGCACTTTCTTTTACCCAAGTTGCTAGCATATGAGAAGAACAGAGCAATTTGCCTGTGCCAGTGCAGTATGTTGCTATGTACCTACTTAAATGTAATGACCATTGATTTCCTTTATGAGAGTCTCTGAATTTTTATAATACGTGTAAGATAGCATACCAATTCTGTACTTATTTAGAGCCCTGTGCCAAAACTACAGACCATCTGAATAGACTGTTGGCTCAATACCATGACAAAATGGCACTTAGAGGAGGAAAATTTAGCTTATTGAAACCTTATTTTACAACACCAGAAGTCCAAGACAAGCAGACAGTCATTCTTAACTATAACTATTCTCTTTTACCATTCGGCAAAAATGATAGGCCGTCTATTCAATGTCTACAGAAATACAAAATCTGAATGCTATCAGGATTATATTTCCCCTACCCTTCCTCTGCATCCTCCTCCCCTCTTTTTTTTTCTCTTTCTTTATGTATGAAGAAGTTGTGCATCAAGGAGAATTTTCACATCTCCCTGAAACTTGTGTTATCTCATTAAACAGAAAAACTTGTACAGGGAAAAACTGGAGCAGTCTCAATGGAAGAAATAGCTGTTTGAATGAGTCCAAGTAGGGAAAACCTCAAATTACTGGTTGATATAGTGAGCCAATAATCCTGTTTATAAACATATTTGAGTACAATTTAGACAGCTGACACTGTAAAACTAAATTTATCTGAGCTTCTTAATATAATACATACATCACAGTACAAGTTACTGGACTTCTAAGAGTGAGTTACAGACCTACTTCTTTGCTCTCTTTCTTTTAGGAAACTACTTTATTGCAGTCTGGAAGTAAATATAGTTTTTTTAAAAGATTTTTCTTATTGCAATTTGCTGTTGATACAATGGAGATGTGAAAGCTGACAGAGGAATTCTGCGGATGGCTGCAAAGCCAGTGTTTACTTCTCTATGGCAAAAATAAAAACATACTTTCCCACTTTAAACAGCCCTTTTATTCTCCAACTTGTTTATTAAATCATCAAGTCAGTGATGCCATCTGTCTTATCACTCTGAATTTTTATGACTTGCAATGTAAAAATAGCTTACTAGAGAAATATTTCAAAAATCTGATGTATTTCTTTTTTAAAAATATAAATATTTGTAATTATGTCTTTGGCTGTCTGCATTTAAAAATTTCTGATCTTGTACTCCTTCCAATTAACTAAAAATCCATTTCTGAATAATGTTTAATTTGTGTCCTGCTACACTCATACAAGCACACAGCAAAGGCACAAGGTTGTATGGGTTTGATTTCAAAGACAGTGTAGGTTTCAAGTTATGTTTAAAGTGTTGATCACTGCAGATATTTTTCCTTCTAATCTATTGTCATCAAGCTAGATTTTTCATTCTATCCTCAGAATTTCCAATCAATACTGGCGAAAAAGATAGGTGCAAGGGAACAAAATCATAATTCATAACCCTTAGATTAGCTTTTCTTGAGGCAATGGTACTGGGAGAATGCCTCAGTCACTCCCTTTTGGCAGTGGTTCTTTTAAACTCCCTGACATGGAAGGATACTGTAAGACAGAAGCCTGCAGTCTTTCTGTCTAATTAGAATTCTTAGTGAAGATTCCTAAATTAGGGGCCACACCTGCTCATTTCAGACAGTCTATGAATTCCCAAATGCAAAGGACATTCCAATATGCAGATTAAACTATTAAAATTATTAAATTTAATAAAAATAAAAAGTAGGTAACGTGAGGGACATAGATAAGTTATGGCAGGAAACTTGGTGTTACTGGGGGATTTTATGCATAACAGAAGTGTATAAGCACCAGAACATGTTTTATGATATGGAGCTTCATTTCTTGTTATAGAGCACCAATTTTTTTGTCAAAAAAACTTAAAATCATTGCTATTTCATATCACTCAGAGCTTGATCTCTGCAAACTCATCATAAAACTACTGCCCACATCTATAATTTTAAGAAAGTCTTGGTGGAAGTTCAAGCACTGATAATCCACTGTACTCAGCCAATGTTTGCTGAATTGCTGGGCACAGTTTTGCTTCTGTCAACAAGCGCTCCCAGAAACTTGGCCAAAGATCTGATCAGAGGCCATCAGCTACAAGAGACCGCTTTCAAGGGAAGTATGATTGCAACAAGGTTTGGCTCCCATAAAAAATATCACTATGTTGGACTGCATTAACATAACATTGTTGGAAACCTTTCACAAAAAATGAAAATTGGATAAAATAGTCCTTTACTACACTCCACCTATCTTAGCAGATAAACATTACTCTTCCAACAATCGCATCTTACACAAAAATTTAAAATCATAGAATATCCTATCCTGAGTTGAAAGGGACCCACAAGGATCATCCAGTTGAACTCCTGACCCTGCACAGCACCATCTCCAAGAGTCACACCAGGTGTCTGAGAGCATTGTCCAAACAGTTTTTGAACTTTGTCAGGCTTAACATTTCCCACTCCCCTATTCCTTGGGGAGCCCAACCAGTGCCCAGCCACCATTTGGATGAAGAATATTTTCCTACTAGCCAGCCTCAACGTCCCCCAATACAGCATCATGTTGTTCCCTTGGATGCTATTGCTGGTCATTGGAGAGAAGCAGTCACTGTCTACCACAAGTTTGAATCAGAAATTGTTTTCAGGCAATGCAATAAAGCTAGACATGTTCTTTGTCATTATCTACTATCTTTGGAAACATGTAAGTGTTTAAACCTTTCTATTTCTGGAGTCATTTACTGGGAAAAATACTAATCCTCATTTGAGTGTGTTAGCCAGTAAGCATTTTAGTGTGTGATCCATAGTAATTGTCTCTCATTGCCTCCAATCTCAAGTATGGCACTTTAAAAACATAATTAAATATCAACTGAGTAGATTTTCTGGATTGTCTTTTCCCCCATTTTAGGTTAGTGTCGGAGCCACTGAACTCTAAAACCAAAGTGGGAATCAGTCCATGAAATCCCATCTGCAATGGAATGTGTGTCTAGGTCTGTCTAACCTTGTAGTCACGTTAAGGGCGTCTCACCTACATTAAGAAAGGTTAGATTGCCATCCACTGGTGTCCAGGCCTTCAGATAGGTAAAATAAAAATATGTAAGCAGCTGACTAAGGTGGCCTGGATTTCAGTTTACTGGTTTAAAATATGATTGTAACTCTGTACCAGCTTTATTCAAAAATTAGAAACTTTCTCTCAGTGGCCCGGATCAAATTTTTGTCAAATTAGGTGCACTAGATTTCACTTTCATTATCTTGATAATGTTGCGTTCTCTTTGGAATCAAAATCTAAAAGTGGTCACAGTATTTTTTCTGCCAAATGACCATGAACTGACCCTTAATAACAAATTTTAATGTGCTAACCTTATTCACAATCATCAGTAAATAACAAAATGGTACAAAAAGCAATTAGCATGAATTAAAACATAAACAGCAAGCTCTTAAAAAAAATTAATCAGACACCTACTGACTCAAGATGTAATTCTGTTGACACCGAAGACAGGTCATATATTATTTTAATTTCTTCTATCTAGCTTGCTAATTTCTTGTTCTTATAATAGCATATAACACTGCAGTATCTAAGTGTCACTGAAGAAATAGTAACTGCACTAACAACTGGCCAGTAATGTAATTTTTTTCTCTCTCTCTGCTTAAGGCAATTAAAATATATTTTTCTTTTTTATAGTTTTAACCCCATCTCGTGTCTCATTTTCTTATCTTCCATTTTAGTACTTCTTCCATTCTTGATTGCCATTTCCAATGATATTTGGAGAATTTTATATATTAATTTAAAGGGTGTTCAATTAAGGTTTATTTTAGTCTGGTCAGACAAAGATTTGATGTTGTTACATGTATTTCTTTAATCTCCCCACAACAACTCCTACAGATAACAATTATAAATATAAGTCATCTTTATGAGGACAGACATACTTCATGAGATATATCAAGTTTTAGAGACAAACAGATTAATTTTGAAGGCGGCTGATATGAGAATGACTGTTTCAGGTGTCATCACATTAAGCAATGTTCTGGGAGAAGATGGTGATGATTTGACTTTATTTTTATGAATAAGGAGATGCCCTTCACCTTATTCAGATACATTCTGAATTTGTTTAATTTTTTTACTGTTATGGTGCTGTAACACAATCCAGATATCAAAAAGATTCCAAGCAAGTGTCAAAATGTGAAGATCTATCACTATGAAGATGGGATAGAAGGATATCTTTTATTGTCCAGTACTGAAAAGAATTTTTAATTCCCAGTAAAGACTCATCTGTCAGTCTTGTCTGAAAGAAAATTAAGGAAACAGGTAGTCCACTTTAAATCCACAACTTTAAAGACATTCTATTTCAAAATTAGATAGGATGCTACTGGTGGAAAATAACATCAGAGACACATATCAAGGAGCTACAAAACAAAACAGAAAGATAAAAATAAAGAAATATTTCAGGTTACTTTCAGGATAATAAAACAAATAGGCTGTTCAATCACAGTAAATGCATGTTTCGTATGTACTAATTAAGACCACTGACACCTTGAAGTATCTTGTTTATGTACTTTGCACTACCCACAGAACAATTTAAATTCTCACAGCTGTTGTCAAAAGTCAGTCTTAGTCCATTGCTTTAATTAATCTATGCTCATTATCAGGATGGCAGTCTTTCTATGAACATAAAGTCAAAGGAGAAGATGTATCATTAGTAGAATTTTTCAAGCAATTTGCAGGATACTGAGACATTAAATATTTTCTACCCTTAGTGGAGTTCTTTGATATGTAACAATAACAAAGACATCTCTAAATACAATCTTCAAATAAATACTTGAAGGTTTGTAAATCTGGTGGATAACAGAAAATGCCATTCACACTGACTGCTTTCTTATTTCTTAATAAATTAAGGGGTGTTGCATAGAACATATGGCTTTATGACAATCTAAATATTCATCCAAGATTGTGAAAAAATACCACCTGTTACCAACTAAATATGTTATTACAGTGACTTATTAAGAAAAGAAAAAAAATGGGGAGTGGATTCTGCTGTAGAAAAATGCACAACTGATTGGATATTTCCCCTTCTTATTTTTTTAGGCTGAAAATATGTTCCTTACTGGTATTCTAATTAACAGGTAAATACATAAGTTACAATTACATTAGATTTGAATTAAAAGTAAAAAGGTAAGATAAAAGGGGAAATGCCGCAGGAATATTTGATAATCATAAACATACATGATGACTCCAGCAAATTAATTCTAGAATTTGTATTTGAAAAATAAACAAATGTACATCCAAATCTGTAAACATGCGGATATTCCCAAACACACCTTGCTTCTTCTCAGAAGTAATGAATACAATAAACAAATAATTCTGAAAAATGCACAATAGTATTTAAATTACCTGCCAGTTAAGAAAGCACAATCAAAGACAAAAGGAGGACACAAGAACTGAAGAACTCAAAGACAACAAAATGTAGCACATATGTTTTTGCCTTTTTTGGGGGGGAGGGGGGTAAAACGGACTAGAATATGATTAGAATCCAGTCTGTTTAAGGTCTCAGATGGCAGAAAAGCTTAATGTTTCTATATTATATACTTTTTTTTGGGGGGGGGGATTGGATTAAGTGATATGTTAAATGTCTTGGTGATTTTAATTTGCCTTGTGATCTGCAAGGACAGGTATTGAAATTTTAACAAAATCAGCCAAGAATAACTTTCAAGAGGTACTGGCAATTTATGTTACTGAGTAATATGCTGAAAACAAAGTGAATTGGATACATAACAAGCCATCAATATTTTTATGAATGGGAATTACTGATATTCATTAAATTTTCCACTACTAATAATAGCTATATTAGACCTCAGAGTGAAATATCTATTAAACTTCAGCATACAGAGGGGCCAAAGATATATCAATTTCAATTAATGCTGCTGAAAAGATGCCATCTTAATAAAATGATGTACACGTACTTAGTAAAACAAAAGAAACAAACAAAAATTATTGAGTTATGTAAGGTTTACATAAAAGACAAAATTTTAAAAATAACATCACATCTCTCATCATTACATTCTGATGATGGACACGTCAGGTTGTATGTCCACCATGAGGTCATTGGAGGGACCAAATTTTAAATTGCTACCCAAAATCTGGAGTCTCCAGCACTGATCATGTTTTCAAAGCACCTTTGATTAATTGTAGATACCCTAAAGAGTAATGCATAATTCAAATGCTCCTGCTGACTCGGTCACTGCTCACATCTTGGATTTAATGTTTGTTGTAGTTAAGAACATAAATATTGGTGCATCCTGATAGATGTAATTTGGCCATTAGTAGTAGAAGGTTGTAGACCTTGCACTGACCTGACTCTGCAGGGTCTCAGCATTTGTCTGGGCTTGTCCTGTCAGCTGGTTTGAACTCCTCAGTACAGCCAGTGGGCTTCAGAGAGCAATTAATCTCAGCCTTAAACAGACATTTGCGTTTGACCAGCCAATTCTTTGTTGCTTTAATTATATTATTACAGATTTCCCCCACGTACTGTAGATGTGTCCCACTGCTCCCTTTCTGATTTGGCAGCTTGCCTGTGCCAATTGTCCTTGTGACAGTGTAACATAGATGGTGTTGGGAGACAGAGACCATCTAAATCCTTCCTTGGCATTCGCTGATGAAAACACAGAGAGAAACTGCAGGCAGAATGAACTTATTCTGAACTCAATTTACCTTAAAAGACAATGCAGTTATGCATAAAGCCAGGTCTTCTTAGCTTTTGGGCTCCTAGGCTTTGCCAGTTCAGGTAAATGTGGATATGATCAGAAGAAACAGGGACAGTTGCCTGAGCATAGAGCTTTCATATAAAGTTAAAATCACCTTTGAGATTTTCTGTAGTTTTGCTATTTAACATGCACATTTCCACACATTTCTGTGCTCTACAATGTTTATGCTCTGAAGACCATGAAAGAATAATTGGTAATGTTTCATACCTGTAATTTAATTACCTAAAAAGGAGGAAAAAATATATAAAAAGGAAGAAATTTGACTATAATTCAAAAAAGGCATAAAATGCAATAACCAATATAAGGTGTTCACAAATTTCACAAACATATATTTACAAAGTTATAAAGGGATTTTGCATGAAGAGCAATGGTGTTGGATAGACCACTAAGAGTACTGCATATGCAGGTACCTGTTATTCTTGTTAATGTTTCTTATTCTATGAGGTATAATCCTGAGCTGGCTAAAAAAATAAAGGAAAAGACATTAATAGAAAAGTCAGGAATACACATGTATCTTATTATTAAAAAAAAAAGTCTCCAAACATATAAATCTATGGATCATGTCCTTTATTTTGTCACAGATCTGCTGAAGTAAATAGAATCATATTTTTCACTGAATTAAAATCTATTTTTAAATTTTTTTTGTTGTCTGTTATTATATTAGTTTGTTGTCTCTATTTTTATCTGAAAGTTTTTACTTTTTTGTAATTATTCAGAGTTACATTGTATGCAATCTACATTTTGTTCAATTATTTGCCATACAATACCTTCCAACAAAAGCTATGTAATGAATTTTGGCTATGATATTCCCATTAAAGTCAATGGGTAACAAATTGCTAAAATATGTTTTTGCCGCTTTTAAAATTGATGCACAATAAACAAAATTTAAAAGTTCAGTGGCTACTGAAAGTGCCTTTGTTGTTAAATCTGCTCAGTATTCAGTTGCTCAGCTTGCTGAGCTTCACTGGACGCCTAAGTTTTAAATTTGCGCTGCTGGTTATTTGGAAAAGCATCATCCACCAGTTCATGGGTTCTAGGATAATGTGGAATGGGCCTGAAAGCAGACTTGTTTTCAAATTAGGAAGGAAAATACCAAGAAGAAGAACAATAAGTCATTAAAAACATACTTAAAAAAAAAAAAAGAAAAGAAAAAATCAGAAATAAAAGTAAAAGATTTTTTTTTGTGTTCTGGACATAATTTTTAATCTCCAGTCAGAAAAAAATCTGAGGCTACCATTCAGCAGTCTATATATCTTTGTTTAACTAACTAGAATCCAATGAATGAGAAACATAGAATAGTGAAAAATAAAAAAATTCCCAAGTATACAGTCTTTCTTCTTTTTTTTTTTTTTCTTTTTTTGGTTTGTTTGTTTGTTTTTTTGGGTTTTTTTTCCTGGAGCATGTAATCACTAAAAAAGACAGCATGTTTTACTGAACGCAATCTGAAGTCATTGCTTGGTAAAAAAAATACTCAGTAAAAGATGTTCTCCACTTCATGAGACATGAAGATGTTCTTCATAAGACTGAAGACTAAACAATGCAAAGCCTGGAATCATAATGCAAAGCCTGGAATCATTACAAGAGTAAAGTTAGAAGCATTAGGCTACAAAACACTCATACATTATTAAATATCTCAGCTGTGGCATCAGAATACTTCTTAATTCTCCTTTTCACTGAAATAAAAAATTTATTTCTTAATCATTAAATGGGACAATAAATCTAAGGAAAAAAAAAAAAAGAATGATAGCCAAACATTTGTGAATACAGGAAGGTTTGAGAAGATAAATACTTTGTTCTTTTGGAGTAATCTCTGTGGTATGCCACTACTTCAAGGGTCTTGCTTGTGTATAGCACATGCTTAGGTTCTTAATTTTGGTGTAGTATATTAAAAGATATTTGGGGTCTGGATATGTAAGGAAGAACTGTGAAGAGACAGAAGAGAGCAGGCAGGCATGTGGTAACCTGGACATTTTCAGCATGAAACAAAGATACTGGAGTGAGTCTCAGACAATATAATTTCTTTAATTTGAGACATTACCATATACAAGCTCTCTTCATGATCTACATTCATGTCATGGGTTGTAGTAAATAACTTTTTGGCCACCTGTCTGTTTTGGCACTCATGAGAAATGATAACACTTCTGTTCATGGTGTAAAAGAAGAATCATGCCAGCTGTGGTGCAGTTTTTCTCCATCATCACTGGGCTAAGCACCAAGTATCTTGCTGTTTTATTGACCCCCCACTTATTCTGCTAGTTTGCATTTTTATTTAGATAATTTTGTCAATACATTAGTGATGTCTTGCTTAACAAAATTTGCTGAATACTGAAACCTTTTCCATCTTGGCAAGACAGCTCTGGGTCCACAATTTTGGCAGCATCCTATGTGCTTTCTTTTCCCTGCCAACCACCCCACCCCCCCAATTCCCCCTGCTTGGAGGTCCCCCCACCCTGGCTCTGTCCCAGGACCCTTTGTCAGCCACCCAGCAGCACTGCAGCAGGACTGGTCCAGCTCCCCACAGCCCTGCTCTGCCTGGTCACAGACCCCACTAAGCCAGAACCACCTGTGGGCCCATGGCTTGTCCCCAGTCCCAGGAGATTTCTGATGATGGTGGGGCTGTCCCTGGTGCTCCCTGTCTGATCTGCCCCTGTTCACCATGGTGGCCACCAGAGCAGCAATATTCAATTGAAATTGTCCAGATTTGTGTATGGGTTATCTTGGGATATTATTCAGCCATGAACTATCACTCTCAGTTTCATTTTATTTAGAAAATCACTCCTAAGAGAATAATCCTGTGGGTGAACCTATGCCCCAGTAGAATTGTCAGCCAAAGGGGGTCAGTTATCAAGATGTTTTTTTCTCATTGGCTTTGAAACCTTTTGAACATGGAAGCTGTTCCAAACATGCCTAGGCCCTGTGTCATTAGATAGCATCTCACTACATCTACATCACCATCACAGTTTAATCCCAGCCATCAGCCAAGCCCCACACAGCTGCTCACTTACTCCCCTGCCAAGAGGACCAGGAAGAGAATCTGAAGGGCAAAAGATAGAACACTTGTGTGTTTAAAGGCAGTTGAATAGGTGGAGCAGAAGTCACGCACAAGCAAATCAAAACAAGGAATTCATTCAATGCTTTCCATGAGCAGGCAGGTGTTCAATCATCTCCAACAGAGCAGGGCCTCATCACCAGTAATGATGACTTGGGAACACAAATGACATAATCCCAAATATCTTTTCCTTGCTTCTTCTCCCCTCCCACTTTACAGACGAACATGACATCACATAGTCTGGAATATCCCTTTGGTCAGTTGAAGTTAGCTGTCCTGGCCATGTCTCCTCCCAACTTTTCATGCAGCCCCAGACTCCTCACCAGTGTGGCAGTACTAACAGAACTAGCATAAAATGTCTTGGTTCTGTATAAACACTGCTCAGCCATAACAAAAACAAGCATGTGTTATCAGCCCTGTGCTCAGCACAAATCCAAAACACAACCCCATACCAGTCACTGCGAAGAAAATTAAGTCTACCTCAACCAAAGCCAGCAGAATCACACACAAGCTCCCTTACAGAGTACCTATGGTCATTGTAGATGCTGTAGTGCATCAAAATGAACAAAAAATTGTCAAGGAATGATCAGAAAGACAAAAGGAGTTTTCAATGGCACATATTTCCAGTACTAAACTTCTCTCTTTCACTCTGTCTTTCCCCTGGGTCTTTAGGCTTGTGAGCAGTTCCAAGTAAAAGGCATGTACCACATGGCAGCAAGAACTCTTGTAGCAGAGTGAAAACCTAATAATTGTCATTGCCTTGCCATTTGCGGCTTGCTCAATGCTACCTATCTCTGTGGAAACTTCTATAAACACAAATATATTGCTGTTGTTTTGCTAGTTCTGAAGAACTGAGAGTACTGAGAAACTGAGAGTACTCCACCTTTTCTGTTCTCTGTGTAAAATGTGCAGTGATCCAGGGGATGCTGTGCAGTGCATTTGCTGCAGAGCACATGCTGAAGGAGTCTGTTTCTGTATTTCAAACATCCCACATAGAGAATAAAAGAGCCTCATCCATATCTATGGGATAATGGGAATAAACTCAATAGGCAGCACTTAGTAAAAATACATCCTTGGAAATATATAATGCAATATCCTAAAGTAATTTCATAAATGTGAGTCACCTAATGCAATTATAATATTATAACAAGCCATTTCAGAGGCAAAAAATCTTCATGCATGATTAAATGACAAACTTTGTCTGAGCCTACTGAGGATTTTTAAAATTGCAGCAGTCCTTTTATTTCAACTTCTTCTTCAGATATAAGATGAGCTTTATATAGATTTATCTTCACTTTTTAATTTTCTAGATAGTGTTAACATTGTCTCTAAAGCAAGAGATGAAACAGAACTGAAACCACTAATGCATAAAAGACTTTCCTTCTTCAAAGACAAAGAACAATATACTTTTTAGTGATGTAGCTTTCACCAACATAATACCTCATTATTCATGACATTTTGTCCATTACAGCATGAGATTCCTCAAAAGATAGAAGTAATCATCCAGCAGAAAAGTCTAGCTAATTATCCATTGTCTGAGAAATCGAGCTGGTGTAATGGATGAAACATCAGTTGCAGCAATTGCTGGTGTCTACTGACAGAAGAAATACATCTCTGAAATTACTGTACCAGAAATCTCAGAAATCTGAGTCTTCCTTACCTGTTCTCTCCAGATAGATAGAAAAGCTTGTTTAAAGCAGAAAATTATGTATATACACACATATATGACAAATTAAATGCCTTAAAAATAATTATGAAGTGTTATATAAACACTCCATAATTACTTTTGTGGAATATACAAGGTATTGGCTCATTTCTTATTGTTTTATAGAGCAATTAGTGATTCTGTAAGACCTGAGGAGCTACAAATATAAGGAACTTAGTGAGAGTATGAATACATGTTTTAAAATTTCATTTTAATCAATTCTTTAAAACATAAACTATTAAAAATATTTTTTGCTTGATTACTCTTTTTGAAATACACAAAATATTTTCATTATATATTGGAGTTAGAAAAAGGCATAATATAAGTGCTTTAACACCTAAGCATGACTGCTTAGTAAGTTTTTCCATCCTAGGCAGCTAAAACTTTATCAGTTAAACTTAAAAAGTAACTAGTGGGAAAATTTAGACACTTTGGATACCAGAAGTAGTAGATTTGGCACTTGTACTTGGGACTTCTAGGGAAGCTTGAAAGAAAATAAGAAAGGCTAGCAAAATAGTCTAGGAAATGAAGGAAAGGATGATCCTGTACACCGAAGTTAGAAATGGACAATGAAAATAACATGTTAAGGTATGGAAAAAGTACCTGAGCCAGGGCATTCATGTGAAAAGATAGAAGATAAGATTAGACACTTTTTAAAAACTGATTTTGATTAAATTTGAGAAGTAAGACCTGAGGAGAAAGGGATATGTCCTACATAAATGTTAATAGATTCCACGGTAAGAAAGCTGGGCCTTAGTTCTGCCTTCAGATAAATTACAGTGAGAGGTGTATATAATGCAGAGGCAGGATTTGGCCCTTTTCCTTTGCCATTTTAAGGTGATTGAAAATAAAGAGAAGTCAGAATACAAGATGGTTGGACCAGAGGATCATTGAGGTCCTTTCCAATCTGGTATTCTATGATTCTGTGATGAGATAGCTGGAGGATTATAGGAAAACCCTCTTTTCTCTGTAGTCTGTTCCCACTCTAATTCATTCTGAGCTGTGCCTCATTTGCTGTATCTGGAAAGGTTACAAACTGGCATTCTCAGAGGAGCTGTAAAGTAAAATGAGTCCTAAGGTACTAAGCAAAGATATAGAAATAGCTGTAGTTTTCTGATGGAATGGTGACAAGGAATATTTGAAGTAATTTTTTTTTATTATGTGCGCCTGTCTCATAATGTGTCGCGTTAGAGGTCAAAAGTAGCTATCAATTTTTGTCAAAATCCTATTTAAAAACTTTTGCAACACTGGCTTATCTGTATCAAGTATTATCATCTACAAAGGGGAAAGAAAAAAAAAAAGAAAAAAAAAAGTAAACAGAAACCCTCCAGGCCCCTCAAGTCACCTACAAAATAGAAGTATTACATTTGAAGGTCAGGTTTTTTTTTTTTTGTTTTAGGAGTGTTCAAAACAGTTGTTTTTGTTATCTTCTGTGGGTTTAGAACTCCATTCAGTTCACAAGTTGGAGAGCACCCTTAGGAGAAATTGCCTCCTCTGGTCTGCTCTGAGAGAGGCATTCTGAGCACCGAGTGGCAGCATGAAGATTCAGCATGATGGAAACCAAGTATCAGTGTCTAGAAAAATAAAAATAAGTATTTGAATCTAATTTAAAAGCAATGCATTTTACCGTGTGATTTCTTAGATCATTCTGAAGGCAGTATTTTTTTGGGAAAAACCATCTAAATCCTATATAATCACCTCATACTCTAGTTCTCTTATGGCAGAAATATTTACAAGAAATATTGGGAGTTTTATTGTGCTCTTACAAGTTAGGAAAAATGAAACACATGAAGAAATGAATTCACATCTTCAGAAAATAAGGTAGCTTATGCATAGGAATATTGAAATGATAATACAACAGGTACACTGTACAATGAATCTCTAAGGAGATGAAAGAGAAGGGTAAATAAAAACTTGTATGAAGATATAAGGAGGAAAAATCAAGTTAATAAGATTATGCTTCTGGACTATATGATATCAGCTTGTTTAAACAACCCTGGTATTAATTGGGAATTCTCTGTGTCTTGTAGAATGGAGACAAAGTTGAAAGAATTTGGATTTAGTAAATTATTACATTCCTAGATTTTGTATCAAGAGCCCTACAGGGGATAGCTTTTGCCCCATCTAGACTGAATTTTAAGCAATGAATAGAGCAACAATGATAAATTAATGAAATAATGGAAGAAATAAAGTCAGATGTCAACAGTCCATAGCCATATTTTGCTACATTTTTAGAATAGTGTTATTGCATACAGAAACAGAATGTGCACAAAAAAAAAATTGTAAAAATGAAGGCAACAGTAATGAACAGTGTAAATAGTAGATTTGGAAGATGTAAATTCTATTACCAAAGACAGAGTAAATTGCAATAAAATATTAGTTACTTTCTAATATTTTAAAGCAAATAAGCTATAGCTTTGATGTTTAAAATCTAGCAATAATCCATTGATTTCAAAGGGCTGTGACATATACTTAAAACATGAAGACAGTGTCATTCATAGTTACTGTATTCCATCTACCATGCACAATAATACAAGGAGACATAAATGGATATGAATGGAAGTGATGCCAGACCACTGTTACCTACAAAAATAAATTCACCTGTTGTGCTCCTCACACAAGTCCATAGTGGTATACACATCCCCCACATGTAATATAAATATCATGGTCCATGACCTCATCGGATGTTGTTAACTGACACAAAGTGTTGTAAAAAAAATTAAAAATAAAGATCTTACTCTGAAGCTTTAGTATTGTTTTATGATTTTGTTGAAAAGTAGTCAGCTAAAAGTAGTCAGAAACTTTGGAATATTTCCTGAGTCATGTTAACTGATCACGTTTCCTGAAACTTAAGGCTATGATACAGAAAAGCGTTGTGAGTTTCGTGATTTAGAAACTAGTTCAAGCAAGTAAAGAAGATTGGCAACTAGATTCAAATGAAATAGCAAAATAGGGTTGTCATTTGTTTATTCATGTTCATATAGGGACATTTATTGCCTGGATCTTCACAGGAATTTTTAGAGTATTTACACCACTATTTTTTTTCTCTCTCACTGGTGTATCAGTATCAGTATTAGAGAATCTGAATATTGAAGTTTGCCAAGAGTATTTTGATGTGCATTTCAACAAGAAAATAAATTGATTTAACACTTTATTTAATTTTGTGTCTTTTTCAATTAAAAACAATCTCAGAACAGTAATATATAAAAAAATGTAATACCTTATCAAAGTTCAACCATGACGGTCCCCTGTAACAATAATGATAATAGTAGTAATAATAATAACAGCAACAACCACAACCCTGATAGCAACAAGACCAATAATAGCAACAGTGACAATAGCACCAGACACCTGAGACACTTTCACTGAAGACTGTGTGTTGTTCTAGACAGACCACTGGAAAGCACCTAGATTTAGGTACAGTGAGGTTTTCCTCTGTTTCACATCCCAAGGGAGATTTCTAAACAAAGGCATGTAAGACAACATTCCAAAGAAACTTCTGGGGAGTGAAAACCTAGTTTTCTTGCAAATCCTTCTAATGCCTTTGGAGTTTTGGTCTGTTTTTACTCTGGTGAATGCAAATTATTCAGGCTAAGAAGAAATGTCAAAACTTGACTGAGTCGATCCAGTCTCTAACTGATTGGAAATGTGTTTCTGCTGACAATGCCTTTTAAATTTATGAAAATAAAAGATTTTTAAAAATAACATAGTCCCTGCTATTGCTAAGTAAAGGTTAGAAAAAGGGTTGACCATTCATGCAGAATTTTTGCTATTGGTGTCTTGTCCTGTGAGAAACATTTGAAGGCCGACATTTTCTTGATGAAAAATTTGCTGCCGCATGAAAGAAAAAGACAGCTGATCCCATGTACCAGTTATTAAATAGTTTATAGGTTACCTTTTACTATAAGACAATACAGAAATATATGTGGATGATGCAGTCTGAAATGACCTGTTTCAAGAGATTGTTTTCAAGTGCTTTCTTTCTTAGTTCAACTAACCAGAAAAAGGTAGGAAATACAGTCAGATAGGAAAAGGCATTTTTCCAACTAACACTAGTACTACATGCATTTCTTATTCTTGTAACTTCAAGGAATGTTACTTTCTATCTCCTGCCTTATACTGCTAAATATTTGCATTTTATTAAATTATGTAAAACTTTAAGCTTTATTTAATACACTTTATTAACATATGTTAATCAAAAATATATTACGTCAATGATTTTATCATTATAAAAGACATTTATTTTCCCTGGATAAATGTGAATTTTAGAAAATCTTTAAAAGAAAGAAATCAATCTGATGATTCATAATGCATGTTTTTTCTAGAATCAATAAAATGTGAGACAAAAGCAGTTCTAAATAATTTATTTTCATATATTGTGGAAATTAACATTACAGATACCAACAAAAACCCACTTATGACTGTGTTAACTATAATGAAATTATCTTTTATTATTACTCTTTAATGTTCTAACCATTTTCCTGTAAGAAATATTAAGCAATCTAAAAACTAGCATATGTTTGTGCAAATTATATTCTCCCTTAAGATTTTGTAAGAAGCTCATCATAATAAGCAATTATATGGTACTTCCTCAGCTTAAACTTTTAGATTAATCACAGAAAGGTTTTGTGCATAACCTTCTTGCCAAGCACATGCTTTAAAGTGACAGGTTTATCCTCAATTAGATTTTGTTAAAGAGTCTTCTTTGTACTATTTTTCATGTTTTGGTTTAGTACAAAGACAGTGCATTCTCTTTACATATATATTACTATGAAAAGGTACTCTGTTCAACATACTGCTTTTAGTGAGTAGTTAATTTGATAAAATTGGGGTTTTTTACTGATTGTCTTCTTTTGCAAACACAGCTTAGTTTCTGATGATCAAGATGACAAGATAACATTATCATGCAAAACCTGTAACAAAAAGGTAAACCCTCTGCTTCACTTTGAAGAAAAGCGTCTTTTGTAGTTTCATCTTATTGTTTGTCAATGTCAATTAACCCTATTTAATATATTTTCTCACAAATAATTTGCGTGTTTGAATGGTTCCATGCCTTTAGGGAAAGAGAAAAAAAAGTCTAACTACAAATTCCAGTCTTCTGTACTTTTATTTGACATTATCAAAAGTACCACTGAGGCAAAATGTCATGTTATGTCATAATATAAAATGACAAGCTCTGTACAAATACATGAACAGCAAATCTTTTATCTGGTATTAGTGAAATAAGCAGCAAAGATATAAATGTCTTCATTTACAAAGGATATAGGTACTGTAAGTAAAGAAAGTGAAATCTTTTAAAGGAAGAATTTAAATTACTCTATGTGCATAAAATAATGCGGGACAAGAAGAATTTAAAGGCTCTTAGCAGAAAAATAGAAGAGGTCACCATTCAAGCCGTTGCTTTTTTCTTTGATAATTTTATGTTCCTTTATATGGACTGAGCATTCCCACTTGACTAGGTACCACAAAGCTCAGGGGATTTCTGGTATGCCTGGCCAGCAGAGGAGAGCATTCCAGTGTCAGGCCGTTCTTTACCAAAAACCAGATCCCATGGTGTTGTGAGAAATCATTTACCACTGCAAGCTGGCCACTGGTGAATTCTCAGGATAACACTGATATTTGTGAAATACCTTTTACAGCTGTCTTCTGAAGACAGATTTGTATTTGATGCAATGTGGAGAATGAAATGAAGCGTTATTGTACAGAAAACAGTGGGATATGACCTGTAGTCTCATAGAGGTTGGAGTAAGAATTGAAAGATTTGCAGTAACATAATAGTCATGCAGGAATAAGATACTCCCCAGGACAAGATAGTACCAGAACTGAGATAAAGGTGATCCTCCTCCAGGTGACTATACAAAGAAAATATCTTTGAACACAGATTTATCTGAACTTTATATGAGCTATGAACTAAATAAAACAAAGAAATAAACATTACTAGGTATTATGCTGTAACATATCTTAAAATAGATTATATTTTCATGGTGAATGGTGCTGCACCTTTAAAGGTAAAGATAAAGGGATTGAGTCCATAATCAGTAAATTTGCAGATGAGACCAAACTGTGAATGTGTCAATCTGCTGGAGGGTAGGAGGGCTCTGCAAAGGGGCCTGAATAGATGGGCAGACTCCAATAAGATGAAGTTTAATAAGTCCAAGTGTCAAGTCCTGAACTTTGGCTACAACAACCTGCTGCAGAACCACAGGCTGGGGATGGTGTGGCTGGATGGTGCCCAGGCAGAAAGGGACCTGGGGGTGCTGGTTGACAGCTGGCTGAACAGGAGCCAGCAGTGTGCCCAGGTGGCCAAGAAGGCCAAGGGCATCCTGGCCAGTATCAGGAACGGTGTGGCCAGCAGGAGCAGGGAGGTCATTCTTCCCCTGTACTCAGCACTGGTGAGGCCACACCTTGAGTGCTGTGTTCAGTTCTGAGCCCTCAGTTTGGGAAGGACATTGAGACGCTCGAGCACATCCAGAGGAGGCAACGAGGCTGGTGAGGGGCTGGGGACACAAGCCCTGTGAGGAACAACTGAGGGAGCTGGGGGTGTTCAGCCTGGAGAAAAGGAGACTCAGGGATGACCTTATCACTCTCTATAACTACCTGAAAGGTGGCTGTGGTCAGTTGGGGGTTGGTCTCTTTCTCCAGGCAACAACAGACAGAACCTAAAGAGGACACAGTCTCAAGCTGTACTAGGTGAAGTCTAGGTTAGACATCAGAAAAATATTCTTCACTGAAAGAGTGATTGGGCACTGGAATCATCTACCCAGGGAGGTGATAGAGTCATCATCCCTGGACCTGTTTAAAAAAAGACTGGAAGTGGCACTCAGTGCCATGGTTTACTTGATGAGGAGGTGTTAGGTTAGGTCATATGGTGGACTTGATGATCTAAAAGGTCTTTTCCAACCTGGTTCATTCTGTGATTCTGTGATTCTGTAATTTTGAAACTGTTAAAATAATATGGTGCTCTTGGAAATAAAAGCAATTAGTAGGGTATTTGTTGCTTCAGCATCTCTCAGATGTCTAAAATTTACTTAATTGTTTTAGCTGCACTAATAAACAATGCAGAGATATAATTTCTGTCAGAGCAGAAGTTACCATAGCTCTCTCAGGTACTTACATTAAGATACAATGGCAAATTGTTTATGGATGCTTCTTTTTATCCCCCTGCTGATTATGAAGAGAGCAAAGGCCAAATGATTCATCCTCTATGACACTTCTCTGATGACAGCATAAATCACCCTCATGAGTTCTTGTTCTCCTCTGTCCACTACAGCGAGGAAATTAGAAAGCTCTCAGCTGTCACTGAGTTTCAACTCTATTAGATAGAGCTATTATCTTTTACTTTTCTGTCTATTTTTCTTTCTGTTCACAGAGTAAAAACTACAGAACTTCTCTTCCAAGTATCCAACTTGGTTTCTAGTGCTGGGTGCTGGGGATTTACACCAGTGTTCTTCTTTAAAGATTTAGTCAGAAACTGGTAAAGCAGAAATAAATCCATAACATTAACTTTAGTCTCAATTTTGTCTGTGGTCAAGTTAATATTTGTCATAGTACGGAGCTAGGTTTTGGTTCGGGTTTATGGTTATGGTTTAGGCTAGGTTATGGTTAGGTTTTGGATCTTGGATTAAAACAGGATTGAAAAATCCAGTTATGTTTTAGGAATTGCTCAGCATCAAGGCTTTTCTATCTAAATCTTCCTCACCAGTAAGTAGGCAAGGATGGAAAGCAGATTGTGGGGAGACACAAGTGGGGCAGCTCACCCCATGTGACATCCAAAGCCATTCAGGCTTGTGGCCAGCAATAAAACCTGGGGAAAGGAATAGGAAGGGAGGACATTCATATTTATGACATTTGTCTTACCAAGTCACCACTGCATGTGATGAAGCCCTGCTTTCCTAGAGATGGCTGAACATCTGCCTGCCCATGGGAAGTAATGACTGAAATGCTTATATTCCTTTACTTGCACAGATGGTTTTGCTTCATTTATTAAACCATTTTTATCTCCACAGTGTTTTTTGCTTTTGCACTTCTAATTCTTTTTGCCATACCAATGCAAAGAACTGAGTGTGATGTTGTGTGGGGCTTGGCTGCCTACCAGGGTTAAGCCACAACCCCTCCTAAATTCTTATGCATGACCTGTTTTACAATGGTTTGTGTCAGAGATATTTTTAAAGTCTGGCTTACATATTGAAAATTTGTTTGCACCTACAAGACTATTTAGTATTATTTTATTATCATTGCATACACTACAGGGATAAACTGACTTAAGCATTTAATTAAAATATTTTTTCCTTTTTACAGAATAAGTATGCTAATAAAAGTTCTCTTTGGAAGCAAAATAAATAAATAAACTGAATTTGATACAACTCCATCTTTACATTGCATCCCTCTTTAGAAAACTACATATTCCTCACAGGAATTTATTCCACTCCTTTAGGTACAGAAGTACACATGCATGCACATACACAAACACAAAAACAAATGCCAGCACTATAAAATTTAGTTTTCGATCAAGCTGGAAGCCTTACATTGGAACAGCTGAACAAGTTGCTTACCAAAGAAATTTTGCTCAGAGAGTTACAGATGGGTGCTAAAGCATTATTTCCATTAAAAACATAGGGCAGTCACTGAAGAAAAAGCTGTGCTGGTATGTCACTTGAAATTCTGTAAAAATGAACGATCACTGGGCTCAGATATGTCCAAAGGTTAACTTGAGTTCTACAACAGTGTTCTAAGACTTTGACAAAGCATGATCAATCTCATGGCCCCATCTGGGCCAATTTGCTTCACTTTAGGTGCTGGCTGAATTTCTTTACTTAGTGTTTTTTCACTACCGCGTGAATATTTGATTGGGGATGTTTTGTTTGGGTTTTTGTTTGGTTTTGCTTTGGTTTTTTTTGTGGTTTTCCCTTGTGATTTTTTGTGGTTTTCTTTTTTTTTTTTTTTTTTTTTTTTTTTTTTTTGTGTGTGTGTTTTGTTTTGTTTTGGGGTTTTTTTGTTGTTGGTTTCGTTTGGTTTGATTTCGTTTGGTTTGGTTTGTTTGTTTTTTTCACAGAGTCTCAGGTATCCAACACATTAACTAATAAGATAACTTTATGAATTACATGGGCTTCCTCTATGAAGATAGTGTGTCAAATGTGCTTTGTGTTGTGGGTCAGAAGGACAGTCTGAATAAGAGTTAAATGTGTACTACAATATGGTAGCACTATTTACTAAATTCAGATTTTACACTAAAAGACAGTGAAAAACTTGGATGAAAATGTCTTATATTGAGTTCTTCTCCACCTATACACGAGATCAAAAGTAATCCACAGATAGAATGAGGTGTCTGCCAGTCCATTTTAAGTTATAAAAACATAGAAAATTAAGGAGCAATATTGTTTGGGTTTTTTAAGAAGTCTATTCCTGGCCTGAGCAGAGACTCAAAATCTCTATGAAAAGACTTTATGCTATTAATTTTGTAGATTGAAGCCAAGTTTCTAGCTTTTCATTCTGTTGAAAATTGCAACAGTAGTTCAAGAAAATTTGCCATATTAAATTTTGATTTTCTAATTGTCTTTAGAAATTTTTAATAACAACATTGATACTAAATTTGTTTTCTGACCGTGTTAATTTATCATTATGTTGCTAAAAGAAGAAGGTAATTATATGGGCTTTTCCTTCCCTTTAATTTTATATGTTACTATTCCTCAATAAACATTTTATCCTGTGCAGATAGATGAAGTCATATGGGTAGATCTCAATCTTAAACTGGCATAGTGGTATGCTTCAAGTGTTGTATGAGCTTAGGGCTGAAAGTGTAGACAAGAATAATTTTATGTGCTTCATGCATATACACTGCATTTGAATCAATTTGAATTGTTCTCAGGTTATATTCTTGATCTGGCAGTTAACAAAGGTCACACAGTGTAGCAGTAAAAATTATTCTGTGTGTGTGTGTGCTTTGAAGACCAAAACTATAGCATAAGACAGTTAAGGTCAAGTTTTCTTTGCAGACTCTGCTGAAACATTCCCATTTCGCACTTGTGCATGCCCAGTATATGTGATAACCGCTCCTTTTCTAGTGATACACTTGATTTCTCTCATATGTGTTTATCAGACCTCCTAAGAGCACAGGAGCAGGCAGTTCCCAAATACTGGAAGTCAAGTAGATGTGCAGTAAGCCAGTTTGGCCGAACAAGAATCTTCTCTTGGAAAATTAAGCAAAAAAGAATCGTGTATGTCCAGTGGAAGCAAGGATCATGTGACATGGAAAGAATACAGAGGTGCTGCTTGCCACTGTAGGGGGTGGTCCTGTGCAGGGTCAGGAGCTGCTAATCCTTTGGGTCCCTTTCAGCTCAGCATACTCAGCACATTCTGTGATTCTGTGAAATCTGTGGTAGATATCAGGAAGAAATTTGTTACCGGGAGAGTGGTGAGGCACTGGAACCGAGAAGCTGTGGATGTCCCACCCCAAAAGTGTTCAAGGCCAGGCTGGATGGGATATTGAGTGATCTGGTCTAGTGGAAGGTGTCCCTGCCCATGGTAGGGGGGTTAAAACTAGATATTCTTGAAGGTCCCTTCCAAGCCAAAATATTCTATGATTATATGATTCTAACAGAGGCAAAGATTACTTGAAAACTGAGACTTGATAGGAAAAGAAGGAATTGAAAAGGAGAATATTTTCAATTGCCATGGTTGGTTAAGGTGGAAACGTTGCCTGTTAAAGATTTTTGTTGAAAAATAAAGCTTCAGTGTTGGGATTATTTGGGAGCCCAGGACTAACACTTCCTTTACCATCTACTGCCATGAAGACATCAGAAAGATGGGGTACAAATTACCTGAAATCTTCATTACATGCTCTGTTTCTTGTTTGTATCATCAGCCATTTAGCCATTGAGGCTCTTTCCTTAGTGTCATTTTTCTTTCCCTAATCAACGATATTTACTTGCAAAATGACATTTACTTATAAAGTGACAGTCTTTTTCACCCTCAAGTGACATTTCTATGGCACACTGTGCAAATGTTTGGCAAAGATTTGCTGGATCGATTAGAGGAAACAAAGGGAAAACACACAACAGATGTTGATTTTCTTGTAGCTGCAACTATTGTTTTGAAAGACTGACACAGAATTTTCAGTTTTTCTATCTTTTTAACAGCAATGCAAAAGAATTTGCCCAACTGCAGCACGCACAAAATTTCACCTTCATTAAACTGACTCTGAAGACTCCTAATAAGGGAGGCTGTGAGTCATCTTTCACAAGATAAGCTGTTCTGAAAACAGCAAAACCATTACAGGACAGTCATGCATCAATCATGGAATTAGATGAACTAGCTTGCTTTGACCTTACAAGAGACTTTTCTCTAGCATCAGAGAAGCAAAGAGCCATTTCCCCTAGCATTTCCTTATTTAACTATCGAATTCATTTTTATGAGAAATTAGATTTTTGTTAAAATCCTGAGTCTGGTAAATATTTTTATTTTAAAGTATCAGTTTTCTATTCCTTTGTTAATGAGTTTTTTCTGAATAAGCAGATAAAAGATTTTATTTTTGCATTGCATTCCTACACATTGCAGAAACATAAAAGAATTTATCAGGTCTTGGCAAAACCTCAGTCATTAAAGACCTAGTTCTTTTGGCTGAACATATAGTTCACTGAATTTGGCACCACTAGCTCATAATCTTTAAGCTCAGTTTTAAAGTAAACAGTCAAAATATATCAACTTTCCACGCTGGTTTAGAAAATTTTAATTAAAGTAAAAATCCAATGCAATAAAGGGTGTCTGGATGTTTATCCTAGAATCAACACTAGAGGTTACATTTAATAGCCTAACCATACTCATCTAAAATCATTTTATACGACTGACAATGTCTGGGACATCTGCATAGGATTTGAAATACAGGGCACAGGTCATTGTGAAATGCACAAAGCCTTCTAGAACAGCAGCTGGATGCCAAAGGGAATACTCTGTAGGATCTCAAATGACTCTAAACTCTTCAAGTCTAAGCTTCTCAATTTTCTTCTTCCTTGAAAGCTTTTTGTTTCATTTTGCTTGTTTTGGTTTTTGCCTTTTTTTTTTTTTGTGGGGGAAAAATTCATTTCCTAATGTTTTGCTTCAGATCAAATATGGAATCAGTTTTCACAATTGCACTGAGAGATTTTTGTTTTTTTTTTTTTTTTTAGTTCTCCCTGTTTCTTCTTTTAATGAAAAGTTTCTAATCAGGTACTTTTATGTATTGAAAAATCATTACTTAGATTAAAAAAACCCCTCCTCCTCAGAAAAGGCAAGACAGATGTTAAAGAGAATGGGTAGACTTAAATTAGCCAAGTCCCAGGCTCACCCCACCTCCTGACATTCTCTTATTGCCTTAACTTCAGAGGTTAACTGCTCCACAGTTTTGAGTCTAGCTCTAATTTAGTTTTGGACTCTCCAGTGTCTCATGTGACATAGAAGTCAGTGCAGCACAAGATAGTGATCAGCTTAAGGATATCCAGCTAAAAGTATCCAAAGAGTAAAAATGACTATCTGACATCTGCCTTGTCTCTTGAAAGGAAGCTGTTCTTCACTGATACTAAGAGGATCCTTCAGTAAGAACAATTCCTAGTTCAGCGTTTACATAGATGAATGAATCTAGCTTCTGCTATGCTTCCCAGAGCACTACTTTCATGTGCCCTAAAACAGATTACAAAAAAAAAAAAAAAGCAAGCTGGTGTATGTTACTTGTTTCCCTTTCCTAATTGTAGTCAGGTATGGCCCTTCTGTCAGACCTAATGACACTTTAATTGGAGAAAATACATCCTCTCAGACATGAGGCCAAGAAGATCTGACTTTTAAAATGTGGCCATCCACAAGCAGATGGAATCTGCAGTAAGTCTTAAATGAGAGCACGAGTAATGAGAATGGGCATATTAACTTATTAAGACACTATAATTTCTGCAATCATTTCCAGGTATTTTAGTGAGCTCATCAGTATCATGTAAGTTTGGTCTGAGCTGGGTTTCACACAGATTTGCCTCATTCGTGAACTAGTCTCGATTAAATGACATTTTAGATACTGAATCATAGTATAAGATAACCTTTAAATCTTTCATTCCTGCTAGGTCTTTGAAAATTATATATGCCTCCTTTATGTAATATATGCAATCTAGTAAACTTTTAGTAATCTGATTTTCAGTCTATGTTACAGCTAATTTTCCAGAATTTCTTAATTGTGGTTATGGATATTGGATTTTTCATTTTCCTTCACATGCTGGGATGAATGGATATCACTAAGTGTGGTCTTGTCGTCTCATACCTCAGGAAGGTTCTGAGAGTGTCACTTTTAATGATGAAAAGTAAATAAAAGGATGAAATTACAACTAAGAACAATGCTCTGAATTACCATCATCCTGTGAGTATGATTGTATCTGGATTAGCTTTTATGTTGGGTATGAATTCATACAATATAAAACAGAAGTGAGAAAACAATTTACATTATGAAAATGTCAGATTTTGAAATTAAGCACGGTAGGGTGGACAATGCTGAATAGATTTTTTGAAAATTGCTGCCCAAACACTAACACATATCCATACTCCTATCAGCACTAACGCCTATCCATATTCCTATCAAAAAATTACAATCTATATAATTTTTACCTTACACACCATGTAGAAATGTATTTTTAAAGTATTTTTATAGTATATGAATATACAAAGTTCCCATATTAGTTTGTATTTTAAATAAAAATATGAACATTTTTAATATGTTAAGGTCAAATGTAAACTATACTTCTTAGATAGATTTCCTCTGAAGATCTCTGCGCATTAGTATGACATTATTTTTTTTAATTAGGTTTACTTTTAAAAAATATTCTATAAGAGTTTTATCTTGACCTCCATTGTATTCCCCCAATGTGTTGTATACATTTGTATAAATAGTAATAATCTCTGTTTTATCTTTCATAAAACAAGTTTAAAATCAAATTGCATTACATTTTAAACCTAGTTATAGGGATAAAATTATGTAATAATAAAGGTTATATTCAATATTATAGGGAGTAGTTACAGTTAATGATGAAATATGGAAATGATACACAATAAAAGCTAAAGAAAAAGGCTAATGTACAGGAAAAAAATAAGAAAAATGCCCAGAAATGGAAACTCTCACTTTTCCAGTCCATAGTGTACTTATCATCATAAAACAAAAATAGTGAACAGAGGCTTCAATTACTTGAATAATTAGGTTCCCTGGGTTGGTGTAGAAAAATAGACTATTTATTAAAAGGACATCACAATAAGAATTGCAAAGAGTAATGAATGTCCTCTGGGAAAAAAATATACCCCTGAGTAATTAACAATGAAAAATTTCCTGGGGGGAGATGAAGAAAAATAATGAAAATAACAAAAAAGGTTTTGCAATGAAAAATAAATTATACAGCCTAATCAAGGTGCAAAGCACAAATTCCTGTTTAAAACAGGAAAAGGAGTGCTAGGTACTCTTGTATTGTGTGGGCAGATGGTCAGGGTGTAAGAGCTGCTAATGCAGTGAACTTTATTTTATTTCAAGTTCTGTACCAAGGTCTGATATGATGAGAAGCTTATGCAGATTTAGTAACCTTATATGATGGCATATTTGGTCACATCAGCTTTCAGATATACATATTATAGAACTCTAAAGCTGCAATTAATCAGTTCAGTTGTGCTGTGAGAGTTCCATTCCTTTTTTTTTTTTTTTTATTTAATCTGTTTCATCTCAATTCTCTGAGCACTGTTTAGGGCTGCTATCAGTGAATTCTAAAGTAGTAGCATTAGCAGTAGTCTGTTAACAGGTGTTTATTTAGTTATGCCTTGGAGTGAAATATTTCTCCTGAGACTAGAGTTTGAAGGAACTCATTTGCTAGATAATTTTCTACAAGGGTACATATTTTATTTTATTATATTTTTATTTTATTAATCTAGTAGAAACTTGATCTATGTTCTAATGACCTTGAGTTAAGTAACAATCTAGCAAAGACAGCAACTGTGACAACAATGCTACACAGATAAGAGATTGACAGCCATAGAGACAACCATTGTCAAAACAATTCTGATCTGTACTCCAAGCCATGTGATCAAATGCTGGCCTTTTTTGTTCGAGATTGATTTAGCAGTCAAACAGCATACACCACACTTTAATTGTTTTAATTTTTTTTCTCCTAGCTCTTTGTTTCTGTGAACATTTATGGGATGGTGTTGCTTCTTTTTTTTTTTTTTTTGATCCTTTCAAACTGGCACTTGAGGACCCCACAGACACTCATGTAATTCTTGGGGACACAGGGTGAATTCACAATAAACAAATGTCTTGAGAGAAAACAAAAGAAAAGAGGAAGAAATAAAAGTCATCAACTCAAGAAAAAATCATTGCAAATGTTGAACATTGGAAAGCAGCACCAAAGTAGCTTTTCCATGTGCTATACTGAATAGAAAATTGCCACTCCAATTTTCTTGAAACTCCCTTTGAAGATTTTTTTCCCTCTTAGTATTATATATTTTTGTGTTTATTTCAGTTTGGTTCTTTGTCCCAACACACTACAGCTAAACAAAATGCCTCAGGCTCTGGAAAAATTTGGAAACACTTTTGGAGCAAACACTTGACACAAGAATTGCACCAGTTAAACATAACTAGTTGGGAGGTCTTTTTGGAAAATCTGGGCACTATCACTTCTTGGCAGAATTTTTGAAAGGAACAGACTCTCAGTTCTGTACTGCTGGCTCCCTATTCTGGACGCATGATAACATAATTTCAGGATGAGATTTTTAAACTCCAGGTTAGCTACATTTTGGAGCAAATGCCTCTGTATAATCATTATAAACTTTCTGCTCCAGAAACAAAGTTTCTGAAGCAGTAGTTTTATGTGCTTAAGTTTGTGTTTGCTAGGACTTAGATGAATCTGTAACACTAGAAGAGCATTTTAATTCTAATAGTAGATGATTGACACAACCTGAAATGTTATTTCTAAGCCTAAATTCAGGACTGCAATTTATAAATGCTACCTACCCAGACTTCACAGCACCTGGCGTGCCCTAGATGAATAAGACTTGTGTCAAAATCTTTCCTGAGGGCTGAAGTTGGAGCTACTATGCAATCTCAGTGCAGACTTCAATGTTACTGTGTTGATCTCTTCACTTAAAGATTATTGACTTAAAAGAAGATTATTCTATATCTACACTTGTCATAATTTTTGCCTATTTTATCCAGTTCTCTTCCAATGTGTAACAAAGACAGCAAGTGATGATGAAGGCTAACCTAACTGCAATACTAGATTCTATCCTGCGTTGCTGACTTCATTCAGAATGGCCTGAAATGATAGGAAATTTCTCTGTTTAATGTAGTGACTTTGATTTAGATAATACATCAATAGAAACTTGTTTGAGTCAGATCCAACAAAACTTTAGCATAATTTCTTTTTATCATATATGAGCTATTGCTGTCATATGTATTGTACTTTGACTATACTGTTATCTTTTTTCTCATATATATGCAGACAAATCATATACCAAGATATATATATACAAATATATTCTCTTTTCTTCCTAATCTCTTTCTAATGTTTGGTATTTTTATCAGTGCTGAATAGCACAGAAAAAAAAAAGAAAAATATAGCTTGATAGCCCAAAGGAATTGCAAGTTGGTGCAAAAGCAGCTATTCAGGTGCCAGTTTAAATGCTTTAAGTTATCTAAAACCTCAACATCAAACCATAAATTAGGCATGAGCCTATGAAAACCTAAATCATTCTGGATCAGCATCTGAGGACCAGACCTATGACATGGCATTAGACACATATTACTGGATCACTGCCAGTGTTAAAGAAACAGCTTTGTGTATTCTATGCAGTATCTCTGTATTGAGGCACTAAAATATGAAGAGTATCAATGACATTTTCCCCTAATTAGAAATTATATTACTCAGACTGTGTTAAGAGTCAGTGAGGAATGATTTGACTAATGTAGTTCCATTTTGAGGATGAACCTTCGGTAAGCGTAGGAAATTTAAGACTCCCAAAACAAGATTCCTTTAGAATAGAGTGGCATGATAAAGAACACCACTGCCCAGATACTATAGTGATAGAATAGCAAAAAGATTTTATTTCTAATAGTTGTGAGCTGAAAAACATATTTTATCTGAGAGTGGATGGAAAGTGTATTTATGTCAATTCTCTATGTATTTAAATTACAGATATTTTTCAGCCTTGCCTAAATTTTAATGCTGGTTTTGATCTATGTGTCCTTTTATTTTTGTCAAATATGTCATATTGGGCCCATACTGGTCTAGCTAAACAATTAATGGGCCTTTTTTTACAGCTATTGCAAAAAGAAATTTTAAAAGAAAAACCCAAATGACACAAGGTCTGACTGAAGTCTAGAAACAGACTTTCTCAGACCTTGCAGAATTACCAGAGTTTGCTGTGAGTCATCATACAGAACAAATAATTATTGAATTAGTTCTTAGAACACTATGCAGCATTTCTTTTTATATTTGCCGCAAATTTAACACCAAAATTTCTCTCACATGGAGATATTCACAGAAATTAGGCATATTGTATTTGCAAAAAAATTTAGACAAATACACTAGTAAAATTATGAACCCTTGATGAACAAAGCTGTAAACAGAGATAAGAGTCAAATTTGTAAGTATTGGCTCAATTGTACTCATCTGGACAATTTTTATGCAATTTAGTAGAATTAAAAACCACTGATAAGTCTGTGTCACTCATTCCAGATTTTTAAAATGCTCAAGATAACATCTCTGAGCAATGATGATGTTCTTTAAAATAAGTGGAATTCAAGATTTTTAGAGACAATCCTAGTCTTTAGGTCTGACTGCCATATCCTTGGCACCATAAATGGCATATTTCCATTTGAAATCCATTTTCAGATTGCAACAAATTTTTTCATTATTTTTACAAACAACATTTAAACTACTTTATAAGAAGAATATTTTAAAAATCAAAACCAGATGTCCAGCACACTTACTATTTCCTGTGAATATCCAGAAGAAACACTGGAGTGAACCACTCTTCACTTTGCCTGCACTTCCACCAAAAGCAATCATGGTTTTGATGTTATACAAGGAAGTTACACTCTAGTTTCAGGTTCCCCAACTCAAGACCTGTAGGGTGAAGGGACGCTCAACACGTCTTAAAGGGATCAACTGACCAAGGAGCACCCAGTGAGTTCCCCAGTCAGGTTTATAAGGAGCTGTGAAAGGCCACCCTCACACAGAGGATGCAAAACCACAATATTTTATCGTGACACTCTCTACCATATGCAGAACACACCATAGCACCAAGTGAATTAATATGGGCCCACATTAGCTGCACTTATCACATATTACAAATAGACAAAGCTTATTTTTGATTTACTTGTTTCTACCTATTTTTAGGTCAAGGCCTTTTTTCTTCTTGATTTTCCTGTCTTAAATCCACTACTTATCAGGCAAGACCAATTTCATTTGTCCAGTCAGGGGTCTTGTCATGCCTGCCTCAGTATTGATCCTTATTTTTCCTGTCATGGTTTTGGCATTTGTCACTCTACCTGCTCTTTCTCCCTATTTTTTTGGTGATATTTGAATGCACACTTGCTTAGGTCTATGTCAACACTGTTAGAGGGAATACAAATCACACTGAATTTTTTCCAGGGACATCTACTCTTTCGAAGCCTTTCTTTGACTTTTTTCAAAAATTGAAACTGCACAAAGACAAACCAGAAGCCACAGTGGATACCAGTCTATCTCCCATAATGAAAAACAGGGAGAATGCAATTGTAGGGGTTGTAAGAGAGTGTCTATGCGACATTTAGGTATTCTTTCTAAGAAGCAAGTGGTTGGATTTCTGGGCAGGAGTGTGGCTCATAAAAAAAGCTTTCTGTTCTGAAGCAGCCAGTAAGACTGAAAGAAGGTAAAATACTGAAATAAATGGTATGTATATGCATATATACATGCATATTGTTGCAGTGCGATGTAATAGCCTGTTTCAGCTATCCCAGTTCCTCCCCCAGGTGTGCCAACACCCTCTCCCTTCCCCTTCCCTTTGCCCCCTTGCTGAGTGCAGTCTGTCAATCCAGCATTCCAGCAAGGCAGTCAGGTGATTGGCTAAGTTCAAAGGATGCCTCTCAGCTCTGGGGGCATTGGGCTATCCAGGTGTCACTGGTCCCCTGAGATTTCCTCACCCTTACCTGGTTGGTGGCACACCTGCCCTTCCCTCCCTCTCTGCCTGGGCTTAAAAGACACGGCAACCACTCGGTTCCTTGTCCTGTTGGAGCTGTTGCTGGATTCAGAGGCCTGTGTGCCAGGAATAAAGCTCTAGATCGAAACCCTCCAGCAGAACCCAACTCTTTTGCCTTCACTTCACTTAAAGCCTTTCTGCCAGAGGTAAACCTGAGTTCCTGCTTGTCTGGACTTGTTCCAAGTGCCAGATGTAGCATCCAGCCAGCCAAAGATGTCTCTGAGGTGAAACCACCACAGGTGCCGCCTTTGGTCAAGCAGCAAGGCCAGATGAGCCCAGGTATGTTCCATCCGGCAATATTGGGATTTAATTCCAATAGTATATAAAATTCAACAAACAGACAGGGAGACTGCTTCAGATTCACAAATGCAGGCATCTACAGTAGAGGGGCCCTAAGTTTCTATTATAGTCAGCCAATGCAGTTACCAAAGCTCAAAAAAACAGTATCATCTGAATGCAGACACCAGAAGTGCCATTCAGTTGCTTTAATTTTTCTACCATTATTACAGAAGTCTTAGGTTATTTTTGTGTGTCTTTAGTTGCTGTTTCAGAAGGGCAGAGCTCTCTTGCATGTCCTATGTCAAATATCATAGCCCTACATTGGCTGTTTGTGTACCCTAGCACATCTCAAAAGCCAGTGACTCAATGACCATTTTCAGGCATCTGAATCGATCTATATGTATATATATTTCCCATAGTTTAAATTTAGATTTTGTAATTTTAATTTTAAAAAGCACGAGACAGGATACTGTACAACTGTCTGTGCTCAAGAAAAATTGATTCAAAGATTCACTGCTCTGACCCAGGTTATTGTTAACTAAGACCAGCTAAATTCAGAATGTGTCTGTTGTCTAAATTGCTTTGTTGAGTGCATAGAATTAAAATAAAAATATCCAACAAACTGAAGTGCTTGATAAAGCACAATGGGCAATAGTCAGCATGATGGCATACACACCTAGCACACACCTAAGCATTTTGCTGTTTGAAGAACAAACAAAATCTTGCAAAAGAACTAAATGCTTTCAAGTAAGTCTCCTCCCATCTAAAAGTGAGAATCTGTCTATCTCTGGGACAGGTGTGGCCCTGTTTGTACCAAAACAACCATATATTTAAAAAATGAAAAAGACTTCTCAGAATAAGAGATCTTTGGAAGAAAAAAAAATTGAAGTTTGTTTTGTGTTGATTTAGATTTGGTTTATTTTTTTAAACTTTTATGAGAATGTTATACCAAGGATTGCTGCTGTCATGAAAAGAGGACACTTTTTTTAATAGTAACAAAACATTTTTCACTAAATGCATTCTGAATGATAAAATAAACCAAGATTTTAACTTCAAAAAGCATTTTAGGTATTCATAGTCAACTATAGGCAGTTTCTGTAAAGGCAGGTACAACCAATCATAAAGTGCATCTCCCTGGAAAATATTGTTAACATGCATCACTTTCCTTCTAATTTAATGCTTCAATCTGAATAGTATTCTAGAGGTAGCTAAGGGTTAAAGCTAGATAATGAGTAATAAATTATGTATATGATGAGATTCTGTGCATTCTTTTGTTTCTTGGTTTTATGTCTCTCTCTTTTGGCACAGTTGAAATCTGACCAGAGGGCTTTATAAGATTTCTCTTTTTGTCCCTTTTCCCCTTCCTTTTTTTTTTCCTTAAACATCCTACATTTCTAAATAATGTAAGTATCCTGGCATGTACCATCTTTGACAAGTCAGAGCGATTATTTCTAGAGTACTGTCAGGTTAGATAAGCTTTCCATCTTGTGTTAAATCCTGTGTTGGAGTGCTTAATTCTAACACAACCTTCCACAGTCTGACAGTATGACATTAGGAATCTACTGATACATGGAGGAACTACATCTGGAAATTGAATGATTCATTGAACTTTTGGGACATGTCTTTCTCTATAAGTTTCAAAATTTATTAGCATAATTCATGTTAAATAATGTAAGGTTTCACAGCATGAAGAATTTTTCAGGTACATCATATATAGATATATATATACACACATATGTCTGCATGTATGTGCCTGTATCCATATAAATATATATATTTATGTGTGTAAGCAGAGGCATAGCAAGAGGTAAGTATTAAAGAGATTCATATACTTATATTAAAATTATTTTTTAAAATATGTTCTAAAAAGGATATTCTCATAAAGGTTTATGTGTTAATTTTTTTTCTATTATTATTAAAATTTCCTTAGTGGCTTTCTGTTTTGGTTGATACTGGAGTTTTATTACATATATATGTTTACTGTTTTTTAGTATGTTTGTCAGCTGTTGAAGGCCAGTTATATTGAAGTATACATAGGAAATACATATGGCATGTCCCTGTATATAGAAAGAAAATTTGACCACAACTTACGAAAATTCTTGGCAAAAGTAGCAATTTAATTAACTCCACAGTTATGAACAACTGAAAAGAGGTGACTGTGTCACAATATTTTTTATAATACTTTGCACCATTATACAACCTAATTAATAAATGATTTCTCAAGAAAAAAAGTGAAAGATTTGAACCAATAAGAGAAAAATTACTGAGAATTGCAGAACTGATTTAAAGCAAATGAATTAACATGACCAAGTTTGTAAGCCTTAAAAGACTGGCAGATTATATTCAATTGAATGTCATAGGAATAATCTTACATAATAACATGAGAAAGCATGAGGAAAGTATTTCTAAGATTCAGTAGCAAGATATAAATCTAGATAAATTTAGAATTTAGAATAGAACTGAAACACCGTTGCTTAATAATTATGGGTTTTAGTCATCATCAGATGTGCAGGATTCTCTCTCCCTTGAAGTCTTTATCCCAAAAAGACAGTTTTTCACTGAAAATTCTGTGTTTCATTGCAAAACAGTGAACTTGACAGAAGAACTTTCAGGTGAAATTGCAATGGGCTTGGTTGTAGAAGAAATCAGAATAGATTAAGGCAATTATTCCTTCTGATGCTTGGGTTGTTTGTTTTGGTTTTTTTTTTCTTAGGAAAGGAACATGGCATTAATATTCTGCTTTGCTGATGCCTCACCATGAAATCTTTGGCATGTCAATGCCAGAGGTGTGAATCAGGTGAAAACTTAGGAGAAAAGAAAATGAAGATAAAAAAGGAACAGGAAATTGTCTTTGTATTGTGCTTGATGATAGATTTCCATGAAACAAGACAATGAACTAAAATGCATTTGGAAAAAAGATAATATATTGATTTCACCTCTCTATCTTGTCACCAAATAGATTAGGATGGTTTTTGTTGCTTGGTGCAAAGATGAATGTACACAATAACCTTGAAGGAATAACTTTTTACAGTGTTGCCTCTGCTATTGTAATTCTTTTCGTCTTGTACAATTTAAAAATTAACCCTCCCTTCCATCTTTCATACCCACCCGTCTATTGTTCATGCCTCAGCCTTTATAAATTACTAATTCCTTGATGGACAGAGACATTCTCCATTGTATGCAATGGAGAATTCTGTAGGTCTCTGATTTGTAACCTTAATCAGTTCCTCTGTCAGACAAATGGTTCAATTAATATGATTACATATATAGGTATAGGAGCCCTGTCTATGAATACAGGACAGCATTTCTCACACTGAATGAGACTGAAATTCCAAGAGGCATGTATGTCTCAAAGAAAAGATAATTTGTTGCAATTAAGAACTGCTTTAGGAATGTTGCTGGTAAAATCCAAGCCTAAATCTAATAGTTACATTGCAATTACATTTCTGCTGGTGAATATCCAAATGTTAGAGCAGATAATGATACATGCATCTAAAATATTTTAAATATTTGCTCTAATGTCACCCAATTTGTCCTGATATTTTAATTTTTTAGCCCACTATAAGTTATCATATTTTACATGCTATTAACCTTCTACTCAACTGAAGGATAAAACTTATAATTTCAAAAAAGTCCATATATTTTCTCCTGTCATAGAATATAAATTGCTGTTATTTAAAGAAATTTGAAAGAAATTCAGCATGGCTGATATTGCAAATTGCAGCATTTATAACATGGAAATTGTCTTAGTAGTTAGATAGATATTTTTCATTAAAATTACAATCTATTATTTATACTACTAATAAATAGGTCTAATGAGTGTATTGTCTCATAAATATTGATGACTTTTTTTAATAAAGAGTATGAGGATTCTGAAAATTCTGTTTTGAAGTATCTAACTTTATTCTGAAGCAGAAAACAAAATCTCTGGTTTAGGTTCCTAAATACTTAGGCAAAATATCAGGACAACCAGGTTACTCAAAATGGAATGTAGAAACCAACATTCAGGAAAGCAAATATAGAGGCAGAGGTGTACCTCTTCCGAAGTTTTTGCCAACAGGACGGCCACTTGGTACTGACAGTCTGGAAAGGAGAGTGTCAGTTCTGCTGAAAGGAGGCCAAGGAAATATAATCTGTATTAAATTCTGCTCACTGGGAAGATGTCCTAAGTTTTGATGATAACAAACACTGATACCATCTTCATTTTGTCCAGTCTTGATGTGCAATTTGTAGGTTCTGAATGATACCAGGCTTTGATCTGTCCAGGCTCATGAATCTGAGATATACACAGAGAAGCAGTTTAAAAAGTAAGGTAAGCATCAGTAATAAAAGGAAAGTACTAATATAGGTTAAATGACACTGAGTTGAAAGGACAGATGTTCAGGATCCAATGCATTTAGCCTGTGATGTCTGCTGAATTGTGACTCCAAGAACTGTGGTTGCTTCCTGCCTCTAATAAAAGATTGTTTTCACCTTTTATGGGTATCACTCACTCTGTTTCTGTGAATTAGAAATTAATTTTGAAGAACACAAACTATTGCTCTTCAATATAAATAATAAAGACAGTAACTGTATATTTTTACAGTACTGCATATATTAGAAACTAATTGCATGCAGGATATCACTAACCACAGTTAATTGCCATTGAAGAATGTAGATTGCAATTTTGCTGTTTGATTAATGAAAGTTTAAACCCCTTGAATTCTCTTTGTTCTTGGTAACCATGATTTGGTATTTATAATATTTTAAGATAGGCTTTTTTTTCATGGTGTTTAAATACTTAAGGGGAAAACCCTTTAGACCTCAATATTGTAATTTGGAGACTGTACTTTTTAATGAGAATTTTTCAGTTTGACTCTTTAGGCATTCTTTGCTCATTATCTCATCTGTGACCTTCAAACATTCTGGAAGGAGATATTGAGATAATAAATATGATTTCTACTTTTAGCATGTTTGTTTTACTTACATCGAGATCTCTAAATGGCGATGAGGAGGGTAGGAAAGAAATGCCATCAGTAGAGTATTTCTCTTTCTGTGTCATCCCACTGACCCCCTCCTCTGCTGCCCTCCTGTGAGCTGCTCTCTGCAATAGCTGTTTCTAAAGGACCAGATCTCTAATTTCTCTCTGTCTCGAACCTTGCAATTGGATATGATACAAGGATCTTGCCAGAGAAAGGGATTAGAAAGGATGGACAATGTAAAATAATGATCAAAAATGGCCTTTCAGTAGTGATTGCCTCACAGAGATGGATTTTACTAGACATTGATAAGGCTGGGCAGCAGAACGTTCTTCACGTTATTTGAGTGCATGGTCACCAGTGGCTAGTGAATTAGCTGTGAACCCTAACTAGCTGAAGCAAATAATAGAAAGAGAGCAAGAAAATGCATGACTAGAATGATTGTGGATACCTTTCCATAAAAAAGAACCAGATGAAAAACTTATAAAGCAAACATATGTTAATCTTTAATGAGGAAACTGGGAAAAAGACGAAAAATATTCTAGAAATGTAATGATACTCCTTTTTTTTTTTTTATCCAGTAAAGGCACAAGCATTTGTACCATGTCAGTATAGAATATACTCTTTCTCTCTGATCTTGGAGAAATAAGATGCCTATTTGGGACACATTTGGTAAATTAATTTCCATCAAAGTCATAAGGTATTTTGTCCATGTTGAAAAAAACATTGAAGACATTACAACATTTAGACAACAAGACCTATGCTCCTTTATGTCCACGTTAGCCCAGAGTATGAGTATCAACTGTCTTACCCATGGAAATATAAAACCCCTTCTTCACACAGATACCTATGCAGGCAACAAAGATCAGCAGAAACCTAGCTGTTCTTATCTTTGTAATTAAACAAAAATTACAGTTGTTACATATATTCAAAGGGAGAAATGCAAACATTTCTAGGGGGAAATACAAATGTTTTGATAACAGATAATTTACCTGGACTAGTCAAAAGGTAAAATTTATGCCTTAAAAATATCCTTTTGAAAATAGGTATGCATGTATTGCCTCCAATACCACAAATATCATTAAGCAAAAATGTAGACATGAATTGCTGTTTTGTACAATTCTTGTATGTAATTTTACCTCAGATATAGAGGAAATAAGAGTAATTAAATTCCAGATTTTTGAAAGTTAAAAGATGCAAGGACTGGTGGCACTAACGCTTCTAGGTCAAAGTGTTTTGTTCCGAGGCACACAACTCAGAAAAACAAAGGCCTCCTCTTTATTATCTTCAGTAATGAAGGAAGAATCCATTGAACTTATTAACATCTTTAATTATTTATGGCATTTGGGATGAGTCAGAAAGGTATCCATTTTGTTATTTAATAACTTAAATGATTAAAGATTCATTGTATCATTGATCAGTCAGAGACAGTTGTGCTGAAAGCCTGAAGATCTATTCTGTTAGATAGTAGGCAGCTCCTGCAAGATGTTTGAGAAATATCTTTATCTTTCAAATTTGAAAAGCTGCCATCTGGAGCTATATTCCCACGTTTTGCTGAGCAGCACTCTCTTGGCTAAGAAGAAAAGTCATATGTTCTTTTTGGGATAGCTTATTTATGTACTCTTGAGCTCCCTGTCACCAAGTAATTTTCAGTGCAAGTCAATCTTCCAAAAATGGGGATTTGCAGAGGCAAATCTGCCCAGAGATTGGACGGCTTTTCATATCGAATGGTCTGGGTATATCACCTCTGCCTAGCCAGTTAATCCACCATCTTTTCTTTTTCAGAGTTTTTGGTTGGTATTTCATATAAACTGATAAGAAAACTAAGCTAGATGAAACTGGAGCCATCGTCTTTTGTGGAAATTGGTGCAATAGAGTTGAGATTTGAGATAGGCTGGGCATGGAGTGCAAGCAGTCACTGCATTCTAGTTGTCTATGCATGTGACATGGCTGAAATATCCCCTTTTAGAAAATATTTTGATCCAAGTAAAACACTTATTTTCAGGCCAGTGGATAAAGTAGTATACAAATAACAACTCTTCAGCTTGGCAGCTCTAATTAGCATTCTAAGATAATGCACTAAAATATTTTTAATGTCAGTTAGTTTTGGGAGTTTATGGGGGTTTGTGTTTTTCCTCTTATTTTCCTTGAATCATGACATACTCCTTTTTGTGATGTGTCATTAAGTCTGGAAATAAACAAATCATTGCTGCAGTGCTGGCATTAATAAAATCCTATACATGTGACAATATGGGGTAGCAGATATTTTGGAAGCAAAAAGGAATGTTTACTGTGTCTGTGCCAGACAAAGATGTTTAGCCTACAGCTATTTCATGGCAGTATTAGTGTCCAAGTTTTGAAAGCAATGGAATAGATTTAGCTTGCTTGTAGACTTTTGTTGTTATTTTGCATGGAAAATATCAGCAGATAGAAAGTCTGAAAAGTCCCTCTATTCAAACAGTCATTGCATTTCTGGAATAACAAGAAGCATAATTGTTTACTCTGTATAACTGCAGATAAACCCCTGTAAACCTGCTTTCCTCCACTATTCCTCCTTCCTTTTGCTTTTTTTTTTTTTCTCTAGGTAGCAGTGAATTCAGTGAAGCATAAGCTCAACTGATATCTATCTCAATTGATTAACTGTCTAAAAGATTTGATTTTCAGAATAGATGCCCAAGAGAGCTCCAATTCATTAGTGGTTGTCCACATGTGATTAGAAACTGTGGGAGGTCTAACCCCCTCTTTTAATTGATCCAATTTCATATTCCTCATGGTCATTAAGTGTGTTAATGGTAACTTAGCACCTGCATTAAGAAACCAACTTAACAGCATCCTACAAATGACTTTAAGTCAGCAGGTGCCAAATTTACAGGGGAAAAATGACATGATTTCTGCTCTAATGTTACTGCAGGAGGGATATGAAGTAATAAAATGTTGCAATTGTTTAATCCATCATGATCAAGCAGTCATGATTTGATGATAACATGATTGTTATATAATAACTATCCTTTGTTACTTGATTGCCCCTTCTTCACTCAAGGGTATCATTCCCTTTTTTATGGTAATAACTACATTCATTTATGCTACTCTGTAAGGAAGTAAGACTTTCCACTTTCTTTACTATAATGATATCCTAAGATTGAAGAAGCTGTTTTAGCTGTAGGTTATGCCAGAAACACCCACAGATTCTTTGTTATTATGCTGTGTTTACACAGACATTTTACTTGAGAAATCTATTTGTAAATCATATGAAAGGAAGCTCTCATTTTAATAGCATGCTCCTTCTAAAGGTATTTTGATTCCAGCAGGAGTGGCAGTACTTTAAATAAATGTTGACAGAGAATTTGAGACAGAGTTTGGGAGTGGTTATAGCAAATATTCAACTGCTATATTATTTTTAATCAGGGATGTAATAGTTAAGCTTTTCATTTAAAGATATTGTCCGATATTGTTGCTTAGTTTCTTCCTCAAAATATATCTGCTAGACGACTGTATAGATAAACACCACAAATACAATTTATTGGAATTGTATCTCTTCACATGCCCAAATTTGCCCCATTCTGAGCAGCCATGCCTAAACCCTGTTTGTTTCCAGAAAATATCTGGAGAAATGTCTGTGCTCCCTGAAGTGTTCAGTCTGTGAAGCATTCTGACAATGGCATATTTAGCATGAACCTATTTGATTAGGTTGTCATACAAAATGGAGTTACTCTAGGCTTTGTTACTGCACAACAGTGTAATTGGCAATAATTTCCCAAAATATCTGAGAAATCAAAGAGCATTCTAAGAATGGAAGGGAATCAGGTCTGTTTTAAGTTGCAACAGTGGGTACCCCATACAGTAAAAAGACAGAAGGAAATTCCAGAAATGTACCTTGGAATTGGTTAGCATTTAAGGAAAAATCAAGTAGAAGAATATGAAAGACAGGTCATGGGGGAATGAGAATGTAGGGGGTAAAGAATGCTACATTAAGAATGTAAGGGGAAGAAAGGGGTAGAGAATGTGAGATGCAAAAAGTAGGGTTTAGGGTGTTGGCTGGCAGGATAACAGATAAATGTTATCCTTTCAGAAAATGAATGCAGTTTCTAATATTTTTAATGTTACAGAACACCAACCTTATAGGCTTCTGGACCAGCACAAAATCTATATATACACTAAGCATAAACTCTAGGCCAGATGTTTTTCAGAAAATAAAATATTGTGCTCTGAGTTACAGGAAGACCCAGGGACCTGTAGCAGAAGCCAGGTGACTGGATAATCAGAAACCCAGCTGGAGCTGAGGGTCCTGAACTTTTGTACACTTTGAAAGGGAGAATATAAAATCCCTGGATTTCCTTCATTTAGGGTCCCTTTCCAGAGGCACCCGGCTCTGGCCGTTACTTGTTATTTAGCTGTTGCACCAGAACTAAATTATTTTAAGTATCGAGATGCCTGAGACTTAGTTTGGGAAACCTAGGGTGGAGATGGTATGGACTGTGGGAATGGGTGAGTGGGGAGTTAAAAGGAGCACCCGTTGTTTCCCCAGAGAGATGCCCTGTGAAGGGCTGCAGTTCCACTCAAGCTGTGTGGCTGTGGCTCCAGAATGGCTCCTGGGTGGTCAAATGGGAAAACTTCCTTAACAAGGGGAACTGTGTTTAGATGAAGACAAGCATATATGAGAAAATAACTGGGATACTGATTGCTATCAATTTGTAGTTCTGTCATCTAGTTCTAGATGAAAATGGAACTGTCCTGACAAAGTGCACATCTTTCCGCCTTCCCTAGAAAGCAGCAAGCATTTGGCTTGGTTATGAAGGCAAGTTGCTTTCTGCTGCCCTGCAGGAATGGTGGGAAGGAGGTTTGCTCCTGCAGTCCTATAGCCAGACTCTGTGCTTACCTGAAGAGTCAGCTGAGACATGGTATTAACTGGCACTACTTGAGAAAGACCAAGGCTGTGCCCATCAGAGAGGAAAAACAAGTTCTTTGGGTGTTGAGCCAGAAGCTCTGTGTTCTTTTACTTCACATTAACATGCTCCTGGGATTCTTCCTTTGCTTATTAACTTCTCAGAACTCAAAACTCATACTCTTTAGGTAAATTGTTTTGTCAGACATCATTTGGTGATTGTTTTAAAAAAGAATAATTAGTTAAATGTGAGCTTCATATAAATATTTACATATAGGTTTAAACACATATTCTTATACAGTGATATCAGATTTGTTTAATTAGTTCAGCTGAATTAACAGATTGTCATGACTGGCATAATGGTGTGTAATCAGCAAGTTTCTGTGTTAAAGCTCAGAGCACAAGTTTAATATGCAAAGGAAATGCAGAATTCTTCATGCTTGTAGTTTGCTTTCTGGAACTGATAATATGAGTATAGATGGTTCAAGAAGATGTAAAATGTGATTCCATTAATATTACCTTACATATTAAGTTTATATAATCCTTACATTTCCATCTGTGTCACATTTTGATACAGAGCAAAAATGTTGCCAGACATTTTACAATTATGTAGTTAAATGGAAAAGTGTTAGACCAAGCTGTAAAATTCCACCACAAAGAAAATCTAAATGTTTAGTATTTTTATTCTTTTTGATGTATGCCCAAGAAATTACAACAAAGAATCTAAAGAATACATTCAGCAATAAGAGGAAAGAATCAAATCACAAATTTTTGTAACTGTAATTCACCCAGAATGCAGGCATTTGGCCTCAGTCTAGTAGAGACATGAAAGGATATAGACATAAAAGTTTTATATGTACAAATGCAGGTATATGTCTAAAAGTTTTCATATGACTTAAACAGCATGGCTAAGCAGAATTCTCATTTTTTTTTTAAATTTCTGACCTCTTTTTCTTTTTTTTTTTTTTCTGATCTTCTAAGTACAAACCAACAGAAGCCAAAATAAGTAAAGTAAAAAGGATGAGTAAGTAAAATAATGATTATCCTGCTCTAGCCTTTAGGAAAACTTAAATCTGTTGAAACTTTTCATTAGTATTTCCCTGCTTGTCTCTTTATTTCTTGATGAATTTCCCACAGGGGAAAAGATTCTTATTAACTGACTAATGAATACCTGGGTCATAAATATAAATTATGAAGATTCTGCAGACAACTTTTGGGTGCAGTGTGAGTAATTTAATTCTTCATTAACTCTTTAGAGTGAATATTCTATTTTCCTGCCAAGTTTTGATTTTATTAGTAAATTTAATTTAATCCTTATACTTCTAATACAGTATCAAAACAAACAGCAACAGTTACATAAATCAAAACATGTATTGATAGTTTTCGCAGAGTTCCAGCCAAATTCATAGTTTGCATAAACTGATTTTTGTCTGACAGTCAGTGGAGAAATATCTTTTTATAGCAGTTGAGGGCTTGTCTCCTTATAACACAAAAAATGTATTTCCTTTGGGACCCTACCTGATACTGCATTTCATTTGTAAATTGCTGCAAACCTGGTGCATCAATAGCCTGGTGTGAGCAATTCAGACCAATATTTTTTTGTCTCAGGGCAAAATGGGAAATATAGTTTACAATGAGAGAGCTTAGAAAAGCACAACTATAATTAGAACTATACAATGAATGAAAAATTGGGAATGTATAGTAGATTCAGCTGATGTAGAAAAAAACATTGTGCTGATTTGCGCTCCCTTCAAAAAGCATTGCTTTATTCTACTCAATAGAAAATCCATGAAAACTGATTGATGAAGATAGCTCTCTCACTTTTTAATGTACTTTATATATATATATGTATACAATAAATTTTCATAGGTTGTCATTATGTTTCTATGTGCCAAATATTTTATTAGAATATTTAAGATAATGAGAAGTGGAGAAAGCAACAAACTGTCTTTACCTGGTCACAGGATTTGAACACATTGAACTCCTTCACAGGAAGCAGAAGAGTAGTCTGATGCTTGGGACAGAGCAGTGAGAGAAGTACAGAACATGCATATGTGCACTTGTCAGCACATATGGAGACACCAGAATTCAGGTGGCTTAATCTTCTACTGTATCCTACTTCTATAATTTGGCAAAACATTTGTACCCAACAGAGCAGCTTGCTTGCCTGTCTTCTAGACTCAGACAGAATTTTGAAATTCGGTGTACTCCAGGCACTCAGAAGGACTCTGTCTGCCTACCAGGAAGACTGAATGCTTCACAACATGCAGCAGTACCTTCTCTTTCAGTGTGTTCCAAAAAGAGTTACTTGCTTTTTATGTTCCTAATGATTTGAATCCTCACAGCAATTCCCTGAGCAGCTACATTTGTTCTATTCCACATAAAAATAATTTATCTTTCTACAGCTTAATTTTTATCTTTGAAGTCATTAAGAGCAGAATCAGGTCTTGTACACACACTTCAGGAATGAGACATTTGCAGAGCATTTTCTTCTGTTTGGGGAAAGTGGGTACTCTTAGTAACTAAATATAAATACACCATGCATTGTTATTACCATGTCTAAACGTGCTTTCATTATAAGAATAATTTGGGTGATTACATGACATTGAGACATTATGTTTTACAAGTTACAGTTGTGATTACTTCCCTACATTATGAAAATTTTGTATCTACTGGTATATATCTGCTATACATGCAATTCTTTTCTTAACTGGAAAAACAGTTAAGATTTAAAACATTTTCTAACACAACACTCATTTTTCTCTAGGTTTCCTTTTTTATAGTTAATTTTTCATTCCTTCCTCTAAGCTCACTGGAAAGAAACAGGAGTCAAGTGCTTTGTCTGAATGTTGCTTGAGTTAACCTGCTTGGCTTAAAACCTCATACTTAGATAATGTTTGTATCAATGATCAAAGATTTAGAAATTCCTTACATTTTCACAAAAGCATCTCTTTTATGAGTAAATATTTAAGTTGGGTGGAAGCTCAGTAGAATTCTGGGTCAACCTATCAGGTTCAGATACTGGGCAGATTAAGCTCCTCAAGATTTCAGGCAGTCAGGTCTTGTAACTCCCTTCCAGTATCTCTGGACAAACTACTCCATTGTTTCACTGCTTTCATTTTGAAAAACTTTCCTTCCAGCAAATCTGATCCTTACATGGTTTAGGTTCTGTCCATTGTACTTCACATTGTGCTGGTATCATATAATGGTGTAGGTATTCTTGGAACTGCTTTCCTTTAAGTAACTTCACACATTTGTGTTTTAGTACTGCCAAGTGAACTATTGAATTAGCAGTCCTGAAAGATAACACCCATTTCTTGATCAAGGCACAATGCAATAAAGGACCTACTTATGCTGGCTTTGTCAAAAACAAAGCTAGAGTCTGCCAATAAATGCAAATGTACAGAGAGCTCTCAGTCTGCCTTTATACTGGTTGTTCTTAATAGCTGCATTTAGATATTATATGGCCTTTCTCATGACCTCCATCACTTTTCATGCAAATGCAGGACACCTTTTTCTTGCAACTTTTCATTTTTTTAAACCTAATTTGTAAAGGTTTTTACATTCTTAGCTTATGTAGTTCTTGTTGTCCTACTCCCCTGTCTGTTAGGAAGTTTATGCATTATGTATAGGAAACTCCTTTCTTCAAATTATTACATTTACGGTGGAATAGACAGATGACAAAGCAGACACTACCAAAAAAAAAAAAAAATCAGTGCCCTGAATGTTAAAATAAAAATCTTTGTTTTCAGTCCTTCTGGACTTACTATGCCAAGAGCTGGGATTTTACTAAGGTTCTTGTTTTACCAAGCAATCTGTTCCTCTGCAGATGTAGTTGTGCAATGTCATTTGATTGTATTTTTTCCTGTAGTGTTCTGCTTACTTGAGAGTTTTGGGGGTTTTTTTCCTCTTTTGTCTTTTTTCCACATTGTGTTTCCACCTTTTCTGTCTTCTTATAAAAGTACTTACAATTTAATGAGTCTTCTAATTGAAGCGAAAGGTGCTTGTTTGCACTTAAAAATAGCTTTCAGTGAATTTGTCATGTACCAGTAATAGAAGAGCTGTCTTTCTGTTATTAGCACTGCAGAATAAACCTATGGTTAATACCTTATTTACACAAACTGAAGACGTTGGGCGACCTTGAAGCTGCATTGTGTTCAGTGCCCTTTTTATAACCTTAATTACCAGGGAATACAGCGCTTTAAAGAAAGACTAACATTTCACTTTAACATCCACGATAATCTATTATAAAGCCAGCTAAGCCAGCCCCCAAATACAGAGAAATGTTATTACATGCTCAGCTAGCTGTCAAGGGGCCATGAGTCAGTGGCTTACAGTTATCAAAAGTAACAAGGTTGTTCAGAATTTCATCCAACAAAGCCAGCCAGCTTATGAAGGGATTAAGCACTCTTTGATTAGAACAAATGGAACACATCCTGCCCTTTTAATTAGCATTCCCTTTCACTTGGTTTAGTCTGGTAATTTGACACTCTTACTAGCCAATGCAAGAAAAGACTGAGTTGTGGCCTACCCATGAGTATTATAGCAGCAGTATATTAGCGTGCACTAGCTAAATTGTGAGCAATCTTGGACATCATGCTCAACCTTCTATGAAAATCCCAAAGGCATAATATCAACAGACAGAGTGGAATAATATTTAATGCAATGTGTGACAGCAGACTCCATGAGCCTTTAGGCACAATATATTGCCCTGAGGCCACAGTCTTTCTACCTTCTATTCTAGGCAATCAAAAAGACTTTATGTCAGCTTTATTGATATTTTAGAGGTTTATATTTTCATTTCTCACTTAAGATAAGTCAGTCACAGCAATGTGTGTTTGCAGTGGTGAAGAAATGAGTGAAAAATATGTTGAAAATAATGAAGTATTCAAATGAAGACAGCTTGGTGTGGAAACATTCACCCTTGCCATGTTGAAAAGAAAGAAAACAGTTGTTTCATTGGAACACAAATACTGGCACCTTGATTTGTACTACCTTTCCTCACTTTTTCCCTTACTTGGTATCTCAGTGTGGATTGGTATTTGATAAAGATTGAAGAAGTTACAGGTGAGAAACCTGCTCTCCAGACTTCAGTTGTGCCAAACTCCAATGATACACTGAATAATCGCTGGGTGAAATGATCATCAATATTTTTCAAGCTGCCTACTTTCTGATACCTTTTATTGACATGCATTTGAAATAAACCCCCCTGTATGTTGTGCTTCTTTGTCTCAAATCAACTGCTTGAATGTGTACTTGAGAATGTCCTCCTGCTCACCTATATCCTGTCATCCCCTCCTTTCTTCTATCCTTCCTTCTGTATGATCCTAAGTGCAAAATATCCAGGTTTGTTTAGCACAAACAGCGGCGACAGTCAGCTCATGTTTCAAGAGCAGCTGCTCATCTCCCACTCTCCACCCACCAGACATCACCCCTTCCTCAGATCTGCCCTGTGATCTGCTTGTGCAATCATTCCCTAACACAGTTCAACCAGAAGTAGCTGTGTTAGAAAAGTTCTAACTTTTAAAGGGTTTGAGTTAACTAAAATGATATTAACTAAATGGCTTATTTGGGAAGTAGGTATAATCTTGTTCCATTAATATTCAAATTTTACTTTCATCTTGTATTTCTCATTGCTAAAAGTACAAAAGCAGCATAGCATTTGATTTATATGGTCTTTTGCTGGACTACAAAGCAACCAATTTAAAAATATAATTTTTTTTTTAAGGTCCCTTCCAACTCAAGCCATTCTGTGATTCTATGATCAGCTGGAATTAGATTTCATGTATTGTCTCCCAAAGCTATCATTATGTCTCCCACCACACCTTTATTGTCCTGCAGTAGAGCATTGAAGCAGACAATATAACCCACATTTTTGTAGATATTTAGACTTTCATTTTCAGTTCACACCAAGACTTTGGACTCACTAGAAATACTTGAGCGAACTTAGTTATCACTCCTCCCAAATTCTGTAAGTGGGCACTGTTTTGTCAGGGCAGAAGAGCAGGATATTTGGTGTCTGCAGTATTAGATTAAGGAAAGTCTGCTGGGAATTACACAGAGAAGCCTGGGTTTTGTTCATTGGTCTTTTTCTTCAAGTGTTTCACCTCTTATTGGGTTATTTGCCTGCCTACAGGCAGGAAGCAGTATAAAGTACTGTAAAAATCCATAGTAGCTGAAACTTCACTCTTATCACAGCCCTTAGCCCTTTCTACAGTCTGTATTTTTGTGTGACCTCTGAAAGAAATATTCAAAGGATATTCTACAAGTTCATTTTTCAGACCTCAACAATATTCTAAATCCTTTTAGAAGGCAAATTGTGGCCACTAAAAAAGTCTACATTCAAAGAGACAATTCTAGTCCATTTTCAAGGATAGTATTAAAAAAAACTGAGCAGCAAAATTCAATATGAAAACTCTTTCTGAAGATTAAAAAAAAGAGTAAAATTATTTGCCCTTGAGAATGAATAAAGTACAGAGAACAGATCAGTGTAGGGTTGGTGGTATTTTTTTATAATTTACAAGAATTTCAGGTGTTTTTGAAAGAAAAAAAATTATTTCAGATTGCTTATCAAAAGTAAGATCCTTTATAATGATGCATGGAATGTCACCATAATGATTTTTCCCCTTGATGTATATTTTTAAAAGATGATGGGCATGTTTTGGTTTGGGCATAATAATTCAAGTAATGCACATCACTGCAGTTCCTTTTAACTTGTTTCTTGTTTTCCAGTGTTACGTTGGTTTTGGGGTTTTTTTTAAATGAATCCTGGTATGTAAAAATCATTTGAAAATGACAAACCACCTAGTTTCAGGTAGACATTTTCAAAAAGAAATTTCCTTGAAGGACAAAACATAATGAAATTAAGTGAAATAATTTCTTTTTCCTCTTCTTTTTATAGAGGCTTTTAAGACATTTAATGTTCTATGAAATAATACTTTCTAGACTGCGTTTCTCTAATAGATGAATAACATAGAATTAAAGTAATTGAATAGAAGCTTTAAGGTAGTAATTTAGATTCAAGAATATTAGTATAGAAACAACTTGGGTAAGTTGCAGGATGAAATATAAAAATAATATAGATTACATCATAGGGAAAGTGGAAAAGAGCCAAACAAAACTATTCAAGAATTTATCCAGAATGCAAGAAGAAGTGAAAAAAGAGGATATAGCTGTGGTTTATGCATTTCTTTAGATAAGTTCTTTCATGTGTCAAGATTGAACACAGAGAAATACTGTGAAAAAACCACTGTTTCAATTCTCTTTTATGTGTGTCATAAACACTAAAGAAATAATTACACAAAAACAAGGAAGGGTACACTTGTCATTTGCTAATATGACTAAAAAACCACTTTGATTTCACCTGTAAATATACACACATCAGATTGAAAAAAAAAAAAAGGTGAAGTAACATCTAGCAAACAAATTAGATGAGATCAATTCAATTGCTAGGATAGTTTGTGCCCCACACCCCTCAATATACATATAAATACAAAGACAGTGTATATGTACACTCAAATTTTTGTGTGTTTACAATGAACCACATACATAAACATACTACAGTGAAACATAAGGAGACACTCCACTAAAGGTGGAAATATTTGTGTATTATACCAGGTATTTTAATTGTGCTCAGCTGTTCCCAACTGATTGTTCATTTGCCTCATAGATGCAAACAATGAAATTCCATCATAAACTAATACAAGTTATATTAACAATTCATAACTGAACTTCAAAAATAAGAGAAGAGAAAATATCCATTTTTAATCAGTGTCATTCAGTCTTCCAGGTGCTTTTTGAAGCGGAAATTTTAAAGAAAATAATTCTTTTTTTTCTAGAATGTATTTGAAAATTCAAAGACTGGTGGGTTTTTTAGTTGTGAATCTGTACATTTCTAATGTCTATAAAGTAATGTCTAATGACTCTAAATAAAGGAGAAATGAAAGAAGCCAGTAAAAGATTAAACAACATATCTCTACTTAAGATCAAATGAGAAACACAAATATTTGTTATTTCAATTCATAATTTATGATTACAGATTTGATGTGTTTATGTATTGATGTACTAATTTATTATACACTGCATGTATAATAAATAATGCTAATTTAATTATGCTTGATCAAATTATTAGGGGAGGGAGGAACTAAAATTGCTTTCCTGGGAATGTTATAAAAGGTTTGCAGAATAAAAAGGAAACTTTGAAGTTAGACAGAATAGAAGAGTCTCTCATAACAGAAGTTGTTTAGAGCAGTTTATCACAAAAGGTTAATCCTTCTACTTGTTTTTGAAGGTACTGATATTGGTAAAAGATATTAATAAGAAATTAATGTTAAAAGGAATACATCATTATGAAATCATTCTGAAATAACTTTAATAATAATACTATGACAATGAGAATGTTTAAGGGCTTGGTAAGATGGTGAGTGTTTCAGCTATGGTTAGCTTTGTATGAATATTTAAAGATGCATAGATACATTTGGATTGCATTACGAAATTACTTTTGTTATCCAGCTATCAAACATTTTCTTCCTGAAAATATAGACCAAATTCTTCATTTATTTTTTAGGTTTTATATATTACTAACTTGCCAGTATTCTGTAGGTGCTAAGATGATCTACCATATCTATCAAATTTTAAATTTTAGTCTGTAAAGTTCACATGGCATGAACTTTATGCCAACAGATTAAAAAAAAAAGAAAGAAAAACAAAAAGCTCAGAAAAAACTACTATTTTTTAAAGTACTGTTTTCTAGATAGAAAATGCCATCTGAGCATAGCAGCAGATACATGTTCACCAAAAACTTCAGAGATCTAATTTTTTGCAAACTTTAGGTGTTTCAAATAAAAGGAGAATTACTTCTACTGTAGTTACATAAATTCCAATTAAATCACAGAATGATTATATTATTCTTCCTGTTATTAATTTTAAGTGATATATTGTGTAGAAAGAGGTGTAAGTATAATAGACTGGTGAATGCCTAAATTTGTCAAATAAGCATAGTTTGCAATCAAGCTTCTTGCAAGCTCTTTTTTGAAAGATCAAATACATATTGATGTATTTGAAACTATTTTACTTAAGTAAAATACTACTAGCTCTATATTTGGCAGGAATCATGACTTTACAGGTGCTCCTTAAGGAAATATTCTGTGGTACTGACAGCAAAAAGAGAGAACTACAAAGCTCACAAGAGAGCTGGTGTTCTTGCTAATCACAGACATTTGATGTTCTGTCCAATCATAGGAATTTACAGTCATGTCTATGGTTTCTGAGCTGTGGCACAGCATTGCTCAGGATTTGGCCCATTCTGGCAATCTTTCGGTGCCATCAGTTCTATTAGCATCAGTTTATTGAGCAACTTTGAGAAAACTGTACACATATGTGGTGCAGAGGAGTTTAGTGTGTTGGAAAACTCCTTCCACTGAGGAGGGGAAGAAGAAAAAGAGAAAGAAGTTGGGAAGCATTTTTGAGCTGCCTAACATGCAATGAGGGAACGAGTTGACATTTACTTTAAGGCCTACAATTTAGTTTAAGGCGCAGTTGATAACAGTACACAACTCCAAATTGATCAGTTTGGTACCATATTGAATATACTTACAATTCTTATTGAGTATACATTTTGTCTGCAATTGACTGCAGAGCTACATTATACAGAGCTGGAAAATTTGGCCTAGCAGGCAGATATTTTGGATAAGACTTTTGTTACACATCTGTACTTTTCAACACTTATCTAAAATGTCAATACTTAGCTAAAATATCCATATCGTTACTTTTTAAATTATTCAGATGCCAATTTCTTTATTGCTTTTCTGAGACAGACTTTTATTTGTGAAAGCAGCTGCAATGCTGCATTGATAATTGCAAGTCACATAGTACATAGGAATAGTGTATGCAACAATACAATAGAGAAAACAAGGCAAAGTTACAGTTCTTATGTTTCTTTTTACTAGAATTAGTTACTCAGCAGAATCAGCTCTCTGCTAACTGACTAGTGAAAGCAAAACACATCCTACTCATGTGCTGACATATATCTTTCTGCAAAATATTGGGCACTAGATTTAAAAAAGGCCAGAGGCAAAATTGGTGGTTTATGGCTTTGGAGGGATGAGGTCTGTGTCTATCCTAGAAAATTAAGGAGAACATAGTTTGTTGATCCTGAGGACAAAGAACATGGAAATTATTTAATCCATACAGCTATAATCCCTGCCTCTGATAAATAGATTTGTTCTGTTGAAAGAGATAGGAGCAATCATTTTAGCCACAGTGTATTCTTGTGCTTAGTTTTAGGAATACCTGATGTTTTAACAGGAAAGTACTGCTTACCTGGACCAATTTTATGCTAACTGCTGAATAGTTTGGTCATGTACCCTGACCAGCTCAGCGGTTTAAGCACAGAGCTGACTAATTTCTAATCCTTACACACTAACACTGCCCAGTGAAGGAAACAGGAAGAACTTCTATGAAGCCACCACCTTGAAATCTCTCATCTCAACATCCATTATTCTTTTGCTATTAAAAATAAATTCTACCAATCAAACATTCCCCACAGTCAAAAAAAATATAGAAAACAAAAAACAAAACCAAAAAACCAATATAAAACAAACCCTCAACCCCAAAACACCCCACTACTTGGCCAACGATTGGTGTCCTAAGTAGACACGTCTCTGTCACGATCAGTATGGGTTATTTTCAGTTTATATATTTATCCAATAAAATATTATGCTTCTAAAATATGTATACCATAATGTTAACATTTAAGTTGCTGTTTTCTCTCTTATAAAAGGCTTAACCGATCTGTTGTGACATTAGAAAAATGCCAATGGTAACTGTTTCAAGGTATGTTCTGCTTTTATGGGGTTTTTTGCTGAAGCTCTATGAAAATTCTAATATTAAGCAAAGGTTATATTGATCTGCTGGTAGATTGAACACTGGATGAAATCCACATTGGCTCTCTTACTTTCTTCAGGACAGCAGTGTTGGGCAGATGTGAAGCAGGATCATTTGCTGTCAGTGAATATGTACTTTATCAGATCATAGATAATTACTGCTACCTAAAATAGCTCTCATATTTTTAAGACCCATTTCACTCTTCACTTGTCAGAAGTCTGATTAATAAACATAGGCACTCCTTTATTCCTGGCAGCTTTATAGCTTAGTGTCAAATGCATGTCTCATTTAGTTTTAGTTGTTTAGCTTCATATGCCTAATTAAACCATTATAATGGAAACACAAAAAATTTGGAAAGAGTTGCCCCCAAAGTCTTCTGCAATCTGCATCTGTTTCAATATTTCATTATTTCTGGAATATTTCTGAAATATTTTAATAATAAAGAAAGAAATTGCTATTTTAAAGCAGTAAAAACAATTGGTGAAACATTTCTTTGTAATGTGATTGCATATTCCAAATTTGTCATATGCCTCTAAGATCATTCTTTCATAAGTTTAAGAATCTTGAGAAATGCAATTATATAATGGTACTGACCATTACATTTTTAATGTTCCTTTTTGTTTGTCAGAAGAAACTGTATTTTTTTAAAATACATTGGGACTAAGCTCCATACTGTGCTAGGGAACTTCACATGTACCCTGTGTACTAAAAAGTTATTAAAATCCTGTGTTGGAGATAGACCACATAAATATTGATTTTAGGAAAAGAAAAATAGAGGCTTTCTCTTCAGGATACAGACAGATATATTGGCTTCTTTGTGCCACTGATATTCACTGTGCCATTGATATTCATTGTGCCATTTGGGGCATTTCTTGAGAAATGGCCTGGTAAAGGAAGTACTCCAAAGAACAGAAGTAAAATTGTGCTGTGCCACATGTAAAGTCTGATTAATTGGTATGTGGATTTAGGGAATCTTTCATTTGCATGACTCATGGGTTTTATTTGCAGAGTTAAGATCTGGGAAAGAAATCTCATAGAAGGAAGCTATTTGAAAATTTCTCTTTTCTTATTTACCTTCTATTAGGAATAACTTCCTCATATGCCAAACCTTAGTTTACGTATTTTTAAACTTTTTCTTTTTTCTAAGAAGATATCTTTTTTTGGGACTTAATTTTAAACTGATGAGATCAATTTGGAATGAATACCATATTGGTGTATTTTCTGTATGTTTTGTTGAAGATTAGCATAGATTGAGCTGCACTTGACAGAGCTTGAGGGCAGTCACAAGTTTCACTGCCTCTGCCCAGCCCCTCTTTAGCTCTTCCCACCCTGGTGTAAAACTCAAGGGCACATATAGTACTCTCATGAAAACTGCCTTGGGACAATTTTATAGAATTTTTATAGTTTTGTGTGTGGATGTGTCATGCCATGAATGTGTCATGCAATGGACATGCATCCAATAAGAAAAACACAGTTTGTTTACAGATTCAGAGAAATAAAATTCAATTCACTTAAACTAAACTTAGGAGGACAACCCTTGTTTCTGGGATCCATTAGAGGCATATTGCCTTCCCCGTCAATTTCTAAAAGCCTTCATACTTTTTTAGAGTGACTGGGAACCTAAAGTTTAGATAGATTGGATCCATGGTAAAGCTGCACAAGAGTTTAATAGTAAATAGATGCAGACACTGAATATTGGGGGATAACATAGTGTAGGAGAAAAAGTTAAGTTGGCACAAATTATGATATATCAGATAGCTATAAATTCCTATGTTCAGATATCTGAAATTCAGAAGAGAATGTCTGTCACTTATCTCATGTCCTTGTGCCAGCTGCCCTTAGCATTTCCTTTGTATATCTTCTGTGCATCACCAAAAGTTTTGGGAAACTCAATTATTTATACCTAATCAGATCATATATACTTAAAATAATGGAAAGTTGTCGAAATCCACATGAAACAGGATGATTTTAGTTATGACAGGTGCAGTGTGCAGTATTGATGCTCCAGTTAAGCTTCAAATCCATTAAAAAAAAAAAAAAGCTCTTTCTCAGGTATTTGTGACAAGAGATAGTTAATTGAAGAATTGCTGGAATTCTTGTTTCTTGACTTTTAAAAACTGTCACATCTCAAAAGGCTTTTTTAATAATAGAAAATGGATTAGAACTGATCCTAAAGTTTGCAGAAATAATGCACTGAATGTGAAAAACCAGTTGACTACGCACATGATATTTTTGCTGATAGAAAAAAAACCTCCAAAACCAGAACACTAAACCTAAACAAATACTGCAGATAATCCTGAATAAGTGGTGTGAAATATGCAAAAATGTATGGTTCTTTATTTTTTGTACATAAACAGTCCATTGATGAATCCCTCTGGAATTTGTGTTTAAATATTCTAATCTGAGCGAGTATTAGAGAATATGCCTAGACAATGAAGTGTGAATTCATAAATGTGAGCAATTGTACTTAAAGTAATCTCTTATCCTCCTAAGCTATGTTCATCCTTTGAGCACTGTTAGATAATGTTACTATTCATAATAAAATACTCAATATCACTAACTTCATTAGTCTTCCTACCCTGAGAATTACTTGTTCCAAAGATCAAACAGCAAATTCTAATGACATAGTTCACAGAAAACCTGGATGTCAAGGTATTGAGGCTCAGGCAGTATATCATAGAGGAAAGTAAATTTCAGAGTCAGCAGGGGCAATATCTGACCATTGTTTTCTTTTAATTGGAACTATGAGAATTTCAGGTTAAGAACTCCAAAGTGCACCATAGCTCAAAATGGAACAGATTCAGAAGTCCTACACAATATTTGTTTTAACTGCATGGTCTAATAAAAGCTTTAATCCTGATGAAAATTCTGAGGAAGAGATCATGAAGTATTGCTGTATGCATCCCTTCTGATGTTGCTGCACTGTGCTGTGTGTCTGGAGAGTACTAGGCTGCACCTCCACAGCATCAAGGATTTCCATAATCATGTTTTTAAACATTCTTTTGCTCCCACAACATTTTACAGAGGAAAATCTTAGTTATCTTAGATGCCCTCCAATATCTGTCTCCATCAGACCAACCCAAAAAGCATTGTTCTTCCTCTTAGGTAGTTTACTATAATATTTAAATAATCTACATGCACACATTGACCTGTGAGCTGTCTATGCTGCCATTATAGTCTGTGAGGATCTGGAAATTTGTTTATTTGCCACTTATGGGTATTTAGTATGTGATGAGATCTTTAGCAGACTTTAATAGATGAGATCTCTTTAACTAAGTATCTATGTGGAGCTAGCAGAAACAACAAAAGACCTGCATGGGAGACCTCTGTAGTCCTGTACTGGCACTTGAGGACTAACGTGACATGAAAAAGCATTTCAAAGGGGTTATGCACCTATTTTGAAAAAATGAATCAAATCTGTACCAAAGTGGAATTGAGGATGTCTAAGGAATTAGTTCAGCCTTTAAGAGACTTGCAAATGTAATCAGCTGAACAGCTTTTTAGCCTGCATAGGCTTAGTTCATTAGCCCCAAATATAGGCTTCTGGAGCCAATTATGATATGCTGGGATACCCAAGATGTACACACACAAAATTGACAGATTGGATATAAAGCAGACCTTTGTCACCCTGAGTGGCAGCTAGAGTATTTAGAAAATGGCATGAGATGAATAAATTAAAGCAAATTGTTTGAGTCTCAGTCAGTGTATTGACCATAAATTTTACCAGTTTACTTAAATGTAGGTACCTACTGCAATTTTGCTTGCCCTAGAATGTGCAAGAGGTCTTGCTGGTATGGTACTTAGACCACAATGCTTTCAGAAGGTCTTTATAGCTCTGAAACAAACTGTAGGACAGGCAAAAAACATCCAATACCAAAAACAGTGCTAATATTCTTTGTGTAAGAAGCTGAACTAAATCCTGCATAATGTGGGTGCATTGAATTCTACCTCCATGTACAATGATGAGGTATACAGGGAAGGCAAGAAGGAGAATGACACAAGTGAATATTGCATTGATGAGGTTTTTTTGTTAATATATATATGTAATTATGTACTGGGAGCCTTATGCAACAAGAATAAACTGTGCTTCATGTTTAGCAATAGAAGACAAGAGGCATGGAAAGGTAAAATATTCTTATCAACACACCTATTTGAAAGTCTACAAAATAGCACTATTTAAGCAACCCCTTTTTTTTTCTCATAATACTTCACAACAATAGCAAATAATTTTTTCACTTGATTTACTATGCAATAAAATGATAAATCCTCCAAGACTTTTCTGAAATGATACCACTAACAAGGATACCAGGTGTGGTTTACAAGACCATAAATCTTCCATCTGCTACATATACGAGTGTCTCTGCCTTCTAATTTCTGCTAAAGATGATCCCAAACTCACTCCTTAGAACACTAAAATGATGGCTTGGATACACTGGAAGAAGAAAAAAAATGTTCAATACAGAGAAATGTTACTCAAATCTTATAGCCCAAATTTTTGTACCTTCAGGATGTCACTGCTGGAAATCAGGGAACACATAAAAGAAAGGTATAAAATACTAGTTCTATATATATATTTACCAATATTGTAATGCTGCCCCTTACAACTCACAGGTGATTAACTCTGGAATAATTTTGCAATAAAATTAAATAATTAATTTTTGTTTAAAATATTTTTTATATACACCCATGACCACAGAATAATTCAAGTAGCTAACTAAGCTGAAATTAAATTTAGTCACCAAAAAGCAACATTCTGAAGAACTTGTCCCAGTCCTATCACTTAATTCAATGTTTGTTGCCACATGCCACGTCTCCCTTCTTTCCTGTGTAGTGCTTATTGATTTCAGTTGTGCTTTTAGTTGGTTCTAGCACTTTTACACACTTCAATTTACTTATGTATGTGGAAGAATGATTTTGTATCTGTAACTTAAATACCCCTACCATTTTCTGGTTTTATCTATCTTCTTCTTGAAAGTGTATCTTGAGATTTATTGTCATCTCATCAAATTTGGAAATAATCTAGATTGCAACTGGAAGTTATGATACAATAATATGATAATGAAAAAAGAAATTTATATATCACAACTTTAATTTATATTCTGGCTATTTGGTTGGAATTCTTACCATCATCTCTCCCTACCAAATCATATATTCTTATTTGTAATTGTTCATAGGTCATGATTATCAAGCTCATTGTTTTTTAATAGCTATGTCCTTCAAGTTTACTGGCAGTAGAATAGGATCTTAATCTTTTGGTCAGAAATTATAACCACATAGCTTTGACATGTAAATGCATTTTTAATTAAAAAAAAAAAAAACTATAAGAATTTTAACTTTGAAAAAAAAAAGAGTATCACATTTTTAAGGTATTGTGCTTAAATAATTCATCAAAAATAAAATGGAGGTGATGGGTGACATAAAAAAGAACCGTGACAGTTCATTAGTCTTGATGGTATATGAAAGAATGACAAGATATTCAATAATTCTGAAAGAAAAGATAATTTTAAACATAAGATCTATGTTTTGAAGCAGGTGTGTTTAGACAGAATTGAACAGCAAAAGGAAGCATAGCTTAGCTTGTTGCCTTATAGATATATATATATACATGTGTGTGTGTATCTGACATTTCTAAATTAACATTTTTGAGGCTGTTTGAAAGAGGTACACTAAAGAAGTATGCAGAGGTAGGTTTTAATTTAGTTGACTTTTCAGAGAATTGAGCGAAGCTCAAAGTTAAGAGCAAATGCAAGTCAGAGAAAACTGCTGCAGAGAACTTTTCACACATTATTCCTATATTTTCTAGAAAATATTGTGGTCTGCAAAACATAGTTTGCACTGAATATTTTCACTGTTTAAGCTTGCACTAAATAATTTTTGAGGAAACTGGATTTATTCTGTCTCCCAAATTTCTGACACTGGTATATAGTTCAGAGAGCTGGCACATTCTCTCTAACATTTGATTTACCTACCCGTCCCAGCCCAGTATTTAAGTTAGATATCTTAGTTTGAAAGATAGTTCTTGTAGCTTTCCCCCTCACCTCCACTATTTTTTTCTTTTCCTCAAGCAGAACATCCAACTTTGTTCAAAATTTGTGCAGGGTCCAAAGACATTCTGATTTAGTTTGCTTTGGCTTGTTCTGCTAGATGCCTATTCAGCTAAAGGGAATTTGTACTCCTGCCCACAAGCTGTTGCTTTCTCCTGTCATTTTGCCTGTAGAATATTATGCCATAACTTGGTGTATAAAGTCTCAGTAAGCATTAAAGGCAACTTCTCCACAGTAATCAAACATGAGAAATAAATTGGTTTTTGATAGCTTAAAATCTGAGGTATCTCATCAGTTGAAGACCAGCTACTACAAGACACTCACAGGAGATCCAGTTTGCATATAAACAAACATGCATGTGTAAACATCACAAGTAATTTTAGCATAAATTGAAATACAGATACCCATGAGAAACAAAGCTATAATTTAAAGACAGAAAAGTTGATTGATTTTTGTCATCAGACTTGCTTTTATAAACTAATCTGAAATCCTTGAGCAGAAATTCAGATGGAAAGACAATTCAGCATGTCTCCCTAGAATATTGGAACAAATAACAGTAAAACAGACATAGTAAAATGACAACCAGTCCAGAAGATGATACTGTAACTTTCATAGTTCTTCTGCTCTTCAAAGATTTTTCACAAATTCTTTAGTTTTGAACCTTTGTAAGTTTCTTCTGTATCTCCTAAATAGTTTACTATAATACAGAAATTTTAAAACTGTCATTTTTTATATTATGCATCTGTGGGACTACCTGTCGGAAAGTGAAATTAATATATGCTTAGGATTATTGAGTATCCATGGCAGCATATAATGACTAGAATTATTAGGATGTCCTTTAGTGTGCTGGAAAATGAGTGAGATGGTTTCACAGTCCTCTCTTTTAAATAATTAGATCCTCTAAACTTTCCACAGAAGCATATACAGAGCTTCATAAGAGTGATGCTTTATTTTAATTTAAGTTCAGTGGATAATATTTTAATTTAATTTCAGTGGATAATTCTATTCCCATTTATAAATAGTAAATAAAACTGACTGTGATTGTAATTGAAAAATAAGTTCTTCAATATCTACAATTTCAACACATCAATGATGACCTACAAAAATAAGTTATTTTTGAACTCCTGTTTAACACAGGACATTGTGACAAGATTTTTCCAATAGTGTATAACTTTTCTTTTGTTATCAAGGAAAATGTCATGTTTTACTTTCAAACTCAGAGTAACAATCTTATATCTGAGTTCAGGGACTGCATTTTCAAAACATCATATTTTAGTGTGGACTACTGACAAGCTGATATATGAAAAACTCTATCCACAAAAAGTGTATCCAAAGGACCTTTAAAAGTAACCCTAAACTGAGTAACTGATTGCAAGCTTATGATATTGGAACTGCTCACACCTAGCTCCTAAAAGATGTCTGTAGATTTCACATATATTTCGTAACAGCCTAAGTAATGCAGGCTAACCCAATTTTTGCTGTATCACACTTGTCAAGCCACCCAGATGATCTGTGCAATCATCTGGATTTATGATCCAAGAAAAGTAGAAATTCCTTGAGGGGATCATAATGGAGGGAAACACTGAAAAAAAAACCAGTTCTACACAGAAAGGAAGAATCAGTTTCTGATAACTACTTTCAGTTCAGATATGTTCATGCTTTCAGAACCACTTCTTTTATAGTGTGTCTTATTAAACTTCCTAAAATAGTTATAAAATACATGTTCTTTTCCCATTAAACAACAAGATAAACCTAATGGGAGAATAGAGCTCATTTTTACTCCTGGGGTTTTACCTGAGGAGATTGTTGAAGCTTGCTTCAGTTCAACATCCAGTGCAAATTCACTGGCTAAGCACCAGATCAAAGAACTACAGTACTGTTCAAAGTGCTATGAGCTACAATTTGATTTCCAGAGGCATGAAAGAAAATGGAAGGGAAAAGCAAAGAAGTAAAAGATGGACAGATTGCTTAAGGTCATAGTATAGTGGCAAAGCCCACTGATATACAGAAAAAAGGCAAAAAAGAAAAGCCACACTATAACTCTCTGGTAGTATTTCTATTTTCATTCCAGTAGGGGAAAATATTTTAAAAAATAAAAATTATCTAAGTATACGATAAAAGCAAAATGTTGGTTTTGGACAGACAAGATCAGGAAGTATCTAAAGGATTGGACTGCTTGGTAAAAATATATTCTCTAAATCTGAAAACCAGTGGCTATGAATTTCAGAGAACTCAGGAAAATTTCCCAGCAAGTGATGACTGTAACAACCCAGTTGCAGAATGTTTTTGAGTCAGTAATAAAGAAGCTTGTCTTGCTACTCTGGGTATTTTAAGACAACAAATTATATTTTCACATCGAGTTCCAGTCTAAAGTTAAAATATTTAGTTACACTATTTCTATTGGTACATTTCCAGAAGAAAAAAATGCAGTCATTTGCAGGTATTATGGGTAGAACTATCCTCTAATACTCAGCATCTATTTTAAAAGTGATTATTTTATTCTAGGCTCTTCAGTGCTACATGGCTGGAGTCAGATGAGAATTTCAGCCTGCAGGATTGTTTTTCCTTCTTAATCGTAAAAAGGAAAAAAAAAGGTCTAAGGTATGGTTACATGATTCAGTTCAAACAAGTTTTATTTATTGTCTTTAATACTTGAAATACAAAATCTTATGGAATGCAAGGGAATATCCATGTGTTAGAAGGCTGGCAGAAAGGTGCTCCTGTTTGAGATGGGTGACCGCATGATGATGATGGCTGTACCAATGACAGCCTTTCTTGCCCTAAATATTTCACATTCTTTCACCTAGAAGAATGTATTGAGAAACTCTGGGCTCTAGAACAGTGAGCCAACTGACATCTTGTGGCTTTTCTTAGTCCAATAAAAACTTCTCTTCCTCCATAGTATTACCCTCCTGCTTTAGCCATAACAGCAACTTGGAGTCCAACCATATTTACTCTGGATGCTAGTGTGGAATCTCCTAGGGAAACTGTTAAATCCACTATCACTTGCGGGGGTGTTGGGGGTGTAACATTCTCCAAATCCTGGCATACAATAAAAAAATGTGCAGCTTAAAAGAAATAAAGCACATGGGAATAAACTATGTACTCGGACAAAGAGGAAAAGTATTTTCTAGCTTGCAGATATATTGAAACTTAATAATTACAAGAAAATAGAAAATTAGGAACTGCAAGTAATATAGGAACTGCAAGTAAAACTGATGCATAATTGAGATGTGTCCCATTGGGAGACATTCACCTCAGAATTCGAACTTGAACAGATTTAATTCTTGCTTCAAAATCATGTCAGTGCTGTTTATACTACTGTGATATGTAATGGAGTTAATTCACACTGTATAAATAGATGTGTGTGGGTATAAAATATTGTAGAAATTATGTTTTAACCTCCCCAGCCAGGAACAGAGTTCTATTCAAAATTGTAACTAATTCTTGGCAGCATCGAGATAGCATCAGGCCTGTTTAACATCTGAATGGGACCTTCCTGGACCATCAACAATGATTTCTTTGTCTCCTGCACCTGGGAGATAACATCGGGGCCTTCCTGGCCCATGATTGATTGCAGAGTCCCAAGAATTTCACGAGATTCAGACTCACCCTAATTGCATCTGGGCGCTCAGGAACCCATACCAACGTATTACATGTGAAAGCAAACTTCTCCTGTGTGCCCAGACTTCTGTCTGCAAACTGGGACCCATCTCTGTCTATTTCAACATATGTATAGAAATAGATTTGCATTCGAAGAAGTGAATAGAAAGATGTGGTCATCTTTGCCTCAGGCAGAATAAACTGTGTATAAACTGGGCACTGGAAACACTTGGTGTGAACCTTTGAGGGAACGCCGTCACTCTGTTGGTCGAACCTCTGGTTTCACCCAGCACCTGTTCCTGGGACTGACTCTGTCTTGATTGAGGTGGTTGCCAAAATTCTATTTTTTTGTAATTAATCCAATCAATAGTTTTTAAATTTTTTATAAATTTGGCCATTGATTTGATCATTTATAACACCGCTAAATTTGAGAAAGAAAAAGATGAAAAAGAAAGGGGAAAGGGGAAAGGGGAAAGGGGAAAGGGGAAAGGGGAAGGCAAGGCAAGGCAGAGAAAGGAAAGGAAAGGAAAGGAAAGCTGAATTTCTGTGTAGAGTTTTAGAGTCATTTGAGAAGAGAAAGTAAACCAGTTACTTTGCTGAGAAGATTCAGTCTCTAGATTAATTTAGATAGATTTCTTTAGGTTTTGACTTTTGCTTTTTTCCTATACAGAGACACAGATTGCAGTTAATTTTGCTACAAGTCCAAACATCTTCAAACTGCAAAATGGAAAAACGTGAAGTTGTGCAAAAACTAAAATTCATGAAGCCTGTTTATTGACACTTCTCTACTTACAGCACATTTCTGAGATGTCAGCATTATTTTCTCTTCATAGTGATATGTGTTTCAAATTATGACTATGTTTGGGGATAAATAAAGCCACTATAATCCTGTATTAGGCAGTTCACCACAGTTATTTCCATTTAATTAAATTATGTAAAAACAAGGATGGTGTACAAGGACTACAGAAGACCTCCTGCCATTGGCCATAAGAACGAAGTGGAAAAAGCTGTGACACTGGAAGAATGATATTTGGCAAAACTGCTAAATAAAAGAGGAACAAATAATGGCGTCTCTGAGCAAAAGCAGCATCCCCAGTGTCATCTCTGTTTACAGCTGTTTCATTCCAAATGAAACCAATAAAAACGAACTCCAGACAATCAAAAACATATAGGGAAGACATCAACGACTTTACTGAGTGTAGTTGGCAATGTTTTTTCAGCAGAGAACTTCAGGTATGGGTTCTGTGAAGAGAGGCTGGGACTGCCTTGCATGCTGCAGAGCATGGCTACGCCCATAAGCCCAGGTGGTGGCTTCTCAGTGCTAACATATTCAAGAAAGTCAGGAGTGAAAAGTGAGTGACAGTCCTGCAGGCAGCAAGGTGACACAAGAAGGTGGTGGGGGGAGAGGGAGGGAACAAGCACTCCAGACAGCAAAGCAGTGATTCCCTTGCAGCCCATGAAGAACCACTGGAAGCAGATCGCACTGTAGCCCATGGATGACCCCACACTGCAGCAGATGAACAGGCCCCAAAAAACCTGTAGCCTGTAGGATAGACCTATGCTACAGGAGCAGAGCAAAAGTGTTAAGGGCAAGAAAAGCAGAGAGAACCCACAACCCCCTATGCCCTGTCTTTCCTGTGCCACTCAGAAGGGGGTAGTAGAGGATTCAGTAATAAAGGAGGGAATCTGAACCTAGGGAAGAATGTGTGTGTGGGAGAAGGTGATTTATATTTCTTTTTGTTTTGGTTCACCATTCTACTCTATTTCAAATTAATAACAAATTAAATTAATATTCCTTGAGTTGAGTTCTGTTGGAGCAACTGGCAAGCCATGTCCCTTTCTTTATCTCAACCCATCAGCTTTTTCAGCTTATTTTCTCCCCTTGTGATGTTGTGGAGCAGAGAAGAAGAGAGCAGCTGAGTAAGGGCCAGGCAGGTGGCCAAGATCACTCCACCATGATGTTGAAATCAGTCTCTAATCAGTAGTGTGAGAATTTGCACACTGCCCTTCTCTTGTTTAAAAGAAATGGTATACACAAAGATAGAAGCTATAAGAAAAAAGGTGCCCATCACTTTCTCAAGGTCTGAAGAGAAAATTCTTTCAGCGCAACCTCAGATGCAAACTGTGGAGTAAAAAAAAAGTATTTTTAGGAAGCTCCAGTTGTATTCTGTTAAGGCATGAACATCTACTTTTATATATTCAGAAAATGTTATGGTCATTTAGCCTAACCTCTGGTGTAACATGGGCAATAGTGTCTTATTCAACGACTTCTGCAATTAATCATTATCCTAGAAATCCTGTCTTTTTCTGATTAAATCTACTACTGACTGTTGTGTTTACAGGCTAGCTTTTATTTTAACTAAAAATAAATATTACCGGGTAAGATTTGAAAATTTTTGAAATTTCTCCTTTAAACCTCTTGTGTCACTGTGTGTTTTATTATTCTTTGCTGATTAGTTCCTTGGTGTCATGGAGGAAGCTGCCTATATGTTGCTTGCAACCCTGCTCTTTCTTGTAGTCTCTTGTTAAGGTGGCAAGAGAAAGAACAGCAATTTTGTTACCTCATTCCCACCAATCCAGATACTGGTGCCTGATTTAACCTACCATTAAAAATGTCAGCCTGTAAAAGTACAAGCACTTTGTACATTACTGTGGAACTTGAAATACCAGAGTCACATTTAGCTGCTCTAACTCATTATTTTAAAAGACTATATTGTGCAGTAATGTGAGGTAAGAGATGGTAACATTTTCTAATAGATCAAATACATACATAAATCTGTAAAGGCTAAGGAGTTCAGATCCACTGCTTTTGACAGAAGATCTGCCAAAGTTAATAAATACACATAATTTCTGATACTATTAAAATAAGCTGTCCTCAACTGCAGGCTGCATAAGTCTTCATTTAACAAAACCAATACCTCATTTATTATTTTACAAGGAAAGTAACACACTACATTTTAGAATTTCTAATCGCAGCATAGAGTGTATTTCTTGTTTATGTTAAGAACTTCTAGTGCATAGATCAGAGAAATAAAAGAATAAGCAAATTAAAAACACAATTCCCATGCTATCTTTGTAGTAGAATTTAAGCAGCCCTGAAAAATATCCTGTGCACGTGCATACACCCACAGAGAAGGCTGTGGGTGGTAAATTCATTGACAAGCAGTTAAAAATAAAAGGCAAAGCCCACTTGGTTAATTGCTCATGTTGCTTGCTTTCACAGTTGGCATTTTCTCAAATAAAAATGAAGTACTCTTTTCTAACATAGACTTTTAAGACAAAAGAAATATTGAGCTGTTTACAAACCAAGTAAACCATTTCCCGAAATTTTACAACTAGCATATCTAACTTTTCACATGCAAAGTGTGAAAGAACAAGAAAAACAATAATAAGGACCATCAGTTTTAAACTTTTAGGTGGATGCATAAATATAAACTAAGTTGTTTGTTATCAGTGTCTCAGTACAATGACACCTACATGGAAATCAAGTAAGTTGAAGTTGTTATGTGATACAGTAGGAAGAAAAACTTAGATTTTTTCACTGTTTTCCAGTGAGCATTATACATATATTTAACTCAGCTGATTAGAGCATTGTGCTAATAGTCTCAGGGTTATGTGTTTGATCCCTGCAAGAGCCATTCATTTAAGAGCTGGATGGGGTGACCCCTGTGGGTCCCTTCCAACTCAGAATATTCTGCGATTCCTTGTGTAGCCAAGAGGAATTTCACAGATTCTATGATGAGAGCAGCTGTAGTTCTCATAAGGCCCAACTGGTGAGTGAACCAAAACTATTCCCTCAATCAGCATTGCCTTCTCAACTGATTGATATGATTGGTGAGTAAGAGCAGCCCTGTCTTGGTATGCAGTTGGTGAATGATATACTCCAAGCACTTCACTGACTACCATTGAATGACACAGTCAGGTTTCTTCGTCTGCATTGTTAATTTCAACAGCTGGATAAGATGGATCCCCATGCTATACTGATCCACAAATTCTTGGATGGCTTTAACAACAATTTAGCTGTACAGAAGATGTAGAAAACATCTTGAGGATGTGATTCTAGTTAACTGATTTTATTCTACTTAATTGAGAACTGATTGGGAATATGGATGTGGAGCCTACCTAGAAAGACTAAGTATGAAATGGCTACATTTATAATCTCCAAAATCAAATAGCAGAAATACAGTAGAACCAAAACAGGAATGAAAACCTCAAGAGAAATAGGAATTTGTATGAAAAGATTTGCCACAAAATGTGAGCCTTGTGAAAGAGAAACACTCATGAAGTGTTATGAGTGATAAACCTGGTTAAACTGCATGTTTTCATTATAAACCTGGCTCAACTGCATGATCTTGAGCAAAACAGGAAAGCATTCAGAAAATGGAAACTGTTTATCTGAAGAGCAGACAAAAATGTGTTAGTAGTGACTACATCTACTTGATGGAATACCTTATTTTTTGGGGTCCCTTCTAAACTTATGATTTATGAAGTACAGTGACCTTTTGCAAAGTGTCAGCTTATATTTATATGAATACTATAGGTAGCTTAAATGATTTTTTTGTTCCCCAATTCCTTTTGTCATCTAGGCTGCTCTTTTAACTTACACTCTCACCTCTAGGCATGTTGAGATACAGTTTAATAAATCAAAAATATCCTGACGACCAAACTGAAACTGCTTTCCATTAGTTGAGCTCTTTTTGTTTTATCTTCCTTTCATTTTTTACTGATTTACTGCTATATAATAAACTCGAAAAAAATAGAAGTTAAAATTAGTTAGTAGAAACAGATGTTGAAAATTCTTACTGCGAACATTTGCTTGTGAGCATTTCCTCCCCCCCACCCCCCCAAATTACTTATTTTTAATTATATATTTAAATATTTACGACATATTTTCCACCTGGTAGTTTATTCAGCATATTGCACCATAATTTCTGGTTTCTAATTAGCTGTATGGCTTTTTTGCTATGTAGATAAAATACAGAATGAAAAATCAGCAGTGGCTCTAGCTCCCATTCCTCAGACAATAATTTTCTTTCCATTTGCTTCCTCCTTTTTATTGAATCTTATGATAGAAGTGTCCAGCTACATAAATGTGCAAGACCTGGTGGCAGACAAATAATGACACCAGCACCTGTTCAGAACTGCAGCTTATAAGAAGCTCAAAAACAGCTGCAACAAGAAGCAGCAGCCACAGTGTGTCTGGAGTGTGGCTGAATGCACAGAAGTGAGGACAGTTGGGTTAGTGAGGTGAACAAACACGTTCATAGCCATCCAAACAATTCAGAACTGTAAGGACTATATAATAATGAATTGTAAACATTTATTTTCAGGCATACATTACCTACTTGCAAAGTGTTTAGAATTGATAAAAAAGATTTGTTTGGGGTTCGCTATATTTTTTTTTAAAGACCCTTGTTTAAAAGATTCCGATGATCCTATTTTTAAAAAAAGATCCTTGTCATATTCTCACATTTTTCAACTGTTTCTTGTAGAAGGAAAAGAAAAATATTTTTGTCTGTTTTCCTTGAATCTATTATTTTACAAGGAAAGTAACATACTACATTGTTATGTAGTAGAACTTTCTTGAAACACACTACATTATTATGTAGTGTGTAACAGTAACACATTAATTATTTCTTCATTAATGGAAGAACATAGAATATATTTGATGAAATATAATTCTGGACCAGGAATACTTGTTACAAATCTGATGGTTTCAAAACCAAGGATATCCCTCCTTTCTATAATGACAATAACTAGCATTACATCTGTACTCTGCTTGAATCAAATGGATCTGGAATGGTGAAAGCACACCTGAGACAGTACAAGGGATTGAACTCAATTATGTGGAGAGGAAGTTCAGGTGGATGTTTCAACACAGTAACTTATACTGATAGTATTGAATGCTGATGCTAGAATTCTGTGCATTTCATTTTCTGACAGAAATATTGGGTTGATAAATTTCTGTTTTTGTGAGAGTTTTTGTTTGTTTGGTTTGGTTTGTTTTTTGTTGTTTTTAAAGTTTCTAGGAAGATGAAAATGTAGTTTTATAATCAGCACTACTTTCTGCTGCCATTTTGATGTTAATTTCCAAGCCTTGATTTTTTGCTTTTCCTTTAGGGGGCCTTTGAAACTTTTATTGAATACATACACTCCTATTTGAGTTCCAGAAGGGTTTTCAATCATTCTGAGTACTTCATATATGTCTGTCAATTCATAAGCTCATGATTGCGAATTATCTTTTGCTACAGGTGTTGAAATCAGTAATAGAACTTTCTTGAAATGATTACTCATACAAAAAGAAAAAAAACAACCCTGAAATGCAACTATCCACAGAGTCAGTAGATTTCTTTTTCCCTAGTATTTCTTCTCTGCCTTTACAGTTGTTTGGCCTCTGGTTCTAGTGTAGTTTCACTGCCTACACATTTGATAGCTATAAAATATTTAATGCCAGAGAAAAAAAGGGAAAAAAAAAACCCAAAACCACTTTCTGTCCTAATTTATGTTCTGGTACTGTCAGTAAATCTTACAAAAGAAGCATCTTACAATCTGTAGAGGAAAAACATCTAAGTTAACCTTTAAATACTTTAAATAGTTGCTGCCTTCTGTTTCAGTGAAACATACTGAAGTCAACTTCCTTACAAACTGTTCTTGAAAGTTGCACAGGATAATGTGTCCCTGAACAAGCCAAAATAAACATGTACAATGACTGAAAACACTCCATTCTTGAAAATATTTTCAAATCCTATGCACAGATGGATTGAGAGTTTAATTACAGCAACCTTTGAGTGTCACAGACATCACTGTTCTCTTAGAGCTGGATGAACAGCAACAAAACTATCCATCAGTATCTAGTTTGACAGATATATATCAGTTATGATTGCAACAAGATGCTATTTCATTTATGTCACCCAAACATCCAAAAAATATTTCAATATCCTTACTATTGGAAGAATGTCTATTTTTAGATATCCAGTGGTGTATTTCAAGTATAGCAACAATAATTATCAATTTGGAAATGCCTAATTAATATTTGAGGTTACTTAAAATTATGTTCTGAGTACTTGCTTTTTGTGCATATGTGGAAACACACACACCACCGATTTCTCCTTAGATCATCTCTTTAGAGATGTTTCATCTCTACTGGAGAGCTTTTCTGCAATACCACTCCCATAATATATATGATCATGTATACAGAACTGCAGTAAATTGCCATGTATTTTTCTAATATAGATCTAAATGTTTTGTAAAGACTTTGTAATGAATCTTACTATGGCAATAATGAATACAAATGAAATAATACTCACTTTTTTTGGTCTTTTCTTTACCAAATAAAAAAAATCTCTCTATTTTATGCTAAAATGTGAAATTTAAAAGCAAAACCAAAAGAGAAATGAGCTCATTACATATTTTATAATGAGAAATATATTTTCAAAACCATAGGTAATGAATAATTACCTATGCCAGCATCCCAGTGCCACAGTGGAACAAAACAATAACCATTGTGAAGAAAAGCACTCAATAAAGTAAATATCATTCTACTGAGCTTATGGGATAGTAATGTATAATGTCACAGCACGTGTTATTTTAATTATCCTCAAAATAATATACAACGCATACCATCTTGTGCATAACAGTACATATTTGTAGCTTCTGCTTATTTTTACTTGGTTTCTGCTTTATTCCAAGAGTCAGTGGGGATTTGCACTTCCCTTCTGCTTCTACAATACCTTTCAGTGGTTAGGAAATGTTTAAATGAGTGAATGCAGACAGGCTGAATTTATTCCACTAGTGCTTATAAGTGGCTATTTATTCCACTAGTGACTTAAAAGTGAGCCAGCTGTGGTGGGGAAGCCAGTTACTTTGATGTTGCACTGTGCATGAGCTAGTATATCCTACTGTACAGTATAACTTTGGATCAGAAATGTTTATGTGCCATCAATACTTTAATTTGTTCACAGAGTCATTTAGAATCAGGATCAAATGTTTAGTTTCGGAGGGAAACGTGAGGAAAGTTATGTTTTCATCACGCTGGTAGAAGTTCAAAATACTTTAGATGATTTATGCTGTTCGTGATAACATAAACTGAGCAGAAGGAAGACAAAGATTCCATCCTTGTTTCTACTCTAACACTTGGAAAATTCCCTAATCTAGAAAACACACTGAAATTGTTTGCAACTATGACAAAAGTGTGTCTGATTTTGTTGCTGAACAGAAGGGGGGCTGATTAAGTGTTTCATATTCAGGCATCTAAGCTTGAAAAAGTACCATTCTACACTTCTCAGAAATTTTATTTCTAAATGCAGATGTTTTTTAAAGTTCACAGTTTTAAGACTTTGGTATTTTCATTTTCCTATCCCATTTTAAAAGATCATTGTGGAAGGACTTGACATAATTATTAAGTCTCCCTTGTGTTTTATGGATAAGACTTATATAGCCAGGTGCTTCTTGTAACCACTTTTAATCATTCATTTCTAAAAAGGCAATTATAAATTCCCTATCCGTGGTAAACATTTAACCTCTCATGTCAGCAGGGCCTATCTTGTTGTTCTAAAGAGATTTTAGCTGTGAAGTGAAGATGGATTGAATTAAGTGTTTCAGCTCCCTGGAAATTATATGAGCATCCTACCAACATCACTCTAATCGGAAAACTATTTCCACTCTTCTGCCTTAAATAGTATCAGTCTAGGATGTGTACAGGGAGGCTTTTAAAAATTTCACTACCAACTGTCCCTCAAATGTACAAAGTGACATTGCTGTTGAATAGAAGGTGCTGACTCTTATCTGTGGTTAATAGCATCTATAGCATCTTTTGCTAGCCCCCATTCAGCTGCCAGTAAGCACAAAGCCCCGTCTGCACGACTTCTAAAGGGTCTGCATTAATACACCCAGACAATCAATGGTTTCTGCCCCTTCCACAAGGACATTGGTTTGTTACCGCGGCTAGATGCTGTCAACAGAAAACGACACAGGAGTCACAAAAGGTAAAATGGTGTCAATTTAATCAGAGAATAGACAAAAGGCAAACAGTGCTGTCCTGGAAAGGGGTATAGCAAGGAGACTCAGAGGTTGGCGTAAGCCACACTTGGCAGGTCCCAGTGAAACCAGATTGAAATTCAATGATACAAAATCCAGCAATGTGACACACAGGATGAGAGCTGTTGTTTCTATTCAATTAAAATCAGTGACTGCTGCTGGCGTAAAATAAATTTGACAAAATACCAAGAGAATCTGTATTGTAGGTCAAACTATTTTCCTTCTGAACTGAAAGAAAATAATAAGTGGGAAATGAGTTAGTGCAATTGTTGTCTAAATTACACAAAACAATAATAAAAAAGTCATCCTGCAATTTCCTGTTCACTGTGAAGTTAAAAAAAAAACTTTACTGATTGAGCTGATTCCACTGTAAAGGTAAGCAATTTAAATTGTTTACATATTTATGAAAGCAGGCTGCAAGAATCTGAAGATTTTTCTTTTTGGAATTCACACTGTTTTTTGCACGTAACTTTTCAAAAACCTGCTTATTTTCAAGGATTTATAGAAAAATAACATGATCTTCCTTCTTATTTGTGAAAAGTTTGGTTTTAAAACAGTCCAGTTATTCATTTCTTTAATGTGTGTGTGTCCTATATTGGCAAGATACTGAAGGGACTGTATGTCAACTCAAAGTCTGCAGCTTCCTCCTTCATCTCTGAGGTGAGTCTTGTAAGGAAAGCTTGCTGCTCAGCCAGGGAGGGATCCAAATGGCATCTGATCTGATCTGCCTTGGTTAGGAGAACAAATCTCACATTAGGAGAATGAATTGCGCATGTCCTGGTCCTGTAGCCTAGCTGCAGGTTTGCAAACATTTAGGCTCAGGTTGTCTTTGCCTAATAGTGAGCACCAAATAAGTGCTCTTTTCTAGCTGATGTAAATCCTGAGAGTTTTCCAGTGTTCTGAAATTTTGAATCAATTAGAGATACCTTATGTCTGTCTACTCTGCGCACACAAGAAATGTAAAGGTTGATTTTCTAATATTATTTGGTCCTCTGTGTATCTACATGAAAGCAATCATGTGATGAATGATAAGGATAATTGTTACTGCTCAGAAATATCCCAAGATTCTTTTTTCTTCTATGTAAACAACTAAAATGGGAAGACATCAGAAAGAAAAAAATCTTGATGTTTTTGAAAATATTAAAAGCACATAATTAAAAATGCAGGATGCTCAAGATGATATAACTGCTATGGTCAGGTGAACCAGCTGTTTATCAATTATTAGTTTATCAATTATTGGTAATACATGAATGCTTACATTATTGAGCTTTTTGACTGATTAATCCATTTAACTTTCTTGTTCTGTTTTACTGGCTATTTTCTGTAGTAAAAAAAAGACCAGACTGTTTGCAAAGACCCTTACATATATAAATATAATTTCTTGACCTACATAATAAGTCTAGGACTTATTTATTTATTCTGAAGACCTTTATGGTTATCTGCCTGTCATTTCTGCCTGTAAACTACTCCAAAGTAAAAGAAAGTAACTGCAATCAGAATGACTTTGTAGGATGTAAAGTGACGAGGGCAGGTGCCAGCCTGGTAACAGCTCATCAGTCGTATGGCATTCTCCTGTGGGGAACAGCTGGACTGTGATTTATGAATGAGGATTCGTTAAAAAAACATCAGTATTATCCTGCATGGACAATTAGTCTGGTGGGAAGCCACCTAAACTCAAATCCAATGTAAGGCAGACTGCTGGCCCTCTGAAATAGTGTGGTCAGCTTCCTTGACGAGGGAGCAACTTGTGTTATAAACAGTTGCAAGCAAGCAGACAGAGAAATGAGCTGAAGATGCAGCTGCCTAAACCTGATTTGTTGTTCAGAGCAAATCACTCACCCTTGGCCTTATGTATCCTAACATTAGATACTTGAAAGAGAAGTTCTTAGCATAAACTGAGTATGTCTCCAATAAAACATATGGAAAGAAACATACACATTCCATAGAACTTTGGATGGGATCACTTCTGCCTTGGAAGTGCATCTTTTTCTCTATTGACAACCACTTTGTTTTGCAGTCTGAGGTGCTTATTTTAATGAGCTTCAATGTTAGACAACATAAAATGAACACCTAATTTAATGATGTTCATTTCTGTGCAACAATAAGTTCTATATAAATATAGAGCTTTAAAAAGCTATTTTATTGAGTCTTAACAATGTAGTATGTCAGATAATATCTTTGTAAATTATCAAGTTATTGTGATGAAAAAACTATTAAAAGTAAAAAAAAAAGAAAAATTTAAGAAAGCTTTTCTATTTTCCAGTGTACAATCACTGGATCTCATATATGACAGAAATTTTGTATTTAGATTTTATCTATTTGAAGCAATATCTTTTCTATGGAATGTAAATTGAATTGATACTTTTGGTGGATCTGGACTGGTTTTGTACTACAAGCAACAACCATGAGAAATTTGTAAATTTATGGACCTTTCTATTCATAACTCTGTCAGCAGATTTCTTTAACATTATTGAGAATAAAATTTTTAAAAGCCAATGTATTTTTAAAAAGTTCATTTAAATAATAGTTACAAACGTGGTAGAAGGCATCAACTTCCCCAAAAAAACACAAATGGAAAAACAACCAAACCAACCAAACAAAAGAAACCACTAAAGGTCTTAATTTTGAGTCCTAGTTTTTGTTGGGTTTTTGTTGGACCTGTATGTGTTCATGTGCATGGCTCTGCACGTGCGTGTGTACATGTGCAACATTCTTGTTTTGTCATGAACCTGGATTCAAGACTTTTTCCAGATAGTCAGCATCTTTTTCACTCTTGAGGTAGAAGTTTAAGATAGGTCAAGTCAAGTGCCTCCTGAAAATTCCTTTTTAATTCCTAAGGGAGTCTAAATGATTACTTTATAAGGGTATCTACACAGTAGAAGTCCAAAGTTATTATGATTAATCCCACCCTATGAATATGTTGGAGGAGAGATGTTACACTTGGTTTTGATAAAAATGGCAGAAAAATCTGGCATATGGAGCTCCAATAGACAGTCAAACAAATACAGTGATTTTTGTCTAGACTTCCTTATACCATACTAATATTTTATTTACATATGTTGAAATGCAAAAGATGAATTTGATTTGTTGTGTTTTGAGAGTTTTCCTAGCATTTTTGTGGACACTTGGATTTTTGACCAGGGAAGTGTATTAAGACATCAGAAAAACCAAAGATATTTCAAAAGTAGTGACACAATAAATTGCATATTTTCCTGTTTACAGATGAAAAGCTGCCTATTATTGATATAGTAAATGGTTTTCAGTTTGAATGGATTTATTTCTCAGCTTCACTGACACCTTAGAGAAAAAGAGAATAACATGCAAAAAACAAGTAATAAAGCATCAATCTTTAAAACACAAAGGGACTGGGACAGCTTAGCCACTTATTACAAACCACTTTTCCTTGGCTGTGCAAGATATAAGATTGAGTCTATACAGAACTAAATTAAATAAATACAGTTCAGGGCATGTTTCTGATAGTTGTATAGCTCTGATACACAGTACCAGTATCCCAGCTTATGCCCAAGTCTAGTTTATAGCTATTTTGTAATTAGGTATTACACTTTATAAATTACATTTTTTTAAACTTAAGTTGGTAAAAAAACATCATTTAACTAGATTCAGTTGGGAATGACTCTATTTGATCACAGGGCTTATTAAAATATCACACAACTGCAACCAAGTATTCAGACTGGATAAAACTCTAAGTAATCTGATATCATGGCTGACTGTTTTCAGGCAGGGACTTCCTGAGGTCCTTTCTGCCTGAACTATCAAAGAATGCTGTTCAGTTCTCATCACAACAATACTTTCTTAATCCTCCCCATTCCAAGAATTGCCTAGAATTCCTATAGTTCAAAAATACATTTCTGCTTATCTGAGCACTGTGCCATGAGATCCATATTCTCTGTTCTTCCTCTACAATGTAAACTGTTCCAGACAATATTATAGACAGAATAGCCACTGAAATCTATAAATCAACAGATCTACACATTGCTATATTTTCTACATGGCAAACAGTCAGGTATTTTTCTTCTCAGGAAACCATCCTGTATTCTATTCTTGCATTTACTTTTCCACGCCCTTATGAACCCTGGTACAATAGTTGCTTCAGGGAAATTCAGAGTTTGAGAATGCTATAGCAAAAGGGGAGGAGAATTGCACAAAGGTCTGTAAATTAAGAGTTGTTGCACTTTATGAATGCACCTTAAAACCTCTGCAACAGTGAAAATGTAACAATTGAATGAAATAAAATAGGGTGAAGTTGAGGTCTCTGTGAGGAATCTTCATCAGTACATGGGAGAAATAGGTCCTGAAACATGCACATATGGAGGATAATATTATTATTTTCAAGAGGCAACAAGAGTTGAAAAACCTGAACATCTGTAAGAGAATATGAAATAATCTCTGTGTATGAGGAGGAGCTGAGCTGAGCCCTGAGAGACAGATGGAAAAGAGCTACTTAAGCAACATCATCATATGTTGACTTTAAAGTCTTTATTCAGTTGCTTTTCCTGTATTGAAATTCTATTTGTTTCAGATTATCATGTGCAAAAGAGGGAAAGTAGTGTGAAACCAGTGGAAATGTGGTTGAAACAAATTAAACAATTCTGGTGCAGCCTCACCTTAACAGCCCTGTGCAGTTCTGGGCACCACAAGAAAAGAAAGATATAAAGCTATTAGAAAATGTCCAAAGAAGAGCCATGAAATGGTAAATGGCCTGGAAGGCAAGCTGTACAAGAAGTGGCTGAGGTCACTTGAATTCCTTAGCCTGGAGAAGCGGAGCCTGAGGGGAGGCCTGATGGTTGTCCACAGCTTCGTCATGAGGGGAAGTGAAAGGGCAGGCACTGATCTCTCTGGTGACCAGTGACAGGACCTGAGGGAATGGCCTGGAGCTGTGTCAGGGGAGGTTCAGCCTGGAGATCAGGAAAAGGTTCTTCACCCAGAGGGTGGTTGGGTGCTGGAACAGACTCCTCACGGAAGTGGTCGCAGCACCAGCCTGGCAGAGCTCAGGAAGTGTTCAGACAATGCCCTTGGACACGTGGTGTGATTTCTGGGACGTCCTGTGCAGGTCAGGAGTTGGGCTCCATGATCCTAATGGGCGCCTCCCCCTACTCAGGATACTCTACAAAATAAAATTTAATAGTACATACAGAGATAGAGAGAATTAATCTTTGGACTCCCTCAGAAACATTTCTGCCTTTGATACTATTAAACTGTGAGTTCATACTATACCCTCCTGACCTACCTGCTATGTCCCTTTTCCTGGTTTCCTATGCCTTTGGTGTAGAAGATAAGATTTAGATTATTTTAATGGTCTGTCCTGAACTTTATTGTGAAAGATAACCCAACACCCGCTGAAAGAATTATGTCCTAGTTACTAGAGATGTAAAAATTATTTTTCAAAAATAGCTACATTCTTAAGCTCTCATAAACCTTTCATTTTTATTTATGTACTAAATGGTGTGAACACCTTCCTGCAGGGTAGAAATTTTTAGCCATGATAAATGCAGTACTGGATAGATGCACAGATCGTGTAGACTCTTTAAAAAAATGTTTAAAAGAATCTTATAACCTGTAGGTTTAGTAATTCTTAGCTCTGTCTAAGTGGTTTTGTGTGTAAGTTTTCTGTATATTGAATAAAGGATTGAACAAACTCTGAAAGATCTTTCTCATTTCTTACTACCATGCATGCATGGACAAAATCAGTCAAGCAAGAAAATAAAGAGATAATGAGAAACTAAGAATCTGTTTGCATTCCCAAGGGGCTCTTTGTGTTCAGATATGATATTTCCACTGTAACTTTAGTAGTTAAAAGGAGGATTTCACTTGAAGTCCTGGATGAAGGATTATTGATCCAGAAGAAAGTAAAAATAAGAAAGAAGCAAAATTACCTTCTTACCCAAAGGTTCAAAAAGTTTAAAACTAGATAGATTTTTACCTAAAACTCTCAATCTAAACCAAACCAGACCAAATTAAATCAAGCAAACTGTGAAGAAAACACACAAGAAACAGTAATAATAATTAAAAAAAAAAAGCAAAAAACCCCCAAACCCCCCAAGAAAACCTATTAAAATGGTATATGCAAGAAGAAGATGTGTGTGATAGATCAGAGTTTGTTTTGTTGTTTTGTTTTTTTTTAGACATGGATAAACTGACAGATACTTGCAAATTTCCATGTTCACAGTTAAAACAAGAGCTTGCTTTTCTGAAGGAGTAAAGAAGTTGGTGACTTTTCAGGATTGCGGAGTAACATTTATATTTAAGAGCTGAATTTTTTTTTTAATATCTAAAGGACGTGAGGATTTACTGGATTTTTTAGGGTATTTAAGTACAGTTACATTTACAAACAATCACTGCAACAACTAATCAAAAGTGTGAAGGCTTAGCATCTGAACTTGAATGAATTCAATTACACACATTAAATGGATGCCTAAATACCTTTTTCATTCAATCCAGTATATTTTATTTGTTGTGATGTTTCTGCATGCTGAGGTAAAAGCTTCCCTTTAATATCCTGCTTTTATAGGAACCATTTGTTTATCGCTTGATGTAATAGCAATAAAAATCATTGAAGACTATGCTGAAGCTTACTGAAAATTTCTGAAAAAGAGTGGAGAAATGGGAATAGCTTTTATCTTTTCCTTCTGATCTAATGGAGGTGGGAAAACCAAATTTTTATATTAGAACATAATTTTAAGATAAGAACACCTAAGATGCCATTAAACTCCTTCAGTTAGATAAGAGATGCACTGCATATTACAATATGTTCATAGCACAGAATAACAAATTGTTATTTTTTCACAGGCTACTCTTCCCCTGTTATCTGGCCCAAATCACACCCTTGTCTGGCTTTTAAAACCTTGAAATTCTCAGTCTTCAAAGGCCTTTCTTTTCATCCTTTTTTCTTCAGCCAATGAAAAAAGTGGTGGGTGACATATTTCATATTTCAGATACAGCTGCTCAGGAGCTATTTACAACATGTATTTGTCATAGAATTTTGCTAATTGAAATGTAACGTGCAGATTATGCACATCCAAAACACCTTGCCAGTGACTAAATTAATCCATGTTATTCAGAGTACAAGCACGATACTAGTGGTTCCTTTAAGAAGTCTGACTTTCTATATCAGTTAAACATCAAACATCCCCACTCTGACACAAAGTGTTTTCATAATAAACAAAGTACATCACTTAGATTTTACGTCTTCTGCCTGTTATGAAAACTTGTGTAAAGACTTTGGTGACGCCTCGTGGAAAACTTTGAAAGTTCCTTTTTTTTCCCCAAGTAGTTCTGCAGATAATATCAAGTATTTACTTTCCTTTCTCATTTTAAGATGCACTATTTAAGACAAAAGATTATGTATCTCTGTGATGAATATTTCTCATCACAGGTAATAACTGAGCTAAGGTAATAACTCATTATTTGTGCATGATATGTATTCAGAGTCATAATATACACTATTATTTAATTCCTTTTATTATTTCGGGCAAGGAAGAGGGCATTAATGGCAGCATTATCAATTTTGTCTATTGTAGTTGAAAATGTCTTTGTCAGTCTTAAACCAATGTATCAAAACAGGAGCACCCCTAGAGGAACAGAAGGATTTTTTCTTTTTCTTCCCTCCCCTGCACCCCCACCTTGTTCCTCCCCAGGTTATGAAATATTATAATTTAATCACTCTACTGTATAAGTACCCCAGTAACACAATCTCTTTATGTGTGGGCTAAACATCAGATATGGCACAATTCCAGGTTATGCTTGAGTCTTTTACTCTCTAGTGTGCGCTGTTTTCATATTTTTCTGTTAATTATATTTTCATTAGATGACAGCTGACTGGTGAAAATAAAGGGTGAAGGCTTGTGGGAGTAGGAGTGGGCTGTTTAAATATGATTGGAAGGAACTCAGCTCCGCATAAAATTTTGTGTCTATGTTCAGTCAATTTGCCACCCATGTACTTTTTACATGTAACTGAAAAAGAGAGACTAGAGGGTGCGAGAAAGACTATAAAATTTAATATTGTAAATATATCAATTAAGAAAGAATTTAAAATAAAAGGGTTTTTTTGTTTTTTGGGTTTTTTTTATTTTATTTTCTTTTTAAGCTAAAGAGGAGGTGAATGTTTCAGGGAATCAAAATTATAAATGTTGTCTATTTCTTTATCTCTAAGCATCCTTTGCTGGATACTCTCAGTGAAATGTGGGTGGCACTGCAGTTTACAGACATTGTAAGTGTGTTCTTTATTTTATTATGTGGTTTGTTCAGAAATGAGAATAGTGGGTTCCATGAAAGATCTTATGTCAAACTTAGATAGAATAATATAAGGTTTTCTAAATGTAAATCAATGCACTATATTTTGTTTTCTTCTACCCCTCCTCTGAGCCCATTCCTGATCAATGAAACAAAGGAAGGAAAGAGAGAAGGAAGACATTGACAGCTGCTTCACAATGAAGGAGAGTTTTACACCTAAAGAACAAATGCACTGGTTACATTTGTAGTACATTATATACTCCCAAAAAATTATACTGTTTAAAACCAGGATTTGCTATTTGAGATTTTAAGTACAGATAGAATTTTCTGAGAATTTATAAATAAGTTAGTTTCTTAGTATATGGGTTAAAGTGCTGATTTCAAACTTTAGCACTATCTTATCAGAATTTGTCATAAATATTTTAAATAATAAAATACTACTTCAGACCTGCTACTTAGCAAAATCTCATTAAATGTTGTTACACAGGCATTACCTATAATCTGAATGCTCATTTTAGGATTTTTTTTTCCTTTTCCAGTATTATATATAAATGAAAATTTAGTTTCAATGACTTGAAAGTCTGACTACTTTTTTCCTCAAAATATCACCTAATTTAACTGTTGAAAACAATATTAATACTACTTTTGAGGAGATATGTAGGCCACATTTTATTTACTTTGAAATTCTTTCTGTTCATGCTCTTTCCCTCTGTCAGATACATTCCCCAATTCTACTTTTATTATGAAAGGAAAGAGAAGTCTAGTTAATACATCTTTTTTTCTGTACTTTAAGAAGGAAAGCAAGCGTTGTATACCCCACAATTTTAATTTAATTCCCACTGATGCTCATTAGCCCAGACCTGGAAGGCTAGAACATTTATCCAGTTGATTTCAAAGGTTACAGAGTTTCAAGTTCTTTCTGTTCTTGCACAAACCGGTGAAAATGAGAAAACTCAGTATACTCCAGTCAGTAGCTGAAAGATAGTTGATGAGGTTTTACAGAGCAACAGAATTAGCAGTGCCAGTCTGTGAGCTCAATTCAAGTTTCCTTTGACAAAAAGCATCAAGGCCAGCTGAGTAGAATAGAAGTGATATGAATATAGTTATCATTCCTATTATCCAATTGTTATTCTTACCTGTTATCTGCCACAGATTGCTAGTAGCAGGAATGACAAAAAAAAGAGTGAAGGCATAGTAAAAGTAAAGCCCTTTAATATTATGGTAGAAAAGTTCACCAGACTAATTGGTTTCTTATATCAGGTTTTTCTATGTATTTTGATGAAAGACACAAGTGTTATGAGTTTTCAGAATACACAAAACTAGGTCTGTTATCTGGAGAAATCTGTAGCCATATTCCCTTGCTTAGAATCATGCATTTCTTCAATTTGACAGTAATTCTGATTAGGTTTCCCCCCTTTAGCTCTGTGTTTGGAGCTAAAGTAGAGTAACTTGCCAGAATCAATAAGGATATCTGATGTCATTCCCATGTTTCACCACATGTATACTCTTTAAGGCTTTGACATACTGAGAATTTAGTAAATTTGAATAAAAACTACTTGGAAGTCTTGTAGGATGAAATTTTCTTTTGTCATTAATTTTTAACGTGTCTTTTCAACACTGTTATCATCCATGATATTGATGATGCTACTCATTTTCAAGTCAAAAGTATTAATTAAAGTTACATTACACTTAGTGAAAAGGCTTAGTATCATAACATGTAATTTCATTAATAATCTCTTAATTATGTCCCAAACAGCCTCAGATTAATTAATTTCTTTTCTTACTGTTTATCTACAAATTAATCTTACAACTTGAATTAGTACATTTATTCCTAAAAAGATTTTGATGAAACATTCGAGTAAGTTAAAAAATTATGAGTTGTGCATTTCTTTTTGTAATTTGACAAAATTGAAAGTATAATTAATTGATGATTTTGCATGGTTTTTATCATAGCTTTGGCTAAGTTTTCTACATCTATCTGGTTTAGAGTTACTTTGCATTAGGCTGAAAATCATGTACATTATCTCTATTTCAGGTGATCTAGATAGTATTGATAGTTATATTGAGCAAGGAATTTTCCTGGGTAAAAGGGCTGGTTGAAATAAAGACAAAGTAATCTGCTCCAGCAATGAAAAAGCTGGTTAAAATACTGACATCTGAGTGGCACTTAATAGACACTATCAAGTGTAGTCTTCATCAATGAACTGGGGAAAATCATGGTCTCTCTAAATTACAAATATGCATAGCACATGCCCATGTAACATATTCATGAATATTTTTTCAGTTCTAGCACAGTGCCCCTATAAAATAAGGAAAAAGGCCCAAAAACTATAGAACATGAAAAGGAACTAGAAATAATGCACAGAAATTTGAAAATCCAAAATTTATAAACCAAGCCAGTATGTTTGTGCATGTTTATTTATGTTTTCAAGCGAGACTCATCTTTAGCACTATCATAGCATATTCAGGTTCCAAATGTGTGAGAATACAGCAATGCAAGTTTATTTTCATTGTCAGTTTTGCCTTCCTCTTCCTGCTGCTGATTATTCATTGTGTATACAAACACAGGGAAGCTTTGAGCTTAGAAAATAAATTTTTTGAAGTCCAGAAGAAACAGTACCATCCAAATCAGTTATGAAATTAGTCTTGTGACATTTATTAAATTTTCTCATCAAGTTCTGCAGGCTCAGCAACAGCCAGCTCTTCACTTCCATAAAACAACATCTAAGCTTCATAAAGGATCTATTATCTGTAGAATCCTAAAGACAGTCCTTACACTGAAGAGGCACACAGAGGAAGCACTTTCATCAGGCACCATCTGATAAGAACATCACAGAAGCATCATCTGTTCCTCTGGTGGGGGCAGTTAGTATCTTTAGCCTAGTCAAGTAGAACTGTGATAATTGGGGTGTCTCAGCTTGGTCACAGTTGGTGTCATTCTTATGCAGTTTGTTAGCCAGTGGGACTAATACAGCTGTATTGCAGTAAAAGTCAAATTGTACCAGAACACACGGAAGTATCACTCAGGAAAAGGTTTTGATGCTTTGCTCATCTAGACATTTCTACTTGCTTGCTAATAAATGTTGCCAGAGATTTTTTTCACCTTTTTTCTAACCTTTCTCTGCTTTTGCTTGTTAAGATGTATTATTTTTTTTACCAAGATCTGTTTTCTGAAGTAAAAAGTTTTCAGAGAAAATGTGAGTTATGATAAAGTTTTCTAAGCTTTAGGGTGAAATTATTAATTATAAAAGGCCACTACAAAGTATAGACCACGGGCTTAGTGGTTCAGTTAATCATCTCAGGAGTGAGCAAAATTTTAATGTCTACACTAAGTTATTTAAAGCAAAAATGAAGTTTGGCTCCTCCTAAAGTCAAGCAAGTACTCAGTGTCTTTGCAGCAATTATTTGCTTAGTGATAAATTTCCATTTTTTCCTGATGTAAAATGAAAATAAATTTCAACATTTTGACATTTTATATGTGAAATTAAATTCTTGTTTACCTGATGGTGTTTATATTTCTGATGAAATTTACTTATTTGCTTCCCACAACCCCAACTTACAGAGACCTCCTGCATTCTGATGACTCAAATACTTAGTTGTTTATTTTTACCTTAAAATAAATCAAATAGTGTTGTTTTGTGTTTGAAATCTAGTGTAGAGCACAGCTTTTTCTGATGTAAATTTTTGCAAATAATCCTTTTCTATGAATCCAGATAAAAAGTAATATTCACAACAATATCCTTGTACAATTGAAAAAGAGAAATACAAGAATACCTGACATAAGCAGATGAAATATCAGATTCTGTTGAAACGTATCTAAGACGTAACTCCTCCCACTTAGCTGACAGCTATGTTTCATCTTCCAGTTCCCCAAATAAAGGCAAATTGTACACATGGGATGAGCAGCAGGCAAAGAGGTTTTATTTCCTTTAAAAAACAAATTAACCTCTTGAATGGCCAAAAGTATCCCCAACAGTCACTAGCTGCTGTTTCACAGGACTCCCATGGTTTTTGTGTTGTATCTGCCACCTCCTTATACCGTGCATATCTCAGAGGAAATCAACTTGAAGCTTCTGGTTAAGGAACTGGCTCAGGTTCTGTATACATCTTTTTTTCGACCAAGCTTACCATACAAATAGAAACCTGAAAGAGAATTCTTTTGTACCACAGGCAGAATTTTTCAGGTGTCCCTAATCAGTGCAATTTCATTCTGTAAATGTTTCTATGATGTGGATTTATTGTAAGTGGATTATGTTCATTACATATTTTGATTATTTAACTTTTTTAAATGAACATCAATAATACTACTAATAATTATGCATTCTAAGCATAATGACATTTGCTTCAAAACTACCTTTGATATCTACATGTAGACATAGAAAGTTGGCAATTTAAATCAAAATCATTAGTTAGTATTTGAAAGTTATGTAAACTGCCCTGATATCGTATTTAAGTAACAGTAGCAATTTTCATGGCATCTGAGCACCAGGAAGGCTGCCAATCTACAAATGACTTTCCAATGCCAAAAAGAAAGTGCAATTTATAGTTGCTGGAAAGTAAAGCATCTGCTGGGTTCTATATTCTTTTCCTATATTCTTTTTCCTATTAATTCTCTCTTTACATCAGATGCAAAAGTAGGGGCTTTCAAACATTGTTCTTACTAAGCTTTGAGGTGAAATATCTCAATTCAGAAAAATATACTTATGGTTTTGGGGGTTTTTTTGCTTTGTCTTCCTCTTGCTTTACAAAGAGGGTTGCACAGAGTTTCTTTTGGAACTGTCTAATAAGTTGCAGAATATGAGTTTCCTGTGTTGCCTGGGAAACAGCTTTAGGTAAAGCAAAAAACCCCACATTTAGTTTGGTATAAAAATGTTGTCTTAGAGAACTATACTCTTATAACTTTAGAGTTTTAAGTATGTTGGCACCTATTATGTTTGTGCAACTGATAAAATTCCTATGAACGTGGTCATCTTTATCTGATGAAGATTTCTGGTGGCCCTTTGCCAGAAAAGCATTAAATAACATTATGGACTCACTGGACAGTTGCCATGGAATTTTCCACCAGGCAGTTTGTGAACTGATTATGGATCCTTCATAAGCTACAGATAAGTTCAAAGGGATCATTAATTACAGTAAAATCAGGATGAAAATTGCAAGTATCTGCTTTTAAAAAAAGCATCAAGTTCAAATGATTCATGGACTTATCAGTTAACCCAGCTCCAGACAGAGCACTATGAAACTCACAGGTGCCATATGAATTTCTTTGGAACCCATCTCAGCTGTTACTCTTAGGACACACTTTACTTGCCTGATTGTTATCATCTCTTGTCTTTTAAAATGCTTTAAAATGTGCCTTCTTTAAGCCCCCTGAACATCTTCCATGCTGTTTAGCCTTTCTTAGTACCCTTGGCCATTTTAAATAGCGTCAGAGAAGGAGATTTTGGTAACTGAATAGATCTCAAAGTCGAAGTATTGAAAGGACTTTGGAGCCATTTGGCTTCATCTCACAGGCATGTTAATTTCATTTGCAAGCATGAAGGAGTACTTTAGGTCACCCATGAACTTCACTTCACCTGTAGGTGCATCATAGAGTCACAGAAAGGCTTGGGTTGGAATTCATACTAAAGATCCTCTAGTTCCGAGTCCCCTGTCATGGGCAGAAATACCTTCCACTAACCTGACCAGGTTGCTCAGAGTCACTCCAGTCTGACCTCCCGTATTTCCAGGGATGACACAACTTCTCCAGGCAACCTGTTCCAATGTCTCCCTTCTTTTCAATAGCTTCTATGGATTTCTTGGATATCACAATGGGCCTAAGCCTTCAGTCTTTCAAAGAAAATATTTTCATGTCTGACTTCAGTAGGGAACTATTGCTGCTGAAATTTGGTCAATTCCACTTGCCCAGTGGTAGCATGAGCATGGGTATCATTTCAGAGACATCATAGTCCTCACTCTTCCCTGCTGGGTGCATAATGATGTGAGAATGTCTGAAGACACTATTGAATGGAATTTTGTGGATAAAGAAAAGGCTGTCTGGACTCTGATTCATCTCCATGATGGGCTAATGGGTCTGAAGTTTTTCTAAACTGAATCTCGTTCATAACCATCTTACTTGGAGCATATGTTGAAGGAATCTGAAACTTTTTACATCTACATGTATGTACCTATACCCTCTTCATTTTTATAAAGAAAAGAGTTATGATTATGGTGGAATTTATGCAAAAAAAAAAAAAGGGAAAAAAGGAAAAAATGTGTGAAATAATGGGAGGCTTTCATTAGTTGTAGAGAATGAGTTCATATAAGCCCTTCAAGCAAGTGTTTTGCAATTCTGTTGATATCTTTGAAATTTTGGGATGACATATATAATTCCTATATGAAAAGTTATTAGTTTTAGTTAATATTTTTAATGTGTGCATCATATAAAATAGTTTCTCTTACCTGTTTCAGGATGTGTGCGTGATACCATAAAGTAAAAAATTATTTTCAAGAAAATCTCAATATACTATAAAAAGTATTTAAATGTAGTGCTTATTGTTCAAAAAACTTACCTGAGACAAAATGTAGGAATTTTTTCAAATTTTTAAAAATATATGTTTACTCATTAGTTTCATTGTGCCCATTTATTGCTATCTTTGCAATGCCATCTGTGTGGGACTATGCGTAGTGTCTGTTGATGTGTGAGGGAGGATGTAGAGCAAAGAAATGCAAAAACTCTTGAAACATTTTACTATTGCAAGAAGTAGCATAATACCACATTTTCTGATGACCAAACTGGCTGCTCGCTAACATCTTTCTACTCACCAGACTTGCATAAATCTTTTTAAATGCTCTCACTTATGATTTATTGTGTTCCAGCTTTTCAGTATATTAAAATCATATATAGGGAAGTCCAGAACTAGTTGTCTTACATGATATTAATTACGCCCATAAAATTTTTAATGGGAGAGTCAACCCTGATTAAATACTTTCTGCACTCTTAGCTGTAATACATCTAATATAAAGTTGATTTTAAGTATTATTTATATGTACACAATTATGGGCTGGATTCTCCAACCTTTAAATTTTTTTTAATTTCATTATTGGTTACTAAATTAGCATCACGCTCTTTACAGTGAATGGGAAAGATATCCAGAAATTCAGTAAACTCACTTTTATTGTAGTTGCCAAAATGTTGCCTTGATATATCCAAGCTGTTATAGAATATTCATCACATAGCTTTGTGAGGAAACAGGTCACAAATAAGTTTGTTTCAGGGTGAGAAAAAAAAAATTCCATTCCACTACCAAGAAGAGACTGAATCTTCACCAATATTTTACTCCACCGACTAATGTATAAGCAGTAACAATATTGTCAGAGGAGAAAACCAGGAATTATCTCTGGTTATAGAGAAGTTGCACTGCAATGCAAGTGCAATGCCCAAAATTTAGTGCTCTGGGCAATTTTCCATAGGAAGTTGCAGTCTAGAGTGCCCCATAGCCCTCTTTTAGTCAAAAACACACCAAGCACTTGTTAAGCCATATTTTAAGCACCTCTTTTGCCATACCCACCAAAGCATATGATGTGCTTACTAATATATATGTCTAAGGATTTAGACATAAAAATAAAACAGAAAACATAATAAATAATATTATTCTGATTATCCAGGGCTTTTCTTCTGAATAAAAGCATATTGTTTCTGGACTTTTTGATATCTGATTCACATTTGGAGATATCTACAATTATGTTTTAATGAAATAAATAAGGTGATTTCATACATACATGTTTGTTGCCTTAAATTAGGTGAGATCAATTGAAAACAAAAAGTAAAATTGGAGCTATGAATAATCAACTGTAGACACTGCTTCTGTTCAGCAAGAATGAACAAGTATCTCTCTGCATGGGTTATGAGAACTGTCCTTTGCCTTGGTTTGCAGTAATTTCCTTTTTTCTTTTGCTTAGATTAAGTAAATTTGACAAAATATTTCTGTCCTTGTAAAGCTTAATATATACTGCAGTTTTCAATAAAACATTGTTACAACAATGATAAAACTATATCTACTACTACTATTTACCAAGCAGGGAAATAATTCCCTTTCCCTTAGACTGTCCAAATGATAGGTTTTTGTATAAAACACAACAAGATGAGAGTATAGGTAAATATAAGGGTTAACAAAAGAATAATTCAGATATTTTCAATTTTACTGAGAATAAGTCAAAGACATTCATACATTCATTTTCGTTGTCTAGTCCTAGTGTTCAAGTAGGCTCAGCAATCTTGGGAAATTAGGTAGTTTATCTTTATCTTTAGTACAGCACTAGACCTTCAGGAAGAACTATTGTCCTTGGGTGTCCCTCCAGTCTTCAGCGTGCATAGCTGTGAATGCGGATGAACAGTCTGGGTGCGTACAAGGGCACAAAGACTCGCTACAAAGAGCAACGTGTAAAGAAATTGGAGTCCTTGAGGACTGTGAAGAGACCAGAGCAGGAATAGTATTGTACTTAACATTATTTGTTTCCTGTGCCTTGGCCTGAATAATTTTGTTGCTGATCTGTTCAGTGAGAGAGACAATATGGTACTCTCAAGTCCTTTCACTTGTACTGTAGGATTTACCCACTTGTTTGAAACTTCTTCTCTATTGAAATTACTGCATATCAGTAATGCACTACAGTAATAATTATATTTTAAACCAAGTTAAAATTAATAAGCTGCATGATTTCACAGCAGAACTCTTTAAACTTTTGCTATTCATCTTTTGTCTTCTTTTCAGTTACCTAGACTTTTTAAAATATGATTTGGAAGTAGTCTATAATAGTAGTCTATTATAGACTATTATAGTCTATTATTATAATCTCATTATTGAGAATCTAGTCAAAAGTTCAAGTTTCAGTTCTTTGTTTCCAGTAGGAGAAGCAATTGATTAATTTGAACCACGAGTTTCTGATGCAATTATTGCTGTTTTTAAAAGGGATACAAAAGAGTTTTCCTTTCTATTCATGATTCCAGAATGGTTAAAAAAACAAGCCATATCAGTGCCATTTCCTTTTCTACTAAAAAGCATATCATTCTGCAAAAGCCTTCCCCCTGCCCTGAATTCTAGAGCTAATACCTGGCTTCTTCACTCATCCATTATTATTTCTCTGCTGAAACCTCAACTCATGAACCTACAGGTGAACTTGGAAATTCTCACTGCTGTTCTCATTCCATTTAGATCACATTCTTGAGCAGATTTCATGTATCTTTCTTGAGAATGGATTTATATCCTAGTAAGGATATTTTAGTTTCAGAAAACATTATTTTATCTGGAGTATTTTATGAAGAACATTGATTATGACCACTAGTTTCAATGTTTTATTCTTTATCACAAAGAAAGCTTTTTTTGCATTTCCATGGCTGAGTTACCAGCTACAGCTGGGCTTACTAGTATGTAACTGGGACAAGTAATCAAGGAAGCTGCATTAGGCAGGCTCAAATCATTAGCTCAATCATTATCAAACTTCTGTGAAGAAATGGCCTATTTCACTTTGCAGTTTTCCATAAAATAGCTTGGCACAGTTCCTAGTAGAGTGCCTTTCAGGTAGTGTTAGTGGTACAAAAGTGAAGATGTGGCTGCTCACTATAAGGTTTAAACAAAAGGCCCAAATTTCATTATGTGGTCTGGAGTCATGTGCTGAAAAATTGCCTGGTTTTGTTTTATTGGAACTCAAATTTGTGAATCTATAATTATTATACATAGCTTTTTTAGGACTAGAAGTGGCAGCCAGGGCAGCCAGCACCTGTAAGATACAGTGCTATTCCCGTCTTTTTCTTCATGGGTGTAACCACAGAATTGTGATGCCTCCCCTCTTCTTATTCACCTTTGGCCTCTTCCAACCCACAGGCAGATGAATGTGATAAAAAGACATGACAGGATCTGTATTTAGACTTGTGCTAAGATGTAGAAAGCTGACTAAAATGAGACAGTCCAGTGGATATTTCTGAAATGCCTTCTGAACTGAATATATCCTCAAATTTAGCCCTTGTAGGACTGTGGGCCAATCCAGTATTTTACATGCATTATTCTCTTTATTATAGTCCTTGTTACAGTCCTGTCTGCAGTGAACACTATGAACACTGAAATTAGCTAATCAGCCACCATATATTTTGATGGGTCTGGAGTGACCAATCTCAAATTGACTAGCTAGCTGTCTGCGAGATCATCTGTGTAAGATTTAATTATCATGTCTCTGCACATGAGACAGCGTTTTAGTTCGGCTCAGACTGGGACATCAATGTGAAATTGTAAATACTTTCTGCTCAGCTACAAATACACTTTCTTTAAAGGTAATGGGGATATCAATTTTTGGTTTAGACCTTTTCTTAAGTTCATAATTTCTTTTGGCAGTGCTGATGTAACTAGTCATTCATTTCTCCCTAGTCTACCTGCATGACATATGGTTCCATTACTTACTTCCCACCCTTTTCTTTGTGCCTGGTGGCATCAATCACCTTATATTTAATTGAAAAGTCATTGTGGCATATCTTGTGGAGGAGTTGGTGGAAGTTTATAATAGGTAAGAGAACTTCTGTAATGAGAAATTAGACACCTTGCTCATATTTAGACATTTCAGACAGCTAGTGCTGAGTTCAGCTGATCAAAATAGGCATCTATTGCCTTTCAAGATGTTATTAGTGTCGTTCTTCTTTTCCTTAGACAGAGAAAACAGACTTCAGATGGTGATATTTAGTGTCTATCAGCCCTATGAAGATGTCTCAGACATCTTTGGGTACTGTCAATGTATAGAGAAATAAATAGAATTCCTTAATTTAGATAATGTTACTCAGTATAATTTCCAACCATCATTTAGTTTAGCTTATTTTGTTTTGGTTGTGAATGAATGATTGCCCCAAGACTTGTTTTCATCATTATTATTGCTTGTTTGTGGATACTCTCATTGATGACTGCACATTTTTTTAAGTTAAATAAACGGCAGGAATATTTTTTTAAAAATGTGTAAATAAGCTGACACTTGTGAAACTATGGAAATGCACCAATGTCTTAATTAATGGATAACTAGATAAATATATTAAATATATTTCCAACAATTTGCTTTAGCTTCTAAATAAACTTTAAAGGAACCTACTCTGACTTCAAAGTTTTCTCATAAAAAGGATCATCAAGTGAAGGAACATCAAGGTATTTGTGCGCTAGGGCGTACGCGGCCCTAAATCCGGCTAGCTCGAGGGGTGAGAAGGCCAACGCCCCTGCGCATAGGAAGCCAGCTCCCTTCGGCATCTTGGCCTCAGGCTGGGCTGGAGGAAGAGCTCGGAGTTGCGCACGTGAGACGAATAAGGAGGTGACCACTTGCTGGGGGTGAACAGTCGGTTTATTGGGTGATCCGGAGGCACCAACAAGGAAGGGCACCAACCAGCAAAATGGCCCCGAACCGGGGGAGCGACAAGGTTTTATAGGGAAGGGGAGGAGAGAGGAGGGGAGCCCAGCTATCCAATGGGGAAACTCAAAGGAAGGTACTGAACATAACTGACATACATCAGAAACCAACGAATACAAAGTAAAGGAGGGGCCCCGGGACCACAGCCAATCACAACCCCCAGAGAGGAGAAGGTTCTCGAAACCTGGGAGGAGTGGGGGATGATTGACTGTGCCCAGGGAGGAGAAAAACATCTACTTATAAGGTGGGATGAGGGAGGAGCGGTCATACAAACTGTAACATTAGCAACTAAAAATAGCACGGTAACTAGGCAACTTAACTGACAAGGAGGCAGTGGCGGGAAAAACTGGGGAGAGAGGAACCATTTACAAAGAACAAAAGAGGGTACATTACATAAAATGGGGAGTAAACTGAGAAACTTAAAACACACTACAACATATTTGTAAACTAGATCTTTGTAGCTAACACAAACTTATCACCTACCAATAGGCTAAACCTTAATACTCAATAAACTTCCCTTCTTTGTGCATGCAAATCAGAGAGAGGTGACTTTTCTACCGTGTCAGATGAAGGGGAGAAATCAAAAAAGTTAGAGGCACAAAGCTATCATTTTTCATGTGTTAGTTGCATTCTCTAGTGATTCTACTGAGTGATGGAGGTTTCATGTAAAGATCAATGACACTGAAAACTGGTTTATAACTCAGTATGACAGCTAGTATAGTCTCAGAATTGCTTTGCTGTAATCCACCCTGTCTTTCTCAGTCAGCAAACATTATCCCAATTACAGTTATGCCAAATATAGGCAAAACAGATGCGTCTTATGAGCTACAACTAATTTCCAACTGCAAATTTATAAATATAAAGATGTTGATTGCCAATTCAAAGTGCATTATATCAGTGTTAAGAAGAGAAAAGAGAAAAATATTGTTATACTATGATGTGTCCTCATCAAAGCCTAAATCTTTATTGATGTTTCTGGGGAAATGGGATTGCAGTGACAGGGATGGGTAAAGATTAAACTAAAAGGTGGAGAAAATCCTGACAGAATCCATTCAAATAGAATTTCAGTTCCAGTTCTTTTTGATAGAAGAAAGTACATTAAATAGCACAGTTACAATAGATGTAGAATTATAAATAAGTGAATGCCCTCTGAATGGAATTTAACTTTAATTTTCACATAAGTTAATTGTAAACAACAAAACGGTCAAGTTAGATATGTGGAGAAGAACAAAAAGTAAATCACATTTTTGCTCCTGTGAATGCTGTCCTTTGAGTAGTAGCTGTAGTGCATGAATATATATACTTTCAGAGAGTTTCACTAGACCAGTATCATTGTACCAAATGTATTTAACAGTGGGTACCTAGGAAGCAGGACATGGCAATGTGTATAAGTTCTTGGAATGGTTTATTTTTAGACATGATATTGGTATGGCCCCAAAAATGTCTAGATATAGGTTGCAAGGTTCCTGTTCAGAATTAAAATGTATATACTTCCCTGTTAGTTGACATAGTAAGAGAAAGACTATAAAACTATAAAAGTTTAAGGAGAAAAAGGGGAAATGCTGATAAGTCAAAATTATTATAGATACTGACAATTAAGTTTTTATTTCTGTGGGAACTGACCATATGTTTCTTTGGTCTTCTAATCTATCTGACAGTTAAAGAAAACTGATTGTTATTGATAATTCAAAATCTTTATTAATTAAATGAACAGCATAAAATTTTTATTACTTTTCATCAACTCAGGTTCCCCAAAAGCATGTAATGAACTCACCTTCAAGCTTGGAATGGGACACCTGAGTTTGAATTTTTTTGATTTTGAGACTGTATCTCCCAGTTTATGAAGGAGTGCAAATATTGTATTTAACAAGGATAATTGTATCCTTTTTTTCTCAATTGTCACTTCTACATTTTTCAATGAAAGTAGCAATGTTTGCTAAATGTTGTTGTGTTGACCTGATTTTTTTTTCTGTGTTTGACCTGCACTAAAGAGTATCTCCAATTCCATCTGAGTCCTTGAGGAAAGCAAGACTGTGCAGATTACCAAGGGGGCTAAGTATCAAACAAGTACATAGTACTCAGCCATGCCAAAATGGCAACGGTCCTGGCTCTTCATGGCAGCAGCATGCCATACGTCTTGAGAAATCTCCTGGGGCAATCTTACATGTCAGCAGTCTCTTTTCAGGGTGTTTTGAGGATTATGGACTTGAATTTTGGTACTTAAATCACTTCTGAGTGCCACATTTGATGCCCAGGAGCCTCAAATGTGCAAAACAAAACTTAGATTAGAATTTTCTCTGCTTTCATAATTCTTAACTTCAAGTTTATCTTTTAAAAATTTTACTTTCAAGTACTTTGGAAGCATAGAATATTCAGACACTACTGAGTAATTACTCTTTATGTATAGATATACATTTACATGAAGATAATTTTGTTGTTTATTTTCTTCCAATTTTATTCCTGCTGAATGATTTAGACAAAGGATAATTTCAAGAGGAGACTCACTGAAAGGGTATGTAATTAATACAATTAATGAAGTCAGTTTCTTCTAAGTTTTACATATAATGGGAATAACATTTTATACTTTATAATGATCTGGGAGACAGGAAACAGTAACAGCCTGAAACTCCTTTAAGAATCAATGATGATTTACAAATCATGCTCAATTCAAAAAATGACATAGGACTCCAAACAAGACAAAAAACCTGGGTGCTTTTTCCTATTTGTGCAGATTTTTTTCAAGACTGATTACATTTTTGAAGAATTGTCTGTTTAAGGAAATTAAGTTTTATCTCTTAATTTCTGGTAGACTTCATAGGTTTATTTTTGTCCACAATTACATTGGTTTTATGAGAGATAGCTATTTCACTACATAATCTCAGCACCTGAAAAAAGCTAAGAGTATAAGTGCAGCATATATAAAATAATCTTTTTTTTTTTTTTTTTTTTTTTTTGAGGCTGGAGTATTTATTTCAACTCCAGAAGAAGATTCTGGCTTCCCATTTAAAGAAGAATAAATTTCAGTGGAAGTTTTACAGAATTCTGGCATTTACATGGAATTAGTACAGTTAGCCTAGCAATTGTGGCACAATGGCCTTTTCCTTTTAGTCTTGTAAAGCAGATACTAAAAAAAAAAAAAAAAAGAATGAATTAACCAAAAGTGCAATATGCCATTGTATAAAGCATCATGTGCTTGAAATTTTAATATGGTGTGCATATCTAGTGACCCCATGTATTTCTATTCCTCTCTCTAACTATATGGCTATAAGTAGATATAGACCTAAAATGTTACAAAATATAGACCTAGAATATTACATAACAGAATATATGCAATATATGTCGTAGACCTGCACAAGAGAGAGCTGAAGAAAGGACTGAAGCCATTTCTGTACAAAGAAACTTGAGATCCTACAGACTTCTAAGACTGTAAAAGATTTTGCTGGGATAAAGGTGAAAGAAAAAAGGGAAAACATGGTATGATATAGTGCCTAGCCTAGAGAAAATAGAGAAGCAATAGAAATTTACAGCATGAGATTTGGATGACATTGAATCAGAACAAGGAGCAAGTATTTTAATTAAATTATAGAAACAACTGTCACACAAAGCATATTAAAGTGGAAAACACATCGCTACAACATGTTGTCATGAACAAAACAAAAAATGCATTCAGAAAAAAAAATAAAGTCATAGAAAAGGCAACTAAATATGATGTTTGAATGTGATCTAGACCTTAAAACTAAATTAAAAGGCATTAAATTGTACAGAAAAAATATTATTATTTACTTGGTCTGCTGTTTTAAATATCTATCTAGTGTACACCATGAATTTACATGGCGGGCTGATATAATTAGGTTATATTACCTTTTATTAAAAAAATAATTTTCCAGCTATAATTTTATTTTTCTAAATACCTATTCACTTCTTGTCCCTCACTATGGCACTGGTGTTCCAAAACTGATGTCTACCTTCACACTTAGTATTGACAAATAGATCAACCACTCCTGGACCATTGTCCTGCCACCAGGGCTTGTTTCCCTCCCAGTTCATCCCATCATGGCAGCAGCAGCAGACACTAGATAAGCTCCTCCCTGCTGAACTGGTAGCAGCCTGAGAAAGAGCTGCAGCAGTGATTAGGAAGTAGAGACAGAACGGTGGGAGAGGGCAGACCAAGGGGAACAACTTTGGAGAAAGCAGTTGCTGGCAAGAAGGACAATTGTTCCTCAAACAAACCTCACAGACCTTTTCCACCTCCCTCATTCCTTATTGACCATTTCAAAACCCTCCACTTGTGTTTACAATCTCCTCTCTCTGTAATCAACCCTTGTCAATGACACAGTATTGAATTTTTACCGCTAGGATGAAGATGAAGCAAACCTTTGTCCATAAGGTAGGACAATTCAATTTTGCTTTCAAAATGCCGAAGGAGGGAGAAGACACTTCCCTATCTGTGCCTACTCCTTTTCCTTTCCTTTTCCTTTCCTTTCCTTTCCTTTCCTTTCCTTTCCTTTCCTTTCCTTTCCTTTCCTTTCCTTTCCTTTCCTTTCCTTTCCTTTCCTTTCCTTTCCTTTCCTTTCCTTTCCTTTCCTTTCCTTTCCTTTTCCTTTCCTTTCCTTTCCTTTCCTTTCCTTTCCTTTCCTTTCCTTTCCTTTCCTTCTTTCCTTTCCTTTCCTTTCCTTTCCTTTCCTTTCCTTTCCTTTCCTTTCCTTTCCTTTCCCTTTCCTTTCCTTTCCTTTCCTTTCCTTTCCTTTCCCTTTCCTTTCCTTTCCCTTTCCTTTCCCTTTCCTTTCCCTTTCCTTTCCCTTTCCCTTTCCCTTTCCCTTTCCCTTTCCCTTTCCCTTTCCCTTTCCCTTTCCCTTTCCCTTTCTTTCCTTTCCCTTTCCCTTTCCCTTTCCCTTTCCCTTTCCTTTCCCTTTCCCTTTCCCTTTCCCTTTCCCTTTCCCTTTCCCTTTCCCTTTCCCTTTTCTTTTGATTTTTTTTTCCCCCGGTGGTTATTTTAGGCATGACCAACTGCGCCTTGGGAATATTGTTAGCTAGTCTTGGTTGAACACTTTGAGTGACCATACAAATAGTTCTGTTTAAACTGAATTTTAAAATTTTAAATTCTGTTTAAATTAAAATGAAGGACTGTTCTGTTTTAATAAAATTACACAGATTAATTAGAATTGTTTCCAAGTTTTTTTCAGAACTGATTTCAATATAGTGTTGACATAAAAAATAATTTCTCTCAGATGGTAGAAACTAACTTTCTGATCTTTTCCTCTGCTTGGGCAAGTGATAATGGGGAAAGTCTCCTAGTTTTTGTATTGTCCTCTCTTACATTATTTATATATTGCCTAGCATAAGAAATTCCGGGACTCAAATAGGAATTCTGGGTTTTAATGTAGTACACAAGCAATTATAACATTTAGAAGTGAAACTGTTTTTTACTGTTTTTTGCAGGAAAAACTTAGTAAGAGATCTTGGTGCTGATATTGCAAACTCCATCAATTTATTGTGATTTAACACAAAATACTTCAACTCTCACAATCTACAGAAATGCTGTAATGTGAACAAGATGATACTAAAAGTTACATTATGCTCAGAAAATGTATTCATTCACTTTAGTGTATATTTTTTCCAAAGAAATGTGGTTTCACCTCAATGACCTGCTGATATAAATGAGGATTTCAAAATTCTGGAGTGATGAGATCTGCTAAAAGAGCTTGTGAATAACTATTCTCACATCATCAATGAACATTCTCCAACACATGGTAGTGATCTACTTGAAATTCCCTTCTGGGAATTCTGCCTTTCAGAGTGCAGAGAGATGGCACATTTCATTCTTACATAACAAACTCACAGAGTTCTAATAGTTGAAGCTCTGAAAGCATTTCTATGACAAATTTCTCTTTTCAGGACTGTGAAGGTAAGCAAAAAACAAACAAAAAAACAAGCAAACTATGATTTTGGCAGCATGAAATGCTTTGAATAGATCCTAGCAGTTGCTGAAGGGTAAAGTGGAGCAAAGATGCTTATTCTATAAAATAACCCTGTGCTGCTTTTGTGAAATTAATGTCCTCTTTTCCCTTGGGCCAGTTCAGGTCAGCTGTCCTGGCTGTGCCCCCTGACAGCTTTTTGTGCCCCTGCTCACTGGCAGAGCAAGGGGAACTGAAAAGTCCATGACTTAGGGTAAGCACTACTAAGCAGCAACCAAAGGATCAGTGTGTTATCAATGTTTGTCTCCTACTAGCTAATGAGAAAAAATGAACTCTATCCCAGCTGAAACCAAGACATTATCCACCCTTTATTCCATGCCATAGAACACCACGTTCAGAATATAAATTGGGGGCACTTGGCTGGGAAGGGTTGATAGCTGCTTGGGGACAGGCTGAACACTGGGTAGTAGCTGGTGAGGAATTTTACTGTGCATCACTTCTTTCTTTTGGGCTTTATTCCTTTTTCTTTCTTCTTTTCAATACAACTATTAATATTATTAGTATTATTATTGCCATTATTTATTTTGTTTCAGTTACTAAACTTTTCTTATCTCAACACATGAGATTTACTTTTTTATTTCCAATTCTCCTCATCATTGGGGGCAAGATTTTGATAGCGGCTTTGAGGGTGTTGGTGTTGAGTAAGTAGATGCATGGTTCTTTGTTGCCACATTGTCAACTCCTTTTGGTTGTCCTGGAAATTACATTCAGACCTCCAACTCATAGGATGTTTCTTGATAAGCAGAGCTTGGTGGATACGCTTGTCAGGAGAATTAAAAAAGCCCACACAAAGTAGGGATGGTTCAAAAACCTGTGACCTTGGGTGACCTAATTGGTCTTTTCTATCAATGGTCTGATATTAGAATATTTTTCCTCACTACAGTACAAGGTCAAGTGAACCTGTTATTGACATAGATTCTTAAAACAAAACTAGAAACTAGAAAGAACAAGAAAACACACATTCTCCAGCAATAAAAAGTCCTGTCCTTTCTTTAAGGTTAGACTACCCATTTTTTTTTTTGAAATACCACTTAAGGAAAACATTTTGTAAGAGACAAAAGGTATAAGAGTATTTTTAGATTGTTAACCTTCCATCTACCAAAAAAGATCCTGGCTCACAGAGCAAGGTATTATTCTTATCTAGTAATACTTATTTGGACAATGTGAGCTATCTTGTGCTATTTATTTACACTATTCAATAACTCTGATTATACAGACTTAAACCAAGGTGGAAACGCAATTATTTACTGTTGTCTTTTGGATTACTTTTCCTCACAACACAAAAGATTAAACATAATCATTCCAGCTGGAAAGACTTTTTAGCTTAATCAAGGACAAACTCACAAAACCATTTTACCTGTTATTTCAATGTTTTATGAAAAAGTCCCTAAAATTAAAAAAGTAAAAACACTTAAAAAGCACAATTAGAGTTTATCATAATAAAGTACTTAGATAAGTTTGTTTTTAAGTTTTATTTTTTGTAAGGAAACCTTTTTTCACATGCTGTGTTGACAGAATAGAAAGAATAGATAACAATTTTTCTCTAATCTAGAGTGTATTCAAGGCATTATACAAGAGTTTGTTTTGGTTATTTTTTTATCAGTACAGTAAGAAAAATACTTTGTTTGCTTTCTGGGTACATTAGTATAATAAATATATAAAAATAGTAAAGTGTTAGGTTCCAAAATACTAATTGATTTTTCAAAGTTGTTTTGAAAGATGCATCATTATGTAAGTAATTTTGAAAGTAATTTGAACTTATAAATAGATGTCAAATAAAAATTTAGAAGATCAACATTTTATTTTCATGCTTTCAGTGAACATTGTGACTGGTCATGCTAGGTTTTTTTTCTATGTAATCTTCCTTTCTATTCTTTCCCTCTTTTATTTTTTCAGATAGTTTCTATTTGAGAGCCCATTCTAAAATTTATTTTTGGTGACCAGTTTAAACAAAATTTAAAGACAATAACAGCTTCATTTCAATTTTCTCTTCTTTCCTGCGATCAGCCAGAACTTGTTGGATAATGGAATGGGTTTTGGTGAGTTAGAATGACAAGTCTTTTTTTTTCCAGACTTTTCTGTAATTGAACCTTTCAAAAACTGTTCATGGAGATTTCAGTGAAATATCTCTTTCTGCACAGAGACTTTAACATATTTTCTGTCTTTAGTCCATTCAGGCCTTTTAAAGATTCCATGTCTTATCATAATACTAACCCTGATATATCCATTTAATGCTCAGCGTAACAGCAGTAGATTTATATTTTCTATTTTGTGAGCTTATTGGTTATATTTGTAACATTTGTAGTGGCGGGAGATTTGTAGGAGTGAGGAGGAAACTCACAGGAGTGAGTTTCCTGCGGAAATAATTCAAATCTTGTCATAGTTCATGCTCAGTGCCACAGCCCTGGACGTCCTACAGAACTGGGACCTGAAGGCCGGCCAAGAACTCATTCTGCTTACATTCTATTCAGTTATAAAAAAATGAAGATCTGCTGGAATTTAGGATCTGGATTTATAAATCTGGAGTTATACAGAGATTAGCACTTTAAATTTTTCTAAATAAAACAGACAAACTTTTTAGTGTACCAGTTTTAACATCTTCTGTCATATAAGATGAAATGTACTGTTCATAACAACAGGAAACTTTGTTCTATTAAGAAAACAGCCATACTTTTCCCTTTAAAACCCCAAATGCACTTAGAGGCTCTTAAGATTAAAAGGGAGGCACAATAATTTCCTAATACCATACTGAATTCTTTTCACTTGGGTGGCTGAATAGCTCAGAATAGCAGTTACCTTGAAAATAAATGACTGTGCTGAAAGGAGAATTAATTAATTCAGATAAAGTAAATAAACTCTGTGAACTGACTAATGTAGCAGAAATTACTGGATGCTGATACTGCTGTTTTAATTATTAAGTCCACATTAATTAATTTCAGAGCTACCTTTTTTGAAATCCTCAGCTTGACCAACATTCAGAGTACAAAACATGCCAAAAGCCAAATTTTGCTTAGTAACACATTTGCAAAGGCTGGAACCAAGTTCTCACACAACTAAAGGTGATGAACTTTAAAAGAAAGTGGCAGTTTCAATAAACAACACAGGATCCAAATAATTGTGTGGTACTTCCTTGACCACAAACTGAGAAACAAAATTTGATTGTGCCAACCTATTTCTTTCACAGAAGGAGCTGGACTTCTTGTTAATTGCCAATATGGTTCTGAATATAAAGGGGACTTAATGTCTCTTTGAGAATTGCAGTAAAATCAGTGATCATGACTACCCATGCAGGGCTCCTAGATGCAGTGAGATTCAGTCATGACCCACTGTGGCATTACAACCTCACTGAACTTAAGAATACATGAACAGTTGAGAATGAGTTACATTACGTTCAGTAGTTAGTGCTGATGATTCTTGTACCTATGGACATAAATCGTATAAAACCTATTTATACTATACTTTTTTCCCTTACACACCATATGTGAAGGACTCTTTCAGATTGTGCTATCATTGAAGTGCCTATTTCTGCTGAGGAATACTCAGCAGGGATTTTACTATCTGTACTTTATTCTAAGAAGACAAAAATTAAGGCAATAGTTTATTTAAGGCTGTCTGTTGTAGTGATTGCTTCCATAACTTGCTAAAAAAATTACAGCCAGCAAATTTATATCTGCAGCATCACACAGCAGACATCAGTATGGTAACTAAAAGATACATTTCCAGAAGGATTTTGTTCTCTAATCCCTCATCATCTTGCTTGCTTCTTAAAATGAAAACACCTGTAGTAATGATTTCTCCTGACAAGCTGAAAGGAACTGAACAGAGAACAAGTTTAATAAAATGCTTTAATTACAATCTTTAGTATAACTTCACCTGGTATCAATACCTCTTATGAACATCTTAATCACTTGCTTTTTCTTGTTTTCACTTGAAGCAAATTTAAATCTTTTTGAGAACTCTACACACAACTTCAAGGATAAGGCACGAATGTCTTTGAGAAAACCACAGACAAAACAGTCGTAGGAAAAGCTCTTATGAACACTTCATGTCATGTACTTGAATTAAAAACATTTAAGGACATAAAAACTTCTACAAAAACTTTTAAATTCAAGTTTTTACACACTGAAATTGCTTTACCAGGATATTCCATCTGAGACTGTCTGCTAGCAAAAAATCCATGTAGATCAAATCCCTGCTTAATTGAAAAAAAGGAGTTTTTAATTTTAAATACCTTTTTAAAAGCTTAAAACTCTTTTTAAAAATATTTTTTACTCTTGAGATAGAAGATTTCTTAGGAGTTATCATCATAGGCAAAAAAGACTTGAGAAAAAAAAATTACCAGTTAAAAAAGTGTATGATTATGAGAAATAGTAAAAAACCAAAACAATCAATCCCCAGACTTCAAAACATTTTCTCCCACCTCCCACTGTTTTTTGCATCCTCAACTTCATTAATTTATTCCCAAATTCTCTACGGATCCCTCTAAAGCTTTACAGGCCAGATTGTAGTAACTCATAACAATTTCTGTCTCAGGCACTCTTCTCCTCACCGTTTTTCCACAGGGGTCTTTCCCAAGCCTTCAGTGTGGATATCTGCTTCACCACAGTCTCTTAGCAGGCTTCAGGGGAATAGTTGGAGTTGGAAGGGATTTTAAAGATCATCAAATTCCAATACCCCTCCTGTGGACATCTATCACTAGAGTTCAGATTGCTGAAAGCCCCTCCAACCTTGTCTTGAAGACTTCCAGGGATGGGGCTTCCCCAGCTTCTCTGGGCAGCCTGTTCCAGTGCCTCCCTCCCTTCCTGACATCCTCCTTGACCCTCTTCTCAAACTGCTCAAGATCCCACTGGTTCACATCCCTTCTTTCAAACATGAGCCAAACAACCCACACCGTGTCATCCCCGAACATGCTGCAGGTCCATTTAATCCCACCCTCTGTGTAATTATTACAAATATTCAGCAGTAACAGTCCCAGTACAGACCCTGAGGGTTTGTACCCACTTCTTTCTGATTTTGATTTTGACATAGAGCCATTGACTGCAACTCTTTGGATGTGGCCATTTAACAAGTTCCTTATCCATTTACACTGGACTGGTACTAAAGAGTAGGCAGAAGAAAATCAAGTCAGAAATAAACTGCCTATGCCACCTTATCCATCAATTGGCTTGTCTTTCAAACACATATTTCTCCAATATAGCCACGACGATGCAGAACAGGGACTTAGCAAATGCTTTACAGAAGTCCAGGTAGATGATAAAAATTGATCACCCCTTGTCCTCCAATAGAGTCACTCCACTGCAAGATTAGTCATGCACAATTTGCTCTTTGTGAAGCCAAATTGGCTGTTTCTTGTCAGCTCTCAGGCATCCATATTACTTGACATGCCTTCCAGCAGATAATCTGTTCCTTCTTCATGCTCACCTGACTGCTTCTCACTTTTTTTTTTTTTTTAACTTTCTTATGATTATTTTGTGTGGTGCATTCCACCTTTTCCCAGTATCTCAGCCACATTAGCTGTTGGGCTCATCCATGTCCTGCAATGGGACAGTTGGAGCAGGCTAGAACCATTAATTAAACTTTAAACATAAAGTTGTACTGAAAATGTTAAAATCAATCGTATATATAATTTCTCCAATTTTCCTACCTTATCTTCTCTTTTTCTTTTTTCTTTTTTCTTTTTCTTTTTTCTTTTTTCTTTTTTTTTTTCCTTTTTTTTTTAATGTAAGGAGCAGAAAGTGAGAGGTTTTTTTCCTTCCTTCCATGAATACATCCATGGTTTTGCTGTCTTCCAGGAAAAGTTGTTGCTAGAAGAGTTTGCTCCAGTATGTTTTGTAGTCATAGAAATCTTTCAAATTATAACATGTTAAAATAATAGGATTTGGATTTAAAACCCTCTGTCTCTTTTGAGCAAGATTAAATTCTAATTGTGCAAATAATTTATTTTGAGAAGTTGTTGGCTATAGAGCAAAAAAGGAAATCAATGTTAAGACTAAAAACACTTCCTTTTAATTCTTTTAAATGAAGGAAAACCAGAAGAATTCAGTTTCTGTAATAAATTTTAAAAAAGAAAAAATATAAGAAATAAATTTTTAAATGTTCATTTTAATAGTTTTATCATATTTTTGCAAAATAAACAAAAAGTAAGTTATATTTATGTTGGTAGGGTTTGGGTTTTTTGTGTTTTTAAAAGCAATCAGATTTGTATCACTTTATAACAAGCTTAGACAGAGAAATCTTTTCTATTTTTCTAAGACTAGCTCTGAAGTTTAGGAAGTGTGATAATAAATGTGCCCCATATAGAAAGCTTGGAGGCACACAAATCTAGAAGAAATATGAACCTGATCCTAATAAATGTTTTCTGGAATTCACAGATACCATTTAGACACATTTACCATCTACAACTCCAATGGTGCAGCACGTGTGCTGACTTGCAGAGCTCTAGCTTAGTAAAAAGTGGCATAGGCAGTTTATTTCTGACTTGATTTTCTTCTGCCTACTCTTTAGTACCAGTCCAGTGTAAATAAGATAATTTTAATTTTTAAAATCTTTTACCCTTCCTATAGGTTTTAATCTATACTTAGCTATATGCAAAAATAGTTTGTTCTTCTAAGGACTGGATCATGGCAACTTGCAGTTTCCCAGATGGAAATTCAGAGCAGCTGAGTTTCTGCTGTTTGCTTCCTGGTACAAGAAAAGGCATTTGTAGATCAGGCAAGCAGCAGATGGAGAACAATTGGAGTATATAATTATTCTGCCTGGACTCCTTTTAAATGGGAAGGCTGAACTCTATGTATTTGGCTGGGAAGACAGAGGAATAGAGTAGCAAATGGCAGATAAACCTTCCAAAGACCCTTTAAAATAAATCTAGGCAAATATGTGAAATAACTTTATCATTTAACTGGGTCTCTTTTTCTGTGAACTCCAAAATCTGGCAAGTCATTGCTGGTTTGCTTTTGAAGGTTGAGATTAATACACAGCACTACCCAAACACTTCTGTATGAACAAACTACATTGATTTCAGTATGTTACCTGAGGACTCCATCTGGTGACTCTTCTTTACTTTGCCAGATTTTGAAAAGCTACAGCCTTACTGTGATCCAATGCCAAAATATAAAATCCACTGTAGGAAAGTATTAACATGTTGTGATTCTTGCTCTGTGGAAGTGAATAATTTAATTCTGTGACTTTTTGAAAATGCCCTCATAGGAGCATTACATTTTGTAAGCTGACAGCTAACAATAAGACTACATGCCAAAATCAGTGTCTAGAGAGCCATGATTATTTTCATTAATTATTCAAGATTAAATGGACATATGAAGGAATATACAGAGGGCATCAAAACAGAAGGGATGAAGTATTATGAGAAAAGGAAGGCAATCAGAATAATCCAAATACCAGTAAAATCTGAAATTAGAAACAAATAGAGGACAGTAAAATATTTCAGAAGAAAAATGGGAAGAATTGTATGCTCTTAAGATATCTAAATTAACTTCTGAAACTACAGGCTCAAATCAAAAATTACTCATATATTTTCCATACAATAGTCTTCACAGCAAAGAAAGACTAACGGTGGAGAAAAACAGAGGAAATCTTTGTTTATATTAACAAAATGAAGAGCAGAATTACAACCACACATACTAGAACTTACTTTGGTTTAGAAAATCGATGCTGTAAACCAAAATTAATTTAATGACAGAAGAAAATTTTAAGATGACTGATGTTTTTACTGTGTTAAATTATAGGAAAAAATCAGACTAAAACAAGAAAAATTACTAATAAGAAAACTAGTTAAGCAGGAATAAAACCATAGTAGAAATGTTACTGCCTATTTTTTTGATTTTGTCTTCCACCTTATTTGAAGTTTCAAAAGTTCAATTATTTTCTATGGAACTGTGGCAAATCAAAGGCCTTGGATCCACATATAAGATGATGAAGACTTCATCTCACATTTTCTTTACATATTCAAGTATTTAAGCCCATTTTTTGTTTGTTTTGTCACTTTGGAAATGCTCTAACTGGAAAATGGGATATTTGTGAATATGTATGAGGCTCCCTTACCCAAACTCATTTAAGCTAATTCAGGAAAAGCAGATGGTTTCTTCACCTGTGCATCACAAGCAGTCTGACTGTGCGCTTATTTCTTGCACTGACAAGACTTCCACAAGTACTCTTGTGGCCTCATGTCTAGATCCAAGTCAAGCAAGACAGTCCTGAGGCATTCAGCTGCTCCAAACTAAGATGTGACACTTTAGGGTACAGACATGCAGCTGTGTGCCCTGACCACTTTTGAAGTCAAGCAATGAAGTACCTGTGGAATTTAGGCAATGTACCTGATGGTTGACAGAGGTTTTTCAATGTCATTTAGAGACTATCATGACTGCTATTTCTCACCTTACATCTCATTCAACTAAGTCCACTTTTGAGCAGACGAGAATGACTTAGCAAAATTGGATAACGTTCTCCTAAGTTATGACTCAAATACACCTAAAATTACATTTATTCATTGTAATAGGAGCTATTTTAACAATATTATAAGGATCTCGATCTTTGTGAACATCACAATTTTTACAGATGAAAAAATATATTTCATAGCCACCATGTTTAAAAATCTTGCCTGAAAGTTGAACCCTTTTTCTGGGGTTAGTGGTTAAGATACACAAGGAGATAGGCTATAATCATAAATAATTAATCTTTTACACAATTTTGGAGTTTACTGTATTTCTTTTATTTGATTTTACACAGTGAACTGTTACACTTCAACACAAAGATTAAACGAGCACATGCAGAAATAGCAAATTTGTACTTCACTGAAAAGCAGCAATATTATGATTTGATTGTATGTTGATTCTTTAAAGAGGAATGGGTACTATTTTGCTTCAGCCGAGCTGATGTGGGTGCATATGCACACACCATTGCACAAAGACAATTTTGTTGGCACAAACACAACTGCACATACAGACATGGATAGAAGGAAGTACTGAACAAAAATAACAGATGTTAATGCTTTGTCCTTTCAAGTCAAAATGCTGACATTTTTTCAAGTAACCTTAACAAAGTGCTTAAATCTGGTGTATATTCAATAGTCTTTACTACAATCAGTATGACTAGAATTTGTATCCCATGTGCATTAAGCATAATTACCGATGTGTAAGATTTGTTCTACCAGAATTAAAATTCTCTTAATTGGATTTTATATATTAAATACACTGTGGAGTAGCTAGAATGTATAGAGTAAAACCACATAATTTTTAGAATACTTAGCAGACAAAGTGAGAGATGCTCATTAAGAAAATTCTCCTCAAAATTTGCCCAACAGTGTTTTACAACCGAATTTTCTCCTGATTCTTGAATGTATCTGACTTAAATTACAATAAACAAGACACTTACCTTTTTTAATCTGATTTCATAATGTATATAAGTGCAGTATCTACTATGGTAATCTAATGGTATGAGTTTGAGGACACAATCCTTTTAGTCTGCCACAAAGAGTATACCTTTTTAGTTTCCACTACTACAATGTCATGGCTATTTTAGCACATAAAAAAGACTTCATTGCACCCAACATTGCCCTAACAGCTGCTGTCCTGTTTTCGTTATTTGTTTTTGTTGTGAGTTTTTGATTTGTTTAGGGGGGTTGGATTTTTATGTATGTTTTTAATTCAGAAAAATACAATACTCAATTGAAAAAAACACAATAAATTAGGGTTACCTTAAATTTCATGCTAAGGCAAGAGATCAAATTAGCTCAAAAGTAGTGAAAGATACAGTATTTAGAACAGATCTGTTACATGGCAGTTAAATATATAAAGAAGATACAGTGATTAATGATTCCTGAATCTGTCTGATGATTTTTTAGTCAAACTTTTGCATGAAAAATTGACTGTATAAAAGAAACAGTAGCCAGAATGAAGTGGCTGCACTAAGCAGGTGACACGTAGTTAAAAACATTGAGACACACCTCTATACACACCTGATGGCTATACCTCTTACTGATACAATCACAATATAATGTCAATATGAAGTAAGTCATGGGATAATTGGAGAGGAAAAGTAAGTATACCTAAAGACTGATTACTTACTCTCCATCTGGGGAGAGTTCATGGGTCTACATCCAGTGCTGTGGACGTGGAAGAGAAGAGTTAAATACTGATCTGTACCATAGCAAATTAGTGTTCATTCTGTGTTTAATAAAGTGATAGCACAGTCATTCCATACTAAAATTATATTAACATCCTGAAATTTGGAAAGGAAGAATATTAGAATGAAAATTAAAACAGAGAAGAAACACTGCCATATTTCTTCTTGTTACTGTTTTAGCTAGAGGGACTAACAAAACGATGTTATTTCTCTGTGGAAGTTAAAACTACCAAAAAACAAGCAGAATCAGATGACTTGTCACAATAATTAAAGAGGAGCACAGATTTCTGTGTCAGCCACTGAACTGTCCTTTTTATTTATACATAATTTTGGAACACGATTTTCTCTTGCAAAAGCCTATAAATACTCAAATATTCTAAAATCCTCAGGACAGGGAGAGTTTTTTGCTTGAAGAAATCTGTAGATGATTTTACAGATGTACTAGTTATGAAAACAAAGAAGCAAAAAAAGGATCACTCTTACTAACAATCATCTTGTTTAATGACAGAACAATCCAGACACATATATTCATGCAGCACAATCCATATATAGGCTTGCTTTGATTATTTTTTCTGCTTGTATTTTTTGCCTACTGATATGCTTGCTTTATTTACCATGTTTATTTTTTCTTTCTTTTGCTGCTCTGTTTACTTGTCTTGTGAGGTCTGCTTCAGTAATCTGAAGATGCCATGCTGAGCCCTCAGTATGAATAGCATGGATATTGGAACAGAGAATATATACATATGATACAAGGCTCAGGAAAGCATGCAAATTTCTTGGAGGACAGCAACAGAATTCAAAATAATCTTGACAAATAAGAAGCATGTTTGAACTAATAGAATTCAATTCAATAGAGACAAGTACAAGATGCTTAGGCAGAAATAATAAATTGCACATGTACAAATTAAGGAACAACTGTTAAGGTAAAAGTTCTGCAGATCTCCAAGTAAGAGGTTATCAAGGTCACCATGAACCAACAAAAAGAATCCCAATGATCACGAGTCAGCAACATGAAAAAGTGGACATTGTGGAAAAGCAGTTATTGTGGTATACAAGATGCATACAGATATCCTTTTAGTCAATTCAGCATTCATGAATACACTTGCATACTCTGTGAAGTATTTTTTCACTGGGCTTACACTGAGCACATACCAATTGGTGAGAGAGTGAAATGAACCAAAATACTGATTGAAGTCTTGATTTTATAACCATCAAGGAAAGATAGAATAAAGAGGAGATTTAAAAAGAATGCATTAATAGATTTCAAGAAAATAAAATGCTATTCAAAGAAGGGGTTTATATACTCTCTGTAGGAGAAAAGAAGTAATGGGCTTAAATTGCAAGAAAAAAAAGGCTCATTGTCTTGTATAAAACATATTAGAAAACACTTTTAAAAGGAAAAGGTAGAGAAGAACTCAAAAGTTTGCCAAAGAAACCTGTCAACCTTCTGTCACTGAAGGTACTTTTAAGCAGATTAAATAAATGTCTGTCAAGAAAGGATTAGTTTTCCAAACTCTTTTTCATACCTAACATAGTATGAAGGCTCTGAATTGACTTTAAAGAAAAACCACTTTATTCTTCATTCTTTTCTCTACATGTTTTCCTCTTTCCAGTCTTTGGTATTTCTGAGATGCTTCTTATCAGTTTTTATGAAGATCTGGAAATAATTAAGGAAAATACTGAAAGCACATAGCCCTGCTTATATTCTTGTTCTCCCCATGTTGTATGTTATATTTTTATTTCTCTTATTTGGTTGTGGTTTTTTATCTTTTTTCCAGCACACTGTCAGTTTTCCTACGTACGTGAAATCATATTGTGTATTTATAACCACTGTCATGCCAGTGCTAATTCTGAAGTTGTTCAATACTAAATCTCTATGAACATTTTTTACTTCTCACCTCAGTATACTGCTATTTTAATCCTTCTCTGTGTTTCTCTGAAGGGCTCAGAAAAGAGAAATGCTGTCTATCATGTAGCTCAAAACTTATCGTGGATAATCTATAATTAATTATATATTCACATTCTTCAAATATTCTCTTACCTTTCTATCACTACCTCTTTATATGAACCCCTTCTGTTTGAACCACCATATATACTGAGATTTGTATGAACTGACATATACAATTAAATTTTACTGTGAACTCAGGAAGGGCTGGAGCAAATTTATGTTTGCTGGAATTGTGTAGAACTGACAAAAAAAAAAATAAAAGAGGAATACAAAAGAACATGCAAATAGTCATCAGCTGCGTTACAAAAAGATTTGTAAATTAACTTTTAAACTCTGGTTATCTTTATTGTTTTGTGGGTATTAGGGTTTTTCCTAAGAAAATTGAAATTTACCAATTTGCCTTTTTCCCCAGAATAAATATAAAGAACAATCTTTTAAATGAGTGCTTGTAACAGTCAGCAAAATAACAATTTCTGCATTTAAACGTGGGCTATAAATGCATGTTAAAATACACTCTCTACTCAATGTCTTATTTACATGATGAACTTAGTGTTAAAGGTGGATTCGTAAATCATCAGAGGGAGAAAGGAAAACACTTGTGATTTGTTGATCATCTGTGCATTCTGTAAAACACATCAGTCTGATGATATGTCTGGGGAAGACTGAAGGTGTGAAGTCTGGATATATGCTCTGCATATTTAGTTACCTACTGATACATTAATTTTTATGATTTAAGTAGGCTTCTGGGTAATGTTTTGGTATTAATTTTAATGGTTTGCCATTGAGAAAAAAATCTGCTGAAAAAATACAAATGTATCTGTAATAAAATATAAAACATTTGTATTAATATTTGTGCTCTTATGAAGTTTCTAAAATTTTATAAATTGTACTGCTAAAGGACAATATTACAGTAGACTGTTAGCAGCATATCTGCAGGGAAGTGTGTATGTTCATGCATGTGTGTAGTCATCTTAATGGAAGTGAAGCAAAAATAATCAGGTAAACAGGTTATGGTTCATTAATAATTGTCAAGTAAAGTAGAAAGAAAAAGGAAAAATAAGAAGCTAGACACTTCCATAAATGAATTAATCCCAATCTCTAAAATGAAACCATTCACTAAATCACAGAGTGGCTGAAGTTTGAAGAATTATCTGGAGGTGGCCCTTTGCTTAAACAGGGCCTCATAGAGATAATTGCCTAGGATCATATCCAGGTAACATCTTAAAATCTCTGGGGACAGTGACTCACAGCCTCTCCACATAACTTGTACCACTGCTTGGTCACTTTTCTTCATGAAAAAATTTCCTTCCATTCTCCTGTATTTTGGTTTGTGATCAATGCCTCAGGTCCTTTAATTTCAAGAGATCCCTATTTCAAGAGTCTATCTCTGCCTCCTTTTCAGATTTGCTTCAGATATACATGGATGAGATCTGCCTTGGCCTTCTCCAGACTAAACAGTCCCAGCTCTCTCAGCCTATCGGAGAAGCTCCAGGTCCTTAATCACATATTCTTGTTCCTCTACCACAGCAAGTAGAAATAAAAAAGAAAACCCAGAACTGAACACAGTATTCCAGTAGTGGCCTTAGCATTGCTGAGGTAAGAGAAGGATCATCTCCTTTCATCTTCTCTCAAGACTCCTCCTTATGCAGCCCAAAATATTGGTAGCCTTCTTTGCCATAAGGGCACAGATCTGGCACATGCCCCCATGCTGTCTGTTGTTTGCTCCCTCCAAGTCCATTTTGCAAATCTGCTCCCAGCATGTGCTGATGCATTGTTTATTATTAATATTATTATTATTACTTCCCAGGTGCAGGAATTTGCACTTTTCTTTGCTGAAATGTCTGCAAATCAATTATTTTCTGAACTGAGCTGTGTCACCTACAGAAATTCTATGTAAAGGCCTTGCAGGCTGAAGGGGGTCAGTGCCTCTGTCGCTGGAGAAGTCATTGCAGGATGAAGGGCAAGAACATTTAAGTGTACTCAGACATTTCTGAACGATATTGCGCAGAGCTTTCTGGAAATATGTGAGACTGACATCCCAAAATGCCTGGGGGAGGACCCAAAGATGGGACAGTGGTAGGTCTATCTGAATGGGGAAGCAGCCTGGAAAGAGAAAAAGAAAATCGTGGGGTCATAGGAAAATTCAATTTTGAGGGCATGCCAAGTCCCTAGTGAAACCTCCTGCTCAAAGCAACATCAGATATGGTTCAGGACTCTTTAAAGCCTTCTCTGGAGAAGCCCCAGGAATTCAGACAATATAGTCTCTCTGGGCACTTTGCTCCTCTATGGACTGTCCCCATAGGGAAAAATGTCTCCCTTTCTCTCCAGTGTAAACTTATCTTGTTTCAGGTGAAGCCCACTGCTTCCCATCCTACCACCATGCGTTGCTGTGGAGAACCTGGTTCCATCTTCTCAACATGCAAGTTGTAGGCCGGCTGCAAAGATCTGCTCTGGGCCCTCACCGGGGCACCTTTCCACTGAAAAGCCACCTCCATTCTATTCAGAGTCATTGTATGCCTGCGCCATATGCAGGACATGGTCCTTTGCTGCTTGTCTTGCCCCAGGTCCCCCTCCTCACAGCTGCTTTGGTACCTCTGACTCTGAGAATCAAGGACCTGGCCTGTTTCTGGATCAGACCAAACAGCAGGGACAGCAACTTCCTGACTCAGGCACAGGATGCTGATCAACTGTCCATATCTCAGGAAGACTTGTAGGAACAAACCAAAGAGAACTGTGCCTTGTCTCTCCTTGTCGTTTACTTTATCATATGCCACACCCTCCTTGCGCCCACAGCCCCTGGGACAACCCCTGTATGGGACCCAAAGCCACTCACAGTCGGGCAGACAGGAGAGAAGTATTGGAAGAGGCTGCCTTCACTCAGTACCTGGACCTGCTTTTCTCCACCAAGCCAAAAATCGAGGATCAGGACTACTATCCTCCTGGAGCCTTCACGCCTTGCATGTGTGTCCACAGAAATCCTGGACAAAATGTAAGGGGACAGAGCCGGACAGAGCCTAGTCTTGCTGAAAAGCAGCAAGACGAGGGAGTGTCTCAGTCACTCTCTGACATAAAGGAGTTCCCAGGAGCCGCCCATCACTGTCTGTCCAGCCAGGAAGACAGGTGTCCCAAAGGGAGAAAGCCTGTCTCGCAAGACATTGGTGTCTTCTTCTGACCTCGCAGATAGGTTTTAAACTCAGGTGTATCAGATCCTGATAACTTGATGATGAGAAACTTTCCCTCTACACAAGAACCTGGCAAGAGGCAGCACAGCAATGCAGGTGGAGGACCCCTGGTGATGTCCTCAGTGCCAGCAGAATGCCATTCCTTGTCTCCTCTGAGAGCTGTCAAGGGAGAAGGATATACCCCTGGTCTCCAGAGAAAAAGTCCTAGTGATTGAGGTTGGAAGAGACATCTGAATGTCACTATGTTCAAGGAGAATCACCTAGAGCAGCCCACTGTCCAGGATGGTGTGTGTACAGCTTAGGCCTGTGTATAAAACAAACAACAGCTGGAAATAATAATGAAACTAATTTTATACTATTTCAGCTTTAAAAATTAAAGTTTTCAATGGTAAAATATTTTCTATATTCTTATTGAAGCCCAAAGCCTAACCAATGAGATGATGAAGTGTTCTGGATGCTGAGAGAACAATCCTCGTTAAAATAGTGAGTGATCTTGTTTTGGTGGAATTAGGGTAAAACTCCTCTCTCAAGTTTCTTCAATAAAAGTTTTTTGTCAACTTGTGTATGTGCTTAGGCTGAGAAAGCAGATGTGATCATCCCACTGAAGGTCAGATCATTTTTTTGAACCTGAAAATATATTGACAAAACCCTGAGGTTTTGTTTCCCTACAGAAATAAAAAGGAAACATGAAGACTTTTTACTTCCTTCAGTTGTGAATTTAATGTTCTTGCTCATATTTTATTTTCCATATTGTCTCATAGCTTAATCTGTTTTTTCTTGAGGTTTTTAGTTTTGGTTTGGTTTTTTGTTTGCTTGTTTGTTCGTTTTTTTGGTTTGGGTTTTTTTTCTTTTTTTTTTTGTGTTGTCATAGTTAGTTTTGTTTTAGTTGCTTTGGTTTTTTTTTGTTTTGGTGGTTTCAGTTTTTGGGTTTTTTTTATTTTGCTTTAGTGGAGCATTGAAAAGGCAAGTTTAAATGTAGAAGAAAAGGTCATTAGACATCATTTTAGGCACTGAGCTTTAAAACTCAGTTGTCATTTAAATTTATAACATTTTTCCTCTGATTCTGAATTCTTCCCAGCTAAAATTATAAACCTGTGAACCTTCATAGATATTTTCTCATCTGCTGCTCAGCATGCTTAGAGCAGCTTACCACCAGTTCATTAGGGCCATCTTCCCATTTTCTCCTAGCCAGTAGGCATGCTTGAAGCTTGTTTGAAATGCTTTCCCTTCTCTCTTCCCCTTTGTAAGGCAAAACTAGTTGGACAAGGACTTTTTCGTTCCGCTGTTTCTACCTGCTGTTATTTCACAGATGACTAACTATAACACACATAAAATGATGAAGACTTCATCTCACATTTTCTTTACATATTCAAGTATTTAAGCCCCTTTTATGTCATGTTGGAAGGGCTCTAACTGGAACATGGGATATTTGTGAATATGTATGAGGCTCCCTTACCCAAACTCATTTAAGCTAATTCAGGAAAAGCAGATGGTTTCTTCACCTGTGCATCACAAGCAGTCTGACTGTGTGCTTATTCTTTGTACTGGCAGTGAGACTTCCACAGTACTCTTGTGGCCTCATGTCTAGATCCAAGTCAAGCAAGACAGTGCTGAGGCATTCAGCTGCTCCAAACTAAGATGTGACACTTTAGGGTACAGACATGCAGCTGTGTGCCCTGACCACTTTTGAAGTCAAGCAATGAAGTACCTGTGGAATTTAGGCAATGTACCTGATGGTTGACAGAGGTTTTCCAATGTCATTTAGGGACTATCATGACTGCTATTTCTCACCTTACATCTCATTCAACTAAGTCCATTTTTGGGCTTTTTTGAGTCTAGCCTAGATGATAAACTCCATGCTATGAATCCTAAAAAGAATGGTTTTTAAACTGTGATGAAGTAATATATGAATGCCTTACTAATATTAGCAATGACCACACTATGTGGTCGTACAGGGTCTTGTAGATCAGATTCTTAGCAATCTCTTTCTTCATAGTTATTTTAAATTCAGTCAAGCATCAGTCACCCTATTAGTAACTTCATACAAGATGTAGCATAAAATTAGCCTTTGAGTTTAATCCCCAGCCTGAAGCCCAGGCTTCACACCGGTAGCTGTACTGAAACTGGCACCCAAAGCATGCCTTTAAGTATTTATCCTGATTGATATGTTTGTTAATTCTTTAATGCATTGTAATCATAATTTTTATGCTCTTATAAATTTTAGTTTTGGGAAAAAAAACCCACCTCAACAATGTAAATAGAAAGGGGATGTGATATTTCATCAGTGTAAACTAATGAGCATAGTATGCTAAAAGTTTTCAAGAGGATCATGTTCAAAGTCTTATTGCAAAGGGCTAAACTTATTCTATTTGTGTGTGCAATGGGAGTAAGGGTATTGTGCTCAGGTCCTAATTAATTTGCCGGTAAACTTTTATAAATCAATAAAAACTCAGAAGAGATCAATGATAGTGTAACCAAAAGAAATTCTGAACTATTTAAATTCCTATGTAAAACAACTACAATTCCTTTACTCATACGTGCTCTTTATAATGCTTTTCCACTCAGTCATGCCAATGTACACAGATACCTATACATAAGATGACATATTCTACCTTTGTTAAAATAAATAGAAATTATTAGTTCATCTGAAATCTAACAGGTTCATTAACATAAATTGTCATTATGCCAGAAAAGCATGTTGGATTGTGGATTAATTTTGTAATGCAGCTATACATTACTAAATATTTAAAACATTTACTATTACTACAAAAGTAGCATCAGGATCCTTGCAGCCACCACTTTTATCATCAAGTCTTTTCAAAATGAGGATGGACCAGATTAAAATTCATATACTTTTTGTAGTAGAAGATGGGGAGATTTTTATTTTGAAGAATAATTTTGGAATACCAGTTTTAGATATTGTAGATCAAAGAGCTGCCCCAATTTCTCAGACTATTCGTGTTTCTTTCAACGTTGGCAACAGTCAGGCTTAAGAAGCCAGTGACTTTCTACACACTGGTAGATGCTGTTAGTAAATAAATAAATACACACAGAACAGGTTTGGTGGGTTTTTTTGTTTGTTTGCTTGTTTTTGTTTTTTTTTTTCCATATTCTTTGTATTTCCTGATTAACAACTTGACTGAGTTTGTGCACTACAGTTTTTGCCTTCCTGAACCACCATTTCCTGCAGGTTAAATTCATTTAGCAGAAATCCACAGAGAATACAAAAAGATACATCTGTGATGGGGTCCTTGTAGAGAGAAAAAACCACAAAGCTGTAAGTATTTCTTTCTTGTATCTGTGATCCATGTGATGATGTCAAGAGAAGTCTGAGCACTTCCTGAATTAAGATCTACCACACCCTGCAGTCCTCATGGAAGAGGTGAATCTTCTATGAGTCATAAAAAAACTAAAACCCTACTTGAGCATTGGTGTTCAAATTAAGGAATCACAGAATCATAGAAGTTGTAAATGAACTTTAAGACCATCAAGTCCAAATACCAATCTAGCACGACTACCATGTTAAACATTAAATGTTAAAAGCGAAGTAAATCCAGGATGGAGACAAAATATGACCAGTTTTCACAGAAAAAAAAAAAAAAAAAAAAAATTAGGGGATAAATTTAAAAAAATCAATAAAAATGAAGAAGAGGATCCGGTCTGTCTTTTCATTAACTAAAATCTCATGGCACATTAAAAGTGTGCAGAAATCTGAGCATATCAGTACAGTCCCTTTGTGTCAACAAATCTATCTAGTTCATGCCATCTGAAAAACATTTGAGATAATTCAGTTAGTTTTGAAAGATCTATTAAATAGAAATCAATTAATTGTCAGTAGAAAAATTATTTGAAATTCTTGCTCTTCTAAATGTCTCCATCTATTGATGTCTAGTTAGGCTTTGCATTTTAGCATAAATATAGGTGCACAATGTGCTAGGCGGACTGATGATTAGGTCACACACTGGAGATAAAGGCACAGTTCTCTTCAGAGAATCAGCCTGAGTTTTACACATGACACCAACAAAAGTAAAACTAGACTATTTGCAGTGAAGCTGCTGGGGTTGTCGTCCTCCATATCCCTACACTTGAGAAGTCTTGTGGGCATACATATCATTAGTGTACATATCATATGCTCAAGATAATAATGTTTAGCCCAAGATAATAATGCAATAGTATGTTTATACCATCCAGTAAATATTGAGATCATTCTACTTTATATATTACCTCTAGCCCAACATATCTTTATTAGTTGGCACAACAAGGGAGAAGCACAAGCATTTAAAGAGTGAATTATGATAAAATTTGAAAGTTAAGCTATTTCATATTCTAACAAACATTTCAGGTATGCTCACATGCCATTCATCACAAATAGTTCCCATATCTAGGTGTCAACATTGTGAATTTTTTTAGGATTTCAGCTTCTGATTTTTGTATTTGTAGCATGTCATTTAGACAACTAAACCTCAGCTAAATTCTTGTTGTTGAAATTTTCTGAAAAAGATAAAAAGATCGTTATTTTTAGAGGCTGCAAGTAAAGAAGGACAGAGACTAGTTTTAGTGAGCATAAAACAGAAATATATGTCAGCTGTTACTCTGTGAACAATACCTTGATCTTCAAGCTAATTTTTAAACGAACATTTTAAAGTGAGATTATTTCCACCTTTATGACTAAAATAAGAGAGCATTTTTAGTCCTTTTGTGCTATATTTTTGACCTGTCTTTTGTCAGTTTTACAAGCAACTGATGAGATGTCTGTCTTTGTCAACTCAGAAATAAGATGGTTCTTGACATTGGGGTTTTCTCATTGATTAAATTGTCATGGTGTATTCACAGCCTAAATGCTGCCTTCTGGTCACTGTCCTTTTCTTGTTTGGAAAATGACCTTTGTGAATAATTGCATGCCCCAGATGTGTCAAAGTGAGGAGGATGCAGCAATCCAAAGTGGAAACACCTTAGAAAGTATTTGTCCACTGATTATCTTATAAGCTGCCATGAAGAGTACAAAATAACCAGAAACTGGCTTTTGCCAGTTTATAATTGAAAAGTGATTTAAGGTCTATTCAAGAAGTTTATTTGTACTTTATATTTTGCTTTAGAATATGTTAATGATTGACTTGCATTGCTTGTAAGGATAAGTCTAAGTACTTTTTAGAGACATGGGCATAGTCACTGAAACCTTAAGTCTGTTTTTAAACTACCTATATACTTCTATTTGTGAGGCTATCAAAGACTTATGAGAAATTTATAATATTAGGACTACTATATTTTATGTCAATATGGAAACATCCCTAAGAGTCATTATTATGAGTGGAAATTTCTGGAGTACAATGTATTGTGCCTGCACTCCAGCATCCTTCAATTTATCATATGTCCTGTAGGACTTAGATGGAGTGTCAGTGAAATTATATAAAATTTCTTCCTTTACATTACTGAATTATCCTCACTCAGAACTGAACAAAACTTTGCAACTAGCCATTCTTTCTGAAAATAATTCACCTAATGCCATTAAAGACTTTTGTAGCCACTTTGTTGACTTAGTAGAAACTTCACAAAAGCAAAGCAGATGGGTAGGTTGGAAGGCTTTCGTGAGTGTTTGTTTTTCTGCCTGTTCTCACACTGGTCCAATGGCTGAGACGTGTTTTCCCCGGCTCCCTGAAATCCCACCTGTCTGGGTGTGGGCTGCCCAAGTGCCTGGGAGGTCTGGCTAACTTATAGTACAAACTGTTATTATACAGGAATGCCACAGCTCCATGGATAACCTAGGCTGCATGGTTTCCTGGGCAGATCTTTTCTTGGCTGACTGTATTTTTCAGGATCTCTGCCCAGAGAACAGGCATGGTCCCAGTTCCCCAAGCTAGTTGGACAGATCTAGATTGCTGGCCTACAAATGACAGAAGACATGGATTCTGACTTCACTGAAGCAAGTTTTTCTCAAAATATTACTTTTGTTAAAAAATCCAACTTTTGGGTTCTTCATTCTGATCCAAAAAAACAAAAATGTGTAAAACTTTAAAATTTCTACAGGGTGAAAACACAGATTTCATAATCAAATGACACTAAAAAGAATAAAGGAATTTATTTCAATCAACAAAAGCTATAATCAAACAAGTAATCAAATAAGTGAAAATTAATAGCATTTTTATTTAGGAAAGAAAATCACAACTACTCCTATAAATGTGGAGGAAAGTCCAGACTTCTAAACTAACTGTAACTCCAGATTCACACGGTAAGACAGAAGATGATATATTCATTCTTCTCAATCATGACAGAATAATTGCTTTTATGGAGCAGTGAAGCAGAAAATATCTAAGAACAATTTCTTCATATGCATACAGTGCCTCTGCTTCTACATACCACAGATGCACATACAGATGCTACTGTTAGAAGAATCAAACACCAGTAAAGTAATTTTTATATTTGTTCATATATCCAAGGCAGGATCAATGTGTACTTCTGAGAGGACGATATAGATCACAGAACATCTTAAGAAATTGCCTCCTTCAGAATACAAGACCAAAAAACCCTCTCTGTTTTATTTTGGATTATCATCTGCTTGGAAGAGACACAGCAAAACTAAAAATTTGTAAAACATGTTCCTGAATACTAATATTTGTATAACTTAATAGAAAGAAAGGAATATTCCATTAAGCAACTGAATGAAAAAAGGTATTAAAGAATGTTTTTATTTTGCTGATCTGACTGCTGTCTATATTTGCAAATAGAAGTGCTTTTCATAAGTAAAAGTTTTGGGATTAAAACACCAAAACAATTAAAATCTGAGATATCACCTCATTGTTTTTTTAGTTCATGGTCCACTGAGTAAGGAAGTCTATTCTGTCAATGAAGCAGAAGTGATAAGGCCATACCATGTGAGGTTTTACTAGGATTCCAGTTTTTCTGTTTAGTCTTTGGGGCATAGAGAAGAATTTGTGATGTTTTTATCTGTATGAAATGGAAGAGTTATCCTGATGACAAAAGTTTAATGCATTCTATTGAATAAAGCCTCTTAGGCCACTTTACCTGCAGAGCATTTTCTGATCTATGCTTGGCTCCCAGAGATGACAACACCATGTACATTGCTCCCAGGCTTGACTTGTTGCTGCCAAACTTGCCCTTATGACCCTAACAAATACTTTGTGGGGGAATAAGAGGAAAGAGAATATTGTGGAGGAGGGACTGGGATTCAGAACTATCTGTTCTGAGGCTGCCATGAGCTTAAGGCTTCACACTGCTGAGAAGACAGCAGTCATGACCTTGGTCACTTCAAGAAAAGCAGCACTGATATCACAGAAGCTCTGTATTTCTGGCAGGATCTGACATCGAATTGAGTCAACTATCATCATAAATTGAACAGCAACAGAGCACTAAGTCCAGGGTACCAGAATGAATAATTAAACAGTGCCTTCATAAAATTAGCTACCCAAGCAACATTATAACTAATCACGGGTTCACCTAAGGAATAGAACATATAGAGAGTAGACATAATAACAGGTATACATGGACATGATTGTTATTCAGCAGGAAGTTTTAAAGGGCCTAAATTCCCTTTTTCCTTTAGCAGGATATGCCTAGATATGATTCAGTTATTTGTTCACTCAAATTAACTGGCAGGACTCAGACACAAATAGTCCGGAAGAAAACTGTTGAGTCTTCTCAGGAAAAAAAAAAACCCAAACATTCAGATGATGAGGGAAAAGGATGAATTTTTGCTCAGCAAATATCAGTGGGGGAGTAATTGGTGAGGGAGGGAAGGGGGAGGAGGGGGAAAGCACAGATTATTTGAAAAAATAACCAACTAATTTAGATATTGTGAAGAAAAAGTAGATTTACTTTTTCTTAGTGTTTAGAGGGGTATTTAGTGGTTATACATAAAGGTCAAATTACCTCTAACCTCAAGAAGATCTCTGTAGTCACTTCTGCAGCAAATATGGTATTTGTCCAGCTTTTGGAAGCAGATTGCCTACATTCTTAAAGCACAATTAAATGGAATGGAACTTCGACAAACAGAGAAAATATCTGTGAATGTTATTTTCTAGAAGCTATATGGAATACAGATATAACACATGCTAGTCTTGTTTTCATTTGAACATTAAAAGATTGAAGTCATCTAACATTTTCTTGGTAGCAAATGATGTTGTGTAACTCAAATTTTACTTTATCTCTGCACTTATAATGTACCTACTCACAAGAAATGGAAAATTATTGAACACAGTAGTCCAACCCTCAGAAAATTGAACGGAACTTTCATAAAAGTTATTTGTTTGTAGAAGTCATTTATGGGAGTCTTAAAAGGCTGAAAGCTTTTCTTGCTGAATATGTACATATTCTGCATATAGATTATTTACATGTGAAATGTCGCCTCAAATACATTTGATTGTATTGTTTCAGAAAAATGTGTTTTGGAGTTCTGTGACTGAGGGAGACTTAAAAATATTTGTATTCTCATTTGAGCTGCTGCAATTTGGCTGCTGCTTTGGCAGTAATGCTTTAAAAATTATAAATTCCTCTTCCAGTGCATTTTAATACAGTCTAAAGATTCTAATTCATGTTTCTCCCTATCAATATTTCACTAAATATCACTAAATGTAAGTACTACATTAGGAACAATGTGCTTTAAGTACATCTCCAAATATAGAAGAGCTAAACTGTTTGGGTGACATCCAGGTACAGCACTCTTCAGATTCATTAGGTTGCTGAGGTTGAGAATAATTCTTCTTGTTTTTAAAACAGACTGTTTCTTAGTCTTACGTTAGTATATCCCTACTGATATCTATTTTATCATTACATCATTCGTTAAAGGCCACTGGTTTTGTACATCACTTCTTGTCTCCCCGAATCCTTCAATAGCTGAAACAAGACATGATCTTTGGAAGTTATCTTTATGGGAATAAGCTCTGGTTCTAAAATATTTCAGAGCAGTGTTTCTGCTTTGATTCTTTTTTGTATCATACCTGAACCAATTATAATCTAATCTCTATCACAGAACTCAAAGAAATATTGAATATAATATTTTGCTTAAGAAAGAATAAGTTTTTCTTTTCAGAAGTGTATAAATCACCTAGGGGTAGGAAAATCATACATCCTAGAGTCAAATTGAACAGATTGCAATATTTCTTATCATACTAATATAAGAAAGAACGCAAAAAACAAAATGACAGTTTCCTAATGGAGAAAGGAGTTAGATGGCGTACATACATGAAAAACTCTTCTTTATTCTGAGGGTCAAATTTTAATTCCACTTGTATTGGCATACATAAAAAAATAAATGAGGATAAGAAAACCCAACATGAAACAACAGCAATAATAGCAAATATAATAATAGTGTAATCCAAAACCATAAAGACGTGAGTTTAATACTTGCATCGTTAATGTGACTGAGTAAGTCTTTAAGCTGCAAATTTTTAACTTATAGGATACAGGTTCCCCACTCCTCTCTACTGTCAAATGAATGAATTGATTTCTTCATAAGGAAGTCTCTTCTGACATGTGGGTCATCTGCTTTTTGGTGGCTATTTTTGCTGAAGGGGATCTAACCTAGCGTCCTGTGATTTTTATTTTTGTTTCCATATGGAGGGCACTGGTCTTCTTGAGCAACAAAAAATCTTCCAAATCACCCTTCTAATGGGAAAACTTTGAGAGTTGAAGGGATTGCAATTTGATGGTACAGTAAACTTCAGATGACAAGCTTAGTCAGAACAAATGGCATAAATCCCTTCTTTCCATTACCTTTAAGTTTTGTTGCTCATGAGTCTATGCCATTTGGCTATTCTCACTACAAATTTGTGACATGTGTTCCCTGCTCCTATTACCATGCTGACAGTTATCTTTGCTGAAAGTCATGTAGTGCAATATCTGTGAATAAGAAACTAGCTGATAATGTAGTAACTGAAGTAAAGGAAGAGTTCTTTCACTGCACAGGAAAAGCAGAAGCATCTAGCTGAATTGACAGCTACAGTCTGCATCCAAATTTTACTACTTCAAGGAGCTCAATAAAGTGCTTAATTGTTGTACAACATAATTTTGCATACCTATTAAAAGATTCTCAGTCATGTATTTTTAATAAAACACATTAAGAAACTCAGAAAAATATTAAAAACCATATGGGTAAAGACAGCAACTGCTCACAAATGAGCAGAATGAATGCTTTCTACAAGTAAGAAAAAATAGTACTATCTGAGATACAAAATGGGAATGCCAAGCTATATGAGCAGTTTCAAAGAGAGAGAGGAAATCTGTGGTGGCTTAACAGTGAGCCCTATGGCTTCTAACAGAGTCAGTTAAAACAAAAGACACAAACATTATTTTATCACTACCAGGCATTGGCACAAAAAGTAAATTCAGCTAATTTAAGCTTCTGTTGGATATTCAAGAACGAACATTATGGCTGTAAGTATATATAATGTCCTAGAGACAAGATCTTCAGAACAATTTAGTGCAACTCATAAAACAAAAGCAAATGGCATATCTGGAAGGTATCCTCCTGTAAAATGCAGTGCAGGATGATATTTATTGATTCCTAATTTGCTTTAGTTGCCATAATTACTTCAGTGTTGTATTACCCTATTTCATCTTTGAAGAATGCATCATGGCCTCACTCCTGTGAAGGTCCCTGTAATCTACTGTGTCCGTAAAAATGGATACATAGGGAAGCAATTATGGTGGGGTTTTTTTCCCAGAAGGAAAAACATGAAGAGACATAAGAGAGCCGATTGAATTTGTCTGCTTCTTACCCAAGAAATTCTACCAAAATGGGAAATTTTGACTCAGTTGAAACATAATCTGGAGGCACAATAACTGTTAAATTGTTAAAATAGAGCAACTGTTATTAAGCTTCTTCTGTTTCGCATCATTTATCATTTGCTTAACTAATCACATTTTTTACAGATTCTGAATTTAAAAAATATTACATAAATGCAGATTGATATTCAGGATATCTACTGTAACATTGTGAAATATCCATAAAAATGTAAATAGCTCTTTTCTGTCTGTTGTGACATGCATCAAAATAATGTAATTCATGCTGTCATATAATAATTAACAGGATCACTGTGATTAAAAGTTAATTCATAAGATAGAAGATCTATTATTCTTTCATTTAAACTCATCAAAGATTAGATTAAAAATAAAAGAAGAATTCTGATGCATAAAAGTGAAATTCACCTGTAAAACTTATTTTTTCCCTACAGTACTTTGAACATTAATTTTAAAATCAGTCAAAATCTTTCTTATATTGCACAATTTGTTTAAACTATATCTCTGTATTTTGAAAGAAAAGAGAAAATACATTAATGAATATTGTTGGTAATTTAATATTTTCAAATGTTGTTCTATTCTTCTCTACCTTTCTGTTTTTCTCTATTTTTCTGAGAATTTGGAAGGTATCATTTGGAAACTTTGTATACTGCAATTCAACACTGCAATGGAGCATAATCTTGGAAAAGTTAAAAAAGCTGTATATATAAAAAAGGCATGCTTTTGAACATTACTTGAGCTTTGAAATTTATATCCTTGCAGGCTAATTCTTGCAAGATACATGAAATAAATATTTTTTGATTATGTCATTTTGACTAATATTCCAAGCACTTTGCAGTGCTTTGAGAGCCTTTGGGTACCCAAAACTAAAGCAGAACCTCCAGATAACTGATGAAGTATCAAAATACTGAAAATGCTGTACTCTAAGTTGTGGTAAATGCTGGATGCAAGAGTCACTGGTTTAAAGATAAAATAGATTAAAATGAATATAAATTACATTTATGATGCTGAAAAGCTTGATTACTGTGATTGTGAGACACAATTCTGTCCAGAAGCAATGTAATGAAGATTAATGAAAGTGGCCAGCCTAAGTTCTGCTTTTTGAAGTTTTGAAGAAATGCATTTTAAATTTTCTGTTTCTTAATCAAGATCTCAAGATGTAATATAAAAATAGTTTATTATTAAATAATTGATTTATGTCTTTCTATTTTTACACTTATGGATATTTTTAAAAACTAACAGGTAGAGAAAGAAAATGAAGCAAAGCTGTCCCCTTAAAAAAATTCTTTTTGTTTCTTGGATGATTTTTATTAACAGAGATCTGCAGGAAAGTTGTCACTGCTTTGTGCAGTGACTAGAGCTGTTTTTTTTGTTACCTCTGGTTTTGATTAGATGCTCAAGTATATGTTTTCTTTTAATTATGCAAGGAAGAGTGTTAAAGGAGGCTTGGGCAAATTGAATAACCTATACACATAAAGCCAAAAGCCTCTGATGACTCTTGTTTCTGGAGGGACTGGATATGTTTTGGTAATTTAATTGGAGGATTTGTTGTCAGTTGGAATGTTTTTAGTTGCCTCCACATAAGTTTAAAATGTATGCTCTTGTTAGTAAATAGGAGGAGCTAGTTTAAAATGTCCAGGTTTTGGCAGGCTGGCAAGAAAGAAAAGAACTTTATACTGTGGTGTCTTTAAAATAACTTGAGGGCAAGACAGAAACTATTCCAAGTCACGTTGATAGAAACTCAGGAGAATGAATTAGGGCAATTTTTAGTCTCCTTCATACCAACATAAATCTGGAGTGACTCCACTGAAATAGATAGCTAATCCCAACATAATCAAATATAATTTCTTCCTTTTATTATTTCAATTAGAAAATAAGTAATGATGACTGCTGTAATTATAATTTTGTGACCTAATGAATTTGCCCAGGGCTTCCCTTTAGAGTAGAATTTATTGATAATGTGAATTTAGCTATTGTAATAGATTATCTTCACTTTTAAACTTCTTTCTGTCATCCGGCCACTTTTCATTCAACCCTAGAGCTAATTTTTTTGTCAGCTCAAGCAGGGTTTCATTGTTATAGGGCAGCATGAAGGAACCAGCTGACATATCCCTTTTCCCAGACTGGGCTACAAGACAGTCTCTGCAGAGAAGGCTGTCTCTGCATATGACTTTAGGCTATGACCCAGCCCCATGTTGTTGTGTTGTTTAGGTTATACGATGTTCACTATCCAGTTTTCGCAACACGTAAGAGACATGACACCTGCCCCAAGCAGTTTGCAATCTAAAATTAGATATGCTGCAGTGACTAACAAGTAATGATTTTTGTGGTTTTGTTGTGGTATAAAAACTGGTGGGCTTAAAAAAAAAAAAAAAAAGAAAAATATAAGCTATTTCAGTAAGTTTACATAAATTTTCAGTTTCCAGACCAATTGTAGTTGTAGGTATCATATTAGCTAGTCAAAGGGTGTCCAACTGCTAAGATAATTTGCCTAAACTAGAGATTGCAAATGCAAATTAAAGAGCATAAGAGGATGCTAGAACAAGACACCGCTGAGATGTACAATTTATCAGAACCATTAAATTATTCTAATTACTGTAGAGGACGTGGTATAGCTTTAACTGTCATAGCTGCACAGCATTAGGATCATAGCTAATTTAGGAAATACAGTTCCCTGCAATAAAGGAGATGCAATTAAATCTGGGGTCAGTTGGACTTTTTATTTTTGTGCTCCATAAAAATCTACTCTCTAGCACATTCCAAACTTTTTGCAATGAGATGTTAAGTGGTTTGCTATAGACAGAATATTAGAGGGAGATGGACAAAAGATCTGTACTTTTAGTGCTTCCTTGGACATTGAAACTGGCATATATACCAGTAGTAAATTTTACCTCTCTGGTATTTGTACAATATTTGGCAATGTAAAGCAGTAGTGTGCTTGTGCACAAAGAAATACTCACTTTGCTCATTTGTTAGAGATAGGGAAAAAAAAAACAAAAAAAAGATAAATTCAATAGCTCTGTGATCCACATGATACATAATTTCTGACTCCTATGTCAACTTTTGCATATTAGAAGTCTATTCAGTTCATATGCCAACAAACTCTGAACATGTGAAAGAACTGAGGATCAGCACAGCACAAAGATAAGCTGCCAGTGTGCTTTTCCTTGCATTTCAATTCTCTGCCTATTACATCTGTTGTGAAGACTCTTTGCTACGAAAGGTTACCTCTGTCCTGATGCCAACTGCAAATGTCCAGTTGAACTTTGTTTCAAGGCTATTTTTGAAGAGGAGAAAGCAGTAGAATATTGTGTCAACCCAGGACTAACCCTGTTTACTTAGTTTATCAAAAGTAGAGTGTGTCTGGTAAAACTAAATAGAAAGTATTGATTTTATAAGTCTCATTTTGATTTTTTATTAATTCAATTATTGAATTTTCAGGAAGTCTTCTTTTCCCATAAAGCTTAAACTCTGGAAGGTAGTAAAAGGAATTTACTAACATTCAAAGAAAGATTTTTCATTTTTATAAGAAATAGATATCATTATGGGAAGGCAGTAACCATCGTGTGTCTAGGTAATGGGAATACTGTAGGAATTCATGGACCAATGGAGACAGTGGATAAAGCAGATGCTGAAAACTGAAAAAGAAACATAAGGAGATATATTTAGATCTTCTGAAGAATCTCTTGGTTTTGTATTTTTCTGATTCAGACATGCAGATCACTCTATTTCCTTGCCCTTGCTTCTCCAATTAGAGACTTCATGTGTAACTTGGAGATAAGTCTAATTGAAACTCCCAAAAACTTCATCTTCTGAAATCTCTGTGATCTTCATTCCTTAGGTAGTACATAAACAGCTTAACCAGTGTCTCTTCAGCTGTACAGCTACTTACTTATTTATTACTCTTTCATTTCTGTTTTTCTGTTGTGCTGCTTTTGTAAGACTTGATTTTAAACTACTGTCTAACTAGAACAAACAATTATGCAAATGAAAAATTAGATCCTTCACCACTTCAGAGAACTGCTACACATTTAATTGCTACAAGAAAACACAAAGAATCAGTTAATTTCAGAATAATTCAACATCTGTTAGCAAATTTAAAGAAGATACTGAATTTATTGTAGATCTGTAAATACTCAGCAACTTGGCAGGTGGTATTTTTATGGAGCAGAGAACAAAACAGGAAAAAAAGTAGATGAACTAATTTTTCTGCATAGGGGACATTGCTGCAGAATATGTATAGAAAATATTATAACTTTTTAGTCTCAGGAAGGCTTGGTTGTTGATGTTCATATGATTTTAAGATTTTATTGCGACTTTGGAGCTCATTCCATTTGGTGTTACATATGGAATTGTCTATGCTAAATTTGCTTTTTCAGTGATTCAGGTATCACATTTCTCATATACTGCAGAAAACATCAGGCGGTTTATTTCCATGGGATATTATAAAGAATGTTACTGGCACAGCAGAGCCTGAGGAAAGAGCAGGAGATCTTGTGGAAGGCTGCTGATTCCTACAAAGTTCAGTTTATGTTGCAAAGAATGACACATGAAACCTCTGCTCTGAAGTGTCGTCTGAGCTGGCATAATTGTCAGATGACAGGCAGATGCATATTGTGTACAAATAGCTAAGAGGCATAACAGCAACGCAGGATCTCTTGGGATTGCAGATGGTAATTCCTGAAACAGGTCATTTGTGAGGATGTCATTTTATCAGTTTGCTTCCATCTTAGGGATGTAAAAGTTGGAACCTTTAGTCTTTGAAGCCTGAAATCAAAATTCAAAATTTTCAAATATTAATAATCATATACATATATTTTTGTAACAGCTGATCTTGGAAGACATTAAGAATGTGACCACTTTCATAGAAACATATCGAGGCTAAACTGATTTTCCCAGTAGGAAATTATGGCTTGTGACCATGGGCAGATGCCTTCCATTCCTGTTAACACAAATGATTTATCATGTTGCACACAGATATGTGAATGACTGTGTCCAGGTTGCAGAGAGGGGGCAGAACTTAGTGCCATGTGGGCATGGCAAACTTGCTGTTCTAGGCTATTATGCAGAAAGGGAATGAGGTTGCAGATACTGCTACTCAGAATAGTTGGCAGCACACAGCCCTTTACAAATCTCAAGAGGATTAACTGAAGCATCATTGGGGAACCAGAAGGATCAGTAAAATGAAAAAAATTGTCAACTTTAATTTATGAAGTGCTGGGTATTTTTGTTCCACTTTCCCTCCTGCTCTTGGTGTTATCTACAGAAAAGTAATTTGCAGACAAATCTCTATGCTAATCTCATTGACTTAAACTGAAGATGAATTCTGAGAAAGTCTTTAAAATGAAAAACAATTAAAAAAAAAAAAAAAAAGAAACCAGGAGTTTAGGTCAAGGTCAAGGTAAGTTATTCTGTGTTGGACAATGGTCAGGATTCTTTCACACATATCTCAAATATATGGTCAGGAACACATGCATTAATATAATTATATGTAACTATTAAAAAGGTGATTTTAGATTTTTTTTATTATTAGCTAGCCAAATAAACAAATTTTAGCCACCTTTTGGCTATGCCCTTGTTAGAGGACAAGGGTAATTAAATCATACGCAGTAAGGACTCTTACAAGATCAAACAGAACCTATAAGTTCTGTTCATTCTCATTCCATTTTCTCACTATGCACATGGAACAGCTTTCCACGGCACTCCACAGTTGCCAAACAAATTCTGAACACCGGTACAGTAATTTCAATGCAAAACAGAAATTGCCAACTGATATTCCCTCTATTTCTTTCAAATTGTTTTGTCTTTATGAGAAAATAAATAAAACAAAAGGAATACTGTGGAGTATTTTCTTTAGGAAAGATCTCTGCTTAGACATAAAATATGACAGAATAAGATATTTTCTAGACTATTTATCAAAATTCACTGAGAAAAAGAAGGGTTAGAGTGTATAAATGGAAGATGTCTTTAGAGTCAGGCTCTAATCTTAAAAATAGATCATATAAACTTTATATATTGACTGAAGATTATTTATTTCGGTGAAAAACTAAATTCAGTGGAAGATCACCTGAATTTTGAAAATATGATCATATTATATTTTTTCTACATATTTTCCCCGATATTTCCTGCTACAAAAGATGGCAAAACTATTTTTTATCCTGGTTAAGAATAATTTCCTTTAACTCGGGAAACTTGCTTTCGTATTTAAGCCATGTATTTCACAGGATGACAGAAAAACATTGCAGAATGATTTTTAGCTCCTTGTAGTGCATGACATACATAAATATTTAAAGCGCAAATTACCTGTCCCTTCTAAAAAACTTAAAGCATTGTCGAAAATGACTTTCTATAAATTCTACTATTATGTATAATCCTAAGACTGGTAAAAACTTTCAGATAATATATTAGAGGCTATAGTTTGATAAAAACAGATAGAATTTGTCTCTTATCATACTTTTAGCTGAATACTGAATTAAGATAAAACCACAAATAACCCCTGGCAATACAGAGTGCCACTGCAGATTCCTGTTGTATTACAAAGATGTGGGTTATGTTGTGCATAATAACTGGAGGCCTTTTTTTCATCTGGAAATCAGAAACTGAGTATGTCAGTATAGCAGGAACCCATATGCAGTGTCAAGCTTTCTGGGACGGACCTTTTGTTTGCCTCTGAATAATTTTTGTCCTGTGGCCCTGAATGTAAATGAAAAAGATAAAAATAAACCAAACAAAAAAAAAAAAAAATACTCCAACCCCCCCCAAACAAACAAACAAACAAAACAAAAAAGTAAAACATAAAAGCCCCCATATCTCAGGTCTTGTGTATTTACTGACAATGTTGTAGAGCTTTTTTCTCCTCAGACTCAGCAGACTGCGACATTTTGACATGATCCTGAGCAAGAAGAAAACATCAGCTGGGTCGAAGAAAATAATCAGTTGTTAGTATGAGGCACTGTTCAAAGTGCCCTACTCCTTTTCTCTCTTAGCTAAATACATCTCATACTCTTCATGGGCTTGACTATAAGTGAGAGGGCAGGACTATTGTCATGTTAGGGGTGGGGGAATAATGGTCCAGTGGCTGTGTAGGAATTGAAGAGGGGAATTGCTGCTCTTCTGCATCTTTTCCTTATGGCTCCCCTCTCTGCAAGCTCTTTGCTAGATCTCTTGCAGTTGTAAGAAAATGGCAGACTTCCAGTTTCAGGTGAGAGTAATATTACTTTTTCATGTGGCAAAATTATGAAATGTATGTAATCTTTCTTGGTGAGTCAGGGCTGAGCTACTTAACACTGAAGACATTCCTTTCTTCTGCTTCATTTATTGTTGCTGGGCTTGTGAGTTTGGAAAATTATGGACTTTGAGCTCCATGAACCACTGCATTGACTGAATTTGGATCCCACATGCCTATTTCCAACAGGTTGGAAAGAGCTGTATAGACTCAATAGCTTCTAAACAAGTTTCTCAGCATGTATATGGAATACTTCTGAGACCATAAATATGAAACCTTGCTGTTTCGAGGCAACACAAGCACAGGCAATAGGTTAAAGATGGCAAAATAGGATAATGTAACATAAATTTGTATTATGTTCTCCCCCTAAACAAGTACATCCTTTCAACCCACAATTTAAATTATGTAATTTTATCTTCATTATGATGCTACATGATCCAGTCTCTTCTGCAAGGATACTTGCTATCTTCTTTGGCATTTTTGCACAATATCACTTTCTTGAACTAGAACCCCAATCTTGTTCTATTTTTACACTTTACAACCCCCTACATGGATGTCTTCTGTTTCCAACATTTCTTTTCCTTGTTTCCTTATTTGAAAGAGCAGATCCCAATATTGCCTGTTGTGATCAGTGTAGCAGAGGAGATGCAGGAACCACACCATGGAACAGCAGCACATGACAATTTCTCATCAGCCAAAAGTGGTGCTTACAAAAATGGTAAAGGCGTTTATTCAAGGGGAGTAGCAGTGAAGTTCATCTAGAAGCTCTTCTATTTTTTCCCCTCCCTACCTCCACTTAATGGATGGCAAAGCAAGATTGGGAAAGCTTCTGATTTGTATTTTTTGAAGGTTTCACTTATTTTCATTAAGGTCCTTGACACTTCAAAACAGTGTTCATATGGGAAGTTCTAAAAACATGCACAGTAGGGGAACTGGAAGAATTTGTAAGGCTTCACTGCATTAATCTAGCTGGAAATTACTGAAAGTAAATAAATAGACCTATGCCACATCTGTGGCTTTCCAAATCATACTCTTCACCTGCAGATTGCACAGGTGATCTCTCTTCATACTGTGGAGGTCATATTTAGTTCAATATACTTTGTGTAGACTGGATAGTTTGTCAACATACATTTCACTGTTCTAGTCAAACAGGATTTCAAAATAGAACAGGTGACTGTAATTTGGTCAGAATACCTGCCATTGAGGGAGTCAACAGCTCATCCCAATTTAGTGTCATCAGCAAACTTACTTACCTTCTTCTTACTTCAAGTTCTGCATTCAAGTGTTTAATAAAGATGCTGAAGATGTTACAACCCAATATTATAGGGTGACGGTAACCCAAATTCTTGTTAGCAGACACCTTGGAGTCGATTATAGTGAAAAAACAGGGAATGGTCTGTGTTTGTACATTTATAGATATATATGTAGGATTTATTTTAGAACAATTTGGCTGCAAAGGAGAACAGGTGTGTAGCCATTTTCATTGTTATTATCAACAGTAATATAGATATACAAAGGTGTGCAAACGTTTTAGTTGTTATTATGTCTAGTAATATGAAAATATGAAAGCATAAAATATAACTTAAGAAACAGTATAACGGAAAGAAAGAAGGAAACGATAAGAAGGCCTAGTTACAAGGCTTGGTTGTTGCAATTTGGATGTCTGATTTCTGTTGGTCCACTGTTGTAGAAGTGATGGTTGCAGACTGAGTGAGTCTTTGACACTTTCTAAGATGATACAGCTGCCTATTATATAAACACAGTTCAGTCAGCTATGGCCCATGATGGCCCAGCAGCTGAGATGGCTTCAGGCTTTGTGTGAATGTCCTGGGATTTCCCTCCAGCCCTCCACTCCCCTGCAATGGGAGTTATCACAGCTGAATTCACTTGAGTAAGGACAAAGAGACAGTACCTGCCTTGAAGGATTTGCCTCTATCTTGTTCAACACCCATCTGTAGCCTCTGATTGTTTGAGCTATTAACATTCTGGTCACTCTTCCAGTATCACTTGTGGATGCCCCAGACCTGGGATGGTTGGACAGTAGTATCCCCTTTATCTCACAGTCCAAAATCCAATTAGTGGCCCTACTGGGGAGGAGAGGTCTTTGGTGCTTGCACATGGACAGTTATTTCTTTGCAGTTTGCTACAGTGGGCAAAATCAAATGATTTTAGCAATGTTTAAACCATTAACCATTTCAGACTCAAACAGAAGAGAATCAGGCCTAAAGGTGGAGCCCTGAGGAATCCCACTACTGACAAGTTCGCCAGTCTGATGTTGCTGGAAACAATACTACATTTAAAATCTTTGATATAACTTTAGTCAGGACTTTAGTTCACCTAGGACCAAAGGGGAAGAAATTGAAGTTTCTTTTCAAAGAAACTTCTTTTCACATCCCTAGACCTGATGAGATTAACATCTCAGCTAGGACTAGGACAGAAGATAGACAAAAGATAATGACCATTAATGAGGATCAACTCCAAACATCATCCCTGGCATGGTCAGGGTCACTCCTGGTCTGGAAAGAGATAGTTAAGAGAATAGAAGAATGAGAACAAATAGGAAACCAAATACTAAGAACGCTGTGACTTGGAACCAATGAACATTGAATCAATTAATTTTTCTGGGTCTTGACAGTATAAATATGTGAAAAACCTAGCAAAAGCCATGTGTGATGGAGGGATTTTCTCTGGATAATCTGGGCAATGTGAAATGATTTCTACTGCACATCCTGGCTAGAACAACATCCTGTAATGTCTTAATTCTCTAACACTAAAAAATGTTGGACTGGTTTTGCTTTACCTGCAGTTTCACTATAAGTCTGTGCCCAACCTGTGAGCCAGTTGCTCACCCATCGCATGACATGGTTATTAGCTGGACATTTTGTCTAGAAGGATATTGTGAGAGATAGTATCATAAGCTTTACTGAAGTTCAAAAAGGAATAAATATGTCCCAAAGGGCAGTCACTCAGAAACAGCAATTTCAACTTGGAAACATTTTGATTCTTGGTACATTTATATCCAGTACAAACTACTCTTTGTTATTTGAAAATATATTTTTTTTCTTTATAACTCTTCTAGGTATAAAAATTTTACTGTTGCACGGCACATTAACAACATGAAATGTTGAAGTAAATCTTAACAACCTATCTCTTAAAAAATACCAAACTGTTCCATCATGCATATATTATACATGGCAGGTTTCAGAATGAGGGAAGGAAGCCACTGATATTGCAAATGCAAAGATAGTTCTCATTTTCATAATCAAAATGGGCGAATTTGGAAAAATACAATCTAATCCACATATTTAGCTCACTTTTCTGACAGTGACATTTACAGCTCTATGTCAGGAAGAGAAGTTGCCATTCAGATATCAATTTTCCTTAGTTTCTGGGTTTTTTTCAGATTTAGGACGATAGTGGATTATAAAAGAATAAAGATGTTGTGGCTGTCAATTTCTTTTGTTTTTTTTTTTAATTTGCCTTTGTTTCCCTGTCATTATCCAGAATACAGATAACTGAATACTTCAACTACTTCATTTTCATGGTCTAGTGTTTTAAATGGTCCATAATCGCCAACAATTCAAAATTCATACTCTGCATTGTATCTTACTAAGTGTTCATCACCTTGGCAATGGGATAGTCATCTTTGGAGACTATAAATTGAAGGAATCAATGCAGTGAATTAATCAGAACTTCCTTGAGACTGAAGATCTTCTTTTAGCCCTTCAGATATGTTCTGCAAGAAGAGGAAGAAAGGGAGCTCAGGAATGAAACAGCCCAACAACTACATGCAGTTTATAAGCTCTTGATTAAAGGCAACTTTTTCCTACACCAGAAAGTTAGATAATAGAGGGACTGTAACTAAATTTGTTCCTAGAGAGATGTGGAAAAATACAAACCTGGACAGTGTAGAGCTGTGCAATGAATTAGTAGTAAACATAATAAAGGATAAAAACAATTGATGTCTGGATAAAAACAATATATTGGGGAAAATATCCACAATTTTTCTACATTGTAAACCATGCTTTACAATGGTTTTGGAATTCTTTGAGACAATCATGGAGGTAAGATGATCTGGGTTGATACCAGTCAGAGATTAAAAAGAATTCCTTTCTGAAAGTCCTTGAAGAGGCTAAGCAACATCTTAGATTTTAAGGACAGATGCGCTCTTGAATGGAAAAAGGAAAAGAAAAGGAGGATGGAAAGAGAAAAGAAAGTGACAGGGAGGAAAACGAAAGCAAAGGAAGAGAAAAAAGGGAAGATATGGCAAGTAATAATTATTTATTTTTATCTCAGAATCTGACACTGTTAGAGTGCTTCAAGAATCTGTGCTAGATGCACAGATGCTCCTGTATCAGTGCAATAAAGAGGAGAGTAGATGGTGTAAAAAACTCACCGAGGGTGAGTGACAAAGCCATGGAATTCCTGTAGTCAAATGAAAAATCATTAATATAGGAAAAATCTTCCATATTTAATAGTCTTGGGTTCTGAATGACTATAAGTATGATGTACTGGCATTATTTTAAATAATCCATGAAAACAGCTTATCTGAAGTGTGCAGAAATCTGGGAAAAAATCCCCAAAAGCAATAAAAAAAAACCCAACAAAACAAACCCAAAAAAAAAGGACAGCCCCAATTCCTGTCCTTCAAAGCCCAAGAAGACAAACAGAAAACATTAAGCCATGTCCCTCCACATGTCCCTCTTTCGCTTTCATGTTGAATATTGTGTCAATATCTTGAAACTGCTGAAGCAGAACAGGAAAAAAAATTTATAAAAGACAGCAAAGATGGCCACTGTTCTTGAACCTCTTCCATACTGGAAATTACTAAGTAAACAAACTTAAAATTAACCAAAAAAAGGGCATTTTAACGTAAGATATGTTTAAGCTACATGGTTCTTTGTTGCAGAATATTGAGTGTAGTGAAATTTTACAGTGACTTAAGAAAGGAACCAGACAGGTTAGCAAAAGAAAAATCCAAAGACAACTTATCCGGCTCATGAGGTTTTTGATTTGTAAATTGCTGTAGTCTGAGGAAGAGCTGTCCTTCACATTTTAAGATGGAATTTGTGAGCTATCTTTGGAGACAGGTATGAATAACATGGATCTTCAGCCTCCTCCATTTGTCTGCTCTCAAATGCTTATAAAAAATGTATGGTAGAATTTCATCAATGTTATTATTATTTTTGTTGTCGTAATTCTAACTTTTTTTTTTGTTTTGTTTTACTCTCCCTCTACCCTACAGTCTCTCCCGAAAAGCTTTTGGTTTACTTGATTTTTAAAACAAAGTGGATAAGTTTAGGCTGAAATCTCAAAAAACAGTTGCAATGAGAATGTTAAAATCAGGGAACAATGAGATGCAAGAATTTTAATATTAAGAAGAAGGTACAAAAATATAGAACTATGAATTCAGTATTGTTAAAATACCTACTTAAGAATTGTGGTACAATTTTATATTGAAAAAAATTAAATTATTTGAAGGTTATACTTAATTATGAGAATCCAGATGGCATTGTTGAGGTGTTGTTTTTATCCATCACAAACTGTCCAACGAATGACTTAGTTTCACTTAGAACACAATAAAGTATGCTATCATCAAATCAGTTCTTATTAGCTGCATCAAAATAAGCAGAACTTGTTAAGTACTATGTCCAGGGGGAACATGAATAAATGAATACCTGAAGTTCCTGAAAATAGTATCACTGCACAGATTGGATGAACCAAAAGGGTCCTGCACTTCAAAATTGAACTGTAACAAAAAGTGAACAAAAAGACATCACCCCATAGTGTAGTTAATGGGAATATTAAGAAAAAGTAATTAATAATAGACGTTTCTGAAAGGAGTGTTTATTGATAGAAGAAAATATCAAATATCTGCTGCTCTTTAAAGAAAAGTTTGCCATTTATTTTTGTTTTGTTTTTTTTTTTTTAAATTGCATATATATAATAGACAAATTATACAGATTCTTTAGAATAATATATGAGGATGCCATGAGGCTATTAAAATGGCAAATCACTTGCTACGTAATTATGATTTCCCTTTCCTACAGAACCTTTCTTTAAATTAGTTATGAATGGCAATGATAATTACAATAATCTTGTGCAATTGATGGTCATTCTTACCTTTAATATCTCTGAAGTACTTACATATGCGTGTATTTACATATACTGCTGCTGAATCATGGCAGAGCAGGAACTGTATGTATTTAAAAAACACTAAATTCTCCTAGTTTATTGATTTGAAGCAAAGCATAAAAGGAGCAAACTAAACTCCAGTGAAGGTGATTGCATTTTTAGAACTGACTTCAATGAAGTTTTGATCAGTTTTTCACACTAGGGATCTAGAGTAGATTTTAGGTGATTATATTTAAACAATAGCCCTGAAAAATGCCCACATTAATAGTATTTTTTTTTCAGACTACAAATAAATAGAATCCAAATTCTTTATGTAGAATATAAAAATTTCTTGTGGAAATACCCATTCCACTATGTAAATAAATTAAATACAAAATAGCTTGAAAACAAAAAAATAATGTTGTCCTTGGAGTATCAGAAACACTGTAGTTCAGAGCTGGGAAAACAAAATGAACGATTGAATCAGCTACGTCTGTCTAAAGGCCGTCTCAGAAAAGACTGTAGCATATATGCTTTCAAAAAGAAAATATGTGGTAACAAAGGGTCTGACCCCTGCAGTGCAAAATTCAGTGTTGAGAGGCTGAAAAATCTCTAAATACATTTGAAGTATGTTTGCACAATACTGGAATGCATTCATTCAAAGGAAGTAGGAGCAAAGTTGGTTTTATTACTTTCTTAAGGTAAATCAAATTTGTTTTTCTCCATATATTTAGTTCTAAATTTCATGATAAAATATCTAGGTTGTGTGTCTGAGGAGAAGTTTCCACAACATCCTGCCTGTCTTTGGAATTAGTGGAATTTAGTCCTTCTGTTGACCTCCTTTCTACATGTATCTGTCATAATTGCTCATATTATACTCCCAGAGTCATTTTGCCTATAAAACACAGCTCTCTCAGCTACTTCAGTAATTTCAACTTACTAAGAAACTCTTACATTTGAAAATAGTCTAGAAGTTGTTGAAATATTGACGAACCTATTTTTTTTTCTCCTTGAAGGTTTTTTTTAAGATTATCCTAATTCAGGCACTATTATTTTGTGTCTTTACAAATACATGTGCTGTAATCTCTCATTAACAGCACAAAATAAATTACAAAATATGAAACCTAATTTATCATCTCATATAAAAAATGTAAAAACTGTTCTTCTAAGTGGATAAAATCAGAGTATATGTTTATTATTGCCCAAGACTGTGTTGTCTTTTGGCTGACATATGGATACCTTCCAGTTCTCTTAATTTTCAATGCTGGTGGGACATAGTCACTGAAGGTGACATGTGGCATGTATCACAATTATACCTTTGAGATCCAACAGATGTTCCAGCAACTCTCTTTCATATCTTTTAAGTTTTGTCCTAAATTCTTCAGTTTAATTTTGTAGAAGACTTATAAAAATACTTAGGAATCTAATGCCAACAGTTAGCACAGAATCTAGGTGCCTAAATGCCCCCAGAAATTTAGCCTCATTCAGTGGACTAGATGTACACAGATTTACCCTGAATTTCAGCAAGTAATTACACCACCTTCAAGGTTCATAAAAAAAGAAGAAATGATGCTTCACTTCAGAAGGGTTATTAATTTATCTCCACAGCACTGAACACATAGTCAGAAGTAGCAAAACACCACAACTGGACTCAGATTTTGGGATTTCCATGAAATCAGCAATAAATAGGAAGAAAGTGTTTTAACAGACCGAGCATTACTCTAGTGCCCAGATTGGACCACCTCCAAATTCAGCTATTCTGTTTTCCCCATAGATGTCTAGTATCCACAGGATCACCAAGAAATCCGTTCCCTCTACTAAAAAAGTAAATTTTTTTCAGTGAAAAATTGTATTAATTAGTACCTGTCCTGGTATAAAGAGCTAATAATTAAAACATTTTATTTCAATTTTTTTTTGCTTTAGTTTTTTTGCAGCTAAACTAAAAACTGCGACATTTTTAGGATCATGATAAAATGTAGCAGTAAGAAAGAGTAATCTGTGAATAGGAAGCTCAGCTTGTTAATCAGCAAGTGCTGTATAATCACATATTTTAAGAAAAATATAATACAAAATGATGGGCACAGCAGCTGTACAGTGAGAACTACTGAGGCTCAACGTTAAGAGCAAAGAATGGCATATGTGACACAGGAGAATTTTGGGACCTAGAGGCAAGGTCAAATTGTCTATAATGTCTCTAACCATAAGAAGTTCTCAGCTTGCAGCCTCCGAGCAGTGAAATCTTCTGTGTCATAATTCTTACCAGCTCCCATATTTCCTGCTTTGACTGTAAGATAACCTCTGGTTATTATGGGATGTTGGTTTGAGATGAGCACTGTCAACAATATGCACTGTCTGTAAGCATCTGTGCCATTTGCCTCAATTCACTATAAATTGTTCTCTTCAGGCTCTTAATTCAAACTCTGCTGTTGATTCTCTCATATAATATGTAGACTATTTTATTGGAAAAAAAAAAGGTATTGAGTTTAGCAAAGCAGAACATATCTAATCAAGTATCAGTTTCACAGGTATAAAAGGAGGTGGCTTTCCTTGTGTGATGCATAATTTGAAATAGTTCTGGGTTTCAGTGGTTGTTACATTTCCTAATACTATTTTGACTATTGGTGTATTTTAAATATAATGATTAGTTTAAAAGGACATACAACAAACAACCCCAAACCACAGAAAGCTAGAAACTTTTGTACAAGTGAAATGTGTGAATATTCTTTAAAACCTGAGAAATTGACTAGTGAAGTCAACTACTTGTAACAGGACTTGGTCCTGTCCCATCTTGGACTAATATTTCCTTTCCAGTTCTTTCTATTTAGTAAGTGTTTCAAAATTTATTTTCACATATACAGCTGATAATTTTTTTTCTGGTTTAACACTTGTAGGTAGCTCAGCCTCACACAGCTTCACACTTATTCCCCCACAGGTGGGATGGGGAAGAGAATGGGGAGGGTAAAAGTGAGAAAACTGGTGGGTTGAGATAAAAAAAGCAATTTAATAGGCAAATAAAAAATTGTGCATGCAAGTAAATTTAAAAGAAAAAAAGATGAAAAAATTAATTAATTCACTCCTTCCCACCCTCAGGCAGATACTTAGCAATTTCCAGGAAAACAGGGCTCCGTCATGTGTGGTGGTTACTTGTGAAGACAAGTATCTTAAGCCTGCATGCCACCTCCTTCTCCTCCTTTCCCTGAGCTTTTATTGCTCATGATGCTGTGTTGTATGGACTGACCTTTTGGTCAGATGGGGCAGCTGTCCCTATTGTTCTTCTGCACACCCAGACTCCTTGCTTATGGGATGGACTGACAAAAACAAAAAATTTCCTTCATACTGTGTAAGCATTGTTCAGCAGCAATTGTTCAGCTAAAACAGCGGTGTGTTAACACTGTTTTGGTTTTAGATCAAAACCCTAACACCCTATGAGCTATTATGCAAAAAAAACCAACACAGCCAAAGCTAGACAATCCTCAGTCCACACAACATATGCAATGTCCAATACACTCTCAATAGGTATTTCTTTACTCCCCACCCTTTGATACATATACTGACATAATTTGCTTAGTCTATGATCCATTCTTGTAAAGTGTCCATAAAATACTCATTTAGATTCTTTAGTCCATGATTTTAGTTCTATTCATTATGGCAGTTACTCAGGATGGGAAACACAGGGTGTTGCACAGAGTTACTGTGCACCAAAGCCAGCTCATGATGTTTCAGCGCTGCACTTGCTCGTTTCTTGTGAGGCTCATCCTCCACTAGACTGTGTGTTTCGTGTTATAGTACAGCCTATAACATGCAACTCAAATAATGGGGTACAAGAGTTCAAAGGTACATCCATTGCTCATCTAATTATTTTGGTATTCCTTCCTAAGAGGTACACTTCTGCTGCCGTTCTATAAGGAATCTGATGTGAATTTTATTTTAGGATAAAACAAAAACTTGCAACTCCTTTATAGATGTATGTAGAAAAGCACCCGGTTTGGAATGGAGAAGTTTTCAGTCAGGACATTGGAAAATACCCTGATACGAAGGTAAATAAGCACATCAACTAAATTAGCTATTTATCAGTATCAGCAGAGAATTTGCCTCTCAAAATGATTCAAGTGGCAAAACTCAGATAAAAATACTTTATTTAAATATGAGAACAGAGATTAAAACAGATGCACTCTAATTCAGACCAAAAAACTAGAATAATTTCAACTAAATGATAAAACAGCATCAAAAACTCTAAATAAGAGCTGAAAACTTGCTTTTGTATATTAAGCTGCATGATGTTTTCCCTCTCTGGAGGGGAAACACACAGAGGTCTTTTATTGTATCTATTGGGCCAGAACAAAGCTTTTTAAACAAAAAAAGAGGCTACGGTAAACTTCTAATTCAGTGCTCCTCACAGGCCACTCAGGAAGAGTTAGATCCCCCGAGTCTAAAACATCTTCTTAGCCATGAGTCAGAAATAGAGGAAACACACCATGTTAATTTACCTTGAGCATTATTAGCTTTATTGGCATGGCAGGATGAGTAATTGCGGACTGAATTTGACTTTATAGGTATCCAAGTCCTTGGATGTACCTAGGACTTGGGTATAGAGGCTGACAGATGGTCATGAATGATTCTTCCTAATTAGGGAAAACTGAAGGAGTCTATATGCAGAATTCATGCCTGGATAGTTGTCCATGGGACATATGGCAGAATGCTAATGAATGTGTACTTTTCACTTGCACGTATATCCAACAGGGAACAAGTATTGATAAGCAGTGCAACACCCATCAGAGCAAAAAGGGTCATTTGAATAAAGATTACATTTTTAAGTTTTCCAAAGCAGGTTTGTGTGTTTTGATCACCTGGTGTGCAACAAGACTACCTTTTCTCTTGTGCAGCTAGGTAGCTACAATAAATATTTCTCTTTTTACACATAACAATACCTTTCTCTGAAGTTGCTTCCATAAACAAAGATAAAATCTAAAGTGAAGGTGAATAAATTTGACATATTTATGTAAACTTTTATCCATTGTAGGCAAAACCATAAATTCTTCACTCTGCATGAGGATGTAAGGTTACTATAAATCCATTGTTTGTCCTCTTTGTCAAAGATAGCTGAAAAAATTTAAAAATACAGCCACTCAGGCATAACCAGAAAACCTACTCAGCAAAACACCTTCTGAGATGGCCCTATCTGGAAAGAACATGATCTATTATATAGCTTCAAGTCTGGGCTGCAGAAAAGAACTCTGACTTCACACCCTTTGCCTTCACAGTTTGAAAGAACCACTGAGGAAGGAAAGAATATATTTTGAATATGTGTGAAAGTATGTGAAATAAGTGAGGTCACCTTTGGGAAAGTTATCTCTATGTTAGCGTTTCTTTTCTTGTCAAAACACTCAAGAAAAACAACATTTTCTTCCACTGTACTAGCATTGTCTTCATATTGATAGTTTATTATTGCCAAATTATAACTTTGCAAATACTACTTAAAGGTATAATTACTGTCTACTTTGTAGCCTTGTACTGTAACTGAGTTCTATACAAGTTATTCCTTTAAGAACTTCTGTCTGCTTACCTCTATAATTTCAAATTATTTTTATTTTTGATAGCAACAAGGTCTTTACAGCAAATTAGAGAATCATGATTATACATTTATAACAGAAAAATTGGATAATACACCAATGTGATTACAAATAATTTAAAACAATACTTTTTTACAGTGTATATTGAAAGCCATTGAATGTTTAAATGTTTACTGAATTATTAAATTTAGCAACTTAGTTATGGACATGCTGACTTTTGCAAAAATATTTGAGAGGAAAACAACAGCTTATAAAGGACAGAGTCTGAATAAATTAAACAGATGCAGAGATATTGGAAAAAATTTCTTTAGAAAACATTAAATAGAACAAAATACCTGTGAAAACAAAAGAGTATAATCCAAACTATTTTGTTCAGAAATGCAAGTTGAAAGCATATTTAGCTTTTAAAACACTTGTAGGGACAATCCACTCAAAGCAAATTTCATTCCTCTCTGATATCAAAATATAGTAATCAAAAGAGATAATAAAAGCAGAACATGAAACATAAATGGGCATAAGTGCAGTAATATTTTTCATAAGATGCTAAGGTTTTTTTCATATGAAGAAATCTGTTTTAAATTAGAAAAAAAAAGTTTCTTTGTCAGTCTTTGGAACATTATTTGGGGAGGGAATATACCTACTCATTTTTTGTGCTTTGGATTCAAAGTGTCTTGTCTTTTACAGGGAATTTCACACTACAACACTAAATTTAAATGCATTTTTCTTTGTTTGTTCGGAATAAATGAATTTAAAAGTGCACTACCAAAAAACCACCCCCAAACCCATTTAAAAATATAAGTATTTTTGTTATTAATGTATACTTGGAATCACAAGAAAACTTAAAAGTAGGGCTCTCTGGGTAACAGATTGCAGGCTATTTTTATTTCGTGCTTTCTTGTCACAAACTCAAAATTTTCTATGCTATCTCTTATGTCTAAGCAATTATTCACAGAAGTATTACTTATGCAGAAGAAACTATTTCTAGTTGAATTTGAATGGTTTCTAGTTGCCTTATAATATCCATATATTAATGAACAAACCTTATATTTAGATGCCAAGCTGCTCTCCCTGTCAGCTGCTCCTATGGAATTTATAATACTGCTGTAGACTCAACTCGGGGATAGAGTTAGAAAACTAATATTGTCACTAGGATTTCTGGACACACTATGTAAAATATTAATGAGTAAAACTGCATCTTTGGAGATCACTAGGATGGCTTAGGTATGTAAAGAAGGAAACGATTCTCTGCTGAATAACAGTGTATAATTTAGCCATAAATTCTAGGGTCTTTTTGCCATTCTGAAGACACAAATTATCCATAGACTTAGGCTGAATGAACATTTAACATTCCTTTAATAAATTTGTGTTTACTTAACATGAAGCAACTAAAGCATATTGGTTATCCTGTTCACAAAGACTTAAATTTGTTTACCATCTTATAATCATTCTGTGGAATGATACTGAATTCATATGTATAAATATCTACAGAAATTTTCAGCTGCAGTTCAACAGCCATATAAGCTTTCTTCTGTAGTTCTGTTTGCCATAATTATTTCAAAATATGTTGAGTCCTGGATGGATTTTCAGATAATGAGGATTCAGATAATACTTTTTTTTTTCCTAAGCCCCATATATTGACTAATATGTTAAAAAATGCTTTGTTTTCACATAGAAATTTAAGAATTCAAGAGTATATTTATATCCATATATCAGTGGTGTAACTTACAAAAGTTAGCTTCAGTATTTGCACAATTTTTTTCTCTTCCATTCTAGTACATGTACATGTATTCGGTCCTGAAAACAAAGAAAAGTCAAATAGAAGTTTTGCAATTATTCAGTTCAGGGTAGGCTTTAGCTGTGCCCTTGGTAAATATTTCAGTAAAATTTGATTTATATGCTCTGTAGATGTAAAGAACACTAATTTACTCTTAAGAATACCATACAGGAGAATATAACACCCTTCTAAAATTTTCCCTATTAGAAACCTATGAGATGCCAGCATCTTGAATACCTTCTGTTCTCCTGATCTCCCAAACAATATTCTCTCCAAGCGGTCGGAAAAGAGAAAGTACTCAAATACACAACCAAAAGAAATTTAGTACCATTCAGCCTGAAAAGCAAACAGCTGGAAATTAATAAGAATTTATGAAATCATAAATCACATGCAATAAATTAATGGGGAAAGTTTTTTCAATGTTTCTTCCAAGTGTGGCCTGTTAGCATGCTAGTTACTAGCACTGACAACAAACCTAGTACTCAACGTAATATTTTACTCTTCCCCAGTTCTGGGTTCTGTGTGAATCTCTTTTTAGCATTTTCCTATCAGCCCGCTTCATTTTGTTCAGGTCTCAGCTAAAATTTGAATACTGTATGACAGCTTCGCCACAGAAATGGAAAGAGAAAGTTAGAAGGGAGAAGATGTTTTATTTTTCATTACAACTATTTTTTAGATGGATGTCTGATTTTTATAGACTATACCTGTGGAGATACTCAACTTGTCTTTGACAATGACAATCCATTTATGGAAAATAAAGCACAAATACAGCTAGTAGGCAAAGTGTTACTGAGGTATGGTAGGTCAAATCAATATAATGGAACTAATAACGACTTAATCCTTGTGATTCACACAAGAATACGATGATTTTTCTCTCTCATCTGTAACTTTCTGGAAAGAAAACATTCACATAATTAACTAAAAAACCTTATTTATTATATGTCATACTTATGCACCATGGCAAATGATGTGAGTTTTGCCAGACTTCAATTGTCACTTGAAAAATTAATTTTCATCTCTAGCTGTTAAATGACAAAAAAGACTATTTTTTTCTCATGTATATTGTCTTCCACCATTCCTCCAGCCTCCACAATCCCCCCAAAATATTCAAAGATATGCATACATACTTATTAATAATACTGCAACTTAGTAACTGTAAAGACTACTGAACCAAGAACAGTGTTCAATTTCTACTTGAAGTCTTTGCATCAAGAACACTAGTAGAAAGATGAGGATGGGTAAAAAAAGTACTAAAATAATTTGTTCTTATCAGGATTCAAAATACTTCCCTGCAGTGCCTCCAAAGTAGCAAATCTATTGGCCTTTCACCAATCCTTCCTGTCATCCTGAAACCACAACTTTGGCAAGCATAAAATGTGAACAAGACCTTGATTATGAAAATGATGTTTGCTGAGTTGATTGCTGTACAATATTAAAGAAAAAAAAGAAAATTCTTATATCCACCAGCAAATCTGGCCTAGTGGTCTCATGTTTTTTGATCTGTTCCTGTGATACAAACCTCTGTTTTTATTATTAGGCGATGCATACTTTTCTGTTATTAGGTGATTGCTCAATGCTATGCCACAGAAAGAAGGGTGATGGGGATTGGGCCGGTTTTGTCTGTCACGATATTCTGCTCCTCCTTATGCTCACAATTTCTGAAAGCTACACTACTTACTAACACAAGATAGGCAACAGCTCACTGATTGACAGCAGAGGGCTAAGCCAAGTAGAAATTTCAAGAAGCCTCAGGCAAGTATGATATTAAAAAACAAACCAATATTTGCAGTCAGGATTTAGCATGGCAGAAGGAGAGTGCAAGCTCGCCGAAGAGAAAACAAAATTAAACAATAAAATAAAAATGGAATTACAAGACAATGTCAGTAAATGTGAAATTTAGACAGTCTTTTGTTGTTTCTGTGCTCTGCAAAATAAATCACAGCAGATCACAGAATATTATGAGTTGGAAGAGACCCACAAGAACCAATGAGACCAACTCTTAAGTGAATGGCCCATAGAAGGATCAAGGCCACAACCTTGATATTATTAACACCATGCTCTAACAAAGTGAGCTAATCTCAGGGTCAATAAATGACCATAAGAACAGGTATTTTTTTCTTTAAACCATGAGGTGAGGGTTAAAAAAAAAATAAGATGAAAAGGCTTTCTCCATTGTGATAAAATCAATCAGTTTTGCCATTTCCTTTAAATGAGAAAAATTGCAACCCAGTAGATTGTGTGGTGTTCAGCCTATGAACACTACTGCTATATGAGCTCAACAAATGTACTTTATTAAAATTTGTGGCAAGTTGCTTAATGTAATTTCATTATTTTCTTATATTTTATTAATTATACATCATTGTAGTAGAATTTAATATGCGATTTTAAGAAGTAAAGAAATTATTTTCTGTATCTCATTTAGATATATTTTAAAAATTAATTTAATTTTTCCAAATGATGCTGGTATATGCACAGTACTACATATCTTTATTATTATGCTCCTGAGTATAGATCAAAAGACAACATGTAAGATTAAGATCATTGTAGAGTGCAGTTTGCCTAATTGATTGCTGCAAGATTCATTGCATCAGGCATACAAATAGAAAAGAAAGCATTCAATTTTGTTGCCCCTGTCTCTAAACATGTAATTCTAAAGCTTTAATTTTAAAAAGTATTCAAATCTCTGCTTGAATCTTATTAAATTCCAGTCAAATTATTTAGGCAGATGTCTAAATGTTTTGGTACTAAGATACTGTTGAGTTGAAGTCTATATTAACAGTAGAAAATTCCAGATACTTAATAACTGGTTGTCTTCTGGACACATACAGCAGCTTTACACAATGTAATTCTTTTATGTAAGGACCCTATCATCTCTACTAATTTTCATTCATAATCCTACTTGTACAAGCCTGTGAAAGAACAGGTGAATGCTAACTAGCATGTGATACGATGGTGTAAAAAGCATCACAAAGAAGCCTCAACTATTGTCTTTATGGTAATAATCAATTCTTGACTGAAGAAAGAATGAGATGCCACAATAGTTTCCTTGAAAAAGGGAAAGGGTACCTCTCTACCCATATTCTTAAAGTTGGAATATCTGTATATCACTTTCAGAGAAAATAACCACATTTAAGTTTACATGGGAGCACTCTATGCTACAGCTCAGAAAATGATGCCTGTAACTATTATATCCCTAGGAAAAAATACTAATGCTGTAGAAAAATAGGGTTTTTTACCATGAAAACTTTTTTATTTCACAAAACTGAAGAAGATATTATTTTCTTGGTAAATTTTTAAGTTAACTATTAAATGTTAAAACCTTCAAATCTTTGTTTCCTGTTCAAAAGTGTTCCTAAGTGCACTCACAGCTAAGTGAAATCCTGTAATTTCTTATGTTACTAGAGAGTGGCTCAGTGTAAAACATTATCTGGTAAAGGGAAAGCTTGCGAAATATATTCCTATGTCTTTTCTCAATCTGCATATTCTAGCTGAATTTGAGTATTTATCAGGCAGAAGCTATAACACTGCATATTAATGTAAACAATTTCTGGAATTCCACTGCTTTGCATACAAATCACATAATATCAGCTACAAATATTTTTGTACTGTTTGGAGATTTAAAGATGATAGATGCTTGCACTGATAGAAAGATTTAATAATTGCTAGCTGTCAAACCTTAAAAGCTATGGAGTGATACATTATTGTTGCTTACTTTTATGTCTTCTCTTTTTAATGAAAAAGATACAGATTGTATTAGTGAAAAGGAAATTTCCCAAGGCAATAGAACCCAATTTCCAGGGCTTGCATACTTAAGGACAACATTTAGTCTTCACATGAAGACAAGCCTCACTTGTGAGGCTTGTATTAAAGTGTAAAGGAAAGGTCTGATTCTTGATTATAAATAGCTAAAGGGATAAATTTCTATATATTTATAGGAAAATAGAAGTTTTGTCTTGTTACTTTAAAGAAAGTCACTTTTTACATTTAAATATTCACACATATATGAAGACACAACCCTCCCTAATCGCTACCCACCGTGTTTTGATGAGTTTTATCTTATCTATGAGTTTCTAATCAGTCTTCCAAGAGGAAAATAAATATTGGAAACAGAGTCCACTTTTACAATGCTTACTCTTCCAACTGGGCTTGAATTCTATTAATCTGTTCCTCCTTTCTTTTTTGTTGTTATTTTATTTTGGTCTATGTGAATTCTTCATCTTGCTGACCACTTCCACATTCATTCCATTACGGTCTTCTCATGACTTAATAGTTCCAATATCTTGGGTTCAAGGTTTACATTACTTTTCTCATTCAGAATCTGGTCCCTAAATTTCAGAAGGAAAGCAGTAAATAAAAGTAGAGAAAATATGAAGTTAATTAGCTCTACGTGAATAGGAATGAAAAGGTGAAGTTTCTTGCCTTAAAATGTTCCAGACCTTGTGAGATTGTAAGGAAACAAGAATAGACATATTAATGCACTGATAATTGCATCAATTAAAATTGTTTAGCCTATTAAAATCTAGAACAAAAAAAATCAGGTATATCTTCATGAAAATATATCTGAAAAAAACACATGTTAATTAAAAGTATAATCTAGAGTAAGAATATTTACTCCATTCTCATAAAATATTGAAAATAAATTATTTTCCATTACAAAATCCCCCCTGTTCCTGTAGTCCAGTTCCAATCAGCACTATTGAGTCAGCCTAGTAGGACACTCGCTCTGTATCGTGAATATGTCCTTGTCCTTACTGGCATTCCAGTTTCTGCATTTAGCAGTTTCTCCTCATCTCAGATTTTTATACTATCTGACAAGCGTGTTCAGCTGAGAAGGTAGGTATTGTTTAATTACTTATTGTTTTCTGAATTAGAGAGCTTGAACCTTGAAGACCTTACTTAGCTCTTCTACTGCATGCTATCTCTTTGGTCATTCACCAATTACTAAAGGATTTTCTAACCTGTTCTGATTTTCTGCCCCAAATAAGTGATATTAGTGTGAGTTTGGAAACAATTATACAACACAGCTCTGGTTTCCATCCAGGAAGATGTGGTGAAGGTCTCACTT